>NC_071115.1:11886500-12504500 GCF_024256425.1 Clarias gariepinus
CAAAGAAATAAGAGTATTTTTTTAACTCTTTGCTTTTCTGGACAAATCAAAACTCCCGGGTGTCCCGAACACCCCTGATACATTTTGTGAGACTGCCATTTGTAAAATGTATACTTGTTGATCTACTTTCCTGTTTCAGGTCTCAAGCATTTGAAATAACACATTGTAATTAAACAGGCTTTGATTGATGTATGGGTTATCGATTCACCCCCAGCTGACCCTTGACATTTACAAGACTCCAGGGTCATGCAGATTCACTCTGTTAACATTGATTGGACACTGCATGTTTAAATGTGCTGTTCATGGCTAGTCCTGGTCTCTTACAACATCTCACTGACTGGGGTTAAAAAATACTGCAGGATAAAAACACAACAGCACAAACTCACCCACTTGAAAGAAACATCTTTCCTTATCTCCTGTCTGAGATCTGTTTGCATGAAGTGTATAACCAAACTCGACACAGTCCTCAGAACTGAGGAAAAACAATTAATTCAATATTCATTGATGCAAAAGTATTAGTTATTAGGATGTTTTTTTTTATTTACACCATAACTTCATGCAATTCACTATATATCAGTTATATAGGTATATTATGTTTATTAATTGAATTTAGCACCCGCGCTTAGAATTAAATTATACACAAGTATGTTTTAATCAAAGGGTTTACTTTCTTCTTTTTACATGAGAGACACGTCAAAGCATTACTCTCTGGTTTTCATGCAAGATAAAAATCTGTTGCGCCGTAGTTTCAGTCTGTCATGGAAACATCACTCAGCTTGTCTCTCCTTCAACCCAAGGCCGTCCAATACATCCTGCAAACGCTTATCATCTAGACACGCTTTTATTACTCAGCCCAAACCAACAATCTGAGAAGCCTGCTTTTCTTTATTTTTTCATGAATGTCCTCACTTTAGTCTTCCAGAATTTCTTACAATCTTCAAAAAAACATTTCAAATCTCTGCACTGGACCATCTAAATCATAAAGCACTTTCATTTCAATATGAAATTGTGCATGAACATTTCCTTTCTCTGATCTTGTTTAAAAAGCTCAGGAGATTTTTCTGAAGTTTCTTTACTAGTCTTTTACAACTGTTTTATATTATTTCTTAAATGGAAGGTGTTGCCTTGTGTTATTTGTAGAGGTCATTTTCAGTCATATTAACCATTCTAATGATAATCATAATAAATAAAAGTATATGGACTATCTTATGGACAAGCGATAAGTGATTACAGTTAAAGTAAACCACAAAATGAACAAAATATATTTTGCTGATGTGGCACTTTGTCTCCAGTGTTCGCTCTTTATTGACAGTTCCACCCAAAATCACTTTTTTTTTCCTTAAAAATTTCAAGCATCTGTTGTAAACACAAAGTCCAAAAACATATTCAATAAAATGACAAAATAAATTACAAAAAAAAGCCATCTTTTCAAACAAGCGTTGGATATTACTAAACATAAAAGTTAACACAAATATCAAGTTTTCTTTTTTCATCATAAAATGTCTAACTTCTATGAGCTCATGACTAACGCAAATCTCACTGTTAATTAAAACATCCTCACGTTGTAGTTAGCAGTCGGTACAAGAAATCATAGATCAACATAGTTTCTCTTCATGTCACTACACTTCTAGTTCTTCTACCAACAACAATAGCAAAGTGGTCAAACAACAAAACCTTAAAGGGAAAAAAATAAAATAAAACAACTGAAATTGGTCACAACGCATTGACATAAAAGTAAAAGAAAACTATTAATTTAAGAAAATATTGTCCTATGACCAAATTAAATAACAGCACAAGGGGTTGTATGATCACTGGACTCCTGAAATCCCGCGAATCCCTAAGCAAAGTCCATATCCACGTGCGGGTCCGACTGAGCGGACGTCCTTGAGAACTGTGTCTGTCCAGCAGCGCCCTGTGTGCTCAACACCACCTAGTGGTGGCCGACAGGCACGGGTCTCGAGGTTGTAGAGCAAAAAAAAAAAAAAAAAAAAGGGGGGGGGGGGCCCTTTTCAGTTCACAGCACCAGGAACGAGCTGCGGAGGCGCCGGACACACGTCCCTGTGTGTTTACAGCAGAGTCTGCGATATGAAACCTGAGCTTGACACTAGTTATGACTGAAGTGAAAAACGTCAATCAAATGAACAGCAGCATTTTCCTCTGAAAGCAATCTGAGACATGTGCATCAGCCAGAGCAAAGAAAAGGGAGAGATAGAGAGAGAAAGGGGATTAGGGATAGTGGTTCTGTGATTAGCACAGATCACTGTACAGTACGTGGTTAGTTGTAGGGTTTAGTCTGAGCGCACTCAGCCAGTGCACAGTGGGTTTATGTGAGGTAATGAATGTAAAAAGAGCACAAACACTGCACGTCCCCTAAACACTCCCCACACTCCTGGACAACGCAAACACACTTGCTCGAACACACACTCACACTTAAGTATACATGTTCTAGCATCAATTACACAAAGTCAGTTCAACAACACTTCCTCCTCACCTTTAAAAAGTTGTCCTGGTTAAAAAAAAATAAGTAAATAAAAAGTTAAATCCTTGCACATAATGCTTAGGAGAGGTATACACATACAAAAGCACCTAAACATCTACGTGGGCATAATAATCATCCACACAGCATCTCAATTTACGACTCAGTGACAATGTCACACAAGGAAAAAAAAAATGGTGGCATTCTAAGGCTAAAAATCACTTTCAGTATAGAGTAACAAACTGGGAGAAGAAAAAAAAAAAAAAAGCAACCCAAATTCGTATGTCACTATGCAATACTGGAAATAGGGGGTAAAATTGAGATACAGGAAACAAATGATCTTGTGATCTTGTGAGAACAGTTAAGCAGCACAGCAAAGAATTTTGAGGAGAAAAAAAAAAAAAAAAAAAAAAAAACATAACGAACAAGTCTGAATGGCAGTTGAAGCCCACGAATACTGAAACCTCCCCCCCCCCAATATATTGGTATTGCACAACACTGAGGGATTTGAACACGCATACGTGCCATCATTATCATCGTCATCATGAGCACAACGCTTTTCGGTCTTCAATCCATGAAAAGGAGTTTCTTCTGAAATTCAGTATCCATAATCCTCAAGCTTAGTCAGTATAAAATGTTTGCAGCAGCATAATTGGACTGTCACTATTGGGAGGAAAAAAAAGGGGTCTACAGAATTACGAACTGTAGATTTTTTTTTTTTTTTGGACAATGTTAGGATGTTCATCCTGTGCCAAACTTAGCACCAAGCCTAGGCGTTCAGACCTATATAATCTGACAAGAACCAAATGTAAACGGTCATTCATCTCAAGTACAAGCATGCTCCTATAGTCGACTACATCTCCCATGACTCCTGTTTTAACATACGCCTCATCTCATCTCTCTTCTTTCCTCGATACTTTTGAGGAATGCCAAGCAGTGGACCTGAGAAAGCAAAAAAAAAAAAAAAAGACAGGGATTAGAAAGATGTGCAGGGTGAAGGAATGTCTTTTAAAAAAAATTTTTTATTCAAAGTTCAAAAGTGCTCCTCCGTACCTGATGAAGCTCTTGAAAGCGGCACTCTGGGGATTGATGCACAAAGGCACTCTTTTGCCCTGCTGGTGCTCAGTGATGAAACGATGTATGAGCTCTGATAGAAAAGGTAAAAAAAAATGCGTTTTTGAAAGAAGGAACAGTAGCGTGAAACCATACATAAATAAAATGTCCCGAGTAGGAAACAAGGTGATGGTCACATAATTATGTTATATTTATTATGTAAGACAACCTAGATTCTACAGCACCTTGTTTATTGTCCTGATTAGTTTTTCATGTTTAAAAAAAAAAAAAAAAAAAAAAAAAATAGATCCTAAATGGATGTGGGGGGAAAGAAGACAAAAAAAAAACTGTGCAAAACTTGACCTATGGTGTGTAAATGGATGAGTATGTTTGTGTTACTGTAAGAAGAGACATTGCTAGACAAAAAAATAAAATGAATAAATAAATAAATAATTTGGTTGTTTTTAGAAGTACTCCATTTAATATGAGGGTTTGTTCTCACATATGCCTGACTCGATTATTTCTGGTGGAGTTTAGCTAATGCTGTCATGATTAACTGTCAGTATCAGTCTAACACATTTGATTATTTTATAATTTATTAAAAATAAATTTAAGTAAGATTGATGAAGCAATTTCATAATATCTCGGACGTATGTGAATTAGAAGTTTTCACTTAACTTAAAAAAAACAACAATAATAATAATAATAATAATAATAATAATAGTAACAATAACTGTTACTGTTATTATTATTAAGACATTTGTGTTATGTTACAACAAAATGCCTGGTAGAAAGAAAATACTACCTTCACTAACTACCTTTGTACTGAACACAGCCTAACTCCGAAAGATAGCAACTGAATTTAGTTCTGTGGGACTGCACAAGCTTCATATACTGTATGTCTCAGCTGAACTTTGGAATGCATTTTTGTATGGAATGAGGGTTGTGGAATTTGACCCCAATTACACTGTACAGTACTTGCAGTGATTACTATCTTTCAGCTGGCAACAAGTTATTTAACTTTAACTGATGCAGGGAGTAGCTTGTCATTTCAAAGATGTTATGTTTCAGACGGGGCAAATTATTAGCCTGCATCAAAAAAAAAAAAAAAGATTTCTAAAACTTCTAAAATCGGGTCAAACACATTATTAAGACCTTAAAAACTCAAGTGGTACAGATCTGTTCTGGCAACACAGGATAGGTCAGTGATGATTAAAAAAATTATGGGGGGAAAAAAAAAAGCATCTTTTTTGTTCATGGAAACAACAATAATAACAGGTGATCGTGTGTATCTGCGGTATTTATTTGCCCCTGGGTACCATTTTTTTTTTTTGCTTTTTTTTGCCCAGTCATGTTTTTTTAATAGTTGGTTAAAATTTAATAAAAATCTGTTCATCATATTGCTTAGGTTGCGATGGGGGGAAAAATAAAAACAAATAAGAATATGTCACTTCATACTGTATAATTCTGATCCCTATATATACTTATTGACAAAGAAAAAGAATACAAAAAAAAAAAAAATACAAAAGCTAAAATCTGCTGGGTTTTAAGAGGTACAACTTGGGAAAACAGTAGTAAACTATCTTCTTTAAGAAAGAAATGTGGTCGGGGAAAAAAAAATTTAACCTCAACCTCATAGAGAATCTTTGGGATATGCTGGAAAAAACTTTACATAGCGCACCAAGTCTCTCATCATCAATACAAAATCTTGGATAAGAATTAATTCGACTCTGGATGAAAATAAATGTTCAGACATTTTATAAACTTACTGCAAATAAAGCTAAAGCAAATGAACTATTGTGTGTGATCTTTGTTGGGCCGCGCAGTGTATACTGTAGCTTTAAGATTTCCCCTTCATTAGAACGGTTCATGTGCAAAAAGCAAGCTTCACGAAGAAATTTTTTGGCAAAGATCTAAATGGAAGAACTCAAGGGTGCTGCACAGACACCATCCCCACAGGTTACCTTTGGAATGATCTGGAACCCTGACCTCCTGAATTTTTTTTGAGTTTATCAATGATTTTACATTATTATACAGAATATCCAAAAACTGATAGCACACACACACACTAAGCTAAGTATATAATGTGGATTGTGAAACAATGAGAAATCACATGACAGGATATTCACCTTTGCCCTGCCAGACAGAAAGCATGCTTTCCTCATAGCTGTGGCTAAAGGGCCTCTCTGCAGCAGGTTCAAAGTCTCGAGTGTACACCCTGCCGCTCGGTACAGAGTAGCAGCACTTGCACATGCACGTGTGGTAGCGCAAACGTCCCTCATCGAGATATGGGTGAGAGAGCGCGTCGTTGCCAGAGATCCGCTTAGCCTACACAAAAAAAAAACAAAAAAAAAAAAAAAGCCTTAGAAGCGCATACAAGATATGCTGATTATGGTCACAAAATCTATGATGCACATTACAGAACACTATAACACAATTACATTTTTATACTGAATAAACATTTAGCTTGTAACTCAAGATAAAGAATGGCTTAAATTGGTGATTATAAAGAACAAACAAAAAAAATAATTTTTGTGTGTATGCATGTACTCACTGGATCAAAGACTAACATGCGGCAGAGAAGATGAACAGCCTCGTGGGTGGCTCCGTCTGACAGCATGTACAGAACAGACAGTGACGGCTTGCGGAGAAAACGACAGACACCGGGATAATAAAGGAGAGTAATTGAATGTCAGCAAACAAAGAGTCAGTGAGTAATACACATCAAGTTATTGAGTCGATTAGTTCGGGAAAGCTCAGTTATGAATTTTTTGCAATGTGAACGTAATTTTTCTTTCACAATAGAAAACCAAACTGACTTTACTGCAGACACTTGATCAGATGTTTCAGTTGTGTTTTTGCTATCTCTCAATGAGGATCTAATAGCAGTATAGTTGGGCTGTTTATTGTTGAGTGATGTGGGGTGCAGTACCATGCAACAAACACACCAGCACCCACACACCAAAAAAAAAAAAAAAAAAAAAAAAAAGCACAGACTTGTATGGATTTTAGCCTGCTGCTTGTTGATTGACCTGCACAAACAATTAAGCCTGATATTACAAATACTGAATTAATGTTTAAAGAAAATTACCATAATACAGCGTACCACTTCAGAGCACACTTCATTTTCAGTGTGTTTATATCAGGCAAAAAAAAAGGGAAATTCAAATTGGGTTTCCCTTTTTATATAAAATTAGCCAAACTTCAACAAATAGTTCCATTTCTGAAAGACATGGCATATTACCGGTTTGTGAGGTCCTCTTAGGATGTGTGCTCGAGCGCCCTCACATGCAGATACCATGGCAGACAGTGGAGGAGTTCCCAGTAAATCCGTTATCAGATCCAACTACACAAGAGAAAAAGCATTGGATAAGACATCAAATATTTTTGTGTTTTTCAATTTCCCCATCAGTTTGGTCCCTTGCCAATCCCTGTGGGGAGGGTGAAGACCATGATGTGCTTCCCCTGCGACATTCTTTTACCACAACTTTTTAACCTACTGTATATGCAGTGTCACAGACTAATATAATCCGCTCAGAGCAAATAGTTACCAACCCTATTCCACACTTGTGCCACAGATAGCTGTTTCGCTAGCATGGCTGTCAGAGGGAGCGTACATACTGGACATCCCTCCCTCCCATTCCCTTGGCTTGTGACCACAGACGCCTGAGGCATCATGGGATTCAATCCCTCAGCAACAGTGTGAAGGCTGCGCCACTCAAGACTTATTTGAGAACTTTTTTCGTACAATTTGTTTGACCATATTTTACTATTTAAAGTTATTATACAAACTTACCATATCTGCCCGGCATTGTATTCAAAACACGGACTTTGTTCCTACTTACAAATTAAAGTGTCTGGTTATTTTGTCACACAATCACGTGAGGACGAGGCGCAAAGTGCATAGGTGTGCCTAGTGACCAGTCGTGGTTTTACATCTTTATAGAACAAACAGGTCATGAGATCACATGATGGTCAATATCATTTGCTTTGCAACTTTCCCAGTGAGGAATATTATTGACTATTATATACACAAAAATCATACCTAAATTTTTAGTACCCAAAATCATGCTTGTGTATCAGTATTGTATTATATAATACAAAGGGCAATAAATGAGTTCCTGGGAGGCCAGCGTTTCAGGCAGACCAATGGGACACCAACGTTTCCATTAGTGCTTGGATACCATCAAGGTAGAAAGTTCTCAGTATGCCGGAGCCATAATCGCCTGCTTAAAACGCTGACCTCCCAGGAATTCCTTTAATGCCCCCAAGATGTGGAAATGGCTTAGAGTGAGGTCAGAACTGCACGGATACAGATGTGGCAATAACTCCCAGCCAAGTCCCTGTAATGTGCAGGTGGTGTTCTTGAATGATTGTGTGCACAGTTCCCAAAGACAGATGCACATCTTCCTCAAGTAAGAAACAAGTTATCCCTGGATTTTCCAGAACCAGGTATTCCACTCCCTGAATGTTCACCGAAGTGACTTGGCCAGAATGGTTATTCACGGATGTACGGCTTTCTTTGAAAAGAGTTTGCATGGTTCAAATATTTTACTCCAGCTAAGAGTCTCTTCACCATGCTCTGCTTGAATCTTCTGTTAATGCCAATTGGTTTTACTCCGTCATTTACAAGAATTTCATTAGATGCCCCGACCTGTACAATCGAAAGCACATTCTAACTAGGACCTATTTACACTATGCACATTTTACCATGGGCAATTAGCAAGTTAAAAAGCAAGTGTGTAGGTGCTACAGTTTTGAGTCAGTACCTGCTGGATGGGGCTCTGAGCCTGAAAGAGGATTCGGCGGCCAAGTAACTCAGCGAAGATGCAGCCCACAGACCAGATGTCGATGGCTGACCCGTAATGCCGTGAGCCCATCAGAACCTCAGGGGCCCTGTAGTACTGCGTCACAACTTCTTGCGTCATGTGACGTGAGGAGTCAGGCTCTTCAACTCGAGCCAGCCCAAAATCACAAATCTGGTAAAACGATACATATACACAACTGTGATCATGTAACCACAGAAAAGTATGTTAAAGTATGTTATCACATGTCCATCACAACGATATGTGGTTTCATCCCAAAACTGCTGCCATAAACTCTTAAAAAATAAAAAAATTTGTTTAGAATCATTGTATATAGAAATATAAAATTTCCGCTTCACTGGATCCAAAGCTGTTCCAGCGAGAAACAAAACAGTCTCCAAGAAGACAGTGTTCATCAAGAGGGAAGTGGAAGAACTTGAGTACCCAGAACAGAGCCCTGACCTTAACCCCACTAAACACCTAAGGGAGGTTTTCCCCCAGGCCTCTTTAGTGCACAATCCCCCCCATAGCAAACTTTAATGGAATTTTATCTTCAACAAAGCGGGACTAAATCTTAAATGGGACGTTCAGAAAGTAGCCTTGGGTGTGATGGTCAGACGTCCACATACTTTTAACATTAGTGTATTTTGAACAGCCACATCTAATTCAAAGAGTGATCAAGTACCTTGAGGAGACAGTTACTGTTGACTAGCAGGTTCCCTGGTTTAATGTCTCTATGTAGAATTCCAGCAGAATGCAGGTATTTCAGGCCTTAGGGGAGAAAAACAAATCATACCTCAGTAAAGCTCAGTTTACACGCTGGTGTTCTGTACGGTCATTAATTATCCAAAACCAAAAGAATGGGCATAACTGCCCATAAATTAAGTACATCTAAGCCTTAAAGAATGAACATAACGTGGAAATATGGGTGGGTGACACTTTCCTGTTATTATGTTTGCTAACATTTAAACATCTCAAAAAACATAATTTAGCAAACATTCCACAACTAGGTTTAAGACAACTTTTTCCCCCTCTCCTTATATTGTGGGAACCAGTGGTCTTCACATTATAGAAACACTGTTAAGAAGTTTGCTTTGCAGCTAAACAGCAAAAGAAGTAATGAACCTTTGACAGTCTGAAACTTGACAAGAAAACTGTCTGTAAACCTGGGCGAAGTCCATGAAAACCACTGATAGCTAGGTTACCTTCAGACGCGTCAGCGATTTTACAATAATACTCTGGACTATTTTTACCTGCCCTCTGTAAGCTTTTAGAAGAAATGGCATGTACTCATCCTCACCGAGGTTTCCTATAACAACTCACCCCTGAGTATCTGGTAAAGGAACACTTTTATGTGGTCGGTTGTTAGAGGCTGAGGAGACACTATGACTTTGTGGAGGTCACTCTGCATCAGCTCTGTAATCACATATCTATTGCAAAACTACAGTCAAGGAACATCTTTCAATAATAATAATAATAATAAAAAAAAAAAAAAACATCTGTTCCATTGATCTAATTACAGTTTTACATAATGGAAAAAAGTATAGATGAGGGAACATCTGTCACTAGTGAGGCACAGATGCCCGAAAGAGCAAAGGATACATCTCTTCAAAGCAATCGATCTGTGGAGGCTGCAGAATATCCAGAGCAGACAACACCTGAAAACATAAATCATCTTCAAGTCAAACATCAAATACGTTTCAACCAATAAACTCATAAATCCTTTATTCTCACAATAATTCTTAAAAAATCTAGAGTCAAGCTTTGTCCCCTTTAAGAATGCAGAAATACCATCCAGGTGTTTAGACCTGAAGCAGGCTTGAATATTATCCCTGCACAAACACATAATTAGACGCTCTGCACAGAATTTGAACAGACCATCCGATAACGTATAAATAAGTATATAAAAAAAATATACAAAAAAAAAAAAAAAAGACATTAAAAAGATATAAAAGGTATAAACTTTAAGAGAAACCAGACTCAAAAGGGATCCATCCAGAACTGAATAGTGTGACTGAGAGTACTTTCTCTACTTTAACTGTAACAACAGACTTGTGATTAAATGATTAATACCATCTTGGCCTTTTGTAGAATATTAGCTCACAAACGTGAGTATACTTTTAAAACTTTTTTGCTATTGCCATTACAGTGTTCGGGACTTCCACTTCAGTTTCATGTCACCTGAGGAGTAGACAAACTCTAAGTTTAAAGGTGGAGTTAACAATTTTATTACAAAAAAATATTTAATCAAATTCAGAGTAGGCCTCCTAACTAGGGGTGGGCGATATACACGGTTAGACACGGATAACCATGCAATACACATTCACTTCTATGGGAAGGCAAACACAAAGTGGGACGAAACGGCACCCGATTAAGCCGGCGTGGGCAAATCAAATATCCAGACCCGGTGGATTGCGCAGTGCGGTCCAACTTGAGCAACGCTGCTCGAATCACAAACCTGCGCGGCGCTGATGGAAATAAACAGCGCCGACAATCAAATTACATTTTACCCCGCTGAAACGCGCACATACAAACCAGGCATGGCAAGGCAGAAACAATATTAAACAGTCCTGACCTAAAAAACAGTGGGTCGCACAGGTTTGTAATTCAAGCGGCGCTGCTCAGGTTGGTCCGCGCTACACGATCCACCGGGCTGTGCGAATAAACCAGATCATCTCCTCGCTATCCAGATAGTCGTGCTGTGCTGTCCACTGGGCCGCGCAGATATTTGGTTCAATTGGATGCGACGGTATCGTCCAACTTTTTATGTGTTTGGCTTCAGATACACTTCGACAATGGAAGAAGACGGTGCAGCAGCAGTGAGTTTGCTTACATGTGACAAAAAAGGTGCATCGTCTGTGGTGTGGAATTGGTTTGGGTATAAGAAAAGTGATACGAATGCGATGAATGTGATTTGCAAGGTACGCAAGTGCACTGTTTTAACAAGTGGTGGAAACACATTAAACCTTCTCTATCATCTGAAATCCAAGCATCCAAACGAATATGGCCAAAGTAAAAAAATGCGGCAAACCTCAGCAATTTACCGGTGGTCCTTAACTTGATTTTTAAAATAAAATTACATTATGTAAAACAGTTTCTTTGTGTTTAAATTTTTATTTATGCATTTTTAGATACAAATTGGCATATTGTGATATCGTTATCAAGGTAGAAAATTGCTTCTACCGTGATAAAAGATTTTGGTTATATCGCCCACCCCTACTCCTAACCGTTTGCTAGATGTCTGTTCTGTGTGTAGGCTTAGGAAAAACAACAAACAAACAGCCTGCAACCGGTGGTCCTCATACTTGATGAGGATTTATAATAGCATTGGTCACCTAGGCCATCTGTTAGTGTCACAGCCTTGGCATTGCGCATTAATGAATTTGGGAGCAGGGTTTCTGAATGAGGATTTAAAAAAAAAGGATGCATTTTTTTCGCTTTTCTTCTATTGCTAAATCCTCTTTTAAAATAAAAAAATAATAAATCGACAGCCGAGATTGTGTCACTGATTCTCTTTGGGTGATTGGGCTCTAAAACGACTGTCAGTGATCGTGGCTTATTAAGCAATCGAAGTCTAGTAATCTCAACCAAAATTATTATTTTCTAAAAGACAGTATGATTTTTGTTTGGAGTATAAAAACTGCTTAAGAAAAATTTGTACCCCTCTGTTCAGCCAGGCAAATTCCCACAACCTTTAGATGCAATACAAATACAATACTGGTTGTAACAAATTAAATGCTTCTGACACTAATTGGAAATTAATCAATTCTTACTTCATCTTCCATACTGGTTATCCTGTGGACAGGGTCACGGTGGGCTGGAGCCTATCTCAGGCATCTTAGGGCACAAGGCGCAAAAACAACACAACATGCAATTTGGGAACCCGCCAAGCCAGGAGAGAACATGCAAACTCCCCATGCACAGACTCGAAATGGAAATCAAACCCTCGACCTTGGAAGTGCAAGGTCACAGTGCTAACCACTACGCCGCCGTACCATAATCAGAAATTAATGTATTTTGGAATTGGGTTAAAACTGAAGCCTTGGGAATAAGAAATGAGACGGCTGTAGTTATTATTAATGAGTAGGCAGTGTAACAAGGAACCATTAAGCTCTTTCTAAAAGTAAAAAGAAGCCTCACGTTGTCATGTTTGAAGAAGCACAACATGCGGAGCTCCCTGAAGACACGCTTACAGGAGACCAGGTTCTGGAAGACATTGGGCATTTTCTTGAGAGCAACTTTCCGTCCATCCCGGGGGTCCGTCACTGACCTGAGGGAGTAAAGACAGACATTACACACACTGATGTGAACGGAGCCCCTCTCGTGGTGATATCGGGGGGGGGGGGCCGTCTTTGGATTACTTTTGGTATGTCCTGACCACTGCAGCCTGGGAACATCCCATAAGTGCTGCAGTTTTAAAGTTGCTCTACCCTAGTTGTCCAGCCATTACGATTTGTTCCGTCTCACAGTAGCTAGATTTTCAATATATTGTTACAATGAAGGCTGGACGTGCGTTTTGGGATACATTAGGCATCAGGTGAAGCTTTTTTCCTAGCGTTGAGGTGTTCGAAGCAGAACATAAAATGGGCAAGTATAAGGATTTGAATGACTTTGACAAAAACCAAATTGTGATGGCTAGAGGACTGTTTCAGAGCAACTACAATACTGCATCTCTTGTAGCGAAGGCTGGCCAGTGTAGTCCGATCCAAGAGATCAAATTGATGAAAAGGTTAATGCTGGTTGTGACAGAAAGGAGTCAACACAAAGTGCATCAGTTTCCACGCCTTAGTAAGTAAGTCGTGGGCAAAGAATCCACCCCCAATCCACCCCTTAATGTCACCAGAGGGGCTCCGTAGTTGTGCCTCCACGACACGACACAGATTTCCCCAAAATGAGACAAATATTAAAACCTGGAAGCGAGCACTAGGTCAGCACCGACCTTAGTTAAGTAGTTAAAGCCTTGGAGGAAGCCTGCACTCACCACACGACACCGAAGGCTCCGTAGCCGATCGGCCTGTCGGGCTCCATCTCAGGCGGACACGGCACCTCGCTGGCCGGGCTGCTGTGAGGCTGAGGCACCGCTGCTCCTCCGCCTGTGCTCCCTCCGAGAGTCGCCGGGTGTCGCGGGGTCTCGACTGGCTGACTGGGCCCGGCTGGGTTCTGGGAGCCGTTTAACCCGCTGCAGGCTGCGTTACTTCCCGAAGTGTTCACACAGAAATATTTGTGGCCCAGATCCGAGGCAGGGAACAGGTTTCCACACACGGCGGGCCGAGCGGAGCCATGGAAGGCCATTTCTGTTAGAGCGAGCCGGCGGTCCAGGAGGATTGGCTACGTCGAGCCACGCTTATCAATCCCATTAAAATACTTACATTAAAATAGCGGAGAATTTAAATAGACACGGTGTTAAAACGTCACTGCAGCTGAACACTGCTGGAGTTCGCACAACTTGGTTATATGAGCTAGGGCTAGTTAAGGCTTGCTGAGGTAGCTACGGTTAGTTAGGGTTACTTTAGGCTAGATAAGACACTACAGAGGGCGCATGTTGCACAGCCCCTACAGCAAAGGGACAAAATAATCACTGAGACACGGCTGTCTGTCTGTCCGCCCAGACCATACACGGTAGTCTGGTTAGCTAAGCTAGTCAGTCAATAATCTTCATAAACTCTGCGACAGGACAACAAACTAGCCTGAATTTAACATTGCGCAATAATCGTTCACATAGAAATACTTATTTAGACTTTATTTAGTCCAAACCGCGTTTGGGGAACGAACTATGACGTTACGCCTGCTCTCCTAGTCGTCAAGGCGATTCTAGCTAATCATCTTTGTTTGCTAGCTAACGTTAGCGCTGCTTGTTTAACCGGCGAATTAAAAACTGTTACGTTAAAACACACCAAGAGTGTTTATCTCGTCGATAAATACGTAGTTAAAATCTTTAAATAATAATAATAAAAAAACAACAACAAAAACGTCTCGGTGGGAATGAAGAGAACGCAAGCGCTTCTTATCTACTGCTGTTCGCAAAGTTAGCCTTTTAGCAAAGCCGCTACTAACATCCAAGCCGGCTCGCGCCGCGGCGTCCCACGTTAAAGAATCGGAACAACACGCATTATTTTGGACGCTTGGGTGCCGTCGTAGTCCATCGCCGCGGTGTTTACCCCCTCAACTCATTTTCCCGTGGACTCCAGGCGTTCTGTGGCTTTCTCTTTATCTGCAATCAGCTGTTGGAAACAGTGGCAGGATGAGGAAGGAGGAGTTGGGGGATGGAGACGTAGTTAAACATGGGGGAGGGGAGCACTACCGGTGTAAACAACGCACGAGGCCACGCTTTAACCGTTTCACCACCTAAATTTAGCATTGCGTTAGTTTAAATGTAGGTTATAACTTTATTAGAATGACTAGTACATCATTTGCGAGGAATGAAGTGATTTTAACATGTAGGCTCATACATACCTTCTTACTGACAGTAGGACATTATATGATCTCCTGTTTAGAAATATAAATTGCTTGGTCTCCAGGTGGTGTTTGCTTAGGTAGTTCCGTCACAGACGTGTGACAGGTGTCCCTTGCCAAATGTAACAGTAGGCAGCGGCATCCCCAACTTTTATATCATGCTGTGAGCAACGTTGTGTTCCCCACCAGATGTAATGGTAGACAGCGTCGCGTTCCCCACCAAATGTAACAGGAGGCAACGTCGCGTTCCCCACCAAATGTAACAGAAGGCAACATCATGTTCCCCACCAAATGTAACAGTTGACAGGGTCATGTTCCCCACCAAATGTAACAGGAGGCAACGTCGCGTTCCCCACCAAATGTAACAGGAGGCAACATCATGTTCCCCACCAAATGTAACAGTTGACAGGGTCATGTTCCCCACCAAATGTAACAGTTGACAGGGTCATGTTCCCCACCAAATGTAACAGGAGGCAACGTCGCGTTTCCTACCAAATGTAACAGTTGACTGGGTCATGTTCCCCACCAAATGTAACAGGAGGCAACGTCGCGTTCCCCACCAAATGTATCCATAGCATCATGTTCTTTACCAAATGTAAAGATAGGCAGCTTGATGTTCCCCATCAAGTTTTGTCATACAGTGAGCATGTCACAGGCATTCTCTGCCAAGTGTAACAGTAGGCATGGGAGTGGGAACGTTCATCATTTTCAGTAGCGTCATGTGCCCACGTAGTACGCATAGTCTATGGGGAAAATGAGTAGACTAGGCCGAGCTTATAATTACCAAAACCCCAAATCGGACTGCGATGAGACTGCAGTGACAGCGCATACAACAGGCAAAAGTAGGGGCTGCCAAAACATTGGGACTACGAGACTCGCAGGTAATGATAGCATCGGAATCTGCATGCAGGCAAAGCTGCAGGTAATCTCTAATAAACCAATAGAATAAACACTACGTAGTAACCATTCTGGAGGTATTTGCCGGCTAGACTAACAGTGGCTTGACCATTTGTATGAAATTTATGTAAAATAATTAAAGGTTTAAAAATAAATAAATAAATAAATTGCAAGCATTAAATAATTTAAACTGTAACTAATTCCAATCATTATAGGGAGAGTTATAGTTTTGAAAACCGCTGCAAAAGGCCATTTCATTTCTGAACCTTGTCTTAAAGCTCATTTTCTCTATGACATGTACATGCATCATGAACTAAGAAAAAAAAATTGTAACCAAGCTGGCTAGCTTAGTCTTGTAATGTACAAGAAAGTGTGTTAAGTTAAGGCAGCACAATGATGTACCTTTGTGTTTTGCACTGTGGCGTTGAACCTCCGGAGTTGAGTGTTCGATTCACACCTCTGGTCTGTGTACATGGAGTTCGCATGTCTGTTCTCCCTGTGCTTGTTCAAAGACATGCAGATTAGGCTACTTGGTGTTTTCAGATTCCCCATTATTTGTGACTCTGTGAATGCTTATGTGTCTGGAGATCGACTGGCACTCCATGCAAGTTGCGTTTGACATTTCAATAATTTTCCTTACTCCATGAGTCCACACCCCCTCTCACCATCCAGCATGTTAAAAAGCATTTTCTTACACCTCCCAAGATACATTTGCTAAGACCATGGCTTGTTTATTTTTAATCAAGTTCTACATTACACTGCCTGGCCAAAAAAGTGTCACCATTTCAAGGTCAAATTATTGGGCTGCATCAAGCAAAGAAAACAACTAAGGAGACTTGAAAATAATGGGGATTGGGTTAAAAACCCTTCAACACATTATCAAAACCTGAAGGGATAGTGCAAAACCATCAACTGTGTGGAAGAAATGCGGTCATGAATGCAAATCACTTAAACACTTGAAGTTGCATGATAAAAAAAAAATCAACTGTAAAAAACATACAGTATCTATGTTTAATAGTGAAAGTAGCATTTTTATACACATACAAAGTGTTGAGAGCTCACAGGATTGTGACTAAACAGCTGTGTGGCCATAAGAAAACCACATTAGTGAGACTAATTAGAAAAAAAATGATTAACTTTGGTAGGGAGCATAAAGTCTGGACTTTGGAGCAATGGGAAAAGGTCATGTGTTCTGATGATTACAGACTGATCCTATTTCAGAGCGATGGGTGCATGAGGGTTAAGAAAGGAAGCGCACGAAGCAATGCACCAATCATGCATAGTGGCCACTGTACAAGGCTCTGGAGGCAGTGTTATGATCTGGGGTTGCTTTAGTTGGTCAAAACTCAGAAACATTATGAGGCAATAAAATGACGACATGATTGTAGGTCATCAGGTCTGACGACCTGAATGTACTGAATGACCAGGTTATCACATATATAAAGTTTTTCTTCCCTGATGGCACAATCATATTCTAGGACTTAAATAGCACGAGGAATAATTTTCACACATGAACTGGCCACCACATTGTGATCTGGAATCAAATCTAAAAGTTTTTAATCAATTCTAAGTGTGCATTTTTTTGGCCAGGCAGATCATTTGACAAAAGAGCACAAAAATAAATCACCCACTTCACCTTTAAGCAAACACCTGAGTTATATAAATCACCCTTGGGAGAAAAGCAGACCCCAAACATACTGTGCTCATGCTTCCTCCAGTCAAAATAATTGATGAGCATCACCCAGTTTAGTTAAAGTAAGTATAATTAGTTACACGTTTGTCATTTGTACACTGATTAATTTTGGATAACTTCACAGCGACAGCAACAAAGATTTGGCGTTCAACAAAGCTTTAAAACACAAACATGGTCAAAGGATAGAGCATTATGCAGCTTCTCAAGCAACATCAAACGTTCACATCCTTAGTCAAAAGTTTAAAGATAAATTAACATCAATGAGATTTCTTGGGGGAAAAAAAGATATTTAACAACAGTTCATTATATCCACACATAATAACCAATACAAGTGACTCTCTATGCTGTACATTTAATTCTAAATGAAAGGTTTACAGGCATCAGGAATTTATGGCAGGAAATGATGCGTCATTTTAAGCCCCTCTCTCGCAGCTGCAGATCTGCTATAAAGGTGCAGCTTAAATGTGCTAGAAAACAAGCAAGCTACCTGATCCTATTTTTGGCTGTTTTGTTGATAAAAATACTGAACATAATTCATACTGGAAATAAACTGGATAGTTAAAATCATATTCTCAACATTCTAGATTCCTGATCACTAGAGACGGGTTATAAATAAAGTGGGACAACACTTGAAAGCCTTCATTTTATTACAGCCTCTCCCTTGGGCAACTAGTGACCTAACTCAGAGATGTTGCACCACTTAATCCAACTGTATTGTCTTCGTAGAACAGTTACCAAAGTAGAGCAATTCAAGCAGATCCAAGAGGACTGGCTGGGAGTCTGTGGGCGCTTGATTTGAGTGATTGATTTCTTAAGTTTTTCGACTTGCTGTTAAAAAGTCAGTCAGGTCAATGCTGACTGCTTGTAGGCTTTGAGGCAGCATAGATGGAGGAAGGAACAAAGTTTTCAAATCTTCTTTTTTCATTCCAAGTAACAGCCTATAGGAGAGAATTAAAAATGGTTATATTTTGAACACAAGCAAACGTGTGCACACGAGGGGTGGTCATAACATTGTTATTATTGCTAAGAAAAAGAAAATGCAATGAAAACGAATACTGGTCGTGAGATTAGTTATTCTCTATATATCCTCCACCTAAGGGTGCAGACTTCTACAAACGATGGATGAGTTGGTGGAGAGTGTCTTTAAAAAAGTGTTCTTTTAGCTTTTGAGGAAAAGTTCCACCTCGGTAATCACCTCAAAGTGGTTTCGTCAACCGATGAAGAAGGAAGAAGTCACTTTACACTTTACAACTGTGTTATACGATGCTGGTGCATTGTCATTGTACACATTCGTAGTGAAATTCTCCGTATTGTTTTATTTTAAATGCAAGAAACGAATGACAGCACACACTTTAATTTTTGCCAGTGTGTTGAACTATACCAGAGTTTTTTTAAACAAGAAGAAATGATCATGAATGTCTTAATTTCCGGAGACATAATTAGGGTGAATGTTTCCGTTTTTATTCATGTGATAATACAAATTTTATGACTGCCCCTCTTACAGTATAAAACATAAATATGACATGGAGACATCACCTGTTCCTATTCACAGCTGTGCTTTAACCACCCCTTGACCTTCCCCATGTCTGCCCCTGTAGCCTGGGGTTAGCTGTGGCTCTGGGGAACGATGCTAGAGCAGTCAGTCACCAGCAGGCCGACGGTGGCCGCAGGGCTGGTGACAGGGGTGGCCGTGGAAACCGTGCCTGCTAAAGTGCTGCTGCTGATAGGATCAGGTACCGTGGGGTCTGCCTGGTTGGCATGTGTGGCCATGTGGCCCTGGAGCTGGGTGGGAGTTTTGCAGTGGACCCCACACAGCTGGCACAACAGCACCCCTCCGGGCCCTGTGCCACGACCCATGCTGCTGTCTTTCCACTCCTGCCCGTGGTGTTTCTGAGCATGGACACGAAGGTACGTCAGTGTGGTGAAGCCTGGTGCGTGGGAAAAATGTGGACGTTGTGAATTGCAAATTTAATATTTTAATAAATAATTTTCCAGGTCGAAGGAGCTAAAGAGATTCAAGGCTAAAACTTACTGCGGTTGCACAAATGGCACACGTGATGTTGGGACTGGTTGTGGACCCTCATGTGATCCGTGATATAGGCAGGAGAGAGCAGTTTGCCGCAGATATGGCAGGGAACTTTGTCCTCGTGTCTGATCATATGAGCGCGCAGTCGGTCCTTCGTGGCGAACGCAGACTCGCACGTCTGCAGAAAGTGATGAGGGGGTTAACACGTCCAAACTGCCATCACTGAGGGTTCATCATACTGTATCTTTAATATACTTGAATATGTCGTTTACATACATTATAACTCCTCTATTATCATGTTACCGCCTGGGGATTTAGTAAATTTTAAAAAGTTTTTCTAAAAAATAGGGGTGCTCCGATTAGGGTTTTTGTGGCTGACGACATTTAAAGTGTTGTTGTGTAGTAATGTTTATTTATTTACTATTTATAGAGGCAAAAAACTAATTCCAATCAGCACTGATCACTTATAATTAAGACCTGGAAATGTATTATACACTTTAAACTTTTATTTAATAAAAGCCAACATATCCCATTTTCTCATTATTTAAAGTTCATAAAGAAACTGAAACAGTAAAATAGCTTACGCTTGACTAAAGAGCAAACATTTTCCATTCCTTGACTGGGGCTCTCTGTCGGAAAAAAAAACCCCGAAATGGATATCTAAAATACGACTGTCCTTATTATAACATGCAGCACATGGAACAAATCTGCGTCAATGAGTAACAAACCGAAACTCTGCACCGAACATTTTGAAATGTACACACACATCAGTCACTTCGTATTTGGCGAGATGATTATGGCTGATCATCCAGCATGTGTGTAGCCGTGCTGAATAGTCGCTCAGTCAGCCTGCATGCATGGAGTGGTACGCTAATCCCGGGCTGCCTCGGACAGATGTGGGAACTGCTCTTTATTTCTCTATTCATTAATATTTTTAAAAATAACTGTTTTAGCCTTTTTACCCCTTTCCAGGGTAAGGCTCTATCTTTTTGAGGGCTTCTGCTACAGGTGGGTTAGTGAGGAGCGACTTACAAGATTTAGCTGTCGCTTTTGCTGTTAACTTGTTAAGTGGTGAGTAAGGTTTGTCCTGTTAAAGATTTTAGCAGGCACTCACCCAAGTTGTTTTGCTTTGAAAAAAACTTTGCATATTGCAAAATTGACACCTTTTAAAGAGACTTATTCCCAGACTTATTCTGTCGTAAGATATTCCTTTACTTTGTTTTATCACAATAGTAATGATTAGCCAGTTGAGAAAGAACCGATCAGTAAAAATTAAGTGATTATCGGCGGCCGATTGATCTGAGCACCCCTAATAAAGAATATCAGGAAAATCAGGCAGGTAATAAAAACAGAACTGGAAGAGTGTTTGTTTAAGCATGTTTGACAGCGTATTAAAAAGTAATGTATTTTTTTTTTTTAATGTTTAGAGCCTACAGAGAGAGAGAGAGAGAGAGAGAGAGAGAGAGAGACAGTGAAACGTAAGGGCAGAGTGGAGGTGCTGACGTTACCGGACACTTGAAGGGTCTCTCTGTGGAGTGCACCTGCCGCACGTGACTGTTAAGATGATCAGGCCTGGAGAGGACAGAGAGGGCTTTAGCACATAATCCACCACAATACACAAGGAGTAAAGAGGTCTGCGTGTAAACGTGGTTGTGTCGATCTCCATGTTAGTGTAAGTGAACAGTGTGAACGTATTTCTTTGTGATGTTCCTAAATGAGAGTTATAGATGAGGATATATGCAGCTTGAAGGTCATTTTTCCTCATCGCACTGGCCCATTTTCTGGCTTAAATTAGTAATCAGGGCATATCTTGCTGTCTTTCAGTAAAGCAGTAGTATTTTAGTCTCCTGCACTATGCGACAGTGAACATTACAGTACCCTCTGATAGAACGGAACACACAGTGAAACACTACTACTACCTTCGTGTGTGCATATATGTGCATCAGAAACACCATACAGGTCATATAATAGATGATATAACAGACCATTTACAGACCGAAGCCCACCTGTTATGCTTCAACTGTAAACAGATATAATCTGGGCACTGGATCATTCTGAACAAAGCAGTGACTCTAATATAATAGTGTGTAAGGCACTGGTACACGTCTCAGGTTTTTAAACTGTACAATAATTATAAATATTCACCTACTATAGATGCTGTAGTCAAAAAAAGGAGCAATGTTGAAAAGATGATTATTCACACAAACTCTGCAAGTCCAGAGTGCCTTAGGCTTAGACTTAGAAGTGACAAATTAAATGAAATACTGATGGATGTGTTACAATTTGGATGAATTCTGCCAACAAGGTTTTCGCTTTGAGGTGTGCTTTATTCGACTCGCTTCCAGAGGGCACAAGGGCTGATAAAGGACATGCTGAGGAGATTTTGGACTGATGTAGTAATGCTGTTCCCACTGACATAAACAAAACACCAGCTGAGGGAATACTGAGTTCCAGAGACTATCAGGATCTACTGTATATAAGCACTTGTAAAATCAACCGCGTAGAACAGACATGTTTACATATAACCCTCACCGTGAGAAACCCTTGGCACAATGAGGGCACACGTATGGTTTTTCCACACCTCCCTGGTGAGATCTGACGTGGTAACTCATCCGATCCTTCCTCTTAAAACGCTGTTGGCAGATCGGACAGGAGTAGGGCTTCTCGTCCGAGTGGGACAACCGGTGCCGATTCAGATGGTACACGTCCCGGAAAGCCTTCCCACATGCCTCACAAGCATGGTTTTTCCTTACGGGGTTGGGGTTGGGGTTAGGGCTTGGGCTGGGGTTGGGGTTTGGAGCAGGAATAGGGTGTGGGTTTGCGATCGGGATTGAGATCTGAATTGGGCTGGTAAGGCCCGGATTCTCTCCGGTGCTGTTGGTCGGCGCAGCCTAAATAGGAATAAAAAAAAGATTTATAGTCTTTCAAAGTTTATGAGTGTGTGAATTTTGAGAAGAAAAAAAAGTCTCTCATACATGAAAATAATCTTCTTTTGACTTCAAACACACATCATCGGACATCATGGGCTGTGAATATCCGATCTATAGAATGAGGCAATGGGTCAGTAATGCATATTACTAATATTAAGGGATTTATGGGGCTTTCGATACAACCTTGTTTCGACAGATGTTATTCTGCTCTGAGGATGAGATGGGGAAAACAAAGCGAGATAAAAGGACAAATCGAAGTAACGATACTCAAACAGAGGACTAGAAGGTGGAGCAGCAACATATATGGGTTAAAATATGAAAAGGAAGACACAAACCAAGCCAACCTGCACCATTGTCCCAGTAACCACTACAGCAGCAGGGAGAGGCTGGGCTGTTGTCATGGCAACCGTGGCTGGAGCGATAGATACAGCGACAGTCTCCACCTGTTGATTGCTGATGGGGGATGGGTGGATCATGGGATCTGTAGCCACTGTGATCGGGGCAGGAATGGACAGCTGAAGGAGGGAGAGAGGAATGGTTTGCCTTTCTACTCTCTGACCCGCCTTCCCAGCATCCACCTTCTCCCGAGCTGCTCTGTCTTTCATTTTCACTCCAGTGTGGACCGACTGATGGCGACGCAAGTTATAGCTGTTTTTAAACTGCTTGTTACATATGGAGCAGATATGAGCGGGCCGGGCAGGCCGAGACACAGGCTTAACTAAAAGAAAGAGAGAGAGTGAGAGAGAGAAAGAGAGAGAGAAAGAGGGGGTATTATTACCTTATGACACAAAATCCAGCATAAAAAAAAACTTCTGCACGTCCTCAATCAGGAAACAGCTCATTTGAGGTGTTTAAACTTTCAACATTAGAGCGATGAATACCATCATTTAATTAAAACAATAAAAGTAAGATTAAATCAGGACTGTGATGTTAAACAGGCACAGATGGGTGATAAATAAAAGTAAATAAATTGTATATAAATGACCTGACATTAACCACACTTGACATTAAGTACACCTATAAGTGAGAACAGTAAAAATAATCATACACTATATGGGCAAATGTTTGTGGACACCTGATCAGCCAAGGAGCGCCAAACCTGTTCCAAGTGTTTCCTGGCCTTATTAATAGTCTTGAGGCTAAATGAGCAAATCCTAACAAGTGTAGTGCAAAATCTATAGGTAAGCCTTCTCCAAAGAGAGAGAGAGAGAGAGAGAGAGAGAGAGTTATTTAGACAGCAAAGACTAACTCAGGACTGGGATTTTAAACAAGCACATATGGATGATATGAGTGCCCACAAACTGTAAATAAAAGATACAAGCACTGAAATAGATAGAGGGGTGGAGAGATGAATATATAGAAATTTTCCATTCTTAATAAAAAACCTAAATAACCACTACTTTTATTCTGGTGCACAGGGGGAGGCCATGACCTGGCCCTAGCCCCGCCCTCACCTGGCTCAGGCTCCGGCTCCTCATTCAGCACCGCCGTGTCCACTGTGGATGGGGGCGGGGCTATGTGCTCGGTGGGCGGGTCCGGGGGCGCGTCCGTTAGCTCAGGCAGAAGGTCTGATTGGAGGGTGCTCTCAGTTTGTGACTGTGGAGGCGGGGTCTGGAGTTAGCAGACGCAAAACAAGACACTTTAATCTTCCTCTCCCTCTTTTTCCTGTCTAACTGACCCTATCCTTGCTGCTGATTCTGAGACATGCGTTTATGTCTAGAGTCACATCTTGCTTTTTTAATTTTACCTGAAAGAGGAAATTGCTCCAAGCAGCGTCCATCTTGAAGAATTCGATGACGGAAATGACGTGGATGTGACGATACCCGAACCAGTTACGTCGGAGGTACCTTTAGGTCCTCTTTGAAGTGAATTCTCTTAAAAGGAAAAAAGGTTTCCCCCTGATTTGTGCTTAATGAGGCGGAAGTCGGTTTAAAATCCTTTCACAGATATATGATTTTTTTTTTGTAACAATATATAATTTACATTACGTGACTGGATTTTAAAATAACATTCTAGCTAGCTGATATTAACAATTGCTCCAAAAACTTTCAAAACGAACATTTCGCAGATTAAAAATTAAAAACAGGCATATTTTCATGCTTTATATAATACATTACATGTAATGCTTTTTTTGTTGCAGCTGGAATAGTGAGACAGTCATGTGCAAATAATTCATGCAAAAAAAAAACAACAAATAAAATAATCATGAGTTTGAGGTTGGCTTTGTACTCAGCAGTCGCTTGGGATGGGAGAAAAATAAATCAGCCTATTTTATTGTAGGTAAGGTTTCGCCCTCTGGGCCTGTCTGTGAGCGAGCCTCGGCGTCGCGTTAAATCTCATCCCTGCCTGCTGAGTCGCTTCGTCGGTCGCGGTCCATGGCTCCGCCTCGGCATTTCAATCGGGAGGATGACATCTTTCTTTTTTTTCTCTCTCTTTCTCTCTCTCTTTCACACACACTCCCTTGTAACGCGCTCCCTCCCGCCCTCGCTCTTTCTTCCCTTTTCTTTTTTTATCCCGTCTTCTCCGCGCCGTTATCGCTCTCTTCCCCCACCGCCGTGTCCCCCTTGTTTTAAAGGGATAGCATTTGGAGTGAACTCCCCCCTCTCTCTGTCCTCGTCCCCTCCTCCGGCCCGGTGTGTGAGTGTGTATTTTTTTTCTCCTCCCGAGCTGAGCTCCGTCGTCCTCTTTCCCTCTCCCTCTCTCTTTCTCTCACTCGCGCGCGCACGCACGCGCCCTCCCCTTCTCCGAACAGACAAGTATTATTTAGCCGACACAAAATCCGAAATGAAATCACGATGGCTAAATATAAAACCTAAGCTTGCTGCTGTGCAGTAACAGCAAAACCCGTGTCACTACGCACAGGACGGATCCTCGGGACAATCAGCTGTGCAAAGAAAAAAAAAAGTGCGTGGGGGGAAAAAATGTCGCAGGTCCTTAAAGGTAACGACGCACGCAGACGCAGTATTAGTGATGTCCAAAAACCGCACTAAATAGTATGTGAAGATAGTTGTTTTTCTTTTGTACTGTGTAGTGTAGTCGCAGTCAAGTGAAAATATAACCTCTTAAAACCGATTGTCTTTTTTTATTTTTAAATATATTGTTTTTATATTAAACACACTATATTAAGGCCAAATGTATACCATCCAATCCCAGGTTTAAACCACTTGCTGCTGTTATAATAACCTATATAACCTGTGTAACCTGGCTGTGTGTGTGATGCATGACAGTGCATCACTGAGATCAGGTGCTGATGTTGTGTGAGGAGGTCTGGAGTGAAGTCCAGCTCATCCCAAAGATGTTCATTGCGGTTAAGGGCATTCAAGTGTTCGTACACTTGTAAAAAACAACAACAACAATGTCTCCATTTGTGCAATCATGCAGGAACATATTAGTTTAAATAAAAGGAAGTTGTAAAATCTAACCATATACTGTATATAGTACGAAAACATTCTATATACTGTACAGTACTGAGAACAATTTGCAGTTTAGCGCCCCTAGCGGAAATGTCGCTCAACTACACCCGACGATGGGGTCACAGAGATTCATTCGTCTTCTGTATACAGTACAGTACTGCTCATCCTGTATATAGGGTCGCGAGGAGGCCAAGAGACTTCAGGTACAAGCGGGGTACACCCTGGACAGGATGCCATCTCAGGATGCACACACACACACGCTACGGGCCAATTGGAGAGCACTGCATGTCTTTGGACTGTGGAAGGAAACTGAAGTGCTTATAGGAAACCCACCAAGCACAGAAAGAACATGCAAACTCTCAGAGCACCGATTGGGAATCAAACCCATGACCCTGGAAGTGCAAGGCCACAGGGATAACCACACCACCACCGTGCCACTCAGAGTTAAAGATAAGTGTTTTAAAATGCGGAGAACTTTATCAGCAACGTAAACACAGAAGAAAAACCAGACTTCATTAAAATGTGTGTAATGCAATTCTCAGTTAAATTAGTTTTAGATTGAATAAATAAATAAATCGTGCAACAACTATATGATTATAAGTAATGTCTGCTGTCTCTACTTTTTTTCTTAAAGTTTCTCACTAGCAAACTTTAATCAAGTACATTTTTTTCAAATCTGGGCTTGAGCTGTGAAAGCTTAAAACATCTTCATCTAACACTAGCTAATGACAGAACCCTATTTTTAGGGTGCCTGGTACTGACTGGTGCACCTTGGAAAAAATACACATCTATATATGAAGGGCATGTTACCCATCAATATTCCTATCACATACATGTTGTTCCTAGGATCCATGACAGATCCACAACAACTCTGACCAGGATATTGTGTTAATGAAAATATATAAATGACTCCCAGGATAACAATAAAATATATAAATAAAACATATATAAATGTACTGGTCTTGCAATTTTTTGGGCTCCTTAATTATTTTTAAAATGATACTTGATGTGACATGTACTTGACTCTCTTCTACAAGTGACCACTCTATTAGAGAGAACTGTTCTGTGGTTGATCACCTGTGACCAGATTTGAGCAAAAGAAGGAGCAGATAAGGGTGTGCTGTAAAGATGCATGTCACTGCTGTTGACCATGTAAGGAACAACCAACATTGCTGTACTTGTTCTTTTGTCTAGTTTAGTCCACAATAAGGGGAGGCACAGACATGCTGTGAAACAAGTCCAGTTGTGAAAAGATATCTTTATTGCCATACCAGCTAGTACAGTACAAAGAGTACGACCATAGACAAAAATACTCTTACCATGACTCACTACATTCCTTTAGGATACAGTTGACGAGGAGTATTGATCCTTTGGGGTTGTGTGGTCATGAATACAGAAATTTGTGTGGTATCAGCAATTCACACTATGACATAGACCTTTTGCACCTGACATCATGACGCCTGCCTGCCATCGTCCCCCAACGGGATGCGACTTACTGGATGCCGGTGCCAAAACCCACATTTGAAACAGTCACAGGAGCACTTAAACAACACTTTTTGTTCTTAGTAACTGCTTCTTGGGTATATGGTTGGAATGACAATAAAAAACCTACATGACTCGACTTACTCCAAGTTGTTCTGTACTGCCTCTGAACCGTTCATGTTGTGTTTTACACTTGAGCTACAAAGCTAGCTAGCTTCTAGCTAAAAGCTGAATTCCAAACACCTAGTCCTTGGTGTGTGCAACATGGGATTTAACAACCTACAGAGTGCATTAGATGCCTATTTTACGCTAGTTGGGATTGAACCCCAAAACAGTTAGTTAGCTATAAATTAAAAATCCTGAACTGTCAGTATTAACATTACCTGCACATTATTTTAAAAAGCATAAAGCACAGTATATTTATTCCATAGCATCATCTCATTTGCAACAGCAGCACTGAATGAGCAAATACTAACGCCATCACTAACAAATGCCACCAAATCAAGGATTTTCATATCTGTAAACTGTCTGAGGTAATCACTTTATGATAACAAATCAAACAAATTCCCTTTTGAATAAGCTGAAGTCCACTATGACATACTGAATATGAAAGTAATCAGCTGAACAGAAGCTGCGACAAAGCATCAGGTAATACAGTAGATAATCAGGAGGTTCTGAAAAACACCTTGAATGTAATTATCAATGATAATACACAACAGCCTAATGTCGGTTTAACGGTACTTCTGCAATCTGCTGTTGAGACTAACGTCACTGTAATCGTGTCTGCAAAAGGTCTACATCATGATTGGTAGAAGTATAGAAACAGCAATAATAAACTAACAAACAGAAATAAAAAATCAGGAAATAACCCAAATAAAACAAAAAGTTTTTATACACACGGTTTGTGCCAAAATATACAGTACCGAATCGTACACATCTCAGACACGCATTTGTGTTTGTTAATGGGGTAAAGCTCCAGACACGTGTTCACAGCAGTGAAAAGGAAGTTGTGTTGTGTAGTAGTTGTTAGAAATGGGTCTCTCAGTGAAGGAAAGAGTATTTATAGTTGAGTAATATTTCCGCTCTTACAGAAGCGATTGTGAATGGAAACAGCGGGTTTAAAAAAGATGGCTGAACACATTCCTTCTCATAGCCGTCCCATTCCCCTGATCTCACACCATCTGATGCCTCACCTGATGGGGAATGTTAAAGGGAAATGTGTTCGACTGTTAAAACAGTGAAGAACTGTGCCGGCATTACGCCAGTAAATCGTCTCCTTTTGCAAGAGTCTGCAGCGTCCTTAGTTCCGGGTTTTAATCCTGGTTGAGAATCTGCGTGATCGATATGTACACAGTCTACAGCGAGGTGGTGCACGCACACACACACCTTGAACACTTGCATTATGCATACAGTGGTAAATCAATACGCTAATAGTGCGTGTTAGTTTCTTTCAGGAGAAATAAACTCATTCAGTCTTTTCATTTTAGTACTGTATATTTCGGCATATACTGTGTGTGTATATAGTGTCTGTGAGAGATAGAGAGAGAGAAGGGGCAGGGTTGGGGGTATGGCAAGATGTTCTACTTTCCCACAATTTAAAGTACATGATTTACACACACATCCAAACCTTTACTTAGGGAACGAGGTAAGGGGTCAGCCGCAAACAATATTTCATTTAATATTTAGGTTTAAACACCAGCATTTTGCTGCTACATGAATTACATTATTTCAAGCAGTCTAAGAATAAATAAATAAACTCTCAGTATGCAAATGGTCCTGCATTTCATTTCGATGAACGCTGGCCCACATCCACTTTCACATCTCCCTTATTCCCTTATTTCACCAACTTCTTGGTCACTTACTCTCTTCCCCACATAAAGCCACAACCCTCATACTCTTCCCTTTTGCCTCCATCATTTGTCCTTACTCCTCTCGCTTTCACGCTCGGCCAGGTCGATGGCAGCCATGTTACGGGAGGCGGTGATGAGGTGGAGACCGCTGATGCCCGACTTCAACAGAGACACCACAGCACACACTCCCAGCAGCCACTGCAGCCACACTATAAAAAAAACACATACACAGGGGTTATATTTGCTGTATGTTCCGTGTAGACTGACAGGAGTCTTAAATGTGTACATGCCATTTATCATTTATCATTATTATCCATTAGCAGCAGAGTAATTCTGAATGTAGACGTTGGGCCGTAATCACAATTAACCCGATAGCAGGATCTCTTAATCACTTTAGTCTGATAGGGAAAGGTCTGACAGGTTCGAAGAATTCATAAAATTACACTGCAATTATTTTGACACAATTGTGATTTAAACTGCAGTATGGAACTATTAAATGTACCATTTACTATTCAAACTTATTTATCTGGGCTATAAGCAAATAATGGCATAAAATATACAGCCAAAAAATGTACACACGCTTCAGGTAAAGGAAAATAAATATATAAATATTTTAATACTAAATTTATTGCTATACATTATAGCAATCATTCTTACTATGATGAAGTCAAGCATTAATATAATATTTATAATTAATTATTATTATCATATATAGTTTATATTGATATACTGTATATAATAAGGCGGCACGGTGGTGTAGTGGTTAGCACTGTTGCCTTGCACCTCCAGGGTCCGGGTTCGAGTCCCGGCCAGGCTTGATTCCTGTCTCTGTGTGCATGGAGTTTGCATGTTCTCCCCGTGCTTGGTGGGTTTCCTCCGGGTACTCTGGTTTCCTCCCACAGTCCAAAGACATGCGGATGAGGTTAATTGGCGTTTCCAAATTGCCCGTAGTGTGTGAATTAGTGTGTGAGTCTGTGTACGTGTGTGTGCCCTGCAATGGATTGGCACCCTGTCCAGGTACCCTGCCTTGTGCCTTAGGTCTCCTGGGATAGGCTCCAGGCCCCCCATGACCCTGAATACAGGATTAAGCAGTATAGAAGGTGAGTGAGTGAGAGTATGTAATAAAAATATAATATTAACATTATATTAATATAATATACATCATTTGTGTGTATACATTATTTTGGCTGACTCTGGCGTTGCATTAAGAAAACTTAGTTCCATTCATTTGTGTTTTATTTCCTAATATTCTGAGTAATAACAGTGCTGTGAAAAAATATTTGCTCCTTCCTGATAAACAGGAGATATATATAAATATATTTTTTAGTTTTTTAAAACAATTCCTTCACAGCTAGAGAATAAGAAAGACTCATTATCAGTTATCGCAATTGCTTGATTGCAGTTGCTGCTGCCAAGGGTGGCACAACCGGTTATTAGATTTAGGGGAAATTACTTTTTCACACAAAGCCAGGCAGGTTTGGACAGACTTAATAAATGAAATCATCTTTTAAAAAATGCCTTTTGTATTTACTTAGAGTATCTTTGAGATCATCAAACAAATTTTGATATTACACAATCATCACAAGTGTAACAAATATAGAAATAAATTGGGAGAAAATACTTTTTCACAGCACTGTAAGACAGAATCTAGGATTTTATTTCTTTAAAGGTTTTTTCAACCACCAAGATTGTTGCAAATACTCTTATTAGTTACTGATAGTGTTTCCGTCACCGTGTTTTAATTGTTTTAATTTAATGATTTTCGTTTAGTGATTTATTTTCTACATTTTAAAACTATGAAATAACATATGCTCTGTCAAGCCTTAATGCTATTTAATGGCCTAAGTGAAGGAGAAGGTGTGGCCAAATCAGGCACATATTCTAATTCCATGGTTTTTCCTCATTTTTATTTCTTTCTACACAGTAAATCATAAAAATGAGGAAAAACCATGGAATTAGAAGGTGTGCCCGAACTTTTGACTGGCAGTGTGTTAATACAAAAAACAAAAATCAACACTACATAACTGAACTTCACAAATTTGGCTATTTATGTGGATAATCGTGCAACACTAATGTTGTTGTTGGTCTTTCGGCTGCTCCCAACACTAATACATTTTGATAAACAGAACTGCAAAAGAAGCAGAAAGGGACAGACATGTGTTTCCATGCACAAGAACAAGAAAATACTAAAACTTACCCTGTGGCTCTTCGATGTAGTAGATCACGTAGAGAAGACAATAAAACAGCTCGTTCCCCATGCACATGAAAAACAGCACCGGCTATGCGAAGTAAAAAAAAAAAATTAGGCAGGGTCACACTAGATTGTGTTTGTGCATTTGTTTGTTATTTGAATGTTAAATTTTATACAAATTAGATCATCACGTGTGTATGCGTGTTTAAATCTTCAAGTGACAAGCAGAATGCTAATCCCTTTATGGCTTGTATATGACTAAATGTGTGTTCAGCCCTTACCCTGGACGTGTAATAGATCCTGAGGATGGGGTTGCCAGACAAGTCAATGGCCTTGTGACTGCTTGCTCCCTTAATTACAGAACTGAGAGACAGACAGACAGACAGAGGCAGAGGGAAGACACATTAGAAATACACATTTTGTAAACATTTAAACTGGTGGAATACCTTGTGTGGACATATTACATTAATAGCATTTGGCAGACACCATCATCCAGAGCGATTTATGTCAACTTATTATACATGTGTGTTAAGGGCCTTGCTTGAGGGCCTCAACAGTGACAACTTGGTGGTTTGAATATGTTGAATTGGTGCCTCACCTGTGCAGGTGCAGCCAGTGGCTGGATATATCCAAGCACATGCTTAACTGGAAAAGAAATGTATAGGACGGGTACAGAAGCGACAGGTTCACCAACAAGCACATGGTGGCACACCGGTCGGTTAACATGTCCAGCATGGCTCCAAACTTAGTGCCTGGATTGAGACAAGACAGAGTAAGAGAGAAAGAATAAGAACACTTTGTATTACTATATTATATTACACATGTTCTCCCAAAGTCTGCTTATTTTCCCAGGGTTCTTCAGATCCCCGCCCCCACTGCACACTACTGTGTGTATACACTGTGGCCGGTGATAAGCTGGTATCGCCCAAATTTAAAATTAATTATGAAATTACTGTCATACAAATGGAAGTCTTTCAGCATGTTTTGTTCCAGAAAAGCAGTCAACATCAAGGTGTTACTCAAGTCACCACTACTTATTTTCCTGTAACATCACTCTCCCAATGGTTTTAGGCTACATTCACACTGCAGGGAAAAATTCTGCAGTAAAATCCTTTTTTTTTTTTTTTTTGCTCAGGAGTGCCAGAGCATCTGAATTCTAATTTTCACCATTATGGTCCTAAATCATATAAAGGTCTGATTTACTTATTTTATTTATTTATTTATTTATTTTTTGTAGTATGACTAAACAGTATGGCAATCCAAATCAGCATTTTTTTATATAGTCATAGCGATACATACCACAACCAGTTTGTGTTTGAAGAGATGAACACGACCCTAGCAGAATTTGGCCACAGTGGAAATAGAAATTTAAATATCTAAAAAACTAAATGTAAATATACTAAAGACCTGCCACAAACATTTTTTATTTTATTATATATATATTTTTTTATAGAAGGCTCAAACTTATCATGTGACACTTGTGTCCTGGTTGTTGGGATCTTGATGTGTTCAGACTAACGCTAAGACATTTTTACATTAGGCACAACTGATCTGTACCAGGCCCAGAAACAACTGCCCCCCCCTTCCAACTCCCCCGGGCAATGTTCACTCCGTACCCCGGTACACTTGCGTATTTATACTCTGTGATACAGCAGGTGGCAGTATGCACTAATTGGTTAAAGTCAAAGTCAATCTAGCGCTATGCCTAACATTATTCATATTTTGGAGAAAAAAAAAATAGAGTAATACTCTTGTGTGCCAAAAGTTTGCACATGTTTTTTTCTTACATAGACACTAATTACATCAGTGACAACTAGACCAGATTCTTTTAATCACAGATGAAACCAGTAAACAAAACTGAACTCAAATAACAAACAGCAAGATACAACTGCTTTCCTCCCTTTAGTGTTAAATTAGCAAAACAACTACACACGGAAAAAACCTGATCTGATAAAGGTGTGACACAGACAACAAGATGGAGACTTACCGATTAAATTTGGGACAAACAGAAAAATTTACTTTATCAGCTATGGCTGTGTAGGTCAGAGGGGGAGATCAGCGTGTGCTATGCACATATAGTTTTCGGAGGACTAATGACGTGACATCATGTTTAATATTAGATTGCCATCTGTAGCGGATTCGCCCGGCGGAACGATTTGTGTTCTCACTGATCAAAATGAACCAAACAATGGAGCCAAGTGTTCTCGTCCCAGGGCCCTCGTGAGAACAGCCGGAGATAAAGGTCACGAAAAACATTGTATAAACACCATCAAAAACAAACAAACAAACAAGAAATAATCTATCATTTGTTGAGTAAATGAAATATGTGCCACTTTTGCCTGCAGTTTGCACATGGTTGGTTATTTCTTACACGGACACTTATTCCATCAGTGACAACTAGACCGGATTCTTTTAATTACAGATGTTTTATACAGCAAGTGGCTTGGGCTGATAAACAATAAGTGAAACCTAGTCTGAACGGGTTTGTAATGAATCAGGAGGGGCGTTTCAGTCGTGACTGGATGCAAATCTGGCAGCCCTGAATAGACTGTGGATAAAAGGGGGTGTAATTGCCTTGATTAAGGGCTCGGGCTGCATGTCCATCAAACGCATCGAGCAGTGCGCTCAGTAGATAACAGAACACCGCAGGAGCAGGACAGCACTGCATCAGATAGAAGGATAACAAACCCAGGACGATCCGGGCATAGCCTGGAGAGAGAGAGAGAGAGAGAGACAAAGATAGAGAAAGAATTCTATTAATTATACACACACTATCAACATCTGTACAAGTGAGCTTGTAATACATGTTTTGCAATTTTTCTTTGCAGTACATATTTCATCTATTTCCATTCTACCTTATCTTTTTTCTTTTTCAGGTCATGAAGCATTTTACAGTGTATGGTCGTGTTGTATGTGACAAATACAATTTGAATTTAGAAGCTAACGGCTGCTGCAGAGTTTATCAAGACTTAAACAGGTGACTTAGCCAGCTAGCTAAGTTATACCGCTTCCGATCTGTAACATCCTGTCAGCCATTCTCCTCACACTCGTGGAAATGTCCTGTAATTATGACATTTATTCACTTCTCACAAACAAAACTAAACTCAAACAACAAACACAACATGATACAACTGCTTTTCTTCCCTTTAGTGTAACATTAGCAAAACAGCTACACACAGAATACACCTGACCTGATAAAGGCGTCACACAAACAACACGACTTACCGATTAAATTTGGGACAAACAGAAATATATTTTCCTCCGCCATCGTTCTGGTCGTGATTTTCGTGTGTCGATGTACAGTATGTTTGTATCTCTCTCTCTCTCTCTCTCCCTCCCTTCACGCGCTGCCTTTCCTTTCCTCTGCTCGAAGATTGTGCAAACCGACGTCACACTTCCGGCACAGTCAAGCTCGCGCGCTTAAAGGGAACGCGCGCTTCAGCGTCACCGCATACTAGCGCGCTAAACAGTGCGCGAGACCACGAGCACCGCCTCGCGAGCTCTACGCACTCTGTAGTACGCTAGTACGCGGCGGTGCACTTCCCCTTTAATCCGCAGCCGCGCCGTGTTGAGGAAACGCGATGCTGCGCAGAATCACATCCCTGCACATCTGTATAACCGCTGGGGGGCTCAGCGCAGCTCCTGTGGAGTTTTAGTTCAACGCGGTCAAAAATTTAAAGATCTCTTCGGCTCATATTCCACGTCGTATTGTAATGAATGAGTCCTAAGACGATTGTTAAAATATTTATTTCGTTATAAGTTTTAATTATATAATTGCACTATATTATATTGTATTATATATATATACAATTGTATAATTACAATATTTATTGTGTAACAAGCAAACCAAAGGGCAGCACTGTGGCTTAGTAGTTAGCACTTTCGCCTCGCACCACCAGGCAAGTCGTGAATAGCTGGCACTCAGTGACAGCCAATGAAATTGAAGCATTTTCGCGGCTTTACACGTGGTGCGGCATTGCTCAAATAATAGCATAAAATCATTCAGACCCTGGTTCGAATCCGGGTTCGGGTTCGAGTCCCGCCTCGGTCTGTGTGCATGGAGGTTGCATGTTCTCATCGTGCTCGGTGGACAGGGCCGGCCCAAGCCTCCATGGGGCCCTAAGCAGAATTTTATTTGGGGGCTCCTCTGGGTCGCCAGTACGATTGATTATTGTCAATGCTTGATTATTGGCAGAGCATAAATCTAAGTTTAAAGAAATGTATTAATCCCAGAGGGAAATTGCTTATACTTGGTTACAGTTGCTTACAGTCGTTTTCCAGGAGGAAAGGAAAAAAATTATAAATTAGACAAAAAAAAGTGCTCCTAGGAAAGTTTCATAAGAGTATAGTTGATGGAACAGAATGCTAACATATTAAAAACAACAGCAAGCCATCTGTACACATAAAACAACTCTTAATCTGTAAATGGCTAATTGAGGCAAAATGATATGGAATATAATAGCAAAGACCCCAAAGGTAGGCTAATGTAAATAATGTTAAGCTGTTATCAGTAACAAGTTCATGAAACAAAAGTTTATTGCAAAAAAATATAAACCCACCCAGAAAAGTAATTTTTACACAGAAGACAAAAACTTCAATCTAAAAATATCTTAGTAATTTGTTATATTATGATATATTAAGGTGTTAAGTGTATTTAAGGGTGTTTATTCAAACATGAACTCGTCTAAAACAAGAAGATAGGCTACCCAGGTTGTTAATGTTAGCGCGCAGCATAGCATACTGTAGTTTTACATACATTTTCGTATTAACATACCTTTATCTTGCCGTTTTTTCTCTTCCTCGCTTGTCTTCTTTTCTTCTGCACCGAAGGATGTCATTTTTTGTGACATTTATGATGGCTTGGCTGCAATGCTAATCAGCTCCAATAATCACAGTCACAGTCTGACTGCTTGCACCCTGCAGCCCCTTAACATAATACGGCAGTTTTTAAAAATAATAATAATAATAATAATAATGCGTTTTTAAATAATTCATATTGTCCTTTGACATAATATATTAGCAATAAATAAATAAACAAATCGTTGTCACTCTTGGGGGCCCTCTGGTGGCCATGGGGGCCCTAAGCAGCCGCTTAGTTTGCTTATGCCTTGGGCCAGGTGGTGTTATGCGCTAACATGCCCCCCTGCCACGGATTGCCCCCCTACATAGTCTCTATCAAATATTATATTAGAACATAAATTCATAGGTTTATTATGACCAAATATGATATCACTATTATAATGAACCCTGGGCACATGACAGCAGTCGAGATCAATAATACAAACTCAAATGTAATGTTTATTTTTGCAACACATTTATTTTGCAGGGCTGTCATGTAATACAAAATTGTTTACACTAAATAACTATTGTTTATTTCAGGTTTAAAAATTACACAAAACAATTTTATTAGAAATTAAGCAATATAAAAATATACACTTATATGAAAAAAAAATTATACAAAAAACATATACAACATGTATTTTTTATATTGCTTTTTTTCTAATCAAATTCGTTTGGTGTAATTTGTAAAGCATAAACCTATAAATTTAAGTTCTTATATAATATTTAATAGAGATTATATGGGGGAGCAATCCGTTGTGGGGTGTGTGTGTGTGGGTGTCAGTCCAAAGACATGCAGATTAGGCTAATTGGCATTCTTAAATTGCCTGTAGTGTGTGAATGAGTGTGTGAGTGTGTGTATGTACAGTATATGTGTGTGCCCTTTGATAGATTGGCACCCTGTCTAGGATGTACCCCGCCCCATGCACTAAGTCTCCTGGGATAGGCTCTGAGCCCCCCACGACCCTGTATACAGGATAAAGCGGTATAAATGATGAGTCGGTTATTGAAAGCTATTTTATAAATCGGCACACCTTTTTTCACAATATTTCAGAAATTCATGTGATTATTATTTATAATGTCTCATCGTCTTAGATGTGGGTATATATGCTTATTTTATGGCTGCACTATTAAGTAAGTCAATACAAATAATAATGAAATAGATAAATAACTAAATTACTAACTAACTATATGTTTTCGGCCCCCCAAGCTAAACTGTAAGGCAAAAGTCTTGCAGATATCACATAACCAGTAATTAGGACTAAACGTTTATCCGTCTCCATGGCAACTCCAGTCACCCCGGTTGGTTTAGCTTCGGCGTCATCATGTTTACGCTTACTTGTAGCATGAATTAGCCATAGTAACGTCTTTTTATCAGTATGTTCAAAATTGCATACTTTTAAACATTTTACACAAAACAAACGTCCCAAAAACAGCAGTTAACACACATCATTTTCAGAAGTCCATGGAGGCATGGCTTATGAGGAAGCTAGTCAAGTGCATTACACCTCTGAGTAACTCGGTCTTAAAAGACCTGAATATGTAGCCATATTATTTCTTACAATAAAACTGTAATATAAAGGTGAATATCAGTGAAGTGGGACACTTAATACTGATCCTGTATATCGTGACAAGTATACATGTTGATCACTATTTATCTTTTGCATTTAAACATCGTAAATGAGATTTGGAACATCTTTATAAAAGATACCTTGTGAAGTGACAATAAAACAGTCACACAAGCGTGCCCAGCTGTACTAAAGTTCACACTACACTTCTTAAACTCTTCCTCAAGGGGTGCTTAAGGAATTAAACATGCTTCTTTCTAATCTCTCTAGCGCAGACGTGACAAACCTGTGGCCTGATACATTTTGCAAATTGGCCTAATAATTTAGATTATAATCTCTAATTTTAAAAGGGGGCAAAATGCAATGTAGTAACAGACATAATTCCATTATCAATCTAAAATTTGATGGTCTCTTTACAAACTAAATTCAGGGCTTTTACACTAATAGTGTGAATAACAGGAGGAATACTGATCGATTATGCTGTGTACTGTACATACACACTTAGTTTTTTTTGTAATGAACTACAGTCATTGTAAATTTATTTAGAATGTTGTGTGTACTTAATCGGTTTGTGCATGTACGTTTAAGTAAATACTGATTGAACAGCTTTAAGAATTGGACGTAAAAGTCACAAATGCAATTTAAGTTGTAAAATGCTACACAATGTTACACTCAAATGTAAAGTGCTTCCTAGATCTTGGGACACACGTGGATATTTTGGTGTGTAATGTTTTGTATTATTAATCAGGTTCTTAATCCTGTGCCTAGTATGAGGAATTACCAGGACACACAATTATTATATCGAGACACAACACAAAAACCAACGATACGAGACATGAAACAAATGACAAAAACACAAAACTTTCAATTTTGAACCTTTTTAATTACTTGTTAATGAATTCTGTACAAGTTCTATAACCCTTTTCTTGAAATGTCCTGCTCTTGTTGAACCTGAACATAGTTTGGCCTCTTTATGTGTAGCACTTCTGTGAGAAACACTTCTCCACCTCTAAACATGCTTCTACATACAAACGTCCCCTGAGGACATACTCCATTATGTGTGTAAATCTACACACACGTACAGCCAAGCACTCATTTGTCTTGGACATCACTTGTTTCAATTTCCTTTTACAACAGCAAAATTGGGACGATTTTTTAAAATCACATGATCTTCTGACCGGTCCCACCTCTCAGCTCTACTCAGGCATCGAAACACCACCTTCAGTTCTGACACCATTATAAATCCAGCATGTTTTGCTTGTAACGCGAAATAGAGGGAGGCAAGCCAAAACTAGACACAGAGGGTTGGAGTTTTCCTCCTTTTTTTGTGAAAGGTAATAAACTACGGCGCATAGACAAAGAAAAACACAATGAAGTTATAAAACAGCCATAGGAAGAATAGGACCAAAAGAAATGAATGATGGGAGGCCAGGCACACACATCATGTGTGGTATTGCACCTTGGGGAAAAAACGATGTAAAAATCACATTCAAGTAAACGCTGGTGCCTGTGAAGAGCTGGCAGTGTGCAGCCTGCTTCGGTTTACTGGGAAAATTTAAAACAATATGCAATGTGTTTGGAGTTTCAATGTAAACAGCTCGGTTTGGCCAGAAAACATCCCAGAGCAAAATGATGTAACAAAACATGCTGGATGTGTGGTGTAAACATATACAATTATCTAGAAACTTTCTATACACTAAAATTCTCTTAAAATGTCCTGTACACATTTAATACTGGCTCTAAAATACTACAATTCCTCCAATCCACTGCTCAACAGACTCCTACCCTGAGACATAACAAGGAATGCTGGGATAGGTAGTCGTTCTTCCCCCCTCCCTAAAAATGAGACTTGTCTCAAGTTCTCCATCACAGTAATATCACTTGCGTTCTCCAACTAGTGGTCAACATTGGCAAAAAAGAAACTTTAAAAATAATAATAACAATAAAAAAAAAGCAATGAAATAAAAAACAAACAAAAAGAATTAGTTTTGAATAACAAATATTACAACTGCAGTAGTTGAAATAACAGTATTTTTCCATCTCTTACTTTCCAAATGACTAGTTTCCATAACAAAACTATGATTATCCTATACAAGAGTTCCGAGTTAGTGCTTTTATGTACACACACATTATATAAGTACAATATAGGTCAAAAGTGTTTAACAGTGAACAATCTTAAACCTTGCTGTCAAACCTCTGACAAGTATAATACACATATATACTCACTCATATATAAATGCGTGGTGTGTACGTTTGTATACAAATGGCCCCTGTACATTAGCGTTTGATGCACTTAACTGCAATCAGCTCTCTTATGGACATGTACATCAAATATACATTTGCCTTTGTAAACAGAGACAAGGGGATGCATTGACTGTCGTTAGATACTGCTCTTTGCAATAGATTTAGACGCCTCAAGTCTGTATTAGTGTGTAACAACCACAAAAAAAAAAAAAAAAAGGTCAATTATTGCTCAGCCAGAGCTAATGAAACTGGCAGCATGCCCATATAAGGGCAGGGGCGGATTTGCTTTAGGTTAGTCAGGTCACTAGATGGCAGTGTGCAAAGTGAACGTGGCACTTAAAAAAAAAAAAAAAAGTAAAATCTCCTTGTCCCTAATACAAATGTGCATTTTAATGACCACTATGTTTTAGTATAGTTTTAGTGTAGTTTTATTATATACATAACTACATGGCGTCCTTTTTTTTTTTAAGCACCCTCCCGGTTTTAGGTTAGTTGGGTTAATGTCTTTAAACCAACACCATGCCAATTCTGTCACTATTGCCTCTCCTTTAAAAGTAAAGCTCCCATTAAAACAGTTCAGTTAAAAAAATTCCTGCACCGTAAATCCTCCGAACAGGAACTGCTTAAACAGCACCATCACAGCACCAACCAGAATCTGTAGTGTTTGGTGATGTAGTGTCTAAGGTTGCAGGAGCACAAACTGGAATTGTAGCAATTCCTGATTGGAGTTTTAATTGCTGACGAAGGCTAAGTAGAAAATTCTTGATAAGCTCAAGTGTTAAAGAAAAAGTCAGTTTTGTAGAATTTAACGGTTATCTTTTTTTATGAACCCTATGGATCTTGACAGTTTGTTACTAGTGTAGTGTTAGTTAAGAGGGTGTGCTAGCACTCCACAGTAAGCATATCAAGCACTGCTCTCTGCAAAAAAAAAAAAAAAAAAAAAAAAAAAGAGCAAAAGCCAGAGGTAGTGTGTTGAAATTTCTGATTTTGGAACTAAATCTGCTTCCCTCCCCAGCATAGCCAATGAATGACTGGATGACTACTCAGGCCCTTTTCACTTTCTATTCTCAATTCTCAAACACCTACAATTCCGGCACAATTATCTCTCCCGTCATTCCCCATTCCCACCCCCTATGGCAACCCTGAGATCTACCAATCTACCAAAAGGGTGTACATGATGTCTGCTGTTTACTGTAACACTACTTAGAGCCAAAGTCACAGCCTCAGCTATAGCTACTGCGACCTGATTACAGTTAAAGGAGTGGAATAAAGATCACAAACTCCACACAAAACACTACCCAAAGGAGCACTCCGCCTTTTAAACATATAAATGATTCGAATCCAGTATGTCTCCTACTGATTAAAATGGACACTTTCACCTACACGATTTAAGAGTAAGAGAGATGAGAACCATTGGAAATGTGGGAGGTGACGGAGGTGCTGCGGCTCAACCCTCCATCCCCGGCTGCTCCACCAGGACCTCCTCCTGACGCTGTCCTCCTTAGTGGCCCTGGGCTGTTCCTCAGGGCCATCAGACTGGGGCCCCTGACTACCAGACCCTCATTCCTCCCGCCGTAGCCGCCCTGAGACGAAGAGGAGGAAGACGATGATGGTGGAGATGAGGGTGAAAAGGAGACTGGTGGGGGCGGTGGAGGAGGAGGAAGCAGAGCCAGAGACGAAGAGGACGAGTGGCTGGAGAGATGGCGCGAGTGGCCATGAGCGTAAGAGGATGAGCGGTGGCTTCCGCCTCCACTACCTCCCCACTCTCTTTCACGCTCCCGCTCTCTCTCGCGCTCCCTCTCCCTTTCTCTTTCCCTTTCTCGCTCACGGTACAGGTGTGGCGTGCTCTGATGGTGGTACTGCTGTGCCAGGTAATGTAGGCGATGATGAGACGAAGAGGACGACGACGATGATGAAGAGGCAGAGGACAGGGAACTGGGCAGGCCACGTGTCAGCGGAATGTCAAAATCCCTTTCTCCTTCCCTTTCACGCTCACGGCTCGAGACGGATATGGACTCTCCTCGGCTGAACGCTGGAGTGCTGTTCTGACTTCTCCAGGATGGCGGCGCTGCAGAGTTCTGGACTCCATGGGTCCAGTGGCTGCCCGAGCGGGGTACAGGGCGTGACGGCCAACCGCCTGAACCTGACGAGGGGGGGTTAGAATAGCCTTGGCTGTATGCCTCAGCTGGGATTCCTGTTAGCGCCATGTTGCTGAAGCCCAGGCGCATGCTCTCAGAGTCGAACGCCTCAATCTCTCGAGCCTGACGCTCTAGTAGCGTTCGGATTCGCTCTGATCGGTCATTTTGCAGGGACAGCATTTCCTCCTCAATCTAAAAAAAGAAAAGAAAAAAAAAGTTCATTAAGGTTTCACTAGGAATCACAAATTTCAGAGGTTTTATTTTATAAAACAGCATAGAATTCTGCCCTTGTTTGACAATATACATAAGAGACTCAAATATTGGGGAAAGAAAAAAAGTTTTTAAGTATTAGAAGTTGCATCTAAGTATCTAGATATTGATAATGCACTGTGTTTATTTTTTTTCTTAAATGATCAACATGTCTGGGTTCCTCACCCTCTGCTCGAGCAGCGCTCTCCGGATCGACACTCTCTGCTCCAGGTCTTTGACTTCCCGCTCGTGCTGCGTGTCCGTGTGCATTTTGATCTTGCTCTGGTACGCATTCAGTAGTTCCAGCTCCTGCTGCAACTGCATTCGGAGCACTTGGTACTCTGCCTCCTGTGTTTCATCCAACCGCAGCTGCAAGGAAAAGCCCAAAAAGCAGGATGTCAGTAGAGACACATTCTGATGACAGGCATGACATTTGCAAGGGGTGGAAATTGTAGTTGTCTGTGGTGATTCATTAATAACTAGGGATGCACCGAAATTTCGGCCGCCGAAAAAACGTAAGAAAGCGCCGAAAATAAAAGCCGAAATTGTCGCCACGCCTCTGCCATCCTCCCGTCTCGTTCGCGCTGTCATTACGCATCAAACACGGAGTATGTCGGCGGTTTGGAAGCACTTGGAAGCAAGTTTTGTTATTGTTAAACAGCCTTATTACTGTTATTTATTATCAATAAAAGTTTGATTGCTTAATTAATTTGTAGTTTTTTTAATACAAACAAAAAGAAAATATTTTAAACATGTTTTTTAATGAAGCCATTTTCGGTTTCGGTATCGGTTTTCGGCCAAGTGCATCCAAAAATTTCGGTTTCGTTTTCGGCCCAGAATTTTCATTTCGGTGCATCCCTATTAATAACTACTCTAAAAGTGATCCAAATGAACCAAATCTCATGAACAGACTTATACCACTTTTCTCCTGCACCAATTATGTCACTGCGCACTATTTAGAAATGACCAATCCGTCAACGGAGCACAAATTTGAGGCTATGATATCCGATGTGTTGTGAGGTATTATTTATAGATAGGTATATGTTAGAAGTTGTCTCTCCTTGCCTTACTCACAGCCTGTGTGGACAGCATGTCATTAATGGAGTGGTCATACTGCTCAGCAAGGATGGCCAACTTTCGCGTTTGCTCCTCCTTCAGCCTTTTCAGCACGGCCTTGTGGTCCGACTTGGGTGTAGTCTCCAGCAGGTGATTCCGCAGGGCCTTGTACTGCCGCGTCTGAATTTTACATGTGTCCTGAAACTGCCTCTTGATCTGGAGCTCCTTCGTCTGGAAAAGGAAAAGTAACGGCATGAGAGAGACACAAAATCAATTCTAGGTCCTGTAAATACATTTAAAAAAATAAAAAAATAAATAAATAAAAGTTTTACATTTAATTAGACAAAAACTGCTGCAACCACAGGTTGTGTGTACATTCCAAACAACCATCCTTCTCTCACCTTTAGGCTCTTCGGCTGCTGACGGACCTCCATGCTGTGTTTCTGCCGGAGTTCTTGCTCACGCCGCTTGTTGTAGTCCATCTGATTGGCCAGCTCACTTTGGTGCTGTGTGCGGATGAGGTCGGCACGTGTGTGCTGCACCAGACCCAGTTGACGGAACTCCAGCTCCTGAGTGGACTCGTGATGCCGCAGCAACATGGCACACTCCAGATCTTTCTGAGTCTGCCGCTTATTTAGCTCCTACAGGAAGTGGAACATGGTAAAAAAAAGAAATCGACCTGCTGTAAATCAGAGAACACACCTGACATACTGACTGCCCCCCTTTTTTAGATAAAATTATGAAAATAACTAGGGCTGACATCAATGTGACCCTTTATTTGTACAAGGCCATGTCTCACCTCTCTGAGTAGATCCTGCTCCAGGTTGTGCCGTGCTAGAAGCATCTTTCTCTTATACTGCCGGCACTGGAGTTCATAATACTGTCTCTGGCGCCGTAGTAAACCAGCCTCCTCCTCAGCCTGGAACTGCTGCAGACACTCCTTCTGCCTCACCAGCCATTCTTGCTTCTCCCGCTTAGGTGTGGACTGGTTTTCATTTAGCTCCTGTACACATAGCAAATGATGAATGTAAATAAAAGCATCTACAACTAATATCGAACAAGCAAAAACAGTTCTGCACTAAATATCAGCAACTCTTGGAATGCTGTTTTATCCAAACAAAAAAAAATGCTGTATAATATGAAATGTTTCTAAAACACCATAAAAAGTGATAATTTTAAGACAAGATATGCTTCTTCCTGTGCACAAAACAGTTCATTTCATTATTTAGTTCTAGCCGAGAGTTGTGCTGTGATGGTTAATATGTGGCACAAATATGTGGCAGAATGTTTAGTTTATGAAAACCTTTACATTTTAAAACATAGGGAATTCTCATGTCAATTGCGAATTTCTGTAGTAAATTTCTGTAAATTTTCTTTTTTAATTCTATGCCCACCCGGACCCAGCAAGTTTTAAAGAATAAAAGACTTCATACTAAATATTGTTTTTTGTATGACAATTTAATTGCATATAATATACGTACCTTTATTTTCATCTTTAAAATATTTTTTTACGTCATTAAAACACCAAATAAAATTTTTCCCTTGATACATCTGGCCACCTCTAAAAATGGGCAATAATACACAAACATTTATTTAATTGTCTCAAGTATTGACTAAGGCCCTTAACAATGTCTGTCCCAGGGCTGCCGTATCATCTCTGACCCTGCGCCCAGCTGGGATAAAAAAAAAAAAAAAAAAAAAAAAAAAAATATATATATATATATATATATATATATATATATATATATATATATATATATATATATATAAAAAACTTTTTTTATTATCAAGCCCACAGTTGCATTGTACAGTGGAACCTCAGATTACAAGCATAATACAAAAGACTCGTAAACCAAATTTAATTTTCCCATAAGAAATAATGGAAACTCAAATTATTCATCCTACAGCCCAAAAAAATAAATTCATAAAAATAATTAATACAAAATATAAAGTAAAAATAAAACAAATTAACCTGTACTTTACCTTAAAAAAAAAAAAAATCCAGACAGATTTCCGTTTGTGCACACAGGCGCTGTGTGTGTGTGTGTGTGTGTGTGTGTGTGACTGTTTTATCGGGAAAATTTGCAAGGAACATCGCTAGTCACACTCGCATGAGCGCACATTAAGGTAATCACTGCTGTAAAGTAAAAAAAAACAACAACAACAACAACAACAAATGAACCTTCACTTTACCTTTGAAAAGAATTGCCACAGAGCAGAGTTTCTGTTAAGGCAGAGAGTGTGTGTGTATGCGAAGTCGAGAGGAGGAAGGGGTGGGAGGGGTTTTGCTGTAAAGGCAAGTGTGTGTGTGTGCGCGTAATTTGACACCGTGCTCTCACACACACACACTCGCCTTTACAGCCCCCTTCCTCCTCTTGGCTTCGCATACACACACTCTCTTTGCCTTACACAGAAACTCTGCTCTGTCATGATTCTTTTCAAAGGTAAAGTGAGAAACGACAGGCTGATACAGAGAGGAAAACATCTTTACCCTCTAATGAGATTTGCTCTTGCTTTATACACGCGCACACACACGTGCGCTGTACAAACACGCTTACAAACACAAAATAAAATGGTTCACACACACGTTGTTACAGTGTTATAGTAAAGAGTACACGCATGCACAGATGTTGATTATACCAGTAAGAGACGGGCACTAAGACCCAGCAGGGGAGACAATTACCTACAATTCCGCAAGAGAGAGAAAAACCATTGGCTCAGTTGTGAATGCGTGATACATGATACTCGGTGCTTGTAAACCAAGACAATGCTCGTTTTTCAAGTCAAAATTTATTAAAAATCTTTGCTTGTCTTGCGGAACACTCATAAACCGTGTTACTCGTAATCCGATGTTCCACTGTATACATGAACAATTTCTCTTAAACAGCACTGCCACTGTAACTCTGATTATACATTAGAAGCGGAGAAAGCAGACATGCTCATAGGCAGCATGTCAGTATGAGATTTGTATCAGCAGCTAACTCCCATATCCATATTATACTGAAGTAATCGAATGATAGTAGATTACTGCAGCTTTGCATCTCTCCACATTTGTCAATCACACCATCAAAGTACTGAGACACTACAAACATCACAAAAAAAATTAAAATCAACCAGAAGTCACTTAACCCCACCTCTTTAAGCTGCTCCTTGCGCTGCCTGTACTGGCGCTTCTGAGACTCCAGCAGGTTGGTGAGCTCCTTCTTCTGCTGGCCCAAAATGTGCTGCTGGAACTTCTTTTCTTCAGCCTGTGCAGCTTTAGTCTAAAAGAACATACAAAGCCTCAGTTCACTTTCATTCCTGTCTAAGACCTTAGAAAGCACTTCTCACAAGGCCTCCTTCTTTTAAGACTCCATTCCATCCTGTATCACACCTCACCTCTTTCTCCAGGATAGCCTGGTGCTTTTTGCCTAGTTTGTCAGCCTCGCTGCTGAAACTGTTTCTCTGGCTCTCCAGCTCTTTGTCCAGCCTCAGTTGGTGCTCATCCATCTCAGTCTTGAGTTTGTTTTCTAATGCCAGCAGCTGCTTCTGGTGCTGTCGCCTCATGCGCTTATAGCCAGTCATCTGCTCGCGTAGCGCTGATCCCTGCTCGTGCTCTTGGATCTGCCTCGTCACCTAAACAGGAAATAAGGGACGAAGACCAAAATTACTCAAGAACGCCAATTTAATTGTTTAGCCTCTAGACTGCTGATGGCTTCAGTAAGTTCATGATAAATACCGCATTCAAGTAGCTTGCTCAGTTTCTTACCAGTGAAGCTGTGCGGATGGTAGCAAAGTGGTCACGATTGCGATAGTGTGCCCTCCTGCGAGCTCCTGACGTCGCCTGCTGTTGCTGTGGCTGCTGGGAGTCGATTTCCGGCTGGTATGGGTCGTCATAGATGTTGTCTGGACCCTGTCATACATACACACCCAGGAAAAAAAATTTACAAATTAAAAACAGATATTTTAAAACAGTGCACAAACACCTCATGCGGTTCTGTAAACAAACACATACAGGTACACTTACAGAGGGCCGGTGTATGATAGAGCTGTTGGATGTGACTGTGTGTTCTCCTTCCCCCATCATGGCCATTTCGGCACTGTCATCCGAGCCATCGGCCAGGCTGTTAACCGACGAGCTCTGGGAGCTGGCGCTGATGGACATAGAGGGTACGGACTGAGAGCTCTCCATGCTGTTAACTGTGCCCATCCGCAACAAGTACTGATCCACATCCTGATCACACAAGGCAAACAAATAATCAAATCATGCTCGCTTTCCAAAAAAATAAAAATAAAAAAGTAATAGGTGAGGGAAATGAAAGGGAGGAAACCAATTCAGACGCATATACAGTAAATCTACTGTTGAAAAAGTAAATATTCCTGCATTAAAGACATGCCTCTTCCTCTTCGCCTCCGTCCTGAGCAGGGCCATTGTGTGTCTCTTGGAAAAGGATTTTTTTCATCTTTCTGTACTGCAGGTTGTCCAGTTCCCTTACAGCATCTTTTGTCCGTACTATCAGGTCCATCACCACGGACAGGGGGCGTTCTCTGCACAGGAACCGATGCTGCAGGCACAGAGGCAAAGAGGAAAATCAAATCGGTCGATCAAATACCTGACATTCTGTTATTATATAATTAAAATTTTACTCCTGAACTATTTTTTTCAAAATTACTTTGCTTGACAGATAATTATGACAGATAATTATAATTAATGAGTCTTACGTAACTACAAAAAAGACGCCCGACATCACATTTTACACAGAAATTGTCTGTACAATTTACCGAAAAAAAAAAAAACAACAACAAAAAAAACTAGGGTGCGTATTTAAATAAGAGTTAATTACCAAGATTTCCCAAACAGCATATTTTCTAACTGCCATGTGTTGAACAGGTTAAACAAGGTATTAACAGCAGCTGGTTGGATACCATTTTTTAAATTCGTCATGTAGCGAACAAAAAAAATATATACACAAAATCAGGGCGTGTATATCAATGACGTAATTTACAAGCTTTTCCCGGGCAGCATATTTTCAAGCTTGCGTGCGTGTTGGACAGTTTGAATGAGGTGCTAATGGCAGCTGTGATTACTACATGACAAATTGAACAAACAATATTAAAATAGAATAAAACAAACAAGGTGAAATATGGCCTAAGGAAAAGCCTTAGCATAAAAGGCGTGCGTCTTACATTGAGCAGCACATCGGAGGTAGGCCTGTCCTGAGGAATCTTTTGTAGACACGAGTCTACAAAGTTACGGAAATAATCTGACCTGAAAAGTAATAATGCAGAGCATGATAATTAGACAGATTTTCTTTCTAAGATTTGCCTTGCATCTACACTACCAGGTCATGGTACAAATATTTTAGAACATTCGCAAAAAAAAAAAAAAAAAAAAAGACTAAACTAGGTCTTCTTTTATTAACTATCACTTAAAATAATAATAATAAAATATAATAAGGGGGGCATTTTTACCCCTTCCATACCAGTATGTAAAACGTTAAAATACATAACTAATGCAAATTAAAGCTAAGCTGAGAATGCATCACCATAAATAAACACACGACAGGAGATGGAAAGACAAACAGGATGCTCACCAGTGATTTGACGCCAGGACGGGGCTCTCATTCTGAGCAATGTGATATAAGGCACTCATAGCATTCATATTAAAAAGGGGGGGCTTCCGCTCCGCTAGAGAAACAGAATAATTAAAAAAAGGAATAAAAAAAAGGAAGAAACTGTTAATAACACAATACAAGAAAAAAATTAAAACCTAGCAAACAGATTAAGAGAATGAGAAAAGAAGAGACATACTGTTACATTATGTTTGTAATAAATTTTCTGATTCTGTAAAGCTGCTTTGAAACCAAAAGAAATAATTGGAAGGAGGAGAAGAATGAGCTTGCTATTAAGGGTTTAAAAGTTAAACCCCAAATCCTTTTCTATAAGACGTCTCTCAAACACAAGTGTCCTGAGCCCCACCCCTTTGACCTAAATCTTTACACACACCAACAGTATGCGCCCTTAAAGTTAAATGTCAAACAGTAACTGCGTGTTAAAATGTCTGCACTCACCCAGCTCTATACAGGTGATTCCCAGGGACCAGACATCAACCTTGCCATCATACTGACCCTCATCCATTGCTAGAATAACTTCCGGGGCCATCCTGTGCATTAGAGTTCAAAGGGGAAAAAGTCACATAGATGTCAAAGATGCTGCGATGTCATAGTGCGAGATTATGTTGGAGTTAAAGTGGACCTATTAAGCAAAACCCACTTATTAGAGTTACAAACAAAAGTGGGGAAAATAAAACATTGCTTAATTTATGTCCCTCATCTATTTTTTTACTGGCTTAAAAAAAACATGTGACGTATTGTGATCTTATATGAGAAAGACCCTCCCTTACTGTTCCCTGATGGATGTGGAGCTTGGCAGTATCTTACCACATAGACCCTGTAACTGCTATCAATGAAGTGAAATAAAAGAAGCTCGGGGTATATATATTAGAGAAAATGCTTTTTTTTTTTTTTTTGTGTTATAAACGAGCTCTGATATCCATGTTAGCTTGTTAAAGAAATAGTGAAATAAGGTATAACAACAAGTATATATGCATGTAATAAATGATGATTAGAATTAAGGTAACCACTAAATAATCTGTGAAACAAACAAACAAATAAGCAAAGTTTAATAAGCAAAGTCACAAAATATTTGCAAATGCAGGTCTGAAAAAGGACACACCCCAAGCCAACATAAAGGTATGTCATGTTAAACCTATAGAATTCTCTTACACATGGCACACAAGCCTGCTGCGGGAGAGAAAGCAGCAATTATTTGTGGGTGCTCCAGCCAGCCGGGGACAGGGTGTGGACATCCCACTTGAATCCTATTTATAGAGCCTAAAGCACCTCTTGGGCACACCTTCAAATAAAACTCTCTACAAAGCCTTTTTGTTTCGAATAGAAATTTATAAGCATTATTATTCTTTTTTTTTTTTTTTTTTATCTTTGTCATCCGAGTTCTGCTCTCAATTTAGCCCTCACTGAACAGCGACTTTCTGGCTGCACAAATACACTCAGGATGTTAAAATATCTTTATACACAGTACATATGGTTATGATCTTATAGATGACAGTTTGGAAATCTAAATCCTAAAACTCCTCCTCTTATTTCTGGAATTTAATTGGGTAAAGTTAAAGAGAATGAACAGAAGCACATCTCACCAGTAGGGCGTGCCTACAAAAGAGTTGGCTGGAGCAACGATGGAGGCAGAGCCAAAATCTCCAAGCTTCACCTGACCGGGCTCAGTAAGCAAAATATTACCTGCCTTCACGTCCCTGTGTGAGACAGAGCGATGATTAGTCTTTCTAAATAGAAAACTAATTATTTAAGAATAAAAAATAAAAAGGATAAAACAACCAATAAAGCTGCTAGCTTTACTGATTGTGTTAAAGATATGTTTGCATCTTGATAAGGCAGTGTACACACCTGTGGATCATATTATGGGAGTGAAGGTAGGCCAGACCCTGTAGTGCACCATGGGTAATAGCAGCGATTTCCACTTCCTGTAGGGGCTTCTTATGGACTGCAGATGAACAAAGTTAAAATCATCATCTAGAGAACATATAACTATATCTTAATCTCTATATCTGAGGACACATGGAATGGATTGAGAGCCATGATTTGTTTCTTGTATGTAGATGTACTTCCTTTGAAAGCAGGAAGTCAGAGTTGATTTGCACAATAGCTCACACCCCTGCCAAATCTAAACAACCTTGATGGCAAAAAGAGCTAAATATGGAGCCTAGACTGAAGATTTTTTTCTTCCTATAATATCGTTTTCACCAAAGTGGTAACTTTTTTATCAAGGCGATTTCTTATATAATTAGACGCATGTCTTTTGAATTATATTTTACATTTCTAAAGCTAGGTCTATCATTGTAGTCATATCAGTATAATGCCTGCGATTCATAAGAAATATAATGCAACCTGATAAAATGATATTCATGATGTTATCTCTTACTGACAGAAAAGCTCAGTGACTATATAAAGACAGCATTGTCACATTCTTAATCACTGAACAGCCTCCAACCCCAACCCTCTAAATAAACAAACTCCAACCAGTTTATTCTCAACCAAGGCACGGTAAGAAAAAGAAATAGTGTGAGGTAGGACACAAAGACAAACTGTATTTTGCTGCTAACAAGCTGCTTGTAGAGTCCTACCAACACAAAGGGACAGGACCCTGAACATGAGACTATGACGAGACGAATCCTTCAAATATTTTAGCATTTTCCCAGACTAAAATTAAAACAAAGTTTATTTTAAAAACTGCTGCTGAGCCAGCACTGGGAAAATAAGGAAGAGGAAAGAGTGCCAGTCACAAAGTACCAAGAGTATCAAGATGGAGGGCCAAGGGAGGAAGTGGGAAAGAAAGAATTAGGCGGGGGGGAGGGTTTAAAATGGAAATCTCTACTCACCCTCTAAAAGATCAGAGGCAGAACCCAAGCAATACTCCATCACCAGCTATGAGGGACAAAGACAAAGAAAAAAAAGAAAACATATTTAAAAAATAATTCTCTACACAGAGTTATACACATTGAATAACCATGCACAGGTAACCCTTTACCCATGCTGTGTGCTCCCTCAGGTAGCAGCCTTTGTACTCGATAGTGTTGGGGTGCCGAAGCTTCTGAAGGAACTTCACCTCCTTGATGATGTCCTGCCATTTCTGCAAAGAATTACATTCGGGGGGGGAAGTGAGAACAACTGCTTAGGTTAAAACGTCCAAAAGAGAAAATGTTATTCTAAAAGGTGCTGTAATCTAAAATAAAATATTTGCACATCTCCGTTATGATAAAACTATTTTTTTTTTTTAAAGCAATGAAGTACCTGCAAATTGCTTTTATTTTTAATTAAAAAAAAATGTTAATGTTGCTTGAAACAATTACTAGTTCATAGAACACTTGCGTCTCTTCAGTCATCACTGTATAGTTATCAATATTTTATAAGATACAGAAGGAAAATCACTCTTAAGTAAAGCACATACTAGTAAACAAAATAAATAAATTAGTAGCTCACTTCGTTGGACTGTTTTCCGCTGTAAGACATCTTTTTGATTGCGACCACCTCATTGGAGCGAACATCTCGTGCCTAGGAGAGGTAAAAGGTGAATGAACGCTACACTACCAGCACTTACACCTACACAAAGTTAATCTCGTAGTCCTTTTATTAATACTGTGTTGTATAAAATATGTAAAAAATTTTTTTACAAAGACTTCTAGACTTTACAAACATATTTCGCTTTGTTTCTGGCTCTTACAAAATACACAGCTCCGAAGCTTCCATGGCCGATCTCACGGAGGTCTGTGAAGAGTTTCTCGGGGTCATCTTTGTAAAAAAGATCCGCTACCTCAGGGTCCTTCAGACTCCCGGCACGAACACTCGCAGGCATGGCCAGCTCCTGAAAACGCACATAATAGAGAGAAAGCACAAAACATTGTTACATATTCCGGTACAGTCTGATATGACACATTTCAATAACACTTCCTAGCACCATTATATAAATATCTGCTGCACGAAGAATAAGAAAAGGAACTCTTAGGTAATCATCAGCGGAGACAAGTGTGCAAGAATAAATAATCATTTTAAAGAATTTAAATATCCATGGGTTGAGTATATTGGTCAGATTTTTAGTGTACCATATTAAGAATGGTGCATTATTGCCCAAGGCAAGTCGCATGGCCTGGACAAGAAGAAATGTTTTAATCAAACCAAGGGTTATAGCGTCCCACTTTTCTATTTGAAGCGACTGCCATATTTGACATTGTTTTTCATAAGCTGCTGACGTCAAGCTCGACTCAGGGCTCCACCAAATTTATACTGAACTTACGCATACCTGAGGTGATATTCATGCCTGCATGACATGGACTAAATAATAATATGAAAGATCTTGGTGAACCTTTGCTCTGACAGGCATCACTTGCAGGAAAATAATATCCATTTGTTAGATTGTGAAAAGATTGCCATTTTATTCAATGAACTGAAAGAATAAGATTAAAATAAATCTGTCTGCAGGACACAATGAAAGACTGAACAAACGCTTAAAGGGTGCTGATCAGTATTGCAAAGGTTGATGGTATAATTACAAGAAGACTAATAGATGTTATAACAGAGAGCCCTTTAGATGTTTACAATAGACCTATTAATAAGACCAAAACTTTGAATAGTTTGGATACATTTCCAAACTGTCCTTCAAAATTACCCTATACTTTGTGAACTGCACGGCTGTAACTTGGAGTTGCATAATAATAGGTTTGTATCCGATTTGCTGCTTTCCATGCTCACTGAATGCTCACTTTTATGTACTGCCATACATTTTCTTTACATATGTCTGTTAAAGATGGCTGCCATCTGTAATCAATAATTCTAGTTACTCTTCCCTGTTGACTGTTTTGTTTGTATATTTGTCTTTGCAGGTGGTTGTAAAAAAGACTTACAAGGTGGAACTTTTGTGGTGCATCACAGGATGACTTATCCACAATAAAATCTATATTACAGGTTGCGAAGACACGACAGGCAAATGATAGGAGCCATCTTTAGCGAAGGGCACTGTGGAGGGAACAGAGAGCTTGCTCTGTGACTGTACCAATGACATTTCTGTGATGCTAAATAAGATAGAACAGTTTACTGCTGATTTAATTAAACTAGAAAATAAGTGTAAAGACTTGGAAGCCAGATCATGGCATAATATCCAGATAATCTGTGTTCCTGAGGGCCCTAACAGCTGCTCCCAACACTAGCACTGATATGCTGCTTTACGGGGCACTTGGCCTAGAGAAGGAGATGATTTGGGGCGGGTCTCTTCACGCTCTGCAGCCAGTACCTTAACCTGATGAAAGATCACAAGCAGTTGTGGCCAGATTTCACGATCACTAAGACATACTTGAAAAGAATAATAAAAATAAAACAAAACACAATCTTCACCCTTTTTTAAGGTCTATACTGTATTGTTCAGTGTTGGAAAGCACTTGGATTAGGTGCAAAAGTAATGAAAAACCCTTATTGATTTAGACATGACTGAAAAAAACAGTAATAGCCTTGCAACAGTCTAGTACATCTCCACTGAATGAGACCAAGAAAGAAGCGATTTGAGTGAGTTTAAGTTTTCTCCATAGTCAGTCAACAAGCATGCAAGATCACCCTGTTTTGTCACCACTATGTTTCTCACAAAATGCTATACGTAAGATGGGAACTATTTTCCCAATCCAGTCGCTGTCTTGCATTGAAGAGTCTCATAGTCAAGTAAAGCATGTATCAAAGTCTGTTCTTTTGATATTCTATAGTGGATCAAAGAGTCTATCAAATACAGAAATGTAAACGAAACCTTGTTAATCATTAATTATAAGTAAGGATTAAGTGCTTTTACTTTAAATTTAACAAAAAAAACTTTAAAACTGCATTCAACCTTAATGATCTAAAGTCTGCCAGGCCATTAAACATCATTACATCATGAAACAACCAGATAATGATGTACCACAATTAACAAGTCAAATGAAAGGAGAAAAGGAACAACAGCTATCCTGCGTACCCATGAAAGCATGACTTCAGTTAGGATATCAATCCAGTCACATATCGTGATTCTTTTGTGCGGAAATTCATGTATTAAGCTTACTCAAAAAAGCTTTTTTTGGTTAACATTTTAATTTTTTTTATTAATATATTTGTATATACATGTATATTTGAATTGGTAAAATGTTGTTCCTCTATTATTCTACAGGGGGCACACTCTAGACTGTGTGGTAGGAGCAAATTATTTGTTTGAAATAAAAAAAAAAGAAAAAAGAACAAGAACTAGTGGTCAACCAATTATCAGCGTTGCAAAGCATTAAGCCTGATATTTAGCATTTTATCAGTATTTTTGTACTGCTAATAAAATAAATTTTTCTTCTTTATAAAATAGTGCTCTTATTTAATTAACCACATACTTAAAGCTATTTTAACTAATTTTTTCTGTAAGACGTTTTTTTATTAAATAAAATTGCCATAATCAGTATCGGCGTTGACCCTGAATAAAATCATATCGGTCGACCCCTAAAAAGAACGACTTTCCTACGTACTCCTATTTTGAAATGGCAAATTGTGTGTGTGTTTTCCAAGTGTTTTCAAACAGGAAGATTTTTTTTTTTTAGATTATTATTTTTTGGTTTTCTCAGAGGTCCTGATAAATTCATCTCAATGTGTTTACGCCTCATCTCTGTATTGTGAGCTTTTGAGTTTGTGTGCAAAAAGCCATTGTCCTGTCACCATTCCTTTGACTGATATCATCATGTGTAAACAAAGGGCATGGCCAACATGTCATGTACAAGTAACAACATGCTGATTATGATTCACCTGTAACTATAAATGCTAAAATAAGTTTTTTTCGTTGTTTTTGTTTACATATCCATTTAGAAATACTTGCAAAAATAAGTTCAGGAGACAAAGACAATTATGCAAGTAATACCTCTGATTGGGGAAGAGACGTTCCGGAAGTGGTAATAGTAAACCATAACAGCGCTGAGACAATTAACTATATGTATTACTCAGTGACATGTGTTCTAACAATTGTTAAGTAAGCTAACTGTTGGTTGCAGGACAGGGTGGACGTAGGTTGTTATGGTCTGCAGTATTAGAAAGAGGGAAGAGCAGCTGCTTGGCAAAACCCACATTCAAACCAGTCACGGAAGCACTTTCAGCAAGAAAACTCACAATATATCACCTTAAACAATACGTTTCTCTACTTAACTGCTTTGTGCTTGAATTGCCTCTGAACCAGCAGTGTTATTTTATTTATGGCTACAAAGCTCTAATCAAGGGCTCTATGTTTTGTGTGTGGTAAGGGACTGTACATCCTAGCTTTCCATTTAATGTTATTGGGGGTTCAGGTCTGGAACACCAAAAGTTAGCTGATATTCTATACTGAAATAAGTTAATATAAGGAAATATAAAGAGAAATGTAGGAGATTTACATGACTGACCACCACCTTCATGGTTTATACTCCCGACCTTACGAATAGATAGTACTGAGAATTTCTGAGGAACTACTTTTACCTTGTTAATTACGCTAACTGTCAGTCGTCAGCTTCGTCAGTAATGACAGGGCAGCAGGTTTATTATTTTTTTGTATTTTATGTTACACTGCAAACCTCTGTAGTTCATTCAGGTCAAGCTATAATGTACCAGGTTTAAGTGATCACAGAGTGAAACTGCAACTAGTCTTGACTGTAGCTTAATATTTTCAAACGTCCCAAAAATCTAATAATGCATGTCTATGTCTTGTGTTTAAGCACTCTCTCCCTTTAAGTAGGTTTCAAAAAGATTCACAGTTTTGTACTAAGGTAATTTTAATGTCCAGTTCAGTAGGGTTTGATCTTATTGATCTTCTGTGACTTACACCATCATTCACATACAAGGTATATTATATTACCAGACACGACAACCTTCTGTAAGATCGACATATTTAACCTCCAAGGATGCGGACACGAGATCGCAAAATTTTTGTTGGTTCAAAAAAATCTGAATCTAGAAATATTCATCAGTACAATTATATTTGAAATTAAATGTACATTTTCATTAAATATTTTCTCAGAATATCAAGTAAATAATGTCTGCTTTCGTTCTTTTCACAAAACGAACACACTTTTTGCCCCCCTCATCCTTCTGGTTGAGCAAGGTTGCATCTTCTGATGCTGCTGCTAATTTATTTTGATCTTTCCCCCCCTCTCACCCACTTTTTGTATGCCAAAAAATCAAAATCAAGACATTTACTTTTTGTACAATTAAACAAATATAACTTGTCAGTTTTAGATTGATGGGCAAAGGTTTATGTTAATGATGGAACGCAATGCAAAGATTGGTTAAAAGAAAAGGGAAAACTGCCCTTAAGGCATATCTTTAAGTCATGACTCAGATTAGCAGCTAATATGAGTCATGACACCAACAAACATCTCAACCTCAACCAACAGTAAAAATATTAGAAGAACAGATGTTTTACATTAAAACGACACTTTCTTAAGTATCACTGACGCAACAGACACAATATCAAGAGCCGAACTGAGACAGTATCGTGTAAGCTTTCGCCCGAAGTGTCAAGAAAATATGCGAGGTCATGTATTTTGTATTTAACTAATAGCAAATACTGTCATCCTTGTCAAAAAAAAAAAAAAAAAAGCCATTAAATGACAGTTCTTGAAAGATGAATGTCTTTAGAGGTATATGCCCTTTGGGTCAAGAACTAGACATACTTGCCTGATGTAATCTTTTGGAAATGTTCCAACACTTGCGACCAAAGACTCATTATGTCTCTTAAAACACACTTCACTGACTCACTAAGCTTTTTTTTTTTTTTTTTTTTTTTTTAAATGGTTTGCATCTCACATAAAGGATTATCAGGTCTAGCGAGCACCATTATTTTCTCTAACAGTAAGGCGACTTTATTTAACTTTGTTTTGACTTGACTCGAGGATTATTCGCTTAAAACCAGGTACACTACTTAAGGAAAGCATCAAAGTGGGCACTATTTTTTTGTATGACAAAAATGTTTAAATGTAGTCGGACAATGGCAATCTTTCTTTTTTTGCATACATGAATAACCTGAAAAATATACAGTACATTACGAATACTGATTTTGGACATAGCCTTAGCAGAAGTGTATTAGGGCATTTTCACATTGAGCACGACTGAGTTGTGCCATGCCCAGGAACACCTGTTCCCCATTCCTCTACTTGGTTCTCTGTTCTTGCGTACGCTTGTGTATTTACACGCTCTGATACAACAGGTGGCAGTATGCACCTACTTGGGAAGACAACAATGAAGTTAATCTTCACACTATGCTTAATAATATTGATATCCTGGAAAAGATGTCAAGAGTAACATTCTCATGCGTCTTTCATGCCTGGACCGATTGTGTTCTCAGTAATTAAAATAAACCAGACTTTGGGGTCCTGTATGTTCAGAAACAATCTTGAGGCCATAATGTGAAAACGACCTTAAGGGCCCAAGGAACCTGTTATCGAATCTATATGGAACCATTATCGAATGCCCCCTTGTGCTTAGATAAAACTCTTGTCAATCATTTCATAGACACTTAATGGGCTACTGTAGTTCACAAGGGTGGAGATTCATGAACATGGGCAGGAATGAGGGTGGACTCACCATATTCAGACGTCAAACCAATTTACTTAACCAACAGAGACCTAATCTTGTAAAGACAATGCCTTACCCACGCCTTCATCCATTGGTATTAAATTAAAAAAACAAACAAACAAACGCGCACACGCACACTCGCACGCACACACATTTACTTACCTTATATGCCTTTCTTTATGTATAACCCTATCTGCCATTTTTAAAAAAAAAAATCTGTCTAATAAAAGTTACTATGGTGAGCACACTTATTAAACAATGTTGCACATTAGAAGAGCCTTACAAAAGGAAAGACGGTGAACCACAAAGAAAACATAAAAAAATAAAAATAGCACAATCTCCACAACAGTGCATAAAACAGGAAGAGAGGCTAAATGAGCCAGTTCCAGGGGAGTCCACAGGGACAAGAGTTTTAGTGGAGGTTTCAAAGATATGATGGCAGAAATGTTCAGGGAAAGGTAATTCCACAACGCTTTCCCATGAGAGTCCACATTAAACGGGACTTTTGTGAAGACCTAAAGTGCTTTTATGTTAATCGTGAGTGGGACACGTTTTCGTCATAAAAGACACGCAGGCTTAACAGGCGGCAGAGAAAGAAAGAAAAAGGCTAAGCCAAAAATACAACCCCCAGAGCTTTTGGATTTCATGTGATTGGTCTCCTGATATAGCAAGACGGGTCAACTTCGGAACAACTGTATGAACAGGGCTTGACTTTTTTAAAAACTTTGTATTATTAAAACAGATCATTTCAAAGCTCCTAAATCAAATCAATCAGCATTCAGGATTAAGTGGTGACATACAAATATTACTTAAAAGATTTTAAACAAGACAAATTTTAAGATCCAATCAGCTGCTTGCAACCACATATTGTATATTACAATACACATGACTGCACAAAAATGTGTACTGTAATGTATCAAAATTATTTGTCATATCATATTACCACGACTTACATTATACTTTGTATATCAGACTTGAATAAAAAATACATGACGTTATAAAAAAAAAACTCCTAGTTGCTAGTGCTTCTTATTAAACATGATTAATGTGTTATATCACAATTATGCCCTAATTATGCCTGAAATAAACAGATGGCTTTATTCTAAGTTCTGTGTTTTGCCTTGTTTCATGTGAGTATAAGTGGGTCAAGTGTGAATAGTCAGGATTGTGAAAAGCAGCTAAAAGTGCAGTCAATAGCGTGGGGATGGGCCACCAAGATATAGTCCTCTATTCATGTCTATTCACAGGATCTAAAGGCAGTTCACATGCAAATTTTCCTCCTAAAGCTACAGCCAATACACATATCCAGGAAGCCAACGTATCAAAATTCCAACGTATCAGAGGGAGGGGCGAAAAAACGTATTTCAAGTCCTGTAAAAAAACATACAAGATTCATACAAGAAAATATAGGATTCAGTCAAACATGTTACATATAAAAGGATGGATGTTATTTCCGGCATAGTGCTTCATGACATGAGAGGAAAACTGTGTCACCGGCCTACACAATAGGCCTGTTTTCAACCTCTTTCTATTATGTACTTAATGCCACGTGACAATTACAAAGATGGTCGGTACTCTGTATTAATACTACTGACTTGCTCTCAAACATACTGTATGGTATCAAAGGCATGATCCTTACCCTACATTCTGCACATGTGCAATTACAAGGCATAATTCCAGCTTTCCCGTGTTTTCCACTGGTCTGGATCCACCGCAGGGTTTTTTTTCCCCCTGTGGGTTTGAGGCCATCGAATGCTGATTGGTCCCAGACAAACCAACATGTGTTCGTCTCTCTTGCTAGGGTTATTGGGAGGAAGTAGACTTTTAAAATAACCTCTTCCTCCCTTAAAAAATACAATCCTGGCACCAGTCGACATCCCATTTGGTCTTGCTTTGTCAATTTAAACTTCAAATAATGACCTGATATAATGAAGCTGATAGGGGAATAAAAAACCCATCTGGGACTGTAGCAGGAGCAAGAAAGCTGATTGGAGGGGGGACCACAAACTATGTAACATCAAATGGGTGATGGGTGGGTGTTCGCGTCCTGTTCTTGGTGGCTCATAAAAATCGAACAGCTGAAAATGGGTTCAATCTGAACAGAGAGACTTTTCATGTTTGCAATGAAATAAGACTGTAGTTTTACTTGTAGCTGGGATGGTACAAATAGCAATACATATTTTATACTCATTATGTAAATCTGTGACGTGGAAACGTGAGTAATTTCAAGGATGTAACTTGGAGTCAAACTTAACACTTTATTCTCATTTACATGTGAAAGATACTCGATTGCGCTTGATAAAAAAATAATAACAAACAGTGTAGACTTATTAAAACAACTACATCTAATTTTCCCAATAAATAAATTCCAATCAAATGAAAGTGGAATATTCTGTGAAAAAACCCTTACTGGCTCTAACAAACAGGCACAATATTGTTTGACATTAAAATAATGTGGCTTTTTGTGTGTAAGGCAAGTTAAATCTGTACCCAGGGGTCATGTATCATCCAAACCTAACTAAGACAACCCAAGTTTAACATCAGACGTACGATGAAGAGAAAGAGAGACAGCTTTATCTGGACATGGCAGTTACTAAGAAGATTGTTAATAGGTCGCACTGTATCCCCACCGAGCTGACACACTCCCTATACACCCTGTTTATCAAACGAATGCTGGTAAAGTTTAATAACACATCATTTGCTCCTGCCAACACTGTCAACATTACATTTCATTTCATTCTGATGAAAAACACACACAGACAGTGGCTTACCACGGCTTGAGGTTGATCCCGTCGTGCAAAAATAAATCCTTGTTCGTGTCTCTTCAAAACAGCAGCAGTGTTTTTCCGAGCTGCTTGGACTGATTCAGACCATTACTTCTAACCAGCTAACGTGTAGTTCCTTTTCCTCGAACTCCTCGAGTTAGCCAGCTGGCTAACGCCTTGTGCCTTCCTTTGGTGGTCTAAACAAGCTGGCTGGTTAGCCAGCCCGCTAGCTAAGCTAAGCTACGCTTTATCCCACCGTGACGTTACTAACTGTCCGTTAGCTAGCTAGCTAGCTAGCAGCTCGGCTTAGCTAGCTAACGGTCTCCGGTCTGAACACTGCGCGCGGCTGCTTTTCCTCTTCGCCCACTCCGGCTCCGATCATATTGCACTGTCACATCGGTGTTCGCGTGTGCTTTCTACCATCTCACACGGACTGACTCTCTGTCTGATTGTCTGTCCAATCTCGCCCCTTTTTTTTTTTGTTCAGGAAACGAAGATGGCTACGTGGGGCGGGAGGCAACCGGAAGAAGGGCGCGAGGTCACGCTCCCAAACATTTGCTTCCTGTGCGTGTGTGTGTGTGTGTGTGTGTGTGGGTGGGTGGTTGAATCCCAAACGGACACACAGTGCACTAGACAGGGCGTGGAAGGAATCATGTTACAGGATTCGTGGTGTCTTTATATAAGTGGAAAAGCTCAATTTGGGACACGACGTGTCATAAAACGTGCCATTTTGAGAAGGGCAGAAAGAGACTGATCTGCTTTTAAGCATTATGATGTTGATGATACATTCAGGCCTGTTGGTACACAAAATATCACAGAATATAATTTGTAATTGCTTAGTGGTGGTGTAGTCCTCGCCCCTCCAGGGTCTGGGTTTGATTTCCATCTCGGGGTCTGTGTGCGTGGAGTTTGCATGTTCTCCCTGTGCTTGGTGGGTTTCCCCTGGGTACTCCGGTTTCCTCCCACGGTCATGCAAATTAGGTTAATTGGCGTTCCCAAACTGTGTGAGTGTGTGTATGTGTGCGTTCCCTGTGATTGGCACTCTGTCCAGGGTGTACCGTGCCTTGTGCCCAAAGTGTTTCAGGATAGGGTCCAGGCCCCCTTCAACCCTGTATACAGGACAAGCAGGATAAAAAGATTAATGAATAAATCAATTGTCACATTTCAGGCTTGTTCGTACACAAAATATTTGTTATTAACTCCTTATTGCAGGCATAAATATTACGTTGGCTTAGTGGTTAGCACACCAGTCGCTTTGCACCTCCACTGTTCGATATTCCTGCCTCGGGTCTGTGTGCATTGAGTTTATGCATTCTTCTTGGGCTTGGTTTTTTTCCTCCAGGTACTCTGGTTATCACCCACAGTCAAAAAATATACAGATTAGGTTAACTAATGATAATAATAATGATGATGATGATGATGATGATGGATGTAAATTATACCCGCAAATAATTTTTCAAAATAGAAAATACAAGTCTTCTGTATATATTAAAGATGTTAAATGCTAAATATGTTACCAGTGTAAACTACATTAACTTTTATTTAAAAATTATACTTTTTATTTTATTAAGAAGTGCACCAGGTCCCGAAGCAAGATGGGGCTTAAATACAGCATATAACAAGATAAAAAGTAATAATAATAATAATAATAATAATAATTACAATAATTATATGTAATTATAATAATGCTAGCCATAATACATAGTAAACACCATGAACCCCACTAGCTTTACACTGAAAAGACTAGGCCTTACATTCCCTCATTCAAGCTCGCAACCCGCAGTCTTCAGAAACGCTGCAATTTCTGGACTAGTAACATTGTGCATGATCATTCATCAAAACAATATTGCACATGCGCATTCAGACTGCGTCTGTTGGTAAGACTGGTTTCAGACAGGTGCAGAGATCACAGCTGTTATGACGTTATGTTCTGGAAACGCCTGCAGGCATGACTGATTGTCATGCCCAATGTGGGAAGATCTAATTCACTTGAACTAATAAAATAGATATTTGCATATATTACAGTACAGATACAAGTACAGATTGATTTTGAAATAAATGGTATGTCTGCATGTAGCCCCTAACATTCCACAGTTTGCACCAGCATCACTAACCCTTTATATGTTCTGGAAAGTCCCTTTTTCAGCTTTATCCTTGACTTTAACTCATGAGGTCCAGAAGTAACAACAATGAACATCCTGGTGCAGTCATGTGACATTCTGGGAATTTATATTGTATTTGTATTTAATAAATTCAATTTATTTTCAAAAATAGCATTGTGTCTAGATAGTAGCACATGTGACAATTAAAATTTTAAATAGCTTTTTTTTTTTACTGAAAGTAAAATTTTAGCCCATTTACCAATTTTAATGATTTAATAACATCTTAAAGTTTATATTTAACTTGTTGTGACTTTGTTTCTTAAACTAATTGCTAAAAAAAATTAACATGTGGCATATGCCATATAGGACAATTATCTTTAAAATTGTCAGAAAAAATGCCATGTGATGTTTTTCGAAATGTGTTGCGTGGTCTGTTTGGTCTGTGTTATATTCTCCATAATGTCCCTTAAAGAAGAAACATGTTTGGCTCTTATGGGTTAAACAAACTTATTTTACCTCCAAGCATGTTACAAGTCATTATTATGCGATGCATAAAATATAATTTTTTAAAATGTAACAAATTATAGTCTGTGCCATTTATACTGTACATTAAATTAATTATTGTACAAACACAGTGTTATAATTGCATTGCTATGCAGTTAAACAACCTTTGCTATGCAGAAATGGTGTTTTGGTACATGTTTGATGAAGTGGACGTTTTGCTAATGCCAAGTCAGCTTGTTCCAGACTATGCCCTAGTAGAACTGGGCACCCTGCTGGTTCACTCTTGTTCCATAGATAAGGCCCGTTAAGACAAAGTGTGGACTGAGGATTGTTGGCCAGTGGCCCACTTCTAAACACTTATACTGTATGCTCACAGGAAAGCTGTTTAACAAATAACTTGCCCCTCTTTTATTGGATCTTGTGCAATACCTCACTCACTCATCATCTATACCACTTCATCCTGTATTCAGAGTTGTGTGGGGCCTGAAGTCTATCACAGGTAACTTAGAGCACAAGCCGGGATACCTCCTGGACAGGGTACCAATCTGGTGCAATACCTGATTTTCAAATAAACTTTACTCCATCCACCACAAAAAAAAAGTCTGACATGGATTCTCTCCTTTGTGCTGGAGCCCCTAAGCCTAACCCATTTAAACAGGTGTCTCTAGAACTGCATTTTTATATGTCAACAAAAAAAACTGGAAGAACTGAAAGTTTGATGATAAGTCATTTTTTACCCATGAAGGCTAACCTATCCCAGGATGTTCTCAACAGTACTAATTAGAAATCTAGAATTTTAAAATTAAAACAGAATTACCAAACTGACAAGAATCAAAGAGACTATTGCAGGTAAAGGTGATTGTATTGTAGTTTTATTTTCTGAAAATATGCTATAATTTGTGACATGATGACTGTTAGTTTGTCAAAAGTTCTCAACATGTGTGCACACTGGAAGATATCTAAGATTTCTAAATTCAAGGACTTCTCTTGAAAGTGAAGGAGTTGAAGGAGTTTTCTTATGTTCAGAGATAATTTAAGAAGTAAATCAGCCTTAAACTAAACTTTGATGTATTTTGCTGGCATGTAATGACATTTATTTTCAGCTACTTTTAAAATTGTTCAAGACACTCCCACGGACTTTAATTGATTTTATTTATTTATATAATCAACTTATTTGTTTTAATGTCATTAATTTTTTTTTAACGTGCTTTCTACTACAGACATTTTTACAAAGCAGTGAAGCACAAATGTGCCTAAGGAAACACTCCTTGTCATGAAAGGTATGTTTATTTGCTTGGTTGTCATGTTGTTTTATAATGAGAATATCAAGTCAGATTTCCCTTCATCTACATTATTGTGGGCGGCAACTTTTTTCATGAGGGTGTGTAGCAGGTAAGGGAGTTAGGAAAGGTTACAGCTATTATGTGCATTATATGTCTACAACAAGAAAGAAACAATCATATGCTCAGTGACACAGATGAATACCTGAAACCAGAGGCACACTGAATGGAAATGAAATTTTGGAAAGTCGTGTGTGCTGTATGTGCCCTGCTCCTTAATGCTTCAGGTTAGTAAAGATTATAATATCCATTATATTCAGTCTATCACATGTTCATCATATTACAATTAATCAGAAAAACTCACAGGTAAATGGGGATTCTTTTTATTCTTTCTTCCTTTCTTTAATTTTTTAAATAAAACTTCTTTTTTTCTGTACATTATTTAAAAAAAGGTATTGTATTGGATTCTAATCTGGTCACTGGAAAGGCATTTGAAGAACCCACTGTAATGTTCACGAAACCAGTTTGAGACAACCTTGCTTTGCTGACACCTTGACCAGCTGGGACTATTGACACAAAGCAGTACGACAATTAAGGACCTTTTCATCTGTGTGTCTTAGCAGAAACTGAGATTCATTGGATATCAGTCTTAACCTTAGTCGCAGCTTTCTGTTCATTGCTGATATCAGTAACCCCTGGAGGGCGCCATGCACCGGTTATATTTTATGTTCTGTGTTTGTCCAGGTTCCGCTGCACCATAAACTTACATCATTGTGTTCACGTGAATCTAGTTTTGTCCGTATATATATACAGACAAATATACTGTACAATATAAGCTGCGTTCCATTCCGAAGTGTACTTCACACTCCCTGCTCCGTGTGCAGGTAACGCCGGTGAAGGGAACTTTCCTTCACTATTCCGAACACCCAGCGCAGACGTCACTTCCTCTGTACGTTACTATGGTGACACAAGCACCTCGGATAAGAAACACCTGTCGCTGCTCCTGAGGAAATTTCACATTACGTACATTAAATATTAAACATTTATTGAAACGCAAAAAGTGATACCATTAAAAAGCATGTACTATTAAAACGTGTAAAAAAAATAAATATTTGATTCATTTACAAGATGTACCGAGATTTTTTTGTAGATTACTTACTTATATAATACTAAGGATTTCTTGATTAAATAAAAAATTTAATTATGTGTTTAATTAATATGACGTCGCCCTCGATAAGCGAGCTCCATTTTTTGCACGCACCAGCGCGACGCAGTGACTGATGGGAAATTTTTCATTCCCTTTTCCGGGGAAGTAAAGACCCGCTGTTCAGTTGTTCCCTACACTCTTCCCCTTCCCCTTCGAACTTAACATTTTTGCTTCCCGCGGTTTAGAATCACACTTAACATGGCTGAACTCTGTGAAGAACACTTCGCAGGTTACCTCAGGCCGATCAGAACGCACCTTTGGTCTCACATTCTGTCAGGACTGAGCAATGCAGGCACGGTATAAGTGCAGCAATTAAGACTGCAATTAAAGGAACAAAAGATCACAAACGCAACAGCAGCAAACAAAAGAGTAGTACGACAACACAGCAGAAAAGAACAGAACAGATATGGATCAGATACAAAACCAAGACTAAACTTTATTTTGTTCTCTTTATAGTTGTGATTATCTGCATGTCTGCAAATGTTCTGTTTTTCTCCTTTTAGTATAATTAGTTTTTAATATACTGTATATATTGTATTATACTGTTGTACTCCTCTGTTTCTTTTCTAGGAGGCTCATTCGCCCAGCTAAGTGGTAAGTTCATGATTCAGACAACATGACAGCTATGGGATTTATCTATTACGAAATTTACAATTTTGTAAACTCGCAGGTTTGCAATAACATGATGTTCAAATTAACCCAAATTTTAACTTTAAAATAGTTAATTACTCCAGTGAAGAATCAGTGATTTAAGTACAGTGCAGATATTTGAACAAATTTGTACATATTTAGTAAACTTTCACAGGGATGATATAACACCAATTTTAGTGTTTAAGTCTATTATTATTTTTATTTTTATTTTTTTTTACAATTGCATCAGTGTTTTCTCCATAAATTAAATGAACAGTGCATACCTGTATATTATAATTATAACCTGTAATAATTACAACACAACAGACACTGGGTCACGATTTTGCCAAACTTACTAATCACAACATACCACAGTACATGCTGTCACCTTAACAAAAAGCACCTTAAAAATCAAATGTGTGCTAGCTGGATATTTGGTTAAAAACAACAAATGTACTGTATACAGTAAATATTCAGAAAAAAAAAGATTTAATTAGATGTTTTTCCCAAATTCACCTAAGCTATTTCCCTCTCTATCTTTCTGGTACAGTAGTAATTATTAAATTATAAAAGTTAAAAAACTTTACTATAACTATACAAATATTCACAAGGATCTTGTATGTGAATAATCATGACTACTTTCATGTTTTCAAATTTTCCTGGAAAGTCAAACTGGCAGTTTTTCTGGGGCATGCAGGTACATTTATTTTTGCAATATCCAGGTGGTATGTATTTGGCATTGTATGTATTTACATCAGTAGTGTGAAATCAGTGTTATCCAAACCTACTGTAAGGTTACTCAATGAGAATGCATTTTCTATTTTTGCAAATGAAACATGGGCAAGAATTGTCACAAATAAATAATATAATAAAATGGGGTGGATATTATATCAAAATAAGTTAACTCAAGTAGGCTTTTATTGTCATTTTAAGCATATACAGTTTAGTTCACGGTAACACGAAACAGCGTTTCTCCAGGACCAAGGTGCTACATACGACATAAAGTTACAACATAAATTAACAAAACTGACCAGCTAACTAACTAAGAAGTGACAAACCAGATTAACATTATAGATTAACAGATACTATCCTTTCTAAAGTCCTAGACAAAAAAGGCAAAGACAACAAAGTGCACGTGCAAATGTGCAGACAAAAGTGACAACATAACAACATATGTTTTAATGCTCTGTGGTAGTAATTTGAGGTAGTGCAATGAGAAACAGTAAACATTTACCTGTAGATAGCAGCAGAAAATATTTTTTTGTGCAAATAACAAATATTGTGCAATAGAGCAATTTTAGGGTGGTATGTGCAATTGTTAGATGGTTGTTTGATCAGCGTGTTTGTGCATGTGTGTTTATCAGTTCAATCCCTATGTTATTAAAGTGCATGGTTGTGTGTGTGTTTACTAGTCCAGTCCCTTTGTGTTGAGGAAACAGATGGCGTGTGGGTAAAAGCTGTTGCACAGTCTGGATGTGAGTGCCTGAATGCTTCGGTACCTTTTCCAGATGGCAGGAGGGTCAAGAGAGAGTGTGATGGGTGTGTCTGGTCAGCCACAGAGCTGGTGGCTTTGCAGATGCAGCGTGTGGTGTAGATGTCTTCGATAGAGGGGAGAGAGACCCCGATGATCTTTTCAGGAGTGATCGCTCCATGTCCTCCTGTAGTTAACAACCATCTCTTTTGTCTTAAAGACGTTCAGAGACAGGTTGTTGTCTTTACACCAGTTCGTTAGCCTCTGCACTTCCTCTCGTACGCCTTCCGTCACTAGCCTCTGTACGCTGACTCGTCGTTCTTGCTGATGAGACCCACCACAGTCGTGTTGATATGATTGAAGCTGTGTCGCTGCACAATCATGAGTCAGCAGCGTGAACAGCAGGAGACTGAGCACACAGCCCTGGGGGGCCCCAGTGCTCAGTGTGGTGGTGCTAGAGGTATAGTTCCCAATCCGCACTGCCTGAGGTCTTTCAGTCGGAAAGTCCATGATCCGTGCTTGTCCATGTCCACCTTGTCAAGGTGTGTCAGTGACAGGTGGAGTGTGGTGGAGATGGCGTCATCTGTCAAACTATTTAAACGATACACAAACTGCGGTGGGTCCAGTGAGGGAGGTCTATATGCTGGTATAGAGATGTGGTCTGAGTAGCCGAGGTGGGGGCGGGTTTTCGCCCAATATGTGCCGGGGATGTTTGTGTAAACAAGATCCAGCGTGTTATCCTCTCTCGTTGCAAAGTCCACATACTGATGAAATTTAGGAAGCACTGACAATACACGGTCCATCAGGGTGTGTGTTCTGCAGATTGCTAATCCTTGCATACAGTTCACAGAGCGCCTCCTTAGCATTAGTGCTAGGTGGAATGTATACTAGGTGGAACAGTGGTAAATTCCCGTGGTAAATAAAAATTTCTACATCTAACAATCACAATGTCCAGCAACGATGAGCAAAAGTTAGAAACTAGCACAGAGTTCTTAAACCATTTCGTGTTGATGTAAACCAGTGGTTCTCAAACATTTTCTGTCATTCCCCACTTAAGGGGGTGGGCGAATTTTCAAGCCCCACTTGTCAACAAAATGATAACGAAAATGGCCAAGTGTACTATTTATTGAAATATCAATTTCTAAACCAATAAAATCAAATAAAGCCAAGTTCAAAACAGATAAAATACACGTGCAATTGTTATAACAGGCTTACTTCGTCACTTATCTAGAGCTTTCTTTCAAAGAAGTCGAGTGGCTTATTAACGTGACTGGGGCGTGTTGTTTCTAAGTGTCTTCCTACTTTGTTGGGTCTCATGCTGTCTGCTGCCAGCGGTTTAAGACACAAAACACACACAGGTCTCTCCTCTGCCCGCACCATCACCACCATGAATCCAAGCGCAACATAGGCTTCATCATAGGCTTTTTAGTTGATTCGGCTGATGATGCTGAATCACCTGCTTTTTTGGGGTTCATGTAACAAATGTATCCATTGACGATATTATGCTCACTACATACAGTATGCTACTGACCCAGTGTTATGCTCTAAAATGCCCCCCCCCCTGCCACGGATTGCCTCCCCTACATAATCTCTTTCAAATAATATATTAGAACATAAATTCATAGATTTATGGTTTACAAATTACAAATTCTAACAAACAAATTTAATTATAAAATAAGCAATATAAAAATGTTGTATAGGGGAAAAATATATAAATTATATATATTTTTTCATATAAAACATGTATATTTTTATATTGCTTATTTTATAATAAAAATCGTTTCCTATAATTTTTCACCACAAACAATATTTTAGTGTAATTTGTAATAAATAATTTGTTATTTGTACATTGACAAACCAATCCGTGGCAGGGGGGCACTTTAGCGCATAACACCGGTTTGTGTCTGCGGTAAAGTAAGTTTTATATTCGCACCCCCAATTCAATAGCTGCGTAAATAAACCCGCGAATAAGATACCCAGATATATTTCCTCTCTACATTGTCTTTCAGCTACATCTGCCTTAAATTATACAAGTTTAAAAGCATAAACACCATTATTCTCTACGGCGCAACGACTGATTTAGGGATCATCGCAAAATGCCGCACACCAACAAAAAGCGTAGAACGATATTGATCTTCCCTTCTGTTCAGCGCCTGAAGGATCAAAAAGCAATTTGTGACCACACTGGAAACTAGAAATGCCAGACTGGTACTGCCTGATAAAATATTAATTTTTAACAAAAATACAGAAACATCACCATACACATTGGAATAAATGAAATTACATACATAATACCGAATGTTTCCTTATATATTGTTCCTCTGCAATTAACATGCCGACGTTAAATCGTTATTGTTGCGCTATGGTTCCACTTTTTCTCTGATGTTATTTTAATTTACTTGTATTAATGATCCATTTCTTTGCATGTGATTGTTTAGTTTCGAGTGTCCGATCTTTATTGTCAATAAAGAAAAGCATGAATTATAATAGGTACTTTCCTATTATTTTCCACTAATTCCCTCCCATTCATTGCGCCCCACCTGTCATGTATGTATTCCCCACTAGAGGGGCGCGCCACACACTTTGAGAACCATTGATGTAAACACACAAGCCAAGTTACAAGTTGATGTAAATACGCAAGCCGCCCATAACCATGATGGCAAGGAAAAAAAATGAATATGCTGTATATGTGATACCTAAATCAGTTTAGCTTAAACTGTATCAAAGAACCTTAGTGTATGGCTACAGTTGCAATGCTGTAACTATATTGTACTAATATTGTAAATATATATACAAAAATATAATATCTCTGACCGTTCCCGAAAAAAATATTAACCAGAAAGTTTTAGTTGAAGCAATAAAGGGATCTTGTGTTAAACTTCAGTTTTTTATAATTACATTAAAAATATTAAGGTAGCATTAATGTACTATAATAATATATATAGTTATATTATATATGTGTGCCTTTTTGACCCCCCACCCTCTCTACAAGTGTGTGGTCAACCTCGACTGAACACAAGGATTGTTGGTGGTGAAAATGCCTCTCCCGGGTCCTGGCCCTGGCAGGTCAGCATTCAGAGAGGAGGCAGCCATTTCTGTGGTGGCAGTCTGATCAATGAAAACTGGGTCTTATCAGCTGCTCACTGTTTCCAAAGGTATATGAGTCTAAAAGTCTAAAATAACCTAAAAATAGTAATGAAGGTATTTACATTTTCATCAAGTACAGCTTTTAAGCTACTCCATAGTTTAATGAATTGTCAGTAGGTTGATACTATTTATTTTAAATGAAAAACCTGAGGAAATAAAGGATGTGGAGGAAAATGTTGAATGTAATTAGTCTCAATATTTCTTTTCATTTTTAGCGTTGCTGCATCATCTATCAAATTATTTCTTGGATTAGAAAATCTGCAGGGTACAAACCCTAATATTCAGCAAATAAATGCTATCAAAATTATCATCCACCCAGACTTTAATATTTCCACCATTAACAATGACATTGCACTAGTCCAGCTGTCCTCTTCAGTGACGTTTAACGATTATGTGTTGCCGGTGTGCCTCGCAACAGCCAACAGTTCTTTTCCTGGTGGAACAAATGCCTGGGTCACTGGATGGGGAAGAATTGCTACTAATGGTGAGTGATGCATAGGTACACAAAATGTTTAATGCTTAATCAGTTTATTTTAACATATCAGGTTTATTTCATAATTATGTGAGGAAAGAAATTAATTGTTCCTTTTAGTGGAACATATGTTTCCCTGTGGGGAAGTCCAGTTTTGTCTAAAGGAAGTAACACGACAGTGAGGCGATTAAAAAAATTATAACTTCCTTAATAAATTACTCAAGTAATAAGGAAGCTGGAAAATATTTACCATCCAACAAAGAGCCTCTACTGTATAAGGTTCATTATTTTGACGTAAATGTCATGTTTTTAGGTTGTTAGACTAAGCTAGATTTTTCAGCAGGGTTCATTATGTGAAAACATTTTAATTGAAAGAAATCATTGGTCTTCACAGTGAATCTGCCAGCCCCTCAAACCCTGCAAGAGGTGAAGGTGCCGATTGTGAATAACAGTGCCTGTACAATTGCATATAGACGTGATGTAACAAACAATATGATATGTGCTGGCGTGGCTGCAGGAGGAGAAGGTGCATGCAATGTAAGCAATCTAAAAACATATGCTAATGTTAAAACTACATCAATTCAGGAAACCATGCCATGTAGTAAAAGAGCAGAGTCCTTATCAGTCTTTTGTGAATGCAGGGAGATTCTGGAGGTCCACTGGTGGTCAAGATCAATCAAACCTGGTTTCAGGCTGGGATTGTGAGCTTTGGCACTACTGCAGGATGTTCTGTCCGTGGCATTCCCACTGTGTTCACCAGAGTGTCTCAGTACCAAGTCTGGATTGAGAACGAAATCAACAGCAATCCACCTGGATTAGTTACATTCTCAAGTGGCAGTAATGGCTCCCCCAACCTCTTCTGTCTGCTCCTTTCTTTTTCCATCATCCCCTTCCTCCTCTTTTCTATACTCTTGTAATGTTAGTTAAGTTGAAGACACAAGTACAGCCAAAAAGTGTAGACTAACGTATTTACTGCAGTCAACTTATTTAAAAAAAAAAAAAAACTTAGAGTACAAGTCAAAACTTCACCTTCTTATTCAATGGTTAAGAGATAAAAATCAGAAACTGGTCGTTTTCGTTCCTGACGGTTACTGATTTTTATGTACATTAATGAGGAAAAAAAATTAACTTAAATGATTTTAGCAAATGCCTGCAATATAACAAAGAGTGAAAAATTTAAGGGGGTCTGAATACTTTCCGTACCCACTGTACATGTACTTTTATTATGTACTTTATATGCTTTTTATTTTATTAAGAAGGGCAACAGGTCTAGAAGCAGTTATAGCACGTAACTAGATAAAAATTAAAAAAAAAAAAAAATTACAATTATTTATTTATTTATATGGTAGCCATAACAAATAGTTAACACCATGAACCTCACTATAGCTTTACTCTGAAAAGACTGGACCTTACATTTCCTTATTCAACCTCACAACCTGCAGTCTTCAAAAACCGCTGCAATTTCTAGACCAGTGCATTCTTCAGAACACTATTGCGCATGAACATTCAGACTGGTCTTTTGGTGAGACTGGTTTCAGACCGGTGCAGAGATCACAGCTCTTATGACGTTATGTTCTAGAAACACCTGCAGACATGACTGATTGACATGCCCACTGCGGGATGATCTAATTCACATGAACTAATAAAACACATTTTTGCATATATTTGTATGTACATCGTGATTTTGAAATAAATAAAATGTCTAGCAATGTGACAATTAAAAAATTAAAAAATTTAAAACACTTTTTTTTGTTACTGAAAGTAAGTTTCAGCTAATTTTTCAATTTTAATGATTCAATTATTTTCTAAAAGTTTGTTTTTAACTTGTTCTGACTGTTTCTAGAACTAATTGCTAAAACCACATCACATATGCCATATAGGGCAATTATCCCTAAAATGGTCAGAGAAAATGCCAATGTCCTTCGAAAGGTGTTCTAGGTCTGTTTGGTCTGTTTTATAGCCTCCTAAATTTTCTTAAGGAAAATATATGTCTGGGCTCTTATGGGTTAAACAGACTTTCTTACCTTCAAGCAAATCTTAAGTATATGTTTAAAAAATTTAAATCATCTATGACATTTACAGATTTAATTAATTATTGTAAAAACACAAAGTATTCTTATGATTGCATCCTTATGCAGTTGAACACCCTTGGCATGCAGAAATTGTGTTTTTAGTACATGTTTGATGAAGTGGATGATTGCTAATGCCAAGTCAGATTATTGCAGTTAAGTAGAACTGGACACCCCTCTGGACACAAAGGACAGACTGAGGATTTTCGGGTGGTGGTCCATGAAACACTTATATGCTCACATGGAAGCTGACAAATGACATGCCTCTTACAGTATTTACTGGATCTGGTGCAATACCTGATTACCACATAAACTTTGCCTCAGATAATGATGAACATTCCCAATCACAGGGCAAGGGTATCTCAATGGTTAAGGGTGTGGAACTATCTGGAAGATTTGAGGGCCCTTAACCCTCAACTGCTCATATGTGTAATGTGTAATGAAATAAATGAAATCACTCTAGATAAGAGCGTCTGCCAAATTGCGTAAATGTAAATTTGTGTCGGACATTGTGAAGTCTCATAGCCCACAGTGAAACACATTGGTATAAAGCAGAGGTGGAAAGAGTAAAAGTACTGTAACTTTAGTGACATTTTACTGAAGTACACGTAAAGTTACGATTATAAAAATCAACTCAAGTAAAAGTATAAAGTAGCTCATAAAAAAATTACTCAGAGTAAAAGTTACAGTTACTTTTTAACAGTGGGGGTGAGATAGGGGACTCTAGTGTAGTTCAAAAAAGACAAGAGGATATAAATCTTAAACTAGTTGTTTTTAATTGGAGGAATCCCATTGCATAATAAAGCTGTTGCCTTTCTTGTGCTTGAAATCAAAGTGGTCGCTTAAATATGGTGTGACGCTTTGTGCCGGATAACTGAGGGAAAAAAGAGCTTAGAGACAAGATTAACGTTTAGCAGAAACCTTTATTGGCCTCTTTCAGCGTCACAAAATTATAATACAAAACATAAAGTAAAAGTAATGAAACGGGTAAAAGAATAGAGCATTCGGGGGTGAGCAGCAGCACACCTGAGCTCCTACTCTGTTCTCTCCTTCTCATGCACACACCTCGGCAGGGCACACACTGGGGGAGGGGCGGCAACTCTTAAAAGGGCAACATACATAATGTGGTATACAATATAGTAGTAGCCGTTACAATGCCCAGGGGTTTGTTTCATAAGAATTTGATGAAATTCTGCTTTTAACTGGGTCTGCATCACTGGCATCTGTTGACCGTCTCCTTCGTTCTTGTGAGTTTAGCACATTTGTTCTCCCCGCCCATCAATCAATTAGTGCAATTAGGCATTTTTTTTTCCCTTTCCCGTTGCATTATTTTTATTAATTTTTTATTTTTATTCATTTATTTTTTACTCGGTCACAAATATAATTTTAAATGTAGCGAAGTCCAATACTTCAAACAAAACATATTTACGTAAAAGTAAAATTACAGATTTTAAAAACTACTTTAAAAAGTATGAGTACACAAAAAACACTACTCTTTTTTAACAGGAGTAATTGTAATTCTTTCTACCTTTCCACCTCTGGTATAGAGGATTATAAACTTTGCTGGTGAAGTAAGACATTGGATCTCTCCATTTTGCTGGAAGCCCTTAAGGTCCCTTGAGTGCCTTAAGATGAAAAATTAAAAAAGGTATCTCTAGAACTGTATTTTTATACAGCAACAAATAAACTGGCCGAACTGATGATAAGCTCACCTTGCATGCTTTGGGGTGACCTGTTCACTCTATAGTACTACTTAGGCATCTAGAATGCTATGTAATCAAAACAGAATTAACAACCTGAAAAGAATTAAATGAGAAAGTTGCAGGTAAAGATGATTATATTGCAATGGTATTTACTGAAAATACCCTATCATTTGTGACATGACTTTGTTAGTTTGTCAAAACATTCTCAACATGTGTGCGCACTGGGAGATATTTAGAGTCAATAACTTCTCTGGATGGTGCAGTGAGTTGAAAGATAATTATTATGCTCAGACATAACTTGAAAGAAAATCAGCCCTAAATTAAACTTTGATGACATACTTTGCTACCACGTAATTACTCATTTTCATTTTCGGCTACTTTTCAAATTGCTTGAGACACTCCCATGGTCATTAATTGATTTCAGAAGAAATGTGACTCATGAATATTTGTAGAACTAAATACATTTTATTTCATATCGTACAAATAAAATTTGAATATGAATTTGATTTCTTTATTTAATTAACCAATTTGTTTTAGTTGAATTCAAATAGATTTTTTTTTTTTTACATACTTTCTACTACAAACATTTTCACAAACAGTGAAACACTCCCTGTCATGAGAGATATATTTATTTGCTTGGTTGTCATGTTATTTTATAATAAAAATATCAAGTCAGATTTCCCTTCATCTGCATCATTGTGGGCGGCAACTTTTTTCATGAGGGCGTGTAGCAGGTAAGGAAGTTAGGGAAGGTTACAGCTATTATGTGCATTATATTTTCTACAACAAGAAAGAAACAACTCATATGCTCAGTGACACAGATGAATACCTGAAACCAGAGGCACACCAAAATGGAAATTAATCTATGGAAAGTCGTGTGTGCTGTATGTGCTCTGCTCCTTAATGGTTCAGGTAAGTAAAGTGCTGATTATGATATCCTTAACATTTATTCTAACCTGTTCATCATATTACAATTAAGAATCCTACATTTGAATACGGATTCTTTTTATTCTTTCTTAATTTTTTTAAACCTTTTAAAAAATTTACATTATTAGAAAAAGTGTTCTATTGGATTAAATTTTTTTCACTGGAAAGGCCACTGAAGAACCCATTGTGATGTTCATGAAACATTTAAATGTAAGCATTTGGCAGACACTTTTATCCAGAGTGACTTTTATTTTTATCCTATTATGATTTGAATCTGGGACCTTCCGAACCATAGTCCAATAAGTTCATGTATTCTGACAATTTTCGAACTTATCATCTGTGTGCCTTAGCAGAAACTGAGATTCATTAGATGTCAGACTCAACCTTGCTTTCTGTTTAACTTAGAGTAGAGTTGCTGCTCCTGTGCATGGAAAGGATTTAGCCAAGGTGGTTCGGACATGTAGTAAGGATGCTGTACCAGGACGCTTCCCTAGGGAGGTGTTTTTTTTTATCCCGAAGATGAAGATGAATGGATACATGGGCTCTATAAAATCCAGTTACTTACTGGTTAATTTCTCAACCCCCATCATCTCATACCACAAACTCCTTTATATCACCTGCTCTTCTTACAGATCATTGTTTCATTGGTTTACAGCTTGAAAGCCCAAACAAATGCAGATGCAATAAAAAGCTCTTGGAAGTTCAATGCCAGCCTCTTAAATAATGACAAATTCTGTAAAGAAATAACAATAAATATTTCAGAAACTTAAAAAAAGCCAAACATTTCATCCTTTACAGAAAAGTGGGAATATATTAAATATAAAATAAGAACCACAAGCTTTAGTAAAAATTTAATAATTCTTTTACAGTAAAAAGTACACTAAGTTTTTATAGTAAAAGTTATTACAAAATAACGAAGAAAATAAAATGGTTTAAGAAATAAACAAATGTTGTAGCAAATTAAATTTCTCAGAAAAAAATCTAATTAAATTATTAACTTTACAGCCAAAGTTAGATGATATCTATCTTGAAAAAGCAAAATGTGCCTATATATAGGCTACGTTTAAGGGCTAAATGGATTAATGAGGGGGAAAAAAAACTCAGCTTATTTTTGTAGACTAGAAAAAAGAAGGCAACAACAACAATAAAAAAAATCAAATTAATATGCTAAACATAGATGGCACAGACTGATCGGAACCCACAGTAATAGCTAAGGAAATAAGTCCCTTTACCTATATTCCTCTAGTTTCAAAGAGCCCAAGGAGGAAATCCTTTTAACAAAAATCCTTCACCTATGTAATTCCACAAATAAGTACTAACTTTATAAATTTGTGTGGTATAAATGAAGCTGCTCTCTGCTTAAAAATAGACAAAAGTCCAGGGCCAGATGGTCTAACAACAAATTTCTATATATGTTTCTGGTGCTTCTATGAGACAAGTAACTATTATTCTTATTCCCAAACCAGAAAAGGACTGTAAAATATCGACCAATTTCTTTACTAAACAACAATTATAAAATATTTACCCACACTTTCAACAACCACCTCAAACGAGGCCTTTTACAAATAATTAATGTGCCCATTACAAGGGTGCCCTATTTCCCCATCACTCTTTTTGTCACAGCTAAACTACTATATTTCTAAAAAAAACTCTGATTTAGGCAAACTTTCTGTATTTGACAAGCAAATTGTAATAAGTCAGCTTGCTGTCTGTTATGCAACAGTTTTCAAAAATCTGAATCAATTTCTCAAAACACTATGTTATATGTCAGTGAAAACCTAAATGTATGGAGTAAGAATGCAACTCTAAAGTCAGTATGTAAACACAAAGAGATATATACATTTTTGGAAAAATTTAGTTATCTAAAATGCAGAGTCTAGCTAGATGCATTAATCCTGCATCTTTTTGCCAATTTCTACAAAAGCAACTAAAACAATTAACCAACTAAACCTAGATTTTACAGTATATGGAGAAAACGACCACGTTAAATTAAAAAAGGCTGTACAAGTCAAAGAATACGTAGATGGAGGATGACAAGTTATAGATTTTTAATGTATTAATGGTACACTCAAAATCAATCGGCTTAAGCACTTTGTAAAGGATGAGAATAGTATTTGGTTTCACATTCAACCAGCTCTATTTAAAAAAAACATGAAGGTATTGATCTTTTCTTAAAATCTGACTTTCATATTCCCAGATTACCGATTAAACTATAAGCATTTCACCAGCAGGGACTTTTAGTTTAGAAACTCATATACAGTTATAACTTCGCACCACATAGAACACCTACATGGAATAATAAATATATTTTTCATAGAGAAAAGTCAATATTAATTGAAGAATGGATGCAGAAAGATATATGGTCAGTGACTCATTTGATGGATGATAATGGCTTTATTTTAATACATAAACAATTTTGCATTAAATACAACTTGATCTGCACATGATCCCAATTTACTTCTTTGTTGAAAGCTATTCCACCATCACCTCTTTATTCCTTTTTTAAATAGTTAAAAATATTCTGACAACACAATCAGCTACACTGTAAACCCTAATGCTTAAAGTAATTAAACATATTGAGTACTGTTAACTTAAATAATTACAATTAGTTCAAATTAATAGCCCTTGATGAGTATTTAGAACTTTTTGGTATTTATGAGTTTGTAGAAATTACACTTTTTAAGCTAGCTGAACAACTTTTAAGCCACCGTAACTGTCTCCTTAAAGTTCCACCAACTTAAAATCTTTCAGCCTAGCGATTTTGTGTCTGACATCATCAATGCACATGTAAACTGCCCTCGTTGAATTGTTTTGATCAAGATGGTGGATTGGTCTATCTTTGCATGATGCTGTAAATATTATCTTTACAAATCTGGGGCCCTTAAAGTTTATGTTTTTAATTTATGTCATCTGATTGTCGACAGTTTGGTGCTCTCTAGAGTTATGAATAGAATGTGTTTAAACACGCACAGGAGAAAACGTGAGCTACACTTTTTACTATCTACTGTTTAGGAGGTTAGAAAGCCAAATTTCTTGTAATTGGCAAATATCAATCTTTAATTTGAACCGACTACTTTACTAGTATGAATTGTTTAGTTTTTGAAATTGTCAGGTTTACAAATCCGGTTTTCGGGGTTTGAATATAAATCCTGAATTCCTATTAGTTTTAGTTTTAGTATTAATATTTATAGATTTTGTTTTTTCAGATTAAAATAAAGAAAAATAAAGAAAATTACTTATTTGATTCATAACAGGACACAGGTGGCTCAGTAGTACATGTTTTGCCTGCCACATAAAAGGCCCGACTGAATCTAGCCGACTTTCTCTAAACAAGATATTGATGGAATTTGAACAAAGTATCTTACATTTCTGGTGTCACCAAAAACTAAAGAAATCCAATATAAAATTCTCAAGAATGTCTATCAATCAAATGAGCTCTTAAGAAAAGATTCAATAAGAATCACAATAATTGTGGCTTTTGCGAGTGAAAAATAAAAACTACCGAGCACTTATTCATCTTTTGTAATTTCTCCTCAGCTTTTTGGGATGATTTGCATGATTGGTTGGTCACAAAAATATGGCCTTCCACCATACACCCGAAATTATATATTTGACATGTTCCTACCTGAAAATAAAGATTCTTCCTTGTAAATGCCATTCTATTACTTGGAAAGTTCTTTATCCACAAATGTAAAACGCTAATGACCTCTCTTTACTGTTTTCACAAGAGATCTTAATATTTGCAATAAATTTAACATAATCACTTAAGATAAATCTGACCCCCTAGCTCCCCCACCCTTTTTTCATTTATTTATTAATTATTATTATTATTATTATTATTATTATTATTATTATTATTAATTTTACTTTTTTGGATCATGCTGTATCTTATATGTAGATGCTATAGTGTAATTGATTTGTGGACTTGTTCTGTGCCTTTTGAACAAGTTTTGCTTGTATTATTCTAATTACTGACTGTTACAATGTCAAGTTATTTGTATTACAATATCAATAAAGCAAAAAATAAATAAACAAAAAGAAAACCCGCTGTTCAGTTGTTTCCTACATCATTCGCAGTCTCCTATGAATTGAACATATGTGCTTTAAAATGCCGATCAAACACACCTTTGGTCTCACATTCTGTCAGGACTGAAAATGTAGGCATGGTGTAAGTGCAGCCATTAAGACAATTCATTGTAAATAATTAAAGAAATAAACAACCACAAGCGAAACAGCAAAACCAAAACAGTAGTATGACAAGGCAGTAAAAAAGAATAGAACAAAACAGTTAGGGATCAGATATAAAACCATGACTAAACTTTACAGTATTTTATTCTCTTTATATTTGTGATTATCTGCATGCTGGCAACATTTCTTTTTTCTCCTCTTAGTATAATTAGGTTTTAATATACTGTATATGTTCTATTATACTGTTGTACTTCTCTGTTCCTTTTCCAGGACGCTCATTCGCCCAGCTGAGTGGTAAGTTCATGATTCAGACAACATGACAGCTATGAGATTAATGATTACAAGAATTACAATTTTGTAAACTGAAAAGTTTGCAATACTATGATGTTTAAGTTAACCAAAATTTTAACTTTAAAGTTAATTACTCCAGTGAAGAATCAATGATTGAAGTACAGTGTGGATATACAGTAGGGCACACTGTATACAGTGTGCAATAAATTTGTACATATTTAGCTAGTATTAACTTTCACAGGGCTTATATAATGCCAGTCTTAGCATTTTTCTTAGTTTTTTTATTACAATTGCATCAGTGTTTTCTGCTAATTAAATGAACAGTACATACCTGTATATTATAACTATAACCTGTAAAATTACAACACAAAACAGACTCTGAATCACGATTGTGTTTGCCAAACTTACTATTACCAATCACAACCCTTTTTGTTGAGGTGACAGCATGTACCACAGTACATGCTGTCTGGTCAACAAAAAGCACCTTAAAAATCAAATGTGTGCTAGCTGGATATTTGGTTAAAAACAACATTGGACAGTTAATATTCAGAGAAAAATATAATTAAATTGGATGTTTTACTCAAATTTCACCTAAGCTATTTCCCTCACTATGTCTCTGGTACAGTAATAATTATTAAATTGTAAAAACCATACATTAACTATACAAAAATCTTATATGGATCTTATAAATCTTAAAGGATTTTATATGTGAATAATCATAACTACCTTCATGTTTTCATATTTTCCTGGAAAGTCAAACTGGCAGTTTTTCTAGGGCATGCAGGCACATTTATTTTTGTAATATGCAGGTGGTATGTATTTACATGTTTCAGAAATCAATGTAATTCAAACGTAAGGTTACTCAAGGAGGATGCATTTTCTACTTTTGCAAATTAAACATGGGCAAGAATTGTATAAACTCTTTATATAAAAAAAATATTTATAAATTATTTAATAAAAATGGGCTGGATATTATATCAAAGCAAAGCCTATAACATGTTGGCAATGAAAAAAAAAAAAAAAAATATATATATATATATATATATATATATATATACTGATATATTTCTGATACTTTAAATGCTGTAACTATATTGTACTAATACTGTAAATATAAGTATAAAAAATATAATATCTCTGACCTTTCTCTAAAACAAAAATATTAAACAGAAAGTTTAGGGTGAGGCAATGAAGGAATATTGTCTTGCCCAGGTTTTTCAGTTTTTTATGATTATACAATATATATTAATGTACCATAACAACATATATATAGTTATATTATATATGTGTGCTTTTTTTGCCCCCCCTCTCTACAAGTGTGTGGTCAACCTGGACTGAACACAAGGATTGTTGGTGGTCAAGATGCCTCTCCCGGGTCCTGGCCCTGGCAGGTCAGCATTCAGAGAGGAGGCAGCCATTTCTGTGGTGGCAGCCTGATCAATAAGAACTGGGTCTTATCAGCTGCTCACTGTTTCCAAAGGTATATGAGTCTAAAAGTCTAAAATAACTTCACAATAGTAATGTAGGTATTTACATTTTCATCAAGTACAGCTTTTAAGGTACTCCATAGTTTAATGAATTGTCAGTAGGTTGTTACTGTTTCTTTTAAATGAAAAACCTGAGGAAATAAGGGATATAAAGTGACATGTTGAATGTAATGAGTCTCAATATCTCTTTTTTATTTTTAGAATTGGTGCAGCATCTATCACATTATTTCTAGGAATAAAAAATCTGCAGGGGACAAACCCTAACATGCAGCCAAGAAGTGCTATTAAAATTATCATCCACCCAGACTTTAATAGTACCGCCATTAACAATGACGTTGCACTAGTCCAGCTGTCCTCTTCAGTGACGTTCAATCCGTATGTGTTGCCGGTGTGCCTCGCAACAGCCAACAGTTCTTTTCCTGATGGAACAAATGCCTGGGTCACTGGATGGGGCAGAATTGATACTAATGGTGAGTGATGCATAGGTACACAATGTTTAATGCTTAATCAGTTTATTTTAACATCAGATTTATTTCATAATTAAATTAGGAAAGAAATTAATTGTTACTTTCTAGTGGAACATATTTTTTGACTACTTCGAATCCAACCCATCCAACAAAGAGCCTCTACTGTACCAGGTTCATTATTTTGACCTGAATTTTTTGTTACTAGGTGGATATACTTAGCTAGATGTTTCAGGGTTTGTAATGTGAAAACATGTTAATCAAAAGAAATCATGTGTCTTCACAGTGAATCTGCCGGCCCCTCAAACCCTGCAAGAGGTGAAGGTGCCGATTGTGAATAACAGTGCCTGTGCAATTGCATATAGACGTGATATAACAAACAATATGATATGTGCTGGTGTGGCTGCAGGAGGAGAAGGTGCATGCTATGTAAGTAATCTAAAAACATATGCTAATGTTAAAACGTCAATTGACGTCGCTATGTCAATTCTGGAAACGATGCCATATAGTAAAAGAGCAGATGTCCTTATCAGTCCTTTGTGAATGCAGGGGGATTCTGGAGGTCCACTGGTGGTCAAGATCAATCAAACCTGGTTTCAGGCTGGGATTGTGAGCTTTGGCACTACAGGATGTTCTGTCCGTGGCTTTCCCACTGTGTTCACCAGAGTGTCTCAGTACCAAGTCTGGATTGAGAGCGAAATCACCAGCAATCCACCTGTATCAGTTACATCCTCAAGTGGCAGTCATGGCTCCTCCAACCTCTTCTGTCTGCTCTTTTCTTTTTCCATCATCCCCTTCGTCCTCTTTCTATCTATTCTCTAGTGATGTTAGTTAAGTTAAAGGCACAAGGACAGCCAAAACGTGTAGGCATTTATTGCAGTCAACTTATTTTAAAAAAGAAAAAAAACATTTAGTCAAAACTTTGGACGTGCCTTCTTATTCAGTGGTTGTTCCTGATTTTTTATCTCTTTCTACATTGTAAAACAATGCTGAAGGCTCTAATCTAAGGTGCTGTTATTTACGTGTAGTTTTATTTTTATACTTTATACTTTTTTTTTCATTAAGAAGGGCAACAGGTCCAGAAGGAAGACAGAGCTCAAATATAGCACATAATAAGATAAAAACTAATAATAATAAATGTTACAATTATTATTAATTTATTTATATGGCAGTAATAATGAATAGTTAACACTATGAACCTCAATAGCTTTACTCTGAAAAGACTGAACCTTACATTTCCTCATTCAACCTCACAACCTGCAGTCTTCAGAAACGCTGCAATTTCTGGATCAGTGCATTCTTCGGAATAATATTGCGCATGAGCATTAAAACTGGGTCTATCGGTGAGACTGGTATTAGACAGGTGCAGAGATCACAGCTGTTATGACGTTATGTTCTGGAAACACCTGCAGGCATGACTGATTGAAGATCTAATTCACATGAACTAATAAAATAGATTTTTGTATATATTTGTAAGTACATATTGATTTTGAAATAAATGGAATGTCTAGCACATGTAACAATTTAAAAAGCTTTTTTTGGTACTTTAAGTAAGTTTTATCTCATTTATCAAAGTATTTTCTAAAAGTTTATTTTTAACTTGTTCTGACTGTTTCTTGAACTAATTGCTAAAAACAAACAAATGTGTGACATACTGTAAAAGAAAGACACAAATCACATATGCCATATATGTCACGAGCCAGCAAAACTCACTGAGCTCTTCACAGGCTTAAATCCCTTCCAGAATTACCCCCCCGGCATGCTCTGCTCTCAATCATGGCACACCTGTACCTGATCAGGTAATAATCTCTCGGCTTTATAAGCACGCCAAGGACGTCACTCAGTGCCGCAGTGTATCGCTTGTGTGCCCCGTACTTCCCTTGATAATTTGTCTTGTGTAATCTCGGCCGTTGGGGACCCTTGCTTACTCTTTGGATTTTTCTCTTGTCTTTGCCCCTGGTCATCTCGCCTGCTTTCGGACAGATCTTTGTGTATGACCCTGACTGTGTTTTGAATATGGGCTTTGGACTTGTGTCTCCGGATTTGTTTGTTCTAATGGCTGAATCTCCGTTCATCAACACTCACCTGGCTAACCACGCTGATTTCTCCCTGTCGCTCCTTGGCTGCAGTTGTGCCCCCCACGCCATGTGCGCACACTTTCGCCTTTGCGCTAAAACGCTCACGCCATTTGCCAGCCTCTTACGCCTCAACAAAGGCTTCCCTATTAGGTTATGCAGCAAACCAGCGCTGGAAAAAGATACAGCCGCAGCAGCTCCCAAAGAAACCTTGCTCTTCCAGCCACTGTTCATTTAACTCGGCTGCATTCAATAAAATCGAAGTTTATATGTTTCTGCTATTGGGTCTATCCTTGGGTCTTATCTGTTTCTGCTATTGGGTCTATCCTCTTTCCACCTTTCTGCCTGGCCTCTTGGCGGAAATCTGCTCTCTGCCCAACCTTAGCCTCAGCCGCTTGTGAGGAGTTCTCTGACCTCTCTGCGGTTCCGCATAATTATGTAGATCTCAAGGCCGTGTTCAGCAAGTCTCAGGCCATTTCTCTCCCTCCTATGATTGCGACATCAACCTCCTGCCCGGCACAGCTCCACCCCGAGGGTGCCTTTTTTCACTCTCCCAACACGAAAAAGAGGCCATTGATGAGTATATTTCCGAGGCTCTAGCTGCCGGAATCATAAGGCCATCATCGTCACCCGCTGGGGCGGGCTTCTTCTTCGTGGCCAAGAACGACCGAACCCTACGTCCCTGCATTAACGTACCTAACCTCAGGTACTCCAGAGGCTCCTTGAGAATCAGCTCTTTGTAAAAGCCGTCACAGACTGGCCTGCTCCAACAACATGTAAGGAGCTTCAGGGCTTCCTAGGGTTTGCCAATTTCCACAGGCGGTTCATTTACAACTACAGCTTGGTGGCTGCCCCACTCATCTCCTTGACCTTATCCAAGATCTTGTTCATTTGGCCAGAACAAGCTGCCAGGGCCTTTCTAGACTTAAAGAGGCATTTCACCTTGGCTCCTATACTTCTCCAGCCAGACCCTTCCCTTCAGTTTGTGGTCGAAGTAGACGCCTTAGATTCAGGAGTTGGTGCAGTCTTATTGCAAAGGTTGCCTAAAGATAATGAACAGCACCCCTGTTGTTTCTTCTCAAACCAACTCTCATGTGCAGAGAGAAACTATGACATCAGTGACCAGGAACCACTGGCAGTCAAACTTGCCCTGAAGGAGTGGAGGCATTGGCTTGTGGGGACCAAAATCCCTTTCTTGGTTTGGATGGATCACGAGAACCTGGAGTATCTTCGGACAGCCAAACGCCCAAACTCCTGGAAAGCAAGGTGGTACCTGTTTTTCTTGCATTTAAATTTTTCCCTGTCCTATCAGCCGGGATCTAAGAACACTAAACCAGATGCTCTCTTTCATCAGTTTTCACCAGCCCATGATACAGTACCCGACACCACTATCTTAAAACCCCAAAGCCTCGTGGGGTCAGCATTACTAGATGTTGATCGACTTGATGTTTCCCCATCCCCCCCGGAGGTGCCACCAGGCAAGCTCTTTGTCCCTGAGGCAGAATGGCCCCACATGCTGGAATGGGAACATAGGTTCAGACTGGTCTGTCACCCCGGTGCGCCCGATGGTTTTGCTGGCCCACCATAAGGGAAGACACATAAGGGTGACACGTTTGTTCTCATGGTGGTTGATTGCTTGTCCAAGGCTGCCTACTTTGTCCTCTTATCCGGCTTCCCTACCGCCAAAGAAGCCGCCGAACTCCTAATCGTGCATGTTTTCTGGCTGCATTGACTCCTAACAAACATCTCATCGGACCGGGGTCCCCAATTTACTGCCCAATTTTGGTTTGCCTCCTGCAAGCTGATCGGAGCTACCTCCAGCTTATCCTTGGGTTACCACCCTCAGACAAATGGCCAGGCAGAAAGGACCAATCAGGACCTCTAGGGATACCCATTCCTATAGCCGGATGCTACCATGGATTGAGTATGCCTACAACTCCTTGCCCATATCTGCCACGAGTCTCTTTGCCTTTTAATGTTGCCTCAGAGACCAGTCTCCTCTGTTTCCCTTTTAGGAGATGGAGGTGGAGGTCTTCTCCCCCAAAGCCTTCATTCCTTGTTGCAGAAAGACATGGCTGAATGCGAGGTCTAGCATCCGCCGAGCTTTTTCAGCCTTTAAGCAACAAGCTGGGACCAAAGTGTTATGTTATCATCTCACTACATTCCCCTCAAGACAACCTCCTGCAAGCTATCTCCCAGGTTAATTGGCCCATTCACTATCACCAAAATCATCAACCCCTATACGAGGGGTCGGCAACTGGCGGACTCCGGTCCGAATCCAGACCGCGAAATGCGTCCATCCGGACCACGAAGACTTTTGACTTAATTAAAATACATTAATATATATATATGTATATGTATATGTATTTTTTCATTAATATTTTGTAATGAAATAAAATGTATATCGGGCACGTGATGGTCAGCTCAGTAGAGCCATTTGGGTCCTACGGTGCCGCAGGTTGCTACTACAGTTACCAGGCCAACTGTTACGTTCAACTGTGCAGTGATACGTGCATTGAAGAGAGCAGAAAGCAAGAGCAGTGCACAGACAGACAGCAAAAAAAAAAAAAATGTCACGTTCAAAAATTTTAAAAAAGTTGATTCGGAAAACCGAGTTTTCCGAGATGAATGGGTGGGAAAATATGCATTCATCCTTCCTGCATCAAGCTCTACAAGGCCTGTGTGTCTTATTTGCTCGGACTCTGTTGCGGTTGTCAAAAGTGGAAACATTAAACGCCATTACGAAGCTAAACATTGACACTTTGGAAAAACTTACCCCCAGCAGTCTGAGGTAAGGGCGAGGAAAATAAATGAGCTTAAAGTGCAGTATGAGCGATCTACACAGGTCCTCTCTCACTCTCACTCACTCACCGCCCAACAACTAGCATATGAATGTTCCCTGAGAATACAGGGGATTTTGGGAAAACATAACAAGCCCTTTACAGATGGGGAAATAGTAAAGGGTTGCATGGAGTCTGCTATTGTCTTTAATCTCAGTTCAGCAGAAAAAAGCACTTTAGTTTCCCCTTTAAGTTGTTAATGTTGAAATAAATTTATGTTCTGTGCAGAATAAGAGATGAAGGCATTTTGCACTATTTCCTTCATCATATTTTTGTCAGACATTGTTACTGGTTTAATTAAATTATTTTGTACCAAAGCAACATAAAGGACAGAACAGAACAGCATTAAAATGAGATCCAATTTGTGAAGGATGTACATTTATGTCTGTTTATACATAAATGTTATCTACACATAAAGCATCAGTGCCTGTTTTGGGTGTCCGGACCTTAGCTGGTGAGGAGTGTTCATTTACCGGACCTTAAGCAATTTTAGTTGAAGACCCCTGCCCTATACCGTCAGACTTCTTCTGCCATCCACCATGCGCCGGATAAATTCTTTCTTCCATGTTTCCCTAATAAAACCTTTGGTCTCATGCCCACTGAAGTCAACCCACCTGCCCAGCTCCTCCTCACTGACTTATAGACAGAAATGAAGCCTTCACCGTGCACAAGCTGTTAAAAGCCAACGACGAGGCAGAGGCCTCTAATAGATTGGGAGGATTAAAGCCCAGAAGAAATAAGCTGGCTCCCCTTTAGATTCATTTTCAGCCCAGCCCTTACTGACAATTTTCACCGGAGTCACTCCAATGCAACCAGCCAGAATGCCAGGTGACGTCCGTAGGATACTGTCATAAGCCAGCAAGACTCACTGAGCTCTTCACAGGCTTAAATCCATTCCGGAATTTCACCCCCTACACGCTCCGCTCTCAATTACGTCACACCTTTACCTGATCAGGTAATCACTTTCTAAGCACGCCAAGGATGTCATTCAGCCACAGTGTCTTGCTTGTGTGCTTCCCTTGATAATTCATCCTATGTAATTTGGCCCATTGCCAAACCTGGGCTGCTTTTTTCTCTTCCATGTCACCTGCGATGTTATCATTCCACATGCGCTTCCATCTGACAATAACATTACATCATTAAACCGTGAAGAAGTTGCAGTTTTAATGATGTACAGAACACAGTGCCTCAGGAAATTCGATCTGTCTGTTTACATGACAGTCACATTAGCACATATTTGATTTATATCTGATTTATTTCCACATATGAAGGAGGCCTGAAACTGATCTCGAAATATCGGAATGCATGCATTTTTTTCCTGTTTACATGGACATAGAACATATCCGTTGTGTCACATATGAGCAAAAAATCGGGATTGGGTCACATTTAACTGACAGTTAGTTGTTTTCCCAAGCCATGTTATGATCTGGCCTGGCATGTCGAAGCAAGGAGCGTAGACCAGGTGGAAACATGCAGACTCCCGCAGAATCACCCGGAGAGAGATCTGGAAAGCCGAGCCATTTCGGATCATGTTTCTGGTCCAATCCGTCTATGACGTTCTTCCAAACCCAGCCAACCTGCACACCTGGGGCCTGGTAGTCACTCCCGAGTGCAAGCTGTGCCAGAATGAGGCACCCTAGAGCACATTTTGAGCAGTTGCTCAAATCGGGCGGTACCGCTGGCGCCACGACCAGGTGCAAAAGCCTTTGCATTTGTACAGCGATTCAGCACAGCAAGACTCAGACAGCGCCCCAACAAACAATCACCCTTATCAGAGCAGGACAGAAGATACAACACTGTCGGTCTAGCCTTACAGGGGGCTCCTCTCTACCGCCCGCGATTGGCAGCTTCAAGTTGACATAGGTAGACAGCTCAAGTTCTCAGGCAACATCAGAGCCACTTCCCTCCGCCCAGATGTGGTATTAACATCAGAGCTTACCAAGCAATTAGTCAGCCTTTTTTTTATTTACAGTGTGTGTGTAATGTTTAATGAGATAAATATGGATAAGGGCAATCTGGATAAGGGCATTTGCCAAATGGCATAAATGTAAATGTGAATTTGTGAGTGTTGTACACTTTGAAGCCTCATCAAGCACATTGGTGTAGTGCAAAAAAAAAAAAAAAAAAAAAGCCACCTCCAAAAGTTTAGTAACAAGTTGAACAGCTATTTTCAGTTTATTCGCCAAACAAATTATTTTACCTTTGGTCAAAATCTTAACTTCTAATTTTTAAATCTCAACTTCTAATTCGGATATGTAAGTCAGCTCAAGTAGTATTGGTTATGGACTCTATTAATTATATTTCTCCAGTGTTGACTTAGCAACAATTAAAACACACAAACATTACTTAAAAAAACATTTATTCTTCCAAAAGTAGTCAAAGTTAAAACAGTGATCTGCATAGAACAAGTATCTTACTGATTCTTTTATTTTACAATATCATAACTATTTTTAAATACTAGCCAAAAAGAACATTTTATATTTTGCTCAAAAGTCAATAAAATATCTAAACAGTATTGTACTTATTTTTTATATTACAATATCATGATCATTTTTAAAAACGAGCAAAGATAAAACAGCCACCCCCCCCCCCCATATGTCAGACACAAAAAAAGAGTGTAGAATTGGACAAAAAAAGTCCAATAGAAATTGTTTGGATGGCTTCATAGTATATCAGGCCCTTTTGGAATTCAATGTTCAGAGAACAGACTTGACCAACCATCACTTCTAAAGCTGCTGCATATCCAGGCCATCAAGGGCTACAGTCCCTTCCATCATCATAGCAACTTCATCAGCTTATGCACGCTCCTCCAGTAGCTCCAACAGGCCATCTGTCACTCATATCTAGTTATAATTTAAATAAAAGAGATTAATAAGACTATAAACCACCAGAGAGTGTAAAACATTTTTTTTGGAATTCTAATGATGTGTTAAAGCTATGTATTCCTTCATATTCAAAGGGGTTTAATATTTTCTTGGGGATTTCCCTTGTCATTATCAGGAGTAACTGTGTGGAGTGATGTTTTAAATTAACCGGGTATCTAATCAATTCGCTTTTCATACAGATATGTTAATCAATATAACACTCATAGATGAGCATAAGCGGCTCTGAAGCCAAACTAACACAAACATTTTTATATCCTCTGACTTACCAAGTACTCAAGTGTTGCTACTCCTTAACTGTTAGTTAGCTGTTTTTCCCCCTCAAATTTTTGCTCGTGCGGAAAGGGTGTTTTATAAAATCATGTGATTGCATCTCCAGGGAAGGTAATTGCTGGCTTAACTTATTTTTTTTTTGTTTATTCAGTCTGTTTCTCCCAAATTTTAAAGAACACAATGTTACCTGTTGTCTCAGCAAATACCTGTAAGAAGTTATATATAATATATTAATTTATCTAAGTTTTCAGGGTATAGAGGCTTATAGACTTAGCTGGTGAAGTAAGTTCCCTCCATCCACCACCACAAAAAATGTCTGACATGGGATCTCTCCCTTGTGCTGAAATCCCTTAAGGTCCCTGGAGTGCTTTGGGGGAGAAAATGTCAACAGAACCCTATTTTAATACACCACTAAAAAAAGGTTCAGAGCTACAAGTTTAATGATGAGCTCACCTCGCATGCTGCGGGGTGACCTGTGAATTCTGCCTCATGTTACATTTCCCAATTCTGTAAACCAAACGTGCTCCATGAAGATTAATCTATGTATACCCAGGATGTTCTTTACAGTACTACTTAGACATCTAGAATCCATTGTAATTCAAACACAATTACCAACCTTGCAAGAATGAAATGAGAAAGTTGCAGGTAAAGATGATTGTATTGCAGTGGTATTTATTGAAAAAAAACATGACTTATTTGGGACATGATGACTTGTTTAGTTTGTCAAAAGTTTTTAGCAAATCAAATTCAAATTCAAATTTTATTTGTTACATACACAGTCATACACAGTACGATATGCAGTGAAATGCTTGTATGACCGCCGGTAACCTTAAAAAGAAAATAAAAACTATATATAAGGAAAGTGTCATGTGCAATGGTTTCAGATATGTAAATATGTATTGCATGAATGTGTCCATGATTGTCCAGTCATTGTCAATGTTTAAAAGATATTACTCCTGTGTGGTGGTGTGATTGAAAGACCTTATCGCCTGCGGGAAGAAGCTCCTCCTCAGTCTCTCCGTGTTGGCCTTCAGGGAGCGGAATCGCTTCCCAGACCGCAAAAGAGAGAAGAGTCCATTGTTGGGGTGGCTGAGGTCCTTCACGATCTTCCTGGCCTTGGTCCGGCACCGCTTGCTGTAGATTAAGTGCAGGTCAGGGAGCTCGGTGCGGATGATCGTACCACCCTCTGCATGTGCGCACACTGGAATATATCTAAGATATCCAGATTCAAGAACTTCTCCTAAATGTGTGGTGAATTGAAAGAGAATTGTTATGCTCAGAGATAAATGAAAAGTAAATAATCCTCAAACTAACCTTTACTGATGCATTTTGCTGGCATATAATTACTGAGTATCATTTTCAGCTACTTTTTAAGTTGAGACACTCCCATGGCCTTTAATTGATTTCAAAGAAATGTGACTATTTTTAGAACTAAATGCATTTTACTTCAAGCTTTTTAATTTTAACTGTGTAAGTGGCTAATAAAATTCTAGTATTTATTTATTTTTATTTATACAATCAACAAATTTGTAACATGCTTTCCACTACAGACATTTTTACAAAAAAAGAAAGCACTCCCTATTATGAAAGGTTTCTTTGCTTGTTTGGCATGTTATGTTATAATGCGGATATCAAGTCAAATTTCACTTCATCTGCATCATTGTGGGTGGCAACCGTTTTCATGAAGGCGTGTAGCAGGTAGGGAAGTTAGGGAAGGTTACAGCTATTATGTGCATTATATGTCTACAACAAGAAAGAAACAACTCATATGTTCAGTGATACAGATGAATACCTGAAACCAGAGGCAGAACTAAATACACTGACCTAAAGGATTATTAGGAACACCTATTCAACACCTATTCAATTTCTCATCCAAACTGAATGTCAGAATGGGAAAGAGCAATTTCGAGTGTGGCATGGTTGTTGGTGCCAAACGGGCCGGTCTGAGTATTTCACAATCTGCTCAGTTACTGGGGTTTTCACGCACAACCATTTCTAGGGTTTACAAAGAATGGTGTGAAAAGAGAAAAACATCCAGTATGCGGCAGTCCTGTAGGCAAAAATGCCTTGTTGATGCTAGAGGTCAGAGGAGAATGGGCTGACTGATTCAAGCTAATAGAAGAGAAACTTTGACTGAAATAACCACTCCTTACAACCGAGGTATGCAGCAAAGCATTTGTGAAGCCACAACACGCACAACCTTGAAGCGGATGGGCTACAACAGCAGAAGACTCCACCGGGTACCACTCATCTCCACTACAAATAGGAAAAAGAGGCTACAATTTGCACGAGCTCACCAAAATTGGACAGTTGAACACTGGAAAAATGTTTCCTGGTCTGATGAGTCTTGATTTCTGTTGGGACATTCAAATGGTAGAGACAGAATTTGGCGTAAACAGAATGAGAACATGGATCCATCATGCCTTGTTACCACTGTGCAGGCTGGTGGTGGTGGTGTAATGGTGTGGGGGATGTTTTCTTGGCACACTTTAGGCCTCTTTAGGCCCGCACGGGCTACCTGAGCATTGTTTCTGACCATGTCCATATCTTTATGACCACCATGTACCCATCCTCTGATGGCTACTTCCAGAAGGTTAATGCACCATGTCACAATGCTCAAATCATTTTAAATTGGTTTCTTGAACATGACAATGAGTTCACTGTACTAAAATGGCCCTCACAGTCACCAGATCTCAACCCAATAGAGCATCATTGGGATGTGGTGGAATGGGAGCTTCCCATGGATTTGCAGCCCACAAATCTCCATCAACTGCAAGATGCTATTCTATCAATATGGGCCAACATTTCTAAAGAATGCTTTCAGCACCTTGTTGAATCAATGCCACGTAGAATTAAGGCAGTTAGGCAAAAGCTGGTCAAACACCGTATTAGTATGGTGTTCCTAATAATCCTTTAGGTGAGTGTAGAAATGAATTATACCTAAAGTGTGCCAAAAAAAAAAAAAAAAAAACTTTCCTCATGCTATTACAACACCTGCACCAGCCGAGACTGTTGACACAAATCAGGATGGGTTTATGGATTCTGACAATTTCCAACCTTACCATCTGTGTGCCACAACAGAAAAAGAAATTCATTAAATGTCAGTCTCAACCCTAGTAGCAGCTTTCTGTTCATTACTGCTGTAAGTAACCCCTTGAGGGCGCCATGCACCCATGGACAGGTTTTATTTCATGTTTTGTGGTTGGACTTTATTTCTCAGGTTATACTGCACTATAATCACATGTCATTGTGTTTACATGAATCTAGTTTTGTTTGATTTAAAGGTGTATATATAGCCTTGGTCTCACATTCTGTCAAGATTGTGTAATGCAGGCATGGTGTAAAGTGCAGCCATTTGAGACTGTAATGAAAGAAACAAACAACCATAAACTAAACAGCAAAAAACAAAAACTGTAATATGATAACATAGCAGAAAAAAACAGAACAGTTATGGATGCAAAACCAAGACAAAACTTTATTTTGTTCTCTTGTGATTAACTGCATGCCTGCAAATGTTCTTTTTTTCTCTTTTAAGCATAATTAGTTTTTAATATACTGTATGTTTTATTATACCTCTATTTTATGCTCCCCTGTTCCTTTTCCAGGAGGCTCACTCACACAGCTAGGTGGTAAGTTCATATTTTAGACAATACGACAGCTGTTTGATTGTTTGAGCATTAAAAAATTTACTGTTTGCAATAATATGATGTTCAAGTTAACCCAAATTTTAACTCAGCCTTAAACCTAAAATGAAAGAATCAGTATGTAAAAAGTACAGTGCGGATATGTACACAACCGATTTTTACATATTTAGTAAACTTTTACAGGGCTTATATAATGCCAATCTTAGTGTTTTAACTATGCATCAATGCTAATCAGCAAATTAAATGAACAGTGCATACCTGTAATAATTATAATACAGAACAGGCACTGAGTCAAGATTGTGTTGGTCTGTGAGCACCTTAAAATCTAATGTGTGCTAGTGTGACAGATAGAATGTGGCAGTAATACATTTTGATGCATGTTAATGTTTTTTTAAATTGATCACAGAGATTGCAGTGTCCTGGTTTCAATGTGTGTAATTTTTAATCATTTACACATGCATACAGTTACTGATCATTGTTTTAAACGTGGTTGTTAATCACTGATAATTAAAAACAAAGGGTATAATACAGATAGGTAATGTGCATTATCCCCTGGGTGGGTTTTTCATGCATTGATTTATTGGTAATGTCTTTTACTTTGGAGCTCCAGTAGGGGGAGCCCGCGCTACTTTCCTTCATTAAATCTAAACAAGTGACGGTGAGAGCAGCGTGCTAGTCATTTTTCTATCTTTCTCCCTCACTGTTTGTGCTTATTAAAGTAATTATGCTCCAGAAAACATTACAAAACTGTGACATACTGTTGGTAAACCTATCTTTATTGTTGAAGAAAATAGTAAGGATTTATACGCTTTCTATAATTTTATTAGTTTTATAAGTGTTTGTTTAATTGAGTTAGCTGCATGGAAGCACATGGTTCAGCAGTAGAACTCAACATGGAGACTAATGTTTGGTTGCCAGTAGTGTCTAACCTGATTGGTTTCATCTTTATGTTTTATGTTAAAAAAAAGATTTAAATGTTTGTTGTGGTGCAAACTGGAACTGTCATGTTGAAAGTAACTGATGAAAATGTGATTAATAATGAATATGTGTTTCGTTTGGTTTTGTGACTGTTTTAGATGTTACATTTAAATCCAAACATGTGATGGTGAGAGCAGCGTGCTAGTCATTTTTCCATCTTTCTCCCCTCTCTATCTGTGCTTATTTTAGGGTACACTAGCTGGATATTTAACATTTTAAATATTTAAAATTTAACAATTTTTACGACAAATATTCAGAGAAAAACATGATTTAATTGGATTTTTCCCAAATTCCCCCAAGTTATTTTCCCCTCACTATTTCTGTGGTACAGCATTTATTATTTATTTTTTGAAAACTTTACCCATACGAAATTCACAACAACCTTGTATGTGAATATTCATGACTATCTTTATGTTTTCATATTTTTCTGAAAATTCAAACTTGCAGTTTTTTTGGGGGGGGGCATGCAGGCACATTAATTTTTGTAATAAGCAGTAGGGGTACATTTTGCAGTGAATGTATGTATTTACATGTTTAAGAAATCATAGGTGTTATACAAATCTAAAGTAACTCAATGAGGATGCATGTTTCATGTTTGCAAATTAAACATGGGAAAGAATTGTCGCAAATAAGCCAATACAAAATGGGGTGGAGATTATATCAAAATAAAGCCTATAACCGTATTGCCAAATAATTATATATATAAATAAATATTGTAGCGTTTTTACACCGGAAAGGATGGTGGAGAGACGAGTGAGCTTATTTGCTACCCAATGCAATGGCTGGGAGTACTTTATTAAGCATACAGCATGTAAGGCATGAGCAGCACGTTCACTCAGGAGCCTACATCCAATTCAGCACTAGCTTGAACTGGAGCACATTTCACACGTCACACCCTACACGCACAAACAGGGCCGAAGCCACCAACCCAAACACCTTTCCCCATCATGGTGAACACACCGACATTCCCGCATGGCATGCTGGTCGTCAGCCGCCGCCCCGCCCACGCCACACTGCCCCCACCCGAGCTGTGACCGTCCCTGGTCACCATGACGAACTTGGTTTCGAAGGCGTGGAGGCGGTCGGCGCTGGCGGTGGGAACGCCGGCGTCCTTTGGCAGGTGAGGGATGAACGCGACCGTAGTCCTGAGGCGGTCCGGCCTCCACAGAGTTCAATGTTTCCCCGGCGTGCGGCTGGCAAGGCGCAAGACGGTCCCGGTGGAGCAAAACTCGTGCCCGCCCCGCCAACCGCACCCGGTAGATGACATCGGAGAGCCGAGATATTACCGTACAGGGGCCCACCCAGTGAGACACACGCCCGGCCGAGAGCCCCCTCCTTCTCCTTCCGGAGGAACACACCCACACCTGCTCGCCAGCAGCAAAATCTCGCCCCTGGCTGTGAGTGTCCACGCCCATTCGCTCCATAGGTGCCCCCACCCGAAAGTCTTGCAGCGGTGCCCGCGAGCGCTGGGTGGGGCCCTTCTGCCTGGCGATGAGCGGTTCACAGTTCTGTGAGACTGGCGGAGCGACTGCGGGTGACGCAGTAACGCGGCTGCACGCTGGCTCGGACGGCTGATCACCACATGAGGGCCTGGAGGACTGCACGGGGGGAACGTCCTGCGTCGAGGGTTCTACGTCGCGACGGCGCTCCACTTACTCGCAGTACCGGCCACGCGCTTTGTTGCCCGGCCGGCGAGGTAAAGCGCCGGTGTTAGCGCGCAGATTTCCCGCTCGGTCTGCTTTTGAAAGTTCCGCCCCCCGGGTGTGTGCTGCTAACCTGTCCGGCTGTGGTTTGGGTCTGAGCAACCTGGCTACCCCGAAGTTACCACGCAGAGTTCCGCTGGACAAGTTCAGCACCGCACCCCATCTATCCAAAATATCCAACCCCAAAACGCAATCCTCCTCGACATCCCCCACAACGAACCCGTGGGAATAAGTTCGGCCACCCACCTGGACTCGCGCTGTGCGACACGCCCGTACCTTGACGTAGCCCCCAGCAACAGTGCGGATGCTGAAGGCAGGATCAGGCCGTCGGCGAACACGCTTGCTTTGCCCCAGTACTCCAGAGCGCAGCAGCGAAACAGTGAAGCCGGTGTCCACGAGTGCCCGCAGTAAGACGCCGTCCAGCACACAGTCGATGTAGAGCCCAGCGCGGCTTACCACGCGTCCTCCCGGCGCTAGTCTAGCGGCTGCTGGTGTACGCTGTCCCGTGCCTCGGCGCGAAACGTCGGAGAGTTGCTCGTTGCCTAGCCGCGACGGGTAGCCCTGTCCCCAGCTAGGTTCACGAACAGAGCGCCACTGAGCTGCAGGCGGTCGCTCGGCTCTTCCGCCGTGATGTACCGCCGATATGGGCTCAGCGCGCTCGGCCTCGCGCAGCGGCAGGTCCCTTTGCCGGATAACGGCGCGCGGAACTGTATCTTGCTCTGGCGCTTGCGCTGCGCCAGCCTCCGCCCCGAAATCCAGCGCCGGGATTATCACCTCGCCGCACCGCGTTGGTTGCCGTGGTGTGCTCGCTTTAGCGCCGTCGGGAAAGCGCTTCTTCTGCGCGAGTAGTCGCTCCGCTACTCGGCGGCCCGCTTGGATTTTTAGAAGGTCCTGCTTTGTGCGCTCGAACCCGTTATTCTCCATCCCACTTCTGACACCAATGTAGTGTTTTTACACCGGAAAGGATGGTGGAGAGACGAGTGAGCTTATTTGCTACCCCATGCAATGGCTGGGAGTACTTTATTAAGCATACAGCATGTAAGGCATGAGCAGCACGTTCACTCAGGAGCCTACATCCAATTCAGCACTAGCTTGAACTGGAGCACATTTCACGCGTCACACCCTACACACACAAACAGGGCCGAAGCCACCAACCCAAACACCTTTCCCCATCATGGTGAGCACACCGACATTCCCGCAAGGCATGCTGGTCGTCAGCCGCCGCCCCGCCCACGCCACAATATTATTATTTGTGATACTTTAAATGTGACTTTTCTCTAAAACAAAAATGTTAATCAAAATGTTTTAGGTGAAGCAATGAAGGAATCTTGTCTTGCCCAGATTTTCCATAGTTTTTCTGTACTTACATTTAGTTTTATTAATATTCCTTAATTACAGTATATATAGTCATGGTGTTACTACTTGATTGTTACTATTTATTGTAAATGAAAAACCTGAGGAAATAAGAAATGTAAAGTTAAATATATTAAGTCTTAATATGTCTTATTTTTAGCACTGGTGCAGCATCTGTTACATTTGTACTGGGGGACAAACCTTAATATGCAGCAAAGAAGCCCGATTTATTATCATCCACCCAAACACTCTTAACAATAACATTGCACTAGTCCAGTTGTCCTCTGAAGTAAATTTTAATGCAAACGTGTTGCCAGTGTGCCTCGCAACAACCAACAGTTTTCTTCATGGTGGTACAAAGGTCTGGGTCACAGGATGGGGTAAAATGACTACTGATAGTGAGTGACACATAATTACACATTGTTTAATGCTTAATCCATTTTTCAACATATCAAGTTTTTCACAATAACGTAAGGAAAGAAATGAATCGTTCCTTTCTTAGGAACATTGTTTTCTGTGGAATAATCCAATTTTGTCTAAGAAGTAACGTAACAGTGAGGCAATTAAATCGCAAACACTTCTTAGTTAAATTACTCAAGTAATAACAAATCTGGAAAACACTTACCATCCAGCAAAAGGCTTTTACCAGTTCATTAGCTTGACCTGTATTTTTGTTACTGGTCAGACCATGCTAGATTTTTCAGCGGGTTTTATTATGTGAAAACATGTCAATAAAACATAATCATGTGTATTCACAGTGAATCTGCCGCCCTCTTAAACCCTGCAAGAGGTAGAGGTACCAATTGTCAATAATGTTGACTGTGCATCTGCATATGAAGCTAATAATGTAACAAACAATATGATACATGCTGGCGTCACTGCAGGAGGAAAAGGTGCATGCAATGTAAGAAATCTAAAAACATATGTTAATGTTAAAACTATTTACATTTGGAACACAATGCCATGTTGTGAAAGAGCAGACATGTGCCTAGCAGTCTTTTGTGCATGCAGGGTGATTCTGGAGGTCCACTGCTGATCAAGATTAATCAAACATGGATTCAGGCTGGGATTGTGAGCTTTGCCACTACTACTGGATGTTCTGTCCGTGGCATTCCCACTGTGTTCACCAAAGTGTCTCAGTATCAAGTCTGGATTGAGAGCAAAATTGACAGCAGTCAACCTGGATTTGTTAAGTTCTCAAGTGGCAATCATTGTTTCCCCAACCTATACTGTCTGCTCCTTTTTCCCCATTATCCCTTTCCTCCTCTTACTCTGTGTTCTTATTCAGTATTTTTCCCTGATTTTTGAAATTTCTTTTTACATTGTAAAACAATACTGTAGGCGTTCTTTGAACAGTTGATATTGTAATGTGTCTGCTACTTACACTCTGTAAAGCATTTATAATAGCTCCAATCTGAGGTGTTGTTTGTTAATTGGTGATTTTTAAGGCTGGTAACTCTAAATGAATTTCTTCTCTGCAGCAGAGGTAAGTTTTAATGTGGCTTTCCTGTGATGGTCTTCATGAGAGGCAGTTTCATCATGGTGCAAATACACTTGACAATACTGCTCTTGCAAGAACTGTTCCAGAACAGCTGAGTTTTTTGTCTTAAAATAACAGTTGATTGCTGTTATGTGTTTCATAGTTTTGAAATCTCCAGTATTGAGAATGTAAAAAAATTTAAACACTAAACAAACACATAGATTTAAAAGTTGTTTCCAAACTTTTCAGTGGTACTGTAGTTAGCTTGATACATAGTGGTAGATAGATAGGTTAAAATACTGTAACTTCTACAAAAAATGCATTTTTAAAAGAAAAGTTTAACTGCATACAGTATGAAACAAAATCTAGGATTGTCTTTAAAAAGCCTGATGTACAGTATACAACATAATCTCAACCTTTTTCATTAATTTAAATGAACCAAACAACCAAGCATAGTGTCTCTAGTTTGTGGCTGAATTTCTCTGTGCTAGTTGGGCATCGTTTTGCTGAGCAAAAAAAAATAAAAATTTAAATAAAATAATAATAAATAAAAAAATCGTACACAAACACAGTTTGAAGCAATACAGCTGACCAGGATGTTCTTTTGCCCAGCCTCTGATTGTTTGGTTTTGTGACCTACTGGCTGAGCAAGCAAGAGAGTTTGTTTTTGGATCAGAAATGAGGCACAATTATGATGCCATTTATTATTGCCATATAAATTTACCCAGCAGCTGGGTTACTGCATCAGGTACAAAATTTAAAACCTGCCACATTCATTTGGACATGGTACACTGACATATGAACAGTTAGACAGCATAAATGCTAAATGGCATTTATGGACTTTCACTAATTTTAGCAAATTATTTACCTCTGGCACACAAGGCTGGCACAAATGTTTAATTTAAAAACTAACATTTATTTAGAAGCTTTGAACTTTCACGTTTTAGGCAAACCTTGACATGGAGCAACCCTATTTCCTAGCAAAAGTCGACACATACTGAGCCACGGAAAATGTTTATGGCAAAAAAAAAAAAATGTTTTTTGTGTGTTACTGTCACTGCAGTTATCTCAGCATTAATGGAGTATGTTTATACGTCACCTAATGTCCATGATTTTGATGCTGTATGAACACCTTATTACTGTATATACTGTACTTAAAACTATGTGGGATGTTGTAATAACCTTCTGTTTCACATTAATGCTTCCTTTTTTCCCAACTCTTAATCTTACTATCAATAGCACTGGTTTCATGCACTAATATTTTCAGAACAAATTGCAGTAGAGAAACTATACAACAAGAGACATTGCATGCTTTGGGGTCAAAATGTCTTTGAGGAGAACTTAATTTCTGCCTCATGTGGCATTTTTCATTGAAAGAAAATCAGCCTTAAACTGAACCTTGTTACTGTAACATAAGAAATAAATGCTATGCTTCACTTTCACCTAAGCCTCCAGTTGTTCCCTTGTTTGTAAACCTTTTGTGCCGTAAATTAAGTTACATATTATACTTTATATGATCTAAAACATTACACATTACCAGTAAATTGCAATACCTTTCTGTTAGGAATAAGTATAATGTTGTACAGTAAAACTTAAACTAAAGTAGTGTTCAGTGGAAAAATGTAAAATAACCTGTTTAGCCTGATGATATCTACATCAAAATGTTGATATAGTAATAAGTTAAAAAATTTTTTTCCAAGAAATAGTTTCACATTGTCTATCTTTCACCAATGATAATGGCATATAAATTAGTTTCAAAAATTAAAAGTTAATGTAAAAGAAATATGAATACTTGTAGAGATAAATATATTTGTTATATCTTTAAGCCACCAATTCATTTTAATGTCAGTTGATTTATTAAGTGCTTTCTACAACATACAATTTCACAAAGAGGTTAACACAAATTTACACACCTAAGGAAGTTCTCGACGTCATGAAAGATCTAGTTCTGAACCAGTGTGTGAAGCCACTTCTCATGAGTGCATTTACAGTAGCCGGTAAGGCGGGTAGGGGAGGTTACAGATGTCATGTTTATTATAAAATCTGCAACAAGGAAGAAGCAACTCATATGGTTAGAGACCATGGTTAGAAACCAGAAACACACAGAAATGGAAATGAATTTCTGTCAAGTCGTATGTGTTGTATGTTGTCTGCTCTTTTATGCAACAGGTAGGTGAAATTCTGATTATGGCATACATAAAATTTCTTTAAATAATATATATATATATATATATATATATATATATATATATATATATATATACATATATACAGTATATACACGCATGTCTGCCTTCCTTACCTGCCTTATAGTATAATAGTGTATATATACTGTACATATATATATATATATATATATATATATATATATATACTGTATATATATGTTATGACAAGCTGTTGAGGAAAATATTCGTGAGAACCGAATTATAAACTCTATATATATTGAATGAAATGTCTGAATATATTGAATTAAATGTCTGAATATATAATGGATTCTAAAATAAATGAAACTCTCTATATATTGAACGAAAAGTCTGAATGTATTGAATGGATTCTGATTATATTGAATAAAATGTCAGAATATATTGAATGAAAAGTCTATGGAAGGTCTGAATATATTGAATGAAAAGTCTGAATTGATTGAAACATGATGTGACCGAAACACAGCGGCATCTTTGGAAAGAATGAGTGAGTCAGCGAGAAACATGGTTGCTGCGATTCTGAGAAATGAAGAGATGGGCAACACGTTAGTGAGTGCGTTTTTAATCAATATATTTAGTATCTATTCAATATATTCAGACTTTTCATTCAATATCCATTGTGATGTTCATGAAACCAGTTTGAGACAATCTTGTTTTGTGGCATGATGTGTGCATTAATGTTTTGGAAGGAGCCATTTAAAGATGGCTACAGGCTTCCAAAAGGCTGTGGCTTCCAGCAATAATTGATTGCTATTAACAGGCCTAAAGTGGGCCATAAAAATGTTCCCCAAAATCACTTGCACCAGCTGAGAGTGTTGATACAAGCAAGGCTGGGTTCATGGACTCCTGTTTTGGTCCTGATTTCTGACCCAACCAGAAACAGATAGTAGCAGAGATACACTAGATGTCATTAACTGTACAGATTCATTAACTATACAGTTTTGGTGCGCTTGTGCCAACCTCAGTCTCACCTTTCTGTTCTTTGCTGACTGAAATAAAATCCACTTAAGATTTTGACTTCTTGTGCATTCTAAGATGTTTTTTTTGCTCACCGCAATTGTGTAATCTGGTTAAGTCTAAACCAGTACAGCCTGCTCTGTTAGCCATTGGTCAAAGAGGTCATCACACTGGAATTTTTTAGTTTGCTGCATCATTCTAATCACCTGTAGATAATGTTGTTTGTGAGATCAACAGTTACAGGAATACGCAACATGCCAACAATGATGCCATAGTCAAAAAACTAAGGTATGGTGAAGATAACACAAAGGCGCATATTTTTGCATGACAGTGACACACATCATTGGCTGATTAGGAAACTGCATGAAATAGGAGGTGACCAGGTGTTCCCAACGAAGTGTTCCGTGAGTGTACAAGCAACCAAAAAAAAAAAACCTGAACTGTATCGGGGAGATGTGATAATAACTCCCAGCCGAGTTCTTGTCTGTGTACAGTACCCACAGACGGAAGGACAAATCAGACATTTCACTCGCTGAATGTTCAAGGAAACGACTCCTAGTCACATAAGCTGGCATCTTCGTTTATGGATATATGGCCTTCTTTGAAACATTTACAGAATTCTAATGTTTGAAGAGTCTAATCATAGAGCTGTGCTTGAAGTCTTTTGTAAATGTCAGTCATTTATACAACTTTATTTACACCAGAAATTGTATTAAAAGTCCTGGTTTGACTTGAACATCACATGAAATAATAATAATAATAATAATAATAATAATAATTACCTAATAGGTGATTTTGATTCGGTTTTGTGTTTGAACTTTACCAGGGACTTTATCAAAGTGCACCTCCGTCATATTTTCTGATTGTCATCATCTCTAGCCTTGTTTAGTCTGAGTATTTCTGTGTATGAATTTTTCCTGCATTAGTCATTGAGTGGTCTCACATCTGTTTTTGTTATCAGAGTTTCTGGCCTGATTTGCTATGTTTTCTTTGTCTTTGTTAGTTAAAGGATTGGTTGTTTTGTTCATGTTCTTGATCCCATTTTGGATTTGTTTGTTTAAAAATATATTGAACTCTTAACATTTGTACTTACACACTGGCTATTTCCCTACAAACCTGACAATGTGCCCATAGTGATTTTATGTATTCTGTTCCCTTTGTAGCTGTATAATATAGTTATAGTATAATAATAGTATATAGCACTATATACAGTAGTACTATTTAATAATATAATACAGTTATGTATTTTCTCTCCTGTTAATATAATATGTGTTTTTGATATACTGTTGTTCTCTTCTCCTCCTTTTCCACTAGGCTCACTTGCACAGCTAAGTGGTAAGTTCATGATTCAAACAACATGAACGCTATAAGAATTATAATCACAAGATTTACAGTAAACTGACAGGTTTGCAATAACATGATGTTCAAGTTAACCCAAATTGTAACTCAGCCTTGACTAAAGTTACTTTTTCTAGTAAAAGAATCAGCAATTCAAGTTCAGTAAACTTTCACAGGGCTTATACAAAGCCAATATTTGTGTCTGTGTTTAACTATGCATTGGTGCTTTTCGAGAAGTTGAACAGAGGACACCTGTAACAAAACAGACAATAAACCAAAACTGTATTCACAAAACATACTACAGAAAAGCACCACCTAACACAGTACATGCTCTCCCCTCGACCAAAAGCACCTTAAAAATCTAATGTGTTCTAGCTGGATATTTGATAAAAACAGCAACTTTTGAGAGAAAAACATAATTTAATTGGATTTTTTCCAAAATTTACAGGAGCTATTTCCCCTTACTTTCTCTCTCATAAAGTTGCAACCCCCACCACTGTTGACAACTTTAACCCTAAAGAATTGTCACAAGAATTTTATTCGCAAATAATTATGGAAATTTATATTTCCCTGGAAATTCGAACTGCCAGTTTTTCTTTGGCATGTAGACACATTTACTGTTTTAATAAGCAGTATGTGTATATTTGGCAATGTAGGTATGTATTTACATGTTCCAGAGATAGGTGTTATCCAAATGTGAGTATGCACAAAAGATTGAAAGCAAATTAGACATGGGTGAAAATTATGTAGCAAACAAGCCAATAATTAATTGGGATAAAGATTCTATAAAAAATATAGTCTATAACAAAGTTGCCATATGAGCAACATTTTTTTAATACCATAAAATAAATAAAATAATGTATGTGTCATACTTGTTTACCTGTGAAATATGTTTAGCTTAAACTGTATCAAAGGACCTTATTGTATAGCCACAGTTATAATGCAGTGATTTTATTGTATTAATACTGTAAAAGAAAATACAGTATCCTAGAATCTGTAAAACAAAATATTAACCAGAAAGTTGTAGGTGAAGCAGTAAAAGAATCTTGTCTTGCTCAGATTTTTCCATAAATTATTAGTAACCCAAAGCATACCTTTATTAATTTGCACTAAGATTGAACTGTCGAAAAAAAATAGTTAGTGTTAGCCTTACTAGGTAGCTAAAGGCTAGTTAGCCGATATTTCAAACAGTTAACGCATCTAGCTTTCTTTTGATCTTGATCTAGCTTTCTTTTGATCTTGTTTTGCTTTTGTGGACACACTGTACTTTTGACTAATGTTGTAATCTTATTATAATGTAATAATTAATATTCTTTTCTACAAGTGTGTGGTCGGGCTCCACTGAACACAAAAATTGTTGGAGGTGCAAATGCTGCTGCCGGGTCCTGGCCTTGGCAGGTCAGCATTCAGACAAGCGGCTTCCATTTCTGTGGTGGCAGCCTGATCAATGAAAACTGGGTCTTATCAGCTGCTCACTGTTTCCAAAGGTATAAGTGTTATGATTGAGAAAATAAAATAACCACGCAATAGTAATGTAGCTATTTGCATTTTTATCATGTTCAGCTCTTAAGGTTTCCCTTGCACACAGCAAATTCCCCAGTGTTGAATTAACACTTAAAAAGTTCAACTAACACCCACTAGTCTTTATATGCGTTTATAGGACTGTTTATAGGGGCCTCAATAGCTCTTCTTTTCATTTTTAGCTTTGGTGCAGCATCTATCACATTGGTACTAGGAGCACGGAATCTGCAGGGGACGAGCACTAATATTCAGCAAAAAGGCGCTACTAAAATTATCATCCACCCAAACTTTAACAGTACCACCATTGACAATGACATTGCTCTAGTCCAGCTGTCCTCTTCAGTGATGTTCAATGCGTACGTATTGCCGGTGTGCCTCGCAGCAAGCAGCAGTTCTTTTTCTGGTGGTATAAATGTCTGGATCACAGGATGGGGTAGAATTGCTACTAATGGTAAGTGATGCATAGATACACAAAATGTTTAATGCTTAATCAGTTTATTTGAATGTATTAAGTTTTTCATATGTAAATTTGGAAAAAAATTCATCTTTCTTTCTTTGGAGCATTTTTTCATGCAGTAAAATCCAGTTTTGTGTAAAGAAATACTAAAGAAAGTAATGCAACAGAAGGCAATAAAAAATTCCACTGTAGGGCAGGTGGTAATGGCTCAGTGTGTTAAGGCTCTGAGTTACTGATTGGAAGGTCCGTGGTTCGAGCCACAACTCCGCCAGGTTGTCACTCTTGGGTCCTTGAGCAATGGCCCTAACCCTTTCTCCTCCAGGTGCTGTATAATAGCTGACACTGCGCCCTAACCCTAGCTTACTAACAAGAAGCTGGAATATGCAAAGAATAAGGAATTTTAATTTTCAGTAATGTATATGTGACAAATAAAGGCTGAACACCAATTCTCGAACACTACTTAGTTAAATTACTCAAGTAATAAGGAAAATGAGCTGGAAAATATTTACCAAGCAGCAAAGAGTTTCTACCAGTTTGATTAGCTTAACCTTTATTTTTGTCACTAGGTGTTCAGACACAGCTAGATTTTTCAGCAGGTGTCATTATTTTAAAACATGTTGATAAAACTTAATTATTGGTCTTCACAGTGAATCTTGCAGCCCCACAAACTCTGCAGGAGGTGGTGGTGCCGACTGTCAGTAACAATGCCTGTGCAACGGTATACGGAGATTTAATAACCAACAATATGATATGTGCTGGAGTGGCTGCGGGAGGAAAAGGTGCATGCAATGTAAGAAATCTAACATTCTAACATCTATGACAGATGTTAATGTTAAAACTATATACATTCAGAACACAATGCCATGTTGTAAAAGAGAAGACATGTACTTAGCAGTCTTTTGTGCATGCAGGGTGATTCTGGAGGACCACTGGTGGTCAAGCTCAACCAAACATGGATTCAGGCTGGGATCGTCAGCTTTGGCACTAACAAAGGATGTTCTGTTCCTGGCATTCCCACTGTGTTTGCCAGAGTGTCTCAGTACCAAGTCTGGATTGAGAACAATACCAACAACAGTGAAACTGGATTTGTTGCATACTCAAGGGGCAATTGTGGTTCCTCCAATCTCTTCTATTTGCTTTTTTTCCCTATCACCCCCTTCCTCTTCTTCATATCCACATTCTAGGGATGTTAACTAAATTAAATATACAAGCACAGCAGTAAATTAGTCTTACTGCAGTCAACTTATTTTAAGAAAGTAAAAAACATAGCTTTTATCTTTAACTTTGATTTAATACTATATCATCTTTAAAATAAAAATTTCAGAGGGTATTTGAAACAGTCAAACAAAATTGTGCCGGAAGATTCATTTACTTAGCATTATTTTTTGCGCTTAAGTGTTCCTTATTTAAATAAACCAAATAACCAAGTTCAATGTCTCTGGAGTCTTTGGATTGCTATAGTTCTGTATGTGTGTTTCATATACTAATATTATTCCCTTATATTTGTGCATTATTTCTGACACCCCCCAAAAAACATGTTTGTGCATGCACAGAATTAGTAGCCAGATTGGCTACTCAGAAAGAGCCAACCAGAGCGTCCCCTTGTCCATGTGATTGTGATCCCTCGTTAAAAAAAAAAAAAAAAAAAGTATGCTAAGTATATTAAATCCTAGCCTTAAATGTACAGTGGAACCTCGGATTACGAGTAACGTGGTTTACGAGTGTTTTGCATGACGAGCAACAATTTTTAATAATTTTTTACTTGAAAAACGAGCATTGTCTTAGTTAACGAGCACCGAGTATCATGTTTCACGCATGCGCTTCTTGTTTTAACAACGAGCGTTACGTCATCACAAGTGAGCCAACGGTTTTTCTCTCTCTTGCAGCAGAATTGTAGGTAATCGTCTCTCCTGCTGGGTGAATACACACACGCGCTGTGTGTGTGTGTGTGTGTGTGTGTGTGTGTGAGATGTGCGTGCGCGCGCACACACATTAACGGAGAGACCGTTTTTAAAACCGTTTAAAACTTAGCAAGGAAAATCGCTAGTCACACTCGCGTGAGTGCATACTAACGGGATTACTACTGTAAAGTAAAACAACAACAACAACAAAAATTAAACAGCTCCCCACCTTTGAAAACAGTCGCGACAGAGAAGAGTTTGTGTGTTTATTTGGCAACCTGAGAGAAGGGGAGCTGTAAAGCCGAGACCTATCGTCTCCCCTGCTGGGTCTTAGTGCCTGCAGTGTTTTTGCGTGCGCGTGTTTGTGTCTGTGTAAGGCAGAGAGTTTGTGTGCTATAAACGCGAGCGAGCCCCCCTTCATCCCCCCTCCTCTCAGGTTGCCAAATAAACACACAAACTCTTCTCTGTCGCGATTGTTTTCAAAGGTGAGGAGCTGTTTAATTTGTTTTTTGTTGTTGTTGTTTTACTTACAGCAGTGATCCTGTTAGTATGCGCTCACGTGAGTGTGACTAGGAATGTTCCTTGCTAATTTTTAAATGGTTTTAAAAACGGTCTATCCGTTAATGTGTGTGTGTGTGTGTGTGTGTGTGTGCGCGCGCGCACACATTTTACACACATACACTCTGCATGCACAAACGAAAACCCTTATCTGTTGGGGTTTAATTTTACATTTTTTTAAGGTAAAGTACAGGTTAATTTGTTTTATTTTTACTTTATATTTTGTATTAATTATATTTATGTATTTATTTTTTGGGGCTGTAGAACGAATAATTTAAGTTTCCATTATTTCCTATGGGAAAATTAAATTTGGTTTAAGAGTGTTTTGGAATACGAGCCCACTTTCGGAACGAATTAAGCTCGTAATCCGAGGTTCCACTGTACTTGCAGCAGACTAATGACTAGTATACATGAAGTTTGCTATTTTGGAACAAATCATTTTGTTCTAAGTGTATTTAGGTTGTAATTTAATTGTTCAAAAGCACAATTTTAAGTGTATTAATTTTAAGTTTATATACTTTTGTGTGCTAAAGTGGAACAACTTTAAGTATACTTACAGTAGTGTACTTAAAGTATATGGCTGTGTGTGTACTAACATACATACCTGACAGTAATTAATGAAATGTAAGTATATATTTAATGTATTATGAGTACATTACAGCTATTTTTTTACTGTATTACAAATACATGATTAATATACTATGATTATATTCTTATTGCAGCAGTAGCATGCTGTTATACTTCTGGTCAATTACAAAAAGTAAAAAAGTACACTTTGTGGTTAATACTTTATTATATCATGCAGTACACACAACCTTCTATACTACAGTATTGCAAATGTAGTAACAGTACCGTAAATGTGTTTAGGATATTTTACAAATGCTAAATGCATTTTCTACACTATGACATGTTTTTGAAGAGCATTACATTAGTAATTATAAGGCAGATGTTATTCATGAGTTCAACAGATTTAATTTGCACAAGGTTCCATTTTTTAATTGTTGTATCCCTTTTTTCCTTTTGCTCCGATTATCAATAGCACTGGTTTAATGCACTTTCCAAATGCAATTTTAATGTAAATGAAACAGAAAAATAATATTAGAACATTTTAAAAATGCTCAAACTTTGTCTACAAGAGACATGGGATACAAACTTTGTGTGTGGGAAGCTGTTGCGGTTGCTAGACAAGTGTCAATGCAGACAAACAATACACCAAATAAAGTACTACAGAACATGCCTGTGCCCTTGATGAGGCTGATTGTAGCATTCCCGGCTGAACATAAGCACTTTACTCTCTTGACTGATGTTTAAAAAGATATTTTAATATCCAAAACACTGTAAGAGCTGAATAAATAAAAACAAACAAACAAACAAACAATAGACATTGCTTGTAAATGGTATGAATCATCACCAATGGTAACAATAAACATGTACAATAATGTAAACGTTTTTACCATAAATTAAATGACAATGTCATCCCTTTTAATATACATTAAATTATATCCTTGCCTTACAGTATTTTAATTAGACTTATTTTAACACTGATAATGTATTTTTAAAATGTATATAAAGCATTTGCAACAACAACAAAATATATATATTCATATATTTTAAACATTGACAACCTTTCCTTTAGAGTGCAATTAAAAACATAAAATATACAGTACTAATGACGAAATTAACTATGACCTACTGTAGACAATATAACAGCCAAAAACTCTACCTTGTGCCCTTTATCAGCCAGGTGCTGAGAGGTAGGAGAAAGCCTTAAATCAAGCAAGTTAACATATACTCCTTTGTGCACACCAGCCAGACGCTTATCACATGTAAAGTACATATAAAGTGCGCATTCACAAACAGCGCCACTGCACTTCCTTTTATGAACGTCAAAATAAAAGTCTATATATATAAAAAAAGTGATATAAAACGCAAACACAAATGTAAAACAAATAAGAATAAAGTTTCCATATTAAAGAGTTAAAGAGTTTCTCCTATAAATTTTCTTAAATAAAAGGCCTTCTTTGTGAAACTTTTATAAGTCATTTATGGCAACACTGCCCTCTATTGCTGGAGGTAAAGATGACGTCCCACTTCTGTGCTTGGAGGGTTTAATGGTCATTTACACTCCCACCAAATAATGAGGGATTTGTATGACGTTAAGGAATATAAATTACAAATGATTTTTAAATAAAGCAAGAAAAAATGACCTTTATCTCTGAAACGAACAAAAGTCTCCATACTACCGTGATACTAGAATTTAAGTAATATGATAAGGATACACTTGGTTGCTTCCAAAATCAGCTAGATGGCCTCTAGCAACAGGATCAGCTTCTGCACTGGGCGTTTCCTGACGGACAGCTTGTTGAGACGACGACCATTCCTTTCCAGATTCCGGTCACCAAAGCATACCTTGACCTTTCTCACAAGCCCATCTTTATCTGTTGTAGTCTCTGTAACTCTGGCCAGTCGCCACTCACTTTTGGGAAGATCATCAGCCTTTTCCATGACGATATCTCCTACTTTCAGATTTCTCTTTGCTGTGTGCCAGCGCTGTCTGGTGGCAATGTTAGATAGATATTCCCTTCGCCAACGCCAACATGTTCAGTACTTTCGCTCTATGACGCCACCTTTCCTTTGTCTTCTCTAACGAATCTGCCTGGCGGTGGTAATGCTGGAACAGACTTCATAGTGAGCAAGTTATTAGGGGTGAGATGTACCAGACTGTTGGGGTCGTTTTGGTTGTCAACTGAGAGTGGTCTACTGTTTACAATTGCCATAGCTTCATAAAACAGTGTTCGCAGTGAAGCATCATCCAGTCTGTCAGAAGAGAGTGAGAGAACATTCCTCACTGTCCTGATTTGCCTTTCCCATACCCCTCCTGCATGACTTGAATGGGGTGCATTTAGGACAAAGTCGCAGTGCCTTTCAGCTAAGAACACTGTCAAACGATTCGCATCAATTTCCTTAAGAGCATTTGTCAGCTCATTCTTGGCTCCTACAAAGTTGGTGCCTTGATCGCATTTGATTTTGCGCACCGCTCCCCGTAATGCAATAAAACAGTGCAGGCTATTGATGAAGGCATCTGTAGACATGTTATCTAGAATTTCTATATGAATCGCTCTGAAGCTGAAACATGAGAAGAGGAGCCGTACCTCTTGTGCTCTTTTCAGCCCTGTTTAATGATAAAGGGACCAAAGCAATCCATACAACAGTATGTGAACGGTGGGGAAGGACTAGTGCGTTCTTAAGGTAGGTTGGCCATTCGTTGCTCTTCTGAGGGTCTCCTGAGCTTTCGACGTGTCACACAGTGATGTACATGGGATGCCACTGCTCTGCTGATTCCTGGAATCCAGTAGCCTTGTGATCAGATCTGATTTATTGTGAGTCCCTTTACTTGATGCTTAACATTCTCATGACATTGAGAGATGATCAACTTTGTTATATGGTGATCTTTGGGAATGATTACTGGGTGTTTGACTGAGCTGGGTAGGGGTGCATTGCAAAGTCTTCCTCCCGCCTTGAGTAACCCTTCTCGATCTAGGAAGGCATCAAGATTACCTGATTACAAAGCTGCCAGCTTTGACAAGCGGTCTGAGAGGCTGATTTTTGTTGTTTCTGCATTTAGAATTTCTGCATCAGGATCTCCAACCTTTAGTGCCGTGTAAATATCTGCAACAGGAGGTATATCCTTTTTCTATAAGAAACTCGGCCCTGTTAACCAATTGGTTTTAAGAATCTCATCAACGTTTAAACCTCTTGACGCGTGGTCAGCAGGATTTTCATTAGTGGGAACATTTCTCCACTGTTGAGAAGAAGTGCTGAGATGTATCTTCTGCACTCTGTTCGCCACAAATGTGTGAAAACGACGTGCTTCATTGCTGATGTATCCTAAAACCACTTGTGAATCAGTCCAAAAGTTATTTTGTATGTCTGCATACTCCAGCTCCTGTTTAAGCATATTGCTCATGGCAACTGAGACGACAGCAGCTGTCAGTTCAAGCCTAGGAATAGTCTGGACCTTAATGGGAGCGACTCTAGATTTACCTATGACCAAGGCACAATGGATGTTTCCTTCTTGGTTTGTGAGTCTCAAATAGGAACACTGGCCATATTCCCTGTTCCTGGCATTGGAGAAGTGATGCAGTTCTTTTTTGCTCACATTTCCAAAACTGGCAGGTACATAGCAGTGGCGTATATTGATACTTTCCAAATTCAAAAGATCAGCCGTCCAATGCTCTCACCTTGGCTGCAATTCTCTAGGAAGGGGGTCATCCCAGCCTGTTCCATGTCTGCACATTTCCTAAAGCACAAATTTTCCAATGAGCAGGAAAGGAGCAGTAAAGCCCAAAGGATCATACAGGGATGCAACTGTCGATAGTATGCCACGACGTGTTGCTGGTTGGGTTTTGAGGTCAACAGAGAATCTGAATCTGTCAGAATCAACATGCCCTTGGATGCCTAAAGCTCTCTCTAAAGGTGTGCCGTCGAAGTTGAGGTCCTGTGATTTGATGTCAATAACTCTTTCAAAAATAGGAATGCTATCCAGGACAACTCTGTCATTTGAGACAAATTTGTGCAGTTTAAGACCACCTGAGGCACACAATTGTCGAGCCTCCCTTGCTAACTGAACAGCTTCCTCTTTGCTGGCTACACTAGTGACACCATCATCTACATAAAAATCTGTTGTGATTAATTAAATCACGACCTTGAAGCAAGTGATTGTTAAGACTGGTTCCCTGGTACTTAGCTGAGCAGTCGAAGACGAAGCAGAGCTTGTCCAGCTTCTTAGAATGGTACACCCCATGATGGGGTATGTACCACCTTTCTCCCTCCTTTCCTTCATCATGCACTTCTTCTGCATCACCTCTCTTAATGACCTCTTCCATAAATGCCACATAGTGTTCCTTGTACCTTTCATTTTTCAGCAATTTCCTTTTAAGATGATTGAGCCTTACAATGGCAAGCTGCTTATTGTTAAGCAAGTGAGGTCTCGCTTTGAAGGGAAGAGGCATCTCGTAATGCCCGTGGTTGTTCTTCCTTATTCACTGCTGCAGTTTAGTCAAGAAAAGGATGTCATCTTGTGACACAGTTTTATTATCTTCACCAGCATCTTTGAAGTCAGATTCCAATACTTTGATAACATCTGCTGGAGTCACTGGGGGGAGTTCTTTAATGCTAACTCTATAACAAATGGTGTTAAAGCTTTGAGATTCATGGTGTGAAGACTGGCGACCAACAATGCTCCATCCAAGATCTGTATGGACTGCATAAGGTTCGTCGTCTCCTCCCAAAATTACCTGTTTTGGTGCCAAAGCCCTTTGAGGTGAGGAGACCAACCTCACATTCTTGCAGAGGTGGAATTTTGTCCACTATTGTAGAGGGATGCGTCCAGTTTCATGCTGTTTCACAGGTAGGGATGTGAGTACGGTTCACAGGAATGGAGTCCTTAGTGTAGGCAGGAGGCAGATTGAGAACAACGGGAGAGCTGTAGCCTCTTACTTTGAGCCCTGTTACCCTTCACTTGAAATGACAACATCCTTTCCAGTCATGGTTGTCAACTTCAGTTTCACAGGACAAGAGTCAGCTTGTAACTTGTTGCTCAGCTCTCGGTTGACAAATACAGTGGTATTTGGGTATCAAGCAGAGCATAAACAAGTGTTTCGGAGCTTGGATTCCTATCGGCTGATACCGACACTGGTACGATCATTGATGTATTGGTGGACTGCTCTTTATTTGTAATTTTGAGAGATGTAGAAGTAGCGGTCTTACCTTGTAAGTAGGTGGTGTTACCTTGGTTTAAGACTGGTGTAGAGTTGACTTTTCTTGTGTAATTTTCATCATGCAGACATGTTGGGTGTCTACTCTTACACGTGTCACAGGATCGACTGTCCTTAAGGATCCGTTTTTCTGAAGTGGGGTCAGAGGCATGAAGAGCGCTAAAAGATGTGACCGGATTACATGCAATCTCTGCTCCCATAGACATGAAGGCCACAAAACCTTTAAACTTAGGAAAGTCACGAGTCTCAATCAGTGTCTGCGTGACCTGGTGGTTCCACCTCGCCGCTGCCCAATCTGGTAATTTGTGTACAAGTTTTTGGTTTTCATCACAGTCATTCAGTATATCAAGCCCTTTAACATGTGGCAAAGCTTGATGACATGCATTTAAGAAGTCAGAGAATTCTCTGAAACCTTCTGAATCCTTAGGTTGAATCTTGGGCCATTTGGACAGTTTTTCTCTGAATGCCTTCTGTATGACGAATGGATGCCCATATCTTTGGTTCAGCTTGCCCCATGCATTTTTATAAGCCTCATCATCATTCCTGTAGAAGATGCCATCAAGAGACTTATAATCTGGCCTGCCTAACATACCTTTTTAAATAGTGCAGCTTGTTAGCAGAAGAAATGGCCTTTCCATCAATAAGTTATACAAAAGCAGCCTTCCACTCAATGAACTGGATAGGGTCACCACTGAAAACATGCTGTTCTGTTGTAGAACAGCATGAACAGCTGTTCAGAGATATGCTACCTTGTACAGCTTGAGCAAGATGAGATATATCAGATATTAATGATGAGGATGCTGCTGTGTTGTCAGTAGGATGTTGAATGGGACTCGGAACCACATGCTGCTGTTGTATACCTCTTACATCCTTCTGTTCCCCTGTATTCGAGTCTAAAGAATGAATGCTGGCTTCCTGAGCTATTTCTTAATCATAGGCCTGCAGTCTGACTCTAGCTGCCTTTAGATCCTTCTGTGCCTTTAGCTTTTCCAATTCACATTTCCTAGCTTCTATCTCTTGTATCATTGAGGATTCTGCTTCTTTGGCCTTCTAATTCAGCTGCTGCATCTGCTCGCTTAGCTGAAATGGATCTGTAGATCTTGATGATATGGGGCGCGATATTGTGGATCCATACACAGAGCGAGCGTAATTATGATGGAGTAGCTTACGAAGGCTGTGTTTGACATTTTCTCGTTCAAAGTCCTCAAGAGACTCAAGGTCAAAAATGATCTTTAAAATATCCTTAGTTACAGCTTCACAAGTATCAACTCTGCATCTAGTGTCACTGGATGGAGCAATGTAATCTCTGATTTCCAAGTATATGTGCATAACATCATCCCTTTCCTTCTCCAGTGTATTAATAAGCGTTACCAGTTGACTCTCACCAACATCTGATTTTAGCTCCTCTCTTCTTAGCTCGCTGCGAGCTAGGTCCTTCCATTGTTCGTACAGCTGAATCAATCTTCTTTCCCTTTTACAGGCCTCATCCTTCTTATAGGCACGGATCTTTTCCGTAGGCCTCCGTTGCCGACCAGAAACACGAAGCTCCTCCTCTTCCATCACATTGTGAGGGGCCTCCAACTGCTGGTCAGGATCTTTATGTTCAAAGGTGTCCATTTTCTTTACAGTAGTACCACAGACTTAAATTATGACAGCAAGACCTTTGATGGTCATTAAACAACTTTTAGATGTGTGACAAGACTAATGATGTGAAGCTGTTCACTTTTCTATGTAAAGCGCTTACTCTCTAGACAAAGGTGAAGCTCTTACTGTAGCATTCCTGGCTGAACATAAGCACTTTACTCTCTTGACTGATGTTTAAAAAGATATTTTAATATCCAAAATACCGTAAGAGCTGAATAAAAACAAACAAACAAACAAACAAACAAACAATAGACATTGATTGTAAATGGTATGAATCATCACCAATGTTAACCATAAACATGTACAATAATGTATGCGTTTTTACCATAAATTAATTGACAATGTCATCCCTTTTAATATACATTAAATTATACAATATATATGCCTTACAGTATTTTAATTAGACTTATTTTAACACTGATAATGTATTTTTAAATGTATATAAAGCATTTGCAACAACAACAAAATATATATTCATATATTTTAAACATTGACAACCTTTCCTTTAGAGTGCAATTAAAAAAAAAGTCATTTATGGCAACACTGCCCTCTATTGCTGGAGGTAAAGATGACGTCCCACTTCTGTGCTTGGGGGGGTTTAATGGTCATTTAATTCAAATAAAATTTAAATTCAAATTCTATTTGTCACATACACAGTCATACACAGTACGATATGCAGTGAAATGCTTAGACAACTGCTCGTGACCGAAAAATAAAAGAATAGGAATAGGAATAGGAAATAAATATGAAAATTTAAATAAAGGGTAAATTTAACTAGGAAAGAATAAAATAAAATATAAAAATAAAAAGGTAAAAATAAAATAACTGTACAACAAAAATACACAATATAAAAAATATATGAAGAATATATGAAGAAATATATGAAGAATGAAGAATATATGAAGAAATGTAGAACAATAAGAGCAGCTGTATAGGTACATATTTATGTATTTTTATGTGGAATGGAGTTAGAATAAATGGTAATAAAGGAATGGTAATGTCCATGGTTGTGCAATCCACATATTTAAAGTGACTTATGCAGTGCAAATATGCTTAAAGTGATTTATTTAAAGTGAAGGCGAGAACATTTAAATCTTGTTTCTGATTGGCTGATCATCAGCTGGAGGCAGAGATATTCTAATTCTTCTTTGTCCTTCGGCTATTCCCTTTCAGGAGTCGCCACAGTCTTATTGAGTTCTGACTCTAGTCCTAGGTAATTATAAGCATGCCGCTCTCTCTGCTAAAAAAACATGTGAGCAGTCTCAGCGCTTCATTAACTCTCTCCAAACCAAAATCGAGTTTTTGGAAAAACAAGCAGGGAAGCTATCTCTGTCTAAATCAAAGCCATTGTTTTCATCTCTTTCTAATCTTGGCTATGATATACAAGTAAGAGAGCAGTTAGAGGTTAAGGAATCAGGCCCTGACTTAGATCCAGCATTCATCGGCATGGCTCCGATGGCTGTGAAAGAGTCTCGCTCTAAAAAAGATGAAGACCCCAAATTAACAATCGCATACAAGCCACTGAGTCGATCGTATGGCAAAAGACTTTAAACATCCGAGAGAGATGGGCATGGGCCCTTTCTTAACGCAGACGCAGCTTAAAATTCAGTTGTATAATTTCCACCCTCTGGATGTGATTGCCATATGTTCCCAGATTATTTTGCCCTCAGAAGTACATAATTTAAGAGCTTAATATCAGACTTGTGAGGAAAAGCAGAAGCTTACTTCAGCAAAAGCTGTGCAGAAGTGTTCTGATGACCTTCTTATGATTATTCGTGATTTTGGGGACTGTAATGAATTTTTTTTTCAATTAACATCAGCTATTATAGCTGAACTGCCTCAAACCCTACACACTGTATAAATGCAGATCATTTACTGCTTTCTGTTTCACCCAAATAAGGATGGGTTCCCTGGTGAGTCTGGTTCCTCTCAAGGTTTCTTTCTATTACCATCTCAGGGAGTTTTTTCTTGCCACTGTCGCCCTCGGCATGCTCACCAGGGACAAACTGACTATTTTGATTCATACAAATTCACATTTCATACAAACTTAAATAATTCTTTTGACTGTGTAAAGCTGCTTTGCGGCAATGAAAATTGCTAAAAGCGCTATACAAATAAAATTGAATTGAATTAAATTAATGAATGCTGGCGTAAAGTTGTGGATTGTCAGCAGGCAAAAAAATGAGTCTGTCCTTGAATACACTCAGCGCTATGCCCAGGTGTTTATGCTGTATGGTGGGAATGGTATGAAAAAGCAGAAATGTGCTTCTGGACGTTCTCAGCCTGACTTGAGGGGCGGAGCTTTTTCGCCTGACGTGGCAGGGCAGATCATTCAGATTCTGCAACGTGCTTCCCAGGCAACGTCAACTGATTTGCCTCCTCCCCCTCTGCCTTCTTTTTAGATATGAAAACTGTGAAAACCTATTTGCAGCCAATTACCTATGAGCAGGATAACAGACTCTATGTTGTGATCACTGTTAATTGTGTGGAATGTAGCTTTTTAAATGACACAGGTTCTATAATTCCCTTAAGGATGGCTAAAAAGCTGGGTCTTCATTTAACCAAATCAAACACTCTTATTGCTGGTGTGACTGGGAAAAGTTGTCATACTTACAGAGCCTGTTTGCTTATGTTTTGGCCCTAGGTCACTTAATGTCTCTCTAATGGTAGCAGGAATTAATACTTCCCCTATTTTCGGCAATGATGTTATCTCACGTTTACACATGCAATTGGATTTTAAAGCAGCTGAACCTAAACTCTCTGTTTTTACATCTCAAGTGATGGATCCCATGATTGCTAATCACCATATTTGGGCTAAAGATAAGAACGATTGTGGCCTATTGGACATTGAACCAGTGCGACTCACTGGAAAACCCCCACCTATGACCACAGGAAGCTATTGAGGGGATTTGGCCTGTAATCACTGATTTGATGAGCCGAGGCATTTTGATTAAGGCATATAGCTCCTCTTTCTCTCTGTTGTGGCCTGTCAGGAAAGGCAGGCCCCAGAGAGATGCGACAGGAAATGCATCAAAAACTCTTATCGTGTCACCAATACATGTATGGTTCGCATCCCACCTCGAGTAGCTGACCCTAGTACTGTTTTTGATGGAATCCCTATTTCACATACGGTGTTTCAGTCATTGATATGGCTAATGGGTTTTGGTCTGTTCCGTTACATCCAGACAGCCAGCCATGGTTCGCTTTCTCATCAAGCATTAAGGCGTCACCTGTCAGAGCCAGAGTGTCCAGTTAAGGAGTCTAGCCTGGTCCAATTCATTGATGACATTGCTCAATGCTCTCACAGCTTCTAACATCAAACAGAAAAGAACAAAGATCACCAACCCCTCATCGTTAATGATGGCTGCAATGTCTGATTTCTTAGATAAGGGCGCATGGGGTGATCATGACTGTGTGATGCTTTCACACTCACCTTTAAAGGTCTCTGAAATTCCTCTGGAAAACCCAGACATGGTCTTGTTCACTGAGGGTTCAGACTAGGTGCTAAATGGATGCAGACGGGCTGGATGGGCTGTGTGCTCATTACATGCTGTTATAGCTCAGGGTCGTCTTCCTGATCATCTCTCTGCACAAGTTTGTTGCCCTAACTAATGCATGTGTTTTGGCTACAGGACATTCAACCACAATCTACAGTACACTGAGAGCCGTTATTTCCACGGCACAATATATGACTATGTGCATTATAGTACAGTTGGTTTTACATTTTCTAAATACTAAATTTCTATAGCATTAAGAAAATGTAAATTTTCTAAATGCTATAGAAAAACTATACGATCTGTTGACAACAACGTGCTGGCACACCCCATCAGGTCTGTTGATACAGGTACTGTTTTTAGTGCCATTCTCTTTTTTGGCCTATGGAACTTGCGATCACTGACAACTAAAGGGCCTGTGCTCCACGATTTACTATGTGAACATAAGTTTGATTTCCTGTGTTTAACTGAGACTTGGCAGCCTAAGGATAACTTTACACAGCTTAATCAGTCCACCCCAACAGGATATACTTATGTTTGCAAACCTCCCACAACTGGTCGCGGTGGAGGTCTAGCAGTGATATATCGCGAGAAATGGAAAGTGTCGCATGTTTCCGCACCTGAGTTCATTTCTATTGAGTCCATGGTTATACAAATTAATGGTCCAGTTCCGACCATTCTTGTTAATGTATATCGTTCTACTAAGGTTAATAGTAACTTTTTAAATGATTTTTCAATGTTTTTAACCTATATTAGTTCTCTGTCTCCTAATGTGATTCTGGTTGGCGATTTTAACATACATGTTGACAATGAATCTAGTGCATGCACTAAGGATTTTTTAGTGCATTAGACCTTGTTTGTTACATTTAGTCATTTGGCAGACGCTCTTATCCAGAGTGACTTACATTTTTATCTCATTACACATCTGAGCGGTTGAGGGTTAAGGGCCTTGCTCAAGGGCCCAACAGTGGCAACTTGGTGGTTGTGGGGTTTGAACCTGGGATCTTCTGAACTGTAGTCCAATGCCTTAACCACTGAGCTACCCCTGACCCCTGTTGTTCTGGTATTACTCCTGTTGGTCTCACCACGTCCGACCTAACACTTTCCGACCATTTTCTGGTTTTCTTTTAGGCTTGCTTAATTCTAGCAAAGCCCAATAACCGACTACCATAATTTTTCGGAATATTAAGAACATTGACATAATGGCATTTACATCTGACCTTACTAATCTTCTTATGAGAGACTATTTAGCAACTCCGGATGGTTTGGTTTCTCATTATGATGAAGCGCTGCAGTCATCATTTGATATGCATACGCCTATAAAATCCAGATATGTTTCCTTGGTTATATCTGCTCCCAGGTTTACATCTGATTTGCATAGGCTAAAAGCTCGAGATCGCCCTCTAAAACGTCTGTGTATTAAAACCGGACTTGTCCTTTTACAAACAGATCTATTCTGACCATATGAAACAATACAAAACCGCTATTAATACAGCTAAATCCGACTACTATTCAAATCTGATCACATCTAATGAAGTTAGATCTTCAAGTTCCTTTTTCCTCCACCCTTCCACATGTATTCAACTCTCCTCTCTCTACTTACAAAACAACAAACATTCAAGAAACTTCAGTGGCCTGAACTACAAAACCAAACTTTAAACAATTTAAAGTTTCAGTTGCACAATAATTTAATTATGTAAAAACATTCTTATAATTATATTTGTATAAATATTTTATAACTATATACATCGTGCTGACAGTCCAAAACAAATCACATGGTATCACCATCAGAGGTTAAGAAGCATACAGTTTTTTATGATCTACATGACTGCACACTGCTTTTGCTCTGCCATGCGCTGCACACGCACCGCTTCTGCTTTGCTAGTGCCTGCAGTGTGAGAGAGGCATAACTTATTTACCTATTTTAAAACTGTTTTTCTAAACAAATGAAAATGTAAAAAAAAAAACTGGGGAAAATAGCTTCCAGATAAATACAAGTAAAAGGTACTGAACCTTATATGGTACTAAATTTTTTTTATTTTAAGTCAAATTATAGCAAAAGCAGTAGTAGTAAAAATGCACAGGCATAATTTACGAATCGCAAGATGCAGCCGATGTCCAAAGCACTGCAACCTGGTCCACTTGTTGAGGGCAGCAGCCTTTATCATGTTCGTGGCATTGTCTGTTGTTATACATACGAGTCATCTCTCATCCAGGCCCCAAGCAGCCAATGCTTCTCTCATCCCCATCGCAATGTTCTCGCCTGTATGGTCCCCTGGGAAAAATGCTGTTTGCAAACAGCAACTTCTCAGCTGAAAATCCTCATCAATAAAGTGTACAGTCAGACTTATGTAGGGCTCTGTTGTTCGGCTGGACCACAAGTCCGTTGTTGCTGCATAATATTTCACTTGTGATAAAAGCTCAGTTTCCACTTGTGCCTTGCATTTGTTGTACAGCTCTGGGATAGCAATTTGAGAAAAATAGGTGCGTGATGGCATAACATAATGCTTGTCAAGCGAGCGGATCATGTTTGTAAAACCCTGCTTGGTGACCATGTTTATTGGCTTTTGCAAGGTGAAATGTAATAGCATCAGTGACATCTTTATGTCGCTTAGAGCGCTTCTCATAAGGCATCACACTGGCAAACGCATCCGAAATAGTTTTTTGCTTTGGACGGCAATCTGATCTGGCTTTTCATTCATTATACAGTACTTTGTGGTGCCGACTTAAATGGTCAAAATATTTGTAGTGTTTTCGCGAGTTGTGGCAACAACAGCCAGGCACTCCCGACAAAGCACATGTTTTTGGTCAGCATCATCCTTTTTGTATCCAAAATACTTCCATATGACTGACGTCGCGTATCTTTTTGCGAGCAAATCTTCCATTTTGGCACTAAGGAAAGATGTCCTGTCCTTGGCATTCCCACTGTGTTCACCAGAGTGTCTCAGTACCAAGACTGGACTGAGAGCAAAATTGACAGCAGTCAACCTGGATTTGTTAAGTTCTCAAGTGGCAATCATTGTTTCTCCAACCTCTTCTGTCTGCTCCTTTCTTTTCCCATCATCCCCTTCCTCCTCTTACTATCCACATTCTAATCATGTTACCTAAGATACAAGCAACTTCACAATCAGTATTTTTTTCCCTGATTTATTTTATTTCTTTCTACATTGTATAATTTTGTGGCTGGTAACTTTAAACGAATTTCTTCTCTGCAGCAGAGGTAAGTTTTAATGTGGCTTTCCTGTGATGGTCTTCATGAGAGCCAGTTTCATCATAGTGCAAATACACTTGACAATACTGCTCTTGCAAGAACTGTCCCAGAACAGCTTAAAATGACAGTTGATTGTTGTTACTGTATGTGTTTCATAGTTTTAAAATGTCCAGTATTGTTCTAGAATGTAAAAAATAAATCACTAAACAAAAACATAGATTTAAAAAGATGTTTCCAAACTTTTCAGTGGTACTGTAGTTAGATTGTATTTGTAACTTTGATACATAGTATTAGATAGATAGTTTAAAATACTGTTACTTCTACAAAAAATGCATTTTTAAAGGAAAGTTTAACTGCATATGAAACAAAATCTAGGATTGTCTTTAAAAAGCCTGATGTACAGTATACAACATAATCTCAAACTTTTTTAGTAATTTAAATGAACCAAACAACCAAGCATAGTGTCTCTAGTTTGTGGCTGAATTTCTCTGCTCTCGTTGTGCATCGTTTTGCTGAGCAAAAAAATAAATAAAATAAATAATAATAATAATAATAATAATAATAATAATAAAAAAAAAAAAATTGTACACTAACACAATTTGAAGCCGGATTGAAAAGGAAACAGCCGACCAGGATGTTCTTTTGCCCAGCCTCTGATTGTTTGGTTTTGTGACCTACGGGCTGAGAAAGCAAGAGAGTTTGTTTTTACACTTTGTTATTGTCACTGCAGTTATCTCAGCATTAATGGAGTATGTTTATAACATGTTGTATGAACACCTTATTACTGTATATACTGTACTTAAAATTATGTGCGATGTTGTAATAACCTTCTGTTTCACTGTCAATCAATGCATCCTTTTTTTTCAACTCTTGCACCTACTATCAATAGCACTGGTTTGATGCAGTTATAGTAATATCTTTAGAACAAAGTTAAGTAGTGAAACTATACAACTATACAACATGTAAAATGTACAAACTTTGTGTACAAGAGACATTGCATGCTTTGGGGTTAAAATGTCTTTGAGGTGAACTTAATTTCTGCCTCATGTGGCATTTTTCATTGAAAGGCTTTGTTAACATAGCGAATAAATGCTACAGTATGTTTCACTTTCACCTAAGTCTCACGTTGTTTAAAAGATTCCCTTGGTTGTAAACCTTTTGTGCCGTAATATAAGTTACATATAATACTTGATCTAAAACAATACAAATAACCAGTAAATTGCAATTCCTTCCTGTTGGAAATACAGTAATTATAATGTTGTACAGTTAGGCTTAAACTAAAGTAGTGTCCAGTGAAAAAAATGTAAAATAACCTGTTTAGCCTGATGATATCTACATGGGTTTTGAGAAATGTTGACATAGTATGCTAAAAAAAAAGAATGCATATGAATTAAATTCAAACAAGTTAATGTAAAATAAATGTGATTCCTTGTAGACATAAATATATTTATTTATATAAGCCACCAATTCGTTTTAATGTCAGTTGATTTATGAAGAGCTTTCTACAACATACAATTTCACAAAGAAGTAAACACATATTTTATACACCTAAGGAAGTACTCCTAAAGATGTTTGTTTACATGATTTGCATGTTGTTTTATAATGATTTTCAGATTACATATATTTTATATATGCAGATATCTAGTCATTTTCCATTTACTTATGAATTACAAGGTAAAGATGTGGGAAGGGGAAACTAGTTTTGAACCAGTGTGTGAAGCAACTTCTTATGAGTGTATTTACAGTAGCCGGTAAGGCGGGTAGGGGAGGTTACAGGTGTCATGGTTATTATAAAATCTACAACAAGGAAGAAGCAACTCATATGGTTAAAGATGCAGCCGACTACCTGAAACCTGAAACACACAGAAATGGAAATGAATTTATGTCAAGTCGTATGTGCTGTATGTTGTCTGCTCCTTTATGCAACAGGTAGGTGAAATGCTGGTTATGACATACATAACATTACTCTAGATAATATATATATATATATATATATATAAGATAAACATTAATATATATAATATATTAATTATATATATATATATATATATATATATATATATATATATATATATAAAATACATTACATTACTCTAGATAATATATATATATATATATATATATATATATGTGTGTGTGTGTGTGTGTGTGTGTGTGTGTTTGTATACAGTATATATTATGTAGATTAATGTAATGTATTCATACATAATTCCATAAATTTTCTTTTCATTTTACAAAAACTTGAATTGAATATACATATACAGTATATACACACATGTATACCTTCCCTACCTGCCTTACCTATACGTGTATGTATATATATATATATATATATATATATATATATATATATATATACACACACACACACACACATATCTGTTATTATGTAACAGTAAGCCAAACTCTGTTTAAGAGCCAGGATATGAGCGCCTTGCTCCTTTAATAGTTCAGTGTGTGGTTTACACAATCACTCTGCGGCCAATGAACTGAGTAAAACTGTAAATAAAATGAAAGAAATACAGAAAATTATCTAATCGTAACAACTTATCTGTTTAACAAGTATTGTAAAACACAATGCAGGACACTAGTGCAATATGAGATCGGCAATCACAAGTTGATAGTTGTGATTGCCATAGTTGATTAAACCATTTTTAAACTAAACATACACTTCTGCAATATAAACTGGACATAATAATGATTTAAATTAACTCACAGCCAGTACTTTCAAAAGGATTTAGAAGAAGGGTGCGGCCCAAACATGTCAAGGCTCGCTGCATCACGAGCTCGCTGTTTTGCTAGTTTGTCGTTTCCTGTTACTTAATATGCCTCACTCGGGAAAACACCTCAAAATAAGAGTCCACACTGGCGGTCGGCGAAAATGAAACTTATACTGAACAATAAAGTATCACCAAATATAATATTGGTAACAATGCAAATGTCCATCATAAATTGTACACAGCCTCTAACAGAGGCAGAATAATATATATAGAATATACACGCATGCATACCTCCCCGACCTGCCTTACCTAGATACTTCGTTGACTGCGCTTTCTTCATCCAGTATTATTCTTATTATTATTAGTACTAGTTGCACTAGTAGTGCTCCAAATTTATTATTATTGTTATTATTCTTGTAACGCACCTGCGCCTGTGTGCAAAAAGCCTAAAACAATATTGTTTTATTGTGTTTATGTGCTTTAAATATACATTAAACAATAAACACTGCCTTTTGCAAAGTGAAAGTGAGTGATCAAAAGACTGATAAATGCATGCACAGATATGAGCAAATTTATCGATACAACTACAGACATGAAATAAAACAAACACAAAAATATATGCTACTCACTGAATACAACGCGACAGCACGCAGAATTCCTGATCTTTGACTGCACTTTGTCCATTTATTAGTACTGTAGTAGTACACAAAAAAATGCTGGGTGTTTGTAAACACAACGTTGGGTTGTTTATGCTGGGTCAAAATTCTGTGTTATTTCCGGTACTTTAATTACATTGTTTTGCTATGAATACTAAAAGTACTGCATGATTAAACTCAATGCAAAAAACGGACAAAGAAACTTCTCCGTTTCCTACATTTTGTCCCGGTGTTTATGCAGTAAACCCATGAGTGAACACAATGATTTAAAAATTTAATTAAACACGAATATATATAAGTGCCATTTTAATTCAAATCCAACATTTTAATGGTTAGTGATTGGTGCATGGGTGTCAACTTGCACGTTCTGCGATATTCCATTGTGGATCCATTCTCTAGTTAGTAAGTAAGTAAGCAAATAAAAGAGAAATGAAAAAATAGCTTTAAATGGTACTTCAGCGTAGTAAAAGTACCCTAGCATGAGTTTATATATAATGAAAATATTATGTATAAAGAAAATCTAATTTATATATTTGTGTTTAATTAAATTCTTAACATTTTAATGGTTAGTGCTTGTTGCAGACATTCACACTATTTTTGGGGAAGAGCTTGGCTTGTACAGGCTACTTTACACTGATCAACAGTCGACCCCTCGCCGTAACCAAAGAAGCAGTTATCGGCTATGACACGTAGACTTCTAAGTTTGGAGGCCAGGGTTGGTTGGTCACCAACACAAACTCTCCGTGCATACACACCCATAGTACAGTATGAGATGCGCGCGCGGACAAACACAAACTCTCCGTGGACACACACACAATCTCTCCGTACAAAGAACAACTTCGTAATACACCTGGCCATTAATTAAATGTCAGAAATGTGAAGGGGGCATCATGTTTCAGCACTGTTTTTTCCCTGTGCTTATAGTAACAGTATTGTCCTTGTTGAATTGTGTTGTCAGCTGCATCCAAAGCCAGGAGAAGTGGATTGCACTTTGTCAGGCCTCTACCTTCAGACCTGTCCAACTTGGGTGTCCCACTTGAAGACTAAGCTCCTGCTCGTATAGATCTTAAGATCACTGAGGCACGCAAACCCCCTGACCACAATAAGGTGGCAATCCCTCAAAGGGGGAAACTACAAAATAAAAATGTAATAAATAAAACAAAATAAAATAAAATATCCTTAATCCAGATTTTATTAATCAATGACATAACATTTATCTTAGCTGGATGGTCTAATTCTCAAAAAAGTTAAACCTAAAGTAAGACTTAACACACTATAACTAGAATATTTACAAAACTGAAAGGTTGTCCTATGAATAATAATAAATAAAAAAAACTAAGTTAAAACAGATGGGCTATAACAGATCATATTATGTTATATATATTATTATTATTATTTTTTTTTTTAAGTAAATGAACAGGCCTCTTCTCTCCAATCCACTCTACCAACAGTCTCCTATTTCCCTTTGGAAAAACTTTCACAAATTTATCCATGAACTACAGTGTGGGGCGGGGCTTTACGTAGGGGTCTGTCAGTGTAAAGTTTTTTTAAAGTTACGTAGTAGGAGAGGCGAGTTGTTCTGTCTGTCCGCTGTGCTTCGGTAAGCTTCTCTGGCGCCAGGAGAGACTCATACACATGTTGTCTGTCAAAAAGGTCTCTGTTTATTAACATCAAAAGATGGGGTTTATATATGTTTGACCAAACGCCTGTGCCATAGAAATATGTTACTACAGTACAAAGAACATTGAACCATGTCCTGGTGAGATCCTGAAGAATCAAAGGAGAGGAAGATAGAGAGATGTCCGTCCAGAGACAGATTACAAGATGTTGGCCCGAGTTAGGGGGAGAGGGGAAAGGAGACAGAGGGGGAGAGGGGGAGAGAGACATAAAGAGAGAATGGGAAGGTGAGCGTGGGAGCATTCACACCTTAAAGAGCAGAGACAGGAAGATTTAACACGTTAATATCTATGATCTATGAGGAAGAGAGCAAGAGAGTAGAAATTACTCCTTTATATATAAAATAATTCTAACAGTCAGACAACAGTAATTTGTATTTAGTTTGTCAAATTCAGCGGACGTGGACTAATCGCTGTGCTTGTTGTAACTGAAAAAACGCTGCAGCTTCTTCTTCAGTCTTTCCGCTTCGTGACCGCTGAACTCCGACACGACACTACGTTAGGCTATGTCTTGACTCATTTGCATACAGACGGTGATTAGATGTTTAACGAGGGCTCCGGGGAAGAGTGTGTGTGTACATGCCTGTGAATGAATACACACAGCAGAGGGACAGCGATATGAGGGAAATCTAATACCGTATTGTGTAGTGTCCCTTTGAGGCAGATTTTTCTGCTATCGCAGATCATTTTATCACCTTGTAATATATTCATTTTGTGAGTATATTAACATGTGCTTTCTCAACATTTTAAATTTTTTATTTGAGGGGGGCAAGACATTTATTTGAGGTGGAGCTGCTCCCCGTAGAATCGGCCTTGATGAAAGGTGAGAAGAAATTCTGCAGAATCTTCTGACACAATGCTTGCTCTGAAGGACTATACTCGACAAGAATATAGAGAATAAAAATCAGATTTATAATAAGATAATTGATTTAATAATACAATTATATCAAAAAAGAACTTTATAAAAAAAGCCAGAGCAACTAAATTTCTCATTCACTACTGAAGTAGTTAAATATGCTTATACTGTAGATGGGTCAATGACGTGACGCCCCCTTTTTCTGTCCGTGTTAATTTTAATCTGCAGAAAAAACAAAAAAATGAATAAAAATTTTTCATCTACTTGTTATACCTTCTTTACCTACTAAACAACTCTAACTTCTCCAAAATTTTAAGTTTTTATTTATCATTTTTCTGCTATCCGAAGTGCCAAAACATCATATGGGGCGACTGTCCGGCCTTGATTTTTGTTAGGACAACTGGTTTAAAAACACTTTAAATCAACTTAAATATATCCCTTTTCCTAGTTGGCATAAAAACATGTTTTACATCCATTGACAAAACTATAAAGCATTTGCTCATATATTTCTATCATGATATACAAACGAATGTTGTCCGAATTATGTTGATTCTATCCATATCATCCGGGGCGACCATCAACAAACCCCAATTTTGGGACCTTTATTTTGAAAAACATCTCAAGGATGGGATACTGCATCAGCCAGACACAAGTGAAGACCCCCTGGAAACAATTGTAAGGTAAATCAGTCTCTCTCATATACGTAGTAAAAAAAAAAGCTGTTTTTTAACGGCTGTAATGTCGTAGTCACTTTTGGTCATCATGTGGGGCAACCACCCCAAAACTGTAAATTATCATTTTTTTCCACAAATCTATATTTTGATGATAAATTTGATAGTGCTTTGTCACTAGAAGAAGCTAGTTTGGTTTCTGAGGCTAACTGTTAGCCTGTTATACTTAAGTAAACTTGAAAACATCATTTTTTGGGGGGCGACCGAGTATCATGTGGGGCGACCACTGCTGAGTGTTTTAAACACTAGGGATAGGGATAAACATTTATTTTTTTTGTTGTAGTACAATCCTACAGGAAAAATGTAAAAAAAAAAAAAACTACACAATGACATTCTATTTATGTGACTATACATGTATTAGTCATTTAAAACAAGTTTTAACCTATTTTACCTATTTTCTAGATGGCATGATTAACAAGCAAAGAGAAGACTGCTCGTCATGGACATAAAGTCAACTCCGACCCTGCAGCAAGAGCAGAGTATCTTGCAAGGAAAAGAGAGAGGTAAAGAAAAAAGAGCTTCTGTAGCAGTGAGCTAGAGTCAATAGAGCTACAGAAAGTAGGAGACCAGGGTAGATCAAATAAACAGTTTAGACTGTATGCTACAATGAGCTATTAAACTTTGGTCACCAAAACAGCTGTTCTCTAAAGAGAGTAGGTTCAGGATAAGGAGGAAAGAGCACAGGTGTAGAATGTTTATCTTGTTGTTGATAAACAACTCTGTACACTATTGTTTCAGCTACCAAAAAAGAAAGCATTAGGGGAAGATTCCATATGTGAAGTCAGATGAGTTATCAGAGAGGGAGAGGAATAATCTGAAAAACAAGTGCATCCAGAGGATACAGGGAGAGAAGAAAGATGGAGAAGGCAATGTTGGACCTGACGCCTCAATCCATAGAGAACACTCTGCCAGATCCAGCAGGTGTAGAAGGAGTGGAGGGGCAGCAAGAGAGTCCAGGGGGATGTGTGGTGGTGGATGCTCCACCTTAAAATGAGGATTTCTATGCACAAATGTCCTACACACCAGAGAGAAGAGAAAAGAAAGCTGAGAAACGTTGTAAACGACAACTTGCTGAGAAGCATGAATTAAAAAAGCTAAACATAAATCTGAGAAAACAACTTTCAAAGATGAGTGTACATGCATGTTATTTACAAGTTCTGACCTGTATCTTTCTTGTTACACAGTGTTACTCATGACTCCAGACGTTCGTTGATTTCTTTCTCTCGTTTTATTTTCAACATCAAAGTACAACGGTTGTTACAGTTTCTTGCATAAATCCACTGTAATCACGACAAGTCATTTGCTGTGTTCTGTAGCTTCGGTAGATTACAGTTACATCAACTTATTTTACTGTATCTTTTAGCTTACAGTATCACGGTCAAAAGCCTCATCTTTCTGTATCCTTCCATGTCTTAACAAGAACTTACAACTAACGTGCGTGATAGACATGCAGCTACACAACTGATAATGTCACAGAACAACTTATGAAATGATGTCACAATACAACTTACGAGTATAATACTAAGTGCTTAAACTAATTAACTCAATAAACTTAATGTATAATGCTAAACTAACAAACTGAAATGAAATAAACACAACAACAAATTACAAGAATGAAATATAACCCTTACAATGAGAAACGAAAAGGAAAGGGCCAGAAAAAGAAACTTATTATTTGTGATATTTGAATGTTGAAAGGTTGGGATGCAAGTAGTGTTCATCCCTGTTCAATGAATCAAAAAGGTTAAAAAAAAAAGATTCTTTACTCAGCTTCTTAAGTTCTTGAAGCATTTAATGTGTGTTGCAATAAAAATTATATAATTTTAAATGTTAATGTCTTTTTAATTTGTTATATTTAAATGTTGAAATGTTATTTAAATAAAAAGAGTAAAATTTTCTTTCGTCTTGAACTCTTTTGTGTACATTTTAACTGAAATTTTTATACTTACTGTATCATTTGGGACGACCATATGTCATGTGGGGTAACCAACAAATGGCAATAATTACACTAAATTAGTAACCAAATATCCATCAGTTTAGCCTCAAATATTTATCAGTGGTATGCTATTGTTGAATGTGTAATATCTGTATAAATGCTAATTCAGTTTTTTTGCTTTTGAAGGAAAAATCAGAATTGTAACTGGATGATGAGGGAGACTCTGATATTATAGAATAAACTTGTGCAATAATGGTTTTCATGAAATTAAAGGGCACTAAAGTTTATCTTTCTTCATCAGTTTATCTACTTACTGATATTAGTTCAACTAGTCTTAATGATACATAAAAATGTGAATTTTGAGATATATTACGGTCGCCCCAGATGACTTTTTTAAGGCTATGTATTATTAACTAAAGTGTAAAAACACTTAAACGTCAATTTTTTTACTTTTCTTTATAAAGGCATGTGTACACTACATTCCAAATGTTAAGAAAATGGCCAAACATATCCATATTTTTAGTATTTTAAAATTGGCCTATTAAAAAGTCTTATCTGTCAACGACCCAGATACGTAGGTTACATTTTAAAAGTACGCAAGTAAATTATAAACTGCATGTAATGTTGTAAAATATAAATAAAACAGTATTAGACAAAAATATATAATATGGTAGTATATAAAATGAAAAAGCTCAATGAGTGCTCAAATGTAAAGCAAACACAATTATTAATGTTTTTTAACTCCATTTAGCCGTTTAAGTTATATGAAAAATAACGTTCCTACTATCGTTGAAATTAATTGAAGACTCAGGCTTTGGTTTCAGAAGATAACGACTTTTATTTATCATGCAATAACGGCCGGGGGAGTCTGCTGAAATCACACTGATCTTTAAATGCTCTCCCTTTAAATACTCCATACAATGCAGTTGATTCAGTATACAGTGATGTCCCACGACGGTTGGATTTCTTTAAATTCCCCTGTTCTATGTATACCTCACCTTCCTGGGCAAGCACATTCCAGGAGGCCTTATATGGTTAGTTTTTGCACGTACAAATTCCCATTCTATGTAGGCTTGAATTCCTAAGCAAGCACTTCTCAAATTTACTACAGAAAATTACTATTATATTCCGATGGGTACCTTTTGTTTATTAAAAGTAAGTAAAATCACATAAAACCAAATAGAAATTACTCCCATACTACCAGCCTACTATTATTTTTTGTTCAAATTTAAAGATGCCCGCGTGTATGTACAAAAAGACGAATACAAAAAAATACAAAAGTGAATAATCTTTAATAAAGTTAGCCTAATACAATATTGTTTCCAATGAAGCAAACAGTATTTTGTTTAAATCTATTCTCTGAATACAATGCGACAGCGCGCTCCGAGGTGAAGCGCACACACAGAACCCCCAGTTACTGTACTGTAATGCCTCTTCTCACCTTTCATTCACGATAGGTGTGAAGTTATCAAACTGGTTTCACTGATGGGGGAATTTACAGAATTGAGGAGTTTAAAACGATTTAACAAGACCGAGCAGACTTTGTAGTTGTATAATATAGAAATAGTATAATAATAGTATATAGCACTATATACAGCAGTACTATATAATATTATATAGTAATATATAATATTATATAGTACAGTTATACAATTTTTCTCTCCTTTTAATATAATGTGTAATGTGTGCTCTTCTCCTCCTTTTCCAATAGGCTCACTCGCACAGCTAAGTGGTAAGTTCATGATTTAAACAACATGCTACGTTTTTATTACGCTATGAGATTTATTATCACAAGATTTATAGTAAACTGACAGGTTTGCAACAACATGATGTTCAAGTTAACTCAAATTGTAAGTCAGCCTTGACTAAAATTACTTACTCTAGTAAAAGAATCAGCAATTCAAGTTCAGTAAACTTTTACAGGGCTTATACAATGCCAATAGTTGTGTCTGTGTTTAACACTAGATTTACTAGGCCTGCGCAAATTTGCGTGAATTCCCTCGACCTTACACCTACTAGCATCCCTGCTGAGTTTTTTAACATGCCGTCAGCTCCAGGGTTCTCTTGCCTTTGTTCTGAAAACTCACCCATTACCTGTGAGGCCTGGCACATTTGCATTTGTTAGCTTAAACCAAGGCAGGCCAAAACTTTGTGTGTGACATGGAAACCTTCAGAAATGCCTGCCGTATTTATACAAAAGACACAAATTCACAATATATGGATACACAAGTCTGTTTTATTTTAAAGTGTTTCAAACTTTACAGCGTTTGCAGTGTCCATCATTCCTGCATTTGGCACAGGTGAATTTTTGACATGTTGTACAGGTAAACCTGCTGCGATTCCTGTTGCAGCTCTTTTGCATCTGGCACTGTGTTGTCTGTACAGTCTCTGGCACAGCAGCTGCAGCAGCTTCAACAGCCTGCCTCTGTGCCAATGTTCCCTTGTGCTGCAGTCTTGTTTTTTGTAGGTGCATAAATTGTCAAGGATACACTGCCACTTCTGAACACTGTGGAGTGGAGAATACCTCTCGCTATGCAGTATCTTTCGCAAGTTTAGGAAGTTCACGCCGGACTTATTTCACCATGCCCAGTAGCGTTGTTTTGCGTTTCAGCAGTCTGTGCGACAGTAACAGTGAAGTAAATAAATCGTCGTGACATTTCTCCCATCTTCCAAAAATGGCTCCATCAGATTGATGACCACGTTCTCTGCCAGCCTCTCTCCCTTCTGATGACTGGGGTCCTTTCTTAAGTAAGGAGACATATTTGGTCTCCAAATCCATGGCCATCCAGAACTTGATCCCAAATTTGTCTGGCTTGGTTGTGATATACTGTGTGAACGGACAATGAACCTTGGTAGGGAACGGCTGTTCATCTATGGTCATGTGTTCTCCTGGAGTAAAACTCTCAGCACAGTTCTTGTTGCAGCGTGTGCAGATGTCGGAGATTGCAGCAAATTTGTCTGTTTTCACCCGTTCTGCCCGCGTGTCCTTGTCATCAAATCAAAGGTGTTGCATAATTTAAATGAATCTACCTCGGGGCATTGTCTCTTTGAATAGTGACACCAGAAAGTTTTCTGACCAGCAATCCACAATGGCACCAACGGGACACATGATTGCTCTTACAAACAGAATTGAAATGAATGCCATCAGTTCATGAATTGCCAAATTCCAGTCCGGGTCTGTTCTGCTGGCTTAATGGACCGTACACTCCCTGATGGTCTGCAGCATTCCCACTGATTTGCCACTGCACTGGGCACTTCAATGTCCTCCTCTACCCACACAGTGCCGTCTTTTGCCGTCTGACTCAGACAGGGCTTCCCAGTACCACGGTGCATATTCCGTGGAGGCATATTGGGTTCTTGTTCTATCTCTTTTTCGGATTCTCCTGAGGAGGTATCAGTGGCCTGCTGGACCAATAAAATCTTTCCTTTATCAGAGTCTGCTTCGTCCATTTCCTGAAGCCATACCAAAGCCTGTTGCGCGGAAAGGTTCTTTCTGCGTGGCAGTGATACGGAGGACATTCTGATGTGCATTTTCAGAAATGCTGAGAAATGATTTTCAAAGAATGCTGAGAAATAATTCTCCCACCTGGGTCGGTCTGCTTTTATGCACAGCACTGTGGTGTAGTCATGCAATGCCCCTTGCTTACATAGACAGTCACAATAGACAGCATCACAACTTTTGGCTACCGCTACAGCATTCATATGTTGTGAAAAGTCGGCCAAATTGCATTACGGTTTCTGCCATACTGCCATCAATGCCATGGCAATGAAACACTGCCAAAAGTGCCAATTGCCCTCTGATTGCATTTTGCTGCATGAATCGGCAACAGAGTTCCTTGGTTAGAAGTGCAATCAGAGGGCACACTGGCACACAAAGAACAGAACTCTCTGGTGTGGGGGATGTGAGGTGGGCAAATGAACAAAATAACTTGTTCAACAGGTTTGATTCATCTGGCCCTGCCTTTCCACCCATACTGCCCTCACTCATGCAGCCCCCAATATCTGCTACAGGCACCCCTACCCCCACTTTGTTCCACCTCAGCCTCGAACATTTGCACCGTGTCGGTGAGCTATCTGGAGATACGGGCCTGTCGCACAGTGCGAATACAAGTAGGTGCACTGTGCGACAGGCACAGCAGGTTCTTTGTGGCAGACATTGAGGATGATTGTATCTTGGGGTTGGACATTTTGGAAAGGTGGGGTGCGGTACTGAATCTCGCTGACGGAACTCTGCGTGGTAACTTCGGGTTAGCCAGGTTGCTAGTGCCCAAAGCACGAACCAGAGAGGCGGAACTTCCGGTGGTCGCGCCATGTAAACATCCGGTAGCAGACTGAGCGGGAATAATGGCCGAGCTTATGCAGCGTAGCAGTGTGGGGTTGAGTCAGACACAGACCGACACCGTGAAGTCCCTGTTACACGAGTTCGCGGACATTTTCGCGGTAGATGAGCACGAGCACACGATTGATACGGGAAACGCAGCTCCTGGTCGGATACATCTGAAACGCCTCCCATTAGCTAAACGAGCTATCGCCAAACAGAAGCTGCGTGAGATGGCTGACTCGGTGTCATAGAGCCAGCGTCCGGACCGTAGTCTTCACCGGTTGTGCTTATGCGTAAAAAGGACGAGTTGTGGCGGTTTTGTGTTTGACTACCGGCGGTTAAACAAGCTAACGCGCAAGAATTCTTATCCGTTACCGCGAATAGATGATGCGCTGGAACACGTTGTGGGCTCGGCTTGGTTTATCTCGTTGGATCTGCGTAGCGGGTACTGGCAAGTAGAGCTCGCCCCGGAAGCACGACCTAAAACCGCGTTTTCGATTGGGCAAGGGCTATGGCAATTTTGGAGCATGCCGTTCGGCCTCTGTAACGCTCCAACTACTTTTGAATGGCTGATGGAGAAAGTGCTGGCCGACATTTCTCGCAGCCATTGTGTGGTCTATTTGGACGATCTATTGGTGCACGGAAAAGAGTTTGAAGGCGCGTTAGCTAATCTACGGAAAGTTTTTCTGGCTATCCGGTGAGCAAATTTGCGGCTTAACCCTAAAAAGTGCAAGCTGTTGCGGCAAGAGACCGTGTTTCTCGGCCATGTAATTAGTGCAAAAGGGATCGCTACCCATCCAGCCAAAATTGGCTCGAACCGATAAACGTGTCGCAGCTCCACACCTTCCTCAGGTTTGCCTCTTACTGTCGCCAGTTCGTGAAGGATTTTGCCACGATCGCCAGCCCGCTGCACGGCCTCACGAAAAAGAACCAGCCGTTTCGCTGGGACAGGGTGCATGCGCGTGCTTTCACTCAGTTACGGGAAGCTCTGGTCACGTTGCCCGTTCTCGAATATCCTGATGCATCTTGTATGTTCATCCTCGACACGGACGCAAGCGATGTAGGGCTGGGGGCTGTCCTGTCTCAGGCTTTCGAGGGCAAAGAGCGTGCTATCGCCTACTTCAGCCGCGCGTTGTCTGGACCGGAGAGGAATTACTGCGTCACGTGGCGTGAGCTGCTAATCTTAAACATTTTAGGCCGTATTTATACGGCCAATCCTTCTTGCTGCGGACCGATCACGCTTCGCTGGTGTGGCTGCTTTGTTTTAAAGAGCCCGAGGGGCAGTTAGCGTGCAGGCTCGAGCGGTTGCAGCACTACAATTTTACCGTTCAGCACCGAGCGTTGTCGGTACTGCGAGCGGGTGGAAGAGCGCGTGGGTGGTTGAGACGTCAAACACTCTCCGAACCCCTTGAATCAGAACATTCTTCCTGCGCAGTCCCCTGGAGCCCCCATATATATATATATATATACAGTGGAACCTCGGATTACGAGCTTAATTCGTTCCGGAAGTGGGCTCGTATTCCAAAACACTCTTAAACCAAATTTAATTTTCCCATAGGAAATAATGGAAACTTAAATTATTCGTTCTACAGCCCAAAAAAATAAATACATAAATATAATTAATACAAAATATAAAGTAAAAATAAAACAAATTAACCTGTACTTTACCTTAAAAAAATATAAAATTAAACCCCAACAGATAAGGGTTTTCGTTTGTGCATGCAGAGTGTATGTGTGTAAAATGTGCGCGCGCGCACACACACACACACACATTAACGGATAGACCGTTTTTAAAACCATTTAAAAATTAGCAAGGAACATTCCTAGTCACACTCACGTGAGCGCATACTAACAGGATCACTGCTGTAAGTAAAACAACAACAACAAAAAACAAATTAAACAGCTCCTCACCTTTGAAAACAATCGCGACAGAGAGAAGTTTGTGTGTTTATTTGGCAACCTGAGAGGAGGGGGGAATGAAGGGGGGCTCGCTCGCGTTTACGGCCCCCTTCTCTCAGGTTGCCAAACAAACACACAAACTCCCTGCCTTACACAGACACAAACACGCGCACACAAAAACACTGCAGGCTCTAAGACCCAGCAGGGAAGACGATAGGTCTCGGCTTTTCAGCTCCCCTTCTCTCAGGTTGCCAAATAAACACACAAACTCTTCTCTGTCGCGACTGTTTTCAAAGGTGAGGAGCTGTTTAATTTTTGTTGTTGTTGTTGTTTTACTTTACAGTAGTAATCCCGTTAGTATGCACTCACGCGAGTGTGACTAGCGATTTTCCTTGCTAAATTTTAAACGGTTTTAAAAACGGTCTCTCCGTTAATGTGTGTGTGTGTGTGTGTGTGTGTGCACATCTCACACACACACACACAGCGCGTGTGTGTATTCACCCAGCAGGAGAGACGATTACCTACAATTCTGCTGCAAGAGAGAGAAAAACCGTTGGCTCACTTGTGATGACGTAACGCTCGTTGTTAAAACAAAAAGCGCATGCGTGAAACATGATACTCGGTGCTCGTTAACTAAGACAATACTCGTTTTTCAAGTAAAAAATTATTAAAAATTGTTGCTCGTCATGCAAAACACTCGTAAACCACGTTACTCGTAATCCGAGGTTCCACTGTATATATATATATACATACATACACACACACCAATATTTTTCAATACACGTGTCCATATTTATGTCCAGATTTTTTGTATAGTGCACTTTTTATACTATACTCTTGGTACAGTTTTTATTTTATTTTTATATTTATTTTATATTTATTTTTTATTTTATTTTCACTTCCTTTACACTTCCCAGTCCTCTACACTTCAAACTACTTCCACACTCTCTGCTCACTGCTCCCCAACCCCCAACCAGGAGAGATTCAGAAGCTCTTTTTTTCTACAACAAAGTCCCTGCAGCTGACCCCACACACATAGACTAACAAACACACACATCCAATACACCATGGTAGTTTCTCATATGCCATATTACTTTTTGTTAATCCCTGTCACTACATGTCTGTCAATAAAGATATATCCACAAGGTTGTACATATTTTTATATATCCACTCTGTACATAATATACATACACTCTATAGTATACATACTGTACATACATATATTTATCTGTTTATATATATATATATTTGCCATATTTGCCATATGTCCATATTTATGTCTCCAGATTGTTTGTATAGTGCACTTTTTATACTGTACTTTTGGTACAGTTTTTATTTTAGCTGTTTTTGTCTTGCACTGTCCACTTTTGTGCAACGACAATGCAGATTTTCCACTTGTGGGACTAATAAAGACAGATTTGCTACGATTTCTGACATATGGACACGCTTTACCAAGAACTGTGCTGAGAGTCAAGGAACTCCATTGCTGAATGCAGGGACAATGGTCATTGGGTCTGCAAATGCTGCAAACAGACAGACTGTGTGGGACAGTAACCACTGAGACAAAAGGCAGAAGGATGAAGAGATGAACCTGGAACTAAGGGACAAAATAAAAAAAAAAAATTTTTTTTCTATTTGTACATGAACAGGCAGAGGAGAGAACACGCAAAGCTGGAGAGATCACACAAAAACAAAATTCACTTTTGGTGTTATAATTCAGTGATGGCCAATGAAAATGAAATGACAATTTTATTCTGTGTACGAAAATGTCAAAAAACATGGACCATAACTTCACTCAGCTTATGACATTTGTGTACAAACATACATTGGATACTGAAGTGTTAGTAAGTTTTCGTTGTATTCATGTTATTGTATTAGCAACTTTTCATTTAGTTTTCACACATTTTTTTTTATATAAGACTTGTGTTTCCATATATTGTGAATGTGTGTCTTTAATATTTGCAGGTCAGTGAATCTGTGGGATATTTTGTATAGATACTACAGGCATTTCTAAAGGTTTCCGTGTCACACAGAGAGGTTTGGATCTGCCTTGGATCTGAGCTACTCTGAGTAAAAAAATGCAAATGTGCCAGGCTTCACAGGTAATGGGTGGTTTGCGCGACAAAAGATTGAGGAGAATCAAGCTGAAGACCTGTGAAAATCTCAGCAGGGGTGAATAACACCTCGGGCCTTGCACCAGAAAATAAAAAAGTAGTAATTTTAGTGTTAACTATGCATTGGCGCTTTTCGGGAAGTGAAACAGCGCACACCTGTAACAAAACAGACAATGAACCAAGACTGTATTCACAAAACATACTACAGAAAAGCACCAACTACATACCACAGTACATGCTCTCACCTCGACCAAAAGCACATTAAAAATTTTATGTGTTCTACCTGGATATTTGATCCTGAACAGCAAACATTTAATGATTGCACCACTTTTGACAACTTTAACCCTACAGAATTGTCACAAGAATTTAATTTGTAAATAATTATGGAACTTCATATTTCACAGGAAATTTAAACTGGCAGTTTTTCCTTGGCATGTAGACACATTTACTCTTTTAATAAGCAGTGTTCCAGAAATTATAGGGTCTTATTCAAATGTAAAGTTACTCAAGGAGGATGCATGCTCCAGTATGCACAAAAGACTGAAAATAAATTATACGGAGATTATATAATACTAAACATAACAATTTGGCAGCAATACAGCGTGTTGTTGTGCTAAACCGAAGAATACGCCGTCCACAGAGCTGTGTGGTTCATGGAAATTTTTCCTTTGGGCAAAACTTCAGCCCTTTTCATGTTTTGCCTGGGATGGCTATTTTAAGTTTTGCCTTTCAAGGCAACAGGTATGGAGCATCTTAACCTGCTTAGACCTGTGCTTGCCAGGCCAACGCATTGTACTTACATTCTCCGTCCCAATGTCCAGCTGATTGCTGCTTTTTGTTTAAAATATGTTTCATTGATCATTAGCCACCAACTGGATGGACTTTTATTTTGACACGTTTTATTTTATGATGAAATTTGATTTAGTTAAAAGAGAAAATAAACTTGGGATTTTCAAACTCCGCATTCATCCGTTTTTTCGAGTGACTGTTATGCTTATGACACCTATCTCACCTATGCGGATTGATTCGCTGTGAGATGTGGTGTTAATACCCCTATCTCACCTACCTGGTTTTGCGCGGTGGCCGTAAGTAGGGTTCATCATGATTCACTGCGAGTTTTTGTGCTGTGAGTACGTTTTTATCTTTTCATGCGAAAAATTTAACTTGTTTAACTTTTTTGGCAGCCCTCGCGGAAGCTTGCGGACCTTGCAGAACTTTGCGGAACGTCAGCGGAACGTGGGTGGGCAATCGCGGCAGCTCATGGTGCCTAACACCACATCTCACCGCGAATCAAACCACATCGTATTCATTCCATAAGTGCGCTATACAACCCCAACAACTGACATGCTTTACATTGTTTCTAAAGATGTCGAAGAGTGTTGTCAACCAACTATGATTGTATACCCAGTTCGTTTCATCGCCACTACAGGTTCCATGAAAATGTTAGCGACAGTTTGGTGATTTAATTTAGATATTTGTCTATTATGGCATGCTATTGATAAGGTAACCCATGTCAAAATAAACGTTATTGGAAGAATTTTGTGCAATGTTTAATTTGCATAGAAAGTGCTTTCTTGAAGCTGTCATGCCAAAGAAGTGAAAAATTTATTCCTGAGCAACTAATGTCAGCCAATTCAGTGCCTTTACTGTAGACAGCGCCTTGTAACGTCGGACGTAAGAGGCAACAACTTAAGAAGACTTCTAAGGGACAGTTCTGAAAACACTCTTAGAACAGTAATCAACTTACGTACAGTAAGCTATATCTTAAGAGTCTTGTTAGCGTGCTAAGAGTGTGCATTAATGGAAACCGGGCCCAGAATGTTGTAGGTGAAGCAGTGAATGCATCTTGTCTTGCTCAGATTTTCCCATAAATTGTTAGTGACCCAAAGCATACCTTTATTAATTTTGCACCAAGATTAAACTGTTGAGAAAATTAGTTAGTGTTAGCATTACTAGGTAGCTAAAGGCTGGTTAACCTATTATTTTAAACAGTTAACCCATCTAGCTTTCTTTTGATCTTGTTTTGCCTTTGTGGACACACTGTACTTTTGACTAATGTTGTAATCTTATTATAATGTAATAATTAATATTCTTTTTTACAAGTGTGTGGTCGGCCTTCACTGAACACAAAAATTGTTGGGGGTGCAAATGCTGCTGCCGGTTCCTGGCCTTGGCAGGTCAGCATTCAGACAAGGGGCTTCCATTTCTGTGGTGGCAGCCTGATCAATAAAAACTGGGTCTTATCAGCTGCTCACTGTTTCCAAAGGTATAAGTTATGATTGAGAAAATAAAATAACCACACAATAGTAATGTAGCTATTTGCATTTTCATCATGTACAGCTCTTAAGGTTTCCCTTAGTTTAATGAAAGCACACAGCAAATTTCCCAGTGTCTAATTAACACTTAAAAAGTTAAACTAACACCCACGAGTCTTTATATGAGTTTATAGGACTGTTTATAGGGGCCTCAATAGCTCTTCTTTATTTTTAGCTTTGGTGCAGCATCTATCACATTGGTACTAGGAGCACGGAATCTGCAGGGGACGAGCACTAATATTCAGTACAGAGGCGCTACTAAAATTATCATCCACCCAAACTTTAACAGTACCACCATTGACAATGACATTGCTCTAGTCCAGCTGTCCTCTTCAGTGACGTTCACTGTGTACGTATTGCCGGTTTGCCTCGCAGCAAGCAGCAGTTCTTTTTCTGGTGGTATAAATGTCTGGATCACAGGATGGGGTAAAATTGCTACTAATGGTGAGTGACGCATAGATACACAAAATGTTTTATGCTTAATCAGTTTATTTGAATGTATTAAGTTTTTTATATGTAAATTTGGAAAAAAATTAATCTTTCTTTCTTTGGAGCATTTTTTCATGCAGTAAAATCCATTTTCGTGTAAAGAAATACTAAAGAAAGTAACGCAAGAGAAGGCAATAAGAAATTCCTCTGTAGGGCAGGTGGTGGTGGCTTAGTGTATTAAGTCTCCTGGTTACTGATTGGAAGGTCCGTGGTTCTGCCAGGTTGTCACTGTTGGGCCCTTGAGCATAATGCATTGAGGAAACCCTTTCTGCTCCAGGTGCTGTATAATAGCTGACACTGCGCCCTGACCCCAGCTTACTAACAAGAAGCTGGAATATGCAAAGAATTAAAAATTAAAATTTTCAGTAACGTATATGTGACAAAGGCTGAACACTGAACACCAATTCTCGAACACTACTTAGTTAAATTACCAAGCAGCAAACAGCTTCTACCAGTTTGATTAGCTTAACCTTTACTTTTGTCACTAGGTGGTCAGACAAAGCTAGATCTTTTAGCAGGTTTCATTATTTTAAAACATGTTGATAAAACTTAATCATTGGTCTTCACAGTGGATCTGGCAGCCCCACAAACTCTGCAGGAGGTGGTGGTGCCGACTGTCAGTAACACTGCCTGTGCAACGGTATATGGAGATTTATTAACCAACAATATGATATGTGCTGGAGTGGCTGCAGGAGGAAAAGGTGCATGCAATGTAAGAAATCTAAAAACATATGTTAATGTTAAAACTATTCACATTCGGAACACAATGCCATGTTGTGAAAGAGCAGACATGTACTTAGCAGTCTTTTGTGCATGCAGGGTGATTCTGGAGGACCACTGGTGGTCAAGCTCAACCAAACATGGATTCAGGCTGGGATTGTCAGCTTTGGCACTAAGAAAGGATGTTCTGTTCCTGGCATTCCCACTGTTTTCACCAGAGTGTCTCAGTATCAAGCCTGGATTGAGAACAATACCAACAGCAGTAAAACTGGATTTGTTGCATACTCAAGGGGAAATTGTGGTTCCTCCAATCTCTTCTATTTGCTTTTTTTCCCCATCACCCCCTTCCTCTTTTTCCTATCCACATTCTAGGGATGTTAACTAAATTAATTAAAAGCACATCAGTAAATTAGTCTTACTGCAGTCAACTTATTTTAAGAAAGAAAAAAACATAGCTTTTATCTTTAACTTTGATTCAATACTATATCATCTTTAAAATAAGAATTTCAAAGGGTACGTGAAACAGTCAAACAAAATTGTGCCGGAAGAGCCTAATTTACTTAACATTATTTTTAGCTGTTAAGTTTTTTTATTTTATTTAAATAAACCAAAAAACCAAGTTCAATGTCTCTGGAGTCTTTGCATTGCTATAGTTCTGTATGTGTGTTTCATACACTAATATTATTCCCTTATATTTGTGCATCATTTCTGACACCCCAAAAAAAACATGTTTGTGCATGCACAGAATTATTAGCCAGGGGTGCGTTTCCCAAAAGCATCGTTAGCCAACTATGGTCGCAACTGTCGTCGTTACCAACATAGTTCAACAATTCGGTGTTTCTCGAAACCATAGTTCAAACGAACATTCGCAAACAGCGTCGCAAACTTACGTGGTTGGAACTACAGCCTTCGACCTGTGGTTAGGAGCATAGTTCCCTGCCGCGGCTGGGTGTGTTCTATTCACAGTTCACGACCCTACGCTCTATAAGTTTCTAAATATTTTCCCAACCACTTTGAGCGATTTGGAAAACTTAATGTTTTGTTGCTTAGATATTAGGTTATTCATTTTTCGGTTATTTTAAATACAAATTCACTTTGAAACGATATAACAGCGATATCATCGCAATTATTCTCCCTTCGAAGTGCCCTATGAAAGCATTATTTATGTTCCGGTTGGAACACAGCCTTCGTTTCGTTTGTGCGAAGAAAAGGTGAGTTTTTAAGTGAGTTTTTTTGTTGTGCTCTCAGAAGTAGAATATGGACTATTCATAGGTTTAAAAAAATAAAAATTATATATATCCTCATCAGAAGTGTCATCTTCCTCATTCACAGCAGCACCAGAAAGACCCCCTCTTCCTCATCAAAAAGCGGGACATTTTCCTTGACTGCAATGTTGTGGACAATTGCAGTAACTATTACATAGCAGCTTTTGGAGGGGTTCAGTTTCAGGCCACCACTGGACTTGCTTGTTTGGTCACACTTGCAAAGTCCCTCCACTTGTTTCTGACTTCCTCTGGGCTTCTCTCATACCCATTTCCAGAAGCATTCATTTTTTTGTGCGATTACATTCCATGTTTTTTTTCCAGAATTTGTAACTGTGTTTTTTAATTTGGAGAAAAGCAAGATTTGATTGTTTCCCACCTCCTCCAAAAGAACTGCAAGCTCTTTTGTAGTAAATTGTGGTTTCCGTGTAATTTTTTCAGATCAACTCTCATTAAAACATGGCTTTATGTAAAGGGACTTATATAGGAAATGATCTTGAGCAAAATAGGTAACAGGTGTTCACAACACAATCCCAGCATTTCAAAAACCTATAATTTATTTTTATTTTAATTGTACTTATGTATCAATACCAAATAAAAATGAGTTCAAATGAAATATAACTAAAAGTTATAGACTTTGTTATTCTAAAAGAGCACATTTAAACTGTGTATGCCTATATATTTTTTATTGTACAAATAATGAATGTTGCGTTCGTGACATTATTACACCACATCTACGTAACGTCATTGCGAAAGCGCATTGGATGGGAGCCGAAGAGAGAGAAAAAACACTCTACAGTAGGGGGCGATATGTGCCTATGGCACTACTCCGCCATTGTATCGAAGAAGAAGAAGAACGACAGATTAAACCAACATAGTTCTAACGATGGAAGTGCGACACAGGTACTATGGTGTTGGGAAACACTTGTGACTAGTTAGTTATTTTCTTCAACGTTGCATCGTACAACGGTGGTTAATTAAAGAGCTACATCGTTGTACGGGAAACGCACCCCAGAGCACCCCCTTGTTCATGTGATTGTGATCCCTAGTAAAAAAAAAAAAAAAGAGTATGCTAAGTATATTAAATCTTAGCATGCCAAAGCATACATACATATATATATAATTTTTATTTTTTTTAACCTATGAATAGTCCATATTCTACTTCTGAGAGCACAACAAAAAAACTCACTTAAAAACTCACCTTTTCTTCGCACAAACGAAACGAAGGCTGTGTTCCAACCGGAACATAAATAATGCTTTCATAGGGCACTTCGAAGGGAGAATAATTGCGATGATATCGCTGTTATATCGTTTCAAAGTGAATTTGTAATTAAAATAACCGAAAAATGAATAACCTAATATCTAAGCACCAAAACATTAAGTTTTCCAAATCGCTCAAAGTGGTTGGGAAAATATTTAGAAACTTATAGAGCGTAGGGTCATGAACTGTGAATAGAACACACCCAGCCGCGGCAGGGAACTATGCTCCTAACCACAGGTCGAAGGCTGTAGTTCCAACCACGTAAGTTTGCGACGCTGTTTGCGAATGTTCGTTTGAACTATGGTTTCGAGAAACACCGAATTGTTGAACTATGTTGGTAACGACGACAGTTGCGACCATAGTTGGCTAACGATGCTTTTGGGAAACGCACCCCTGAGCAGTTGAGGGTTAAGGGCCTTGCTCAAGGGCCCAACAGTGGCAACTTGGTGGTTGTGGGGTTTGAACCTGGGATCTTCCGAACCGTAGTCCATCTATAACATAAGCACTTTACTCTCTTGACTGATGTTTAAAAAGATATTTTAATATCCAAAACACCGTAAGAGCTGAATAAATAAAAAAACTCACAAACAAATAAACGACATTGCTTGTAAATGGTATGAATCATCACCAATGTTAACAATAAACATGTACAATAATGTAAACGTTTTTACCATAAATTAACTGACAATGTCATCCCTTTAAATATACATTAAATTATATCCTTGCCTTACAGTATTTTAATTAGACTTATTTTAACACTGAATTTAATCAAATTCAAATTCAAATTTTATTTGTCACATAGACAGTCATACACAGTACGATATGCAGTGAAATGCTTAGACAACTGCTCGTGACCTAAAAAAAAAAAAAAAGAATAGGAATAGGAAATAAATATGAAAATTAAAATAAAGGGTAAATTTAACTAGAAAAGAATAAAAACAAAATATACAAATTAAAGTTATAAAGAATATATGAAGAAATATATGAAGAAATGTAGAACAATAAAAGCAGCTGTATAGGTACATATTTATGTATTTTTATGTGGAATGGAGTTAGAATAAATGGTAATAAAAGAATGGTAATGTCCATACCCATGTACCACAGTACATGCTGTCAGGTCAAAAAAAAGCACCTTAAAAATCAAATGTGTGCTAGCTGGATATTTGGTTAAAAACAACATTGGACAGTTAATATTCAGAGAAAAATATAATTAAATTGGATGTTTTACCCAAATTCACCTAAGCTATTTCCCTCACTATGTCTCTGGTACAGTAATAATTATTAAATTGTAAAAACCATACATTAACCATAAAAAAATCTTATATGGATCTTATAAATCTTATATGTGAATAATCATGACTACCTTCATGTGTTCATATTTTCCTGGAAAGTCTAACTGGCAGTTTTTCTGGGGCATGCAGGCACATTTTTTTTTTAATATGCAGGTGGTATGTATTTTGCATTGTATATATGCATTTACATGTTCCATAAATCAGTGTTATTCAAACATAAGGTTACTCAAGGAGAATGCATTTTCCATTTTTGCTAATTAAACATGGGCAAGAATTGTCACAAATAAATAATATAATATAAATGGGGTTGATATTATATCAAAACAAAGCCTATTACCATGTTGGCAATGAATAAAAAAATATATATACACTACCGTTCAAAAGTTTTAGAACACTTTGCAACTCCATGATGGTTCCGGATTTTTATTTCTTTCCACATTGTAAAGGAATGCTAAAGGCGTCCAAAAAATGCATTAATCTCCTTTGAACAGTTAAAAGTGAGTAAAAGTGTCTGCTACTTATGCTCTATAAAGACTTCATAACGTGTCGGAGGTGCTGTTAATTGGTCATTTTTCAGGCTGACGAGAATGTGAACTCTAAATGAACTTCTCGTCTGCGGCAGAGGTAGGTTTTGGTCTCGCCCTCCTGGGATGGCCTTAATGAGAGCCAGTTTCATTATGGTGCTTGACGGATTTTGTATATATAAATATACAAACCGGATTCCAAAAAAGTTGGGACACTATACAAATCGTGAATAAAAACTGAATGCAATGATGTGGAGGTGCCAACTTCTAATATTTTATTCAGAATAGAACATAAATCACGGAACAAAAGTTTAAACTGAGAAAATGTATCATTTTAAGGGAAAACTATGTTGATTCAAAATTTCATGGTGTCAACAAATCCCAAAAAGCTACCATGTAAAAATGCCTCTCCCGGGTCCTGGCCCTGGCAGGTCAGCATTCAGAGAGGAGGCAGCCATTTCTGTGGTGGCAGTCTGATCAATGAGAACTGGGTCTTATCGGCTGCTCACTGTTTCCAAAGGTATATGAGTCTAAAAGTCTAAAATAACTTCACAATAGTAATGTAATTTACATTTTCATCAAGTACAGCTTTTAAGGTACTCCATAGTTTAATGAATTGTCAGTAGGTTGTTACTGTTTCTTTTAAATGAAAAACCTGAGGAAATAAGGGATATAAAGTGACATGTTGAATGTAATTGTCACATCTGTACCACCACGGTCCGGGAAAATAAGATCTGGGTCTCCGAAATACTGAGCTGCAGCTTTGTCCCCCCCTAGTGTGGTAAGGTGGTAGGTCTCCCCATCAATAATGATGTGCACCTGTGTCTCTCCCCTGTGTCTCTCTATTTAAGCCAGTCGAACCCGTATAGGCTTGTCCGTTCACTGTTGGTGTCACCTGTTTGTTTTATGTGTCCTAAGTCTGGTTGTGTATGCATGTCTCCTCCTTAGGACTGATCGGAGTCTGCAGGGTTGGGGTAAGGCATGACAAAAGACAGGCAGTTCTGAGCAAGAGCAGGCTGAGACGCCAACCACGTTCGTAATGCACTGCTTGTGACTTCTGTTATGCTTTTAGAACTAATCTCCTGTGTGTGTGTGTGTTCGCCTGCAGACCCAGCCTGAGGAGGCTGACGAGGAGCAAGTTTTGTTTTGAGTTTTGTTTGTTTTATGTGTTTAACGTTTATGCTCATAAGATCCCCTAAAGGGAGAAAAAGAAAAAAAGGAAAAAGGACTTAAACCTTGTTTTCACTAAATACCTGCGTTTGCGTCCTTTGAACACCCAGAGAATCATGACAGTAATGAGTCTCAATATCTCCTTTCATTTATAGAATTTGGTGCAGCATCTATCACATTATTTCAAGAAATAGAAAATCTGCAGGGGACAAACCCTAACATGCAGCCAAGAAGTGCTATTAAAATTATCATCGACCCAGACTTTAATATTTCCACCATTAACAATGACTTTGCACTAGTCCAGCTGTCCTCTTCAGTGACATTCAATCCATATGTGTTGCCGGTGTGCCTCACTTGGGCACAGGCTGGGGGGCTGATCAGCCCCTGGTTGGGTCGCCCGGACGAGGGTGTATGAATATTAAAGACCCGAAACACCCTATGACCCCGGATTCTTCACTGATGACGTGTCTAAGTAGCACCAGAAGGTGTATTCACATTCACAGTGTAAACATAGCTTTAGAGATCAACTTTTTTTATGGTTAGGCGGCCTGTTTTTCTTTTTTTAACAGCGTATGTGTAATGAGATAAATAGAAGTCAATCTGAATAAGGGGATTCGGCCAAATGGCATAAATGTAAATTTGTAAGTGTTGTTTTTTTACCTTTGGTGTTTAATTGACACATGTCCCCATTTCACAATCTTAACTTCTAATTTTTAAATCTCAACTTCTAATTCGGATATGTAAGTCAGCTCAAGTAGTATTGGTTATGGGCTCTATTAATTATATTTCTCTAGTGTTGACTTAGCCTAACTTTTTATCAAGTTGATGCAGTTGGTTCAAGTGATTGTTTTTCTATAATAACAAGTTAGCCTAACAATACCCCAACAATTAAAACACACAAACATTACTTAAAAAAACATTTATTCTTCCAAAAGTAGTCAAAGTTAAAACAGTGATCTGCATAGAACAAGTATCTTACTGATTCTTTTATTTTACAATATCATAACTATTTTTAAATACTAGCCAAGAAAATTTTTAATTTTGCTCAAAAGTCAATAAAATACCTGAATAACACCAGATGCTCATCAGTATTGTACTTATTTTTTATATTACAATATCATGATCATTTTTAAAAACTAGCAAAGATAAAACAGCCCCCCCCCCCTCCCCCAATATGTCAGACACAAAAAATGAGTATATGGCAACAAAGAGTTTATTTCTCTGCATGTGAATTTTCAAGTCCAATAGAAATTGTTTGGATGGCTTCATAGTTGTATATCAGGCCCTTTTGGAATTCAATGTTCAGAGAACAGACTTGACCAACCATCACTTCTAAAGCTGCTGCATATCCAGGCCATCAAGGGCTACAGTCCCTTCCATCATCATAGCAACTTCATCAGCTTATTCACGCTCCTCCAGTAGCTCCAGAGAGAGTAAAACACTGTTTTTGGAATTCTAATGATGTGTTAAAGCTATGTATTCCTTCATATTTAAAGAGGTTTGATATTTTCTAGGGTTTTCTCTTGTCATTATCAGGAGTAACTGTGTGGAGTGATGTTTTAAATTAACCGGGTATCTAATCAATTTGCTTTTCATACAGATATGTTAATCAATATAACACTTGAAGTTGAGCATTAGCGGCTCTGAAGCCAAACTAACACAGACATTTTTATATCCTCTGACTTACCAAGTACTCAAGTGTTGCTACTCCTTAACTGTTAGTTAGCTGTTTTTTCCCCCTCAAATTTTTGCTCGTGCAGCCGTGTGTGCGAGGGTGGAGCAGAAAGCTGTTGCTGGGCAAAGGTCAGGGCAAAGTGGGGAAAATGGATACATACGGTTATGAATGGTTAGCTAACCCATGTCGCTGTACAGTGCGGTAACATTAATTGTAACGTTAGCTTAACTCACCTTACTAATGTCAGGGTGCCTCAGTATAACAATAAGAGGTAACACACCGGCCTATTATAACTGTCTAAAATACCTGTAAGCAAACTGAATTATATTTTATATCTATAAAAAAACTTAGCTAGAATAAAGAGTTCACAAAATGGCCATCTTTACCTTTTTAGTGCTGTTCCATGGTGGGATCGCCTCATCTGTTGCATTAGCAAGAGGTATTCCCCTGCAGCAAGTGTGTGCGAAGCAGGTAGACCCAGTCCACTGCCGAATTGTTTCAGCCGAATTGTTTTAGTTTCTGCAGAAAAAGTTGTCCTCGGGCTTGTGCCCTAGTACTCTCAGGACGTACGTAATTGCATCCTCACTAAACTATTTTCCGAAAGTTCCATAAACCCAACATGCACCCTATTGTTTTTAAAGCCTTCTGTCCTCCGCCTTTACAGCTTCGGACCAGGAGAGACTTAACTTACTGTGTCCAGTACGTGCTCTTCAAATTTATGTCCACATCAGCCAGCGGCGTAAGTCAAAGCAGCCTTTACATGTTTTGTTCATATTTTATATCTATAAAAAAACTTAGCTAGAATAAAGAGTTCACAAAATGGCCATCTTTACCTTTTTAGTGCTGTCCCATGGTGTTTTATAAAATTATGTGATTGCATCTCCAGGGAAGGTAATTGCTGGCTCAACTTGATTTCTTTTTGTTTATTCAGTCTGTTTCTCCAAAATCTTCCAGAACACAATGTTACCTGTTGTCTCAGCAAATACCTTTAAGAAGTTATATATAATATTTTAATTTATTCAACATTTATCTTCTTGAATTTTTTAGTGTATAGAGGCTTATAAACTTAGCTGGTGAAGTAAGCTTCCTAGGGTTAGTGTTAGGAGATTAATTAAATGTCAGTCTCAACCCTAGTAGCAGCTTTCTGTTCATTACTGCTGTAAGTAACCCCTTGAGGGCGCCATGCACCCATGGACTGGTTTTATTTCATGTTTTGTGGTTAGACTTTATTTCTCAGGTTATACTGCACTATAATCACTTGTCATTGTGTTCACATGAATCTAGTTTTGTTTGATTTAAAGGTGTATATATAGCCTTGGTCTCACATTCTGTCAAGATTGTGTAATGCAGGCATGGTGTAAAGTGCAGCCATTAAGACTGTAATGAAAGAAACAAACAACCATAAACTAAACAGGAAAAAACACACAAGGCTGAGAAGGTCTTAGAACTATGCCTGGGCAGCTAACTCGGGGACCCATGAGCCCGGAGTAGCATGAACATCCAAACTATAAATGTAACAAATGTGTGCGGAGAGGACCAACCCTCCACATCACACACTTGCTGCAGGGGAATACCTCCTGCTAGTGCAATAGATGAGGTGATCCCCCTGGTTGAATGAGCCCTGATTCCTAGAGGCAAAGTGATCCCACGTGCCTCGTAGGAGAGGGCAATAACATCTCTCGGCGTAAGTCAAAGCAGCCTTTACATGTTTTGGGGCCACGGGGGGGCGCGGGGCCGCAGCCTTGTGCGCACATGCTACACAACCTTGGGGTCCAGACACTTGCAGTGTGGCGGCGTTGGTACTCTCGTTCCCATAGCGTTGTCACGCTAAGGATAAAGAAGGATAAACAGTACTTTGGTCAACATAAAAACTGAAATGGGTCAAATTGACCCTTAACATAATATGAGGGTTGAACATGCAAATACATACATTTACTGCAAAATATACCCCTACTACTTGTTACAAAAATGAATGTGCTGCATGCCCCCCCAAAAAACTGCAAGTTTGAATTTTCAGGATAATATGAAAACATGAAGATAGACATGATTATTCACATACAAGGTTGTTGTGAATTTTCGTATGGGTAAAGTTTTCAACAATTAAATAATTAATACTGTCCCACAGAGATAGTGAGGGAAAATAACTTGGGTGAATTTGGGAAAATTAAATCATGTTTTTCTCTGAATATTTGTCGGGAAAATTAGTTAACTATCCAGCTAGCACACAATAGATTTTAAGGTGCTTATAGACCAACACAGTCTTGACTCAGTGTCTGTTCTGTATTATAATTATTACAGGTATGTACTGTTCATTTAATTTGCTGATTAGCATTGATGCAGTTAAAACACTAAGATTGGCATTATATAAGCCCTGTAAAAGTTTACTAAATATGTACAAATTTGTTGTGTACATATCCGCACTGTGCTTTTTACTTACTGATTCTTTCACTTTAGTTTTAAGGCTGAGTTAAAATTTGGGTTAACTTGAACATCATATTATTGCAAACGGTAAATTTCTTAATGCTCAAACAATCAAACAGCTGTCGTGTTGTCTAAAATATGAACTTACCACCTAGCTGTGTGAGTGAGCCAGCTGGAAAAGGAACAGAGGAGCATAAAGGAGCATAAAATAAAGGTATAATAAAACATGTGCAGTATATTAAAAACTAATTATGCTTAAAGAAGAAAAAAAGAACATTTGCAGGAATGCAGTTAATCACAACTATAAAGAGAACAAAATAAAGTTTTGTCTTGGTTTTGCATTCATAACTGTTCTGTTTTTTTCTGCTATGTTATCATATTACTGCTTTGTTTTTTCCTGTTTAGTTTATGGTTGTTTGTTTCTTTCATTACACTCTTAATGGCTGCACTTTACACCATGCCTGCATTACACAATCTTGACAGAATGTGAGACCAAGGCTATATATACACCTTTAAATCAAACAAAACTAGATTCATGTGAACACAATGACAAGTGATTATAGTGCAGTATAACCTGAGAAATAAAGTCTAACCACAAAACATGAAATAAAACCAGTCCATGGGTGCATGGCGCCCTCAAGGGGTTACTTACAGCAGTAATGAACAGAAAGCTGCTACTAGGGTTGAGACTGACATTTAATTAATCTCCTAACACTAACCCTAGGAAGCTTACTTCACCAGCTAAGTTTATAAGCCTCTATACACTAGAAAATTCAAGAAGATAAATGTTGAATAAATTAAAATATTATATATAACTTCTTAAAGGTATTTGCTGAGACAACAGGTAACATTGTGTTCTGGAAGATTTTGGAGAAACAGACTGAATAAACAAAAAGAAATCAAGTTGAGCCAGCAATTACCTTCCCTGGAGATGCAATCACATAATTTTATAAAACACCATGGGACAGCACTAAAAAGGTAAAGATGGCCATTTTGTGAACTCTTTATTCTAGCTAAGTTTTTTTATAGATATAAAATATGAACAAAACATGTAAAGGCTGCTTTGACTTACGCCGCTGGCTGATGTGGACATAAATTTGAAGAGCACGTACTGGACACAGTAAGTTAAGTCTCTCCTGGTCCGAAGCTGTAAAGGCGGAGGACAGAAGGCTTTAAAAACAATAGGGTGCATGTTGGGTTTATGGAACTTTCGGAAAATAGTTTAGTGAGGATGCAATTACGTACGTCCTGAGAGTACTAGGGCACAAGCCCGAGGACAACTTTTTCTGCAGAAACTAAAACAATTCGGCTGAAACAATTCGGCAGTGGACTGGGTCTACCTGCTTCGCACACACTTGCTGCAGGGGAATACCTCTTGCTAATGCAACAGATGAGGCGATCCCCCTGGTTAAATGAGCCCTGATTCCTAGAGGCGAAGTGAGCCCACACGCCTCATAGGAGAGGGCAATAGCATCTCTCACCCAGTGTAGTGGCGACCGCCCGCCGGTTGCAGCCCCAAAATGTGTAAAAGTGAAGATCACGTACTGGACACAGTAAGTGAAGACTCTCCTGCTCCGAAGCTGTAAGACGGAGGACAGAAGGCTTCAAAACAATAGGGTGCATGTTGAGAATGGAACTTTCGAAAGATAGTTCAGTGAGGATGCAAAATGGCCCTGATTAGCCCAGGGGCAAAGTCTAGGCAGGATGGGGAGACTGACAGATCTCCAATCCTCTTAGAGAGGTAATGGCCATTAGAAAAACCATCTTAAGGGTCAGAAACCTGAGGCGCTGACTCTAGTGGTTTAAAAGGGGTCTTAATTGGACCTTTGAGCACGATAGATAAAACCCACAAAAGGGACCGTGGCTCTAGTGGGTGGCCTTAACCGGGTAGCTAAAAGGGTGTTTTCCCACAGTAACCCCAGAGTTTAGGACGTGGCAGGCTAAAATAGCAGTTACGTACCTCTTGAGAGTACTAGGGCACAAACCCAAGGACAACTGTTCCTGCAGAAGCTCCAGCACTAAAACAATTCGGCAGTGGACTGGGTCTATCTGCTTCGTCATGCACCAACTTTCAAATGCATTCCTTTTGAGGGCATAAAGCTCTTCTAGGGGAGGGGGGCCCTAGCACTTAGAATAGTCTTAATTACGCTGGCTGGAAGACCAGCTTGACATGATTGGTCCCATTCAGGGACCGAACGTGAAGGTTCCAAAGCTTGGGCCAGGGATGAAATATCATCCCCTACGCCTGAGCGCCAAGACTCCCGGGAGCAGAGCTATCAGGAAAAATGCATAAAGGCGTAACCTGGGCCATGTACGGGCCAAGGTGTCCAGACCCGGGGGTCGGGGGGTTGGGGTTCGGGCTGGAAGAGTCAGAGAGTAGCAAAAGGGACATTTGTAGCAAAGAGGTTCACCTGTGCTACATATAATCTCTCCCAGATTGACTGACTACTTCGGGGTGGGGTTTCCATTCCCGTGTGTCAGAGATTGACTGGACAGTACAACTGCTCCCACATTCATATGACCTGGAATGTAAATCGCCCTAAGGAAGAGTAACATGGTGCGCTAGCTAACTAGCGGCTCGAGCACAGTCCGCCCTGGCGATTAATATATGAGACTGCCATAGTGTTGTCCGCCCGCACTAGGACATGGTAGCCTCTCAACTGCTGGAGGAAATGATTTAGGGCCAGAAATAGAGCCCTCATTTCGAGGCAATTAATGTGCCGCGCGAGAAGAAGGCCTTTTCAGCTCCCTTGGGCTGGACGGTCATCTAAGACCACACCCCAGCCTGTGAGGGAAGCGTCTGTCGTTAGCATCTGCGACGACAGGACGAATTTAGAGTGGGACCCAGAGTCAAAAACCATGGTCTGAACCACATAGAAAGGGTACGAAGCACCTGGCATGTAACCTTTATTGGGGATTAGCCCTAAAGTGAAATCCCCTGTCTTAGTCACAACTGAAATGCTCTCATGTGCAGAAGGCCCAAAGGTGTCACCGTGGATACAGCTGCCATGAGAGCTAAGATCTCTGAAAGTGATGGTCACTTTCTGGTCTAGCTTGATTTCCTTAAGGGTGTTGAGGATGGATTCGACTTTTAGGTTTCAATCCTAGAAACAAAGATGAGCTAGGACGACATGCTGATGTCGAAGCGCTAGTGTTAGTGGTTCGGCATCCTGGAATATAGCAGGTTATGACCGAAGGACTAACGTGTCATTGGAGACCGGTGTTGTCCAAAACACCAAAGGCGACAGAACTAAACACCGATCTCCTGGAGGTGCCTGGGAGGGCATGCTTTTATGGAAAAGAACGTTACATGCCCCTCGCCGGGGGGCGGGGGGTCACCCCCACGTAGGGGTCCTGGGTGTGTAAGCCTTGAGGACTTCTTCTTTGAAAAGAAGGCGGCGCAGCGATCTGATCTTTTAGAGGTGGCCTGTGAAGGGCGGCGAGCCGTACCCCAGTCCTTACGGGGGCTGCCCGGCTACTAACGCTCCCCTTCTGCGCCTCTTGCCTGGTGAGAATCAAATCTGGTCGAGGCTGGGTGGCCGACGGCCTCGACTCTTGAGCACGGCGTGGGAAATTTTTTTTCCCAAAACCCTGTTCATATAGCCTAGCCTCTTGAAACCTGGTGGCGACGGAATTAACATTGTCGCCAAATAGGCCGGAGGGTGAGACAGGGGTGTCAAGGAGGAATGTTCGATCCTTATTCTTGATGCCTGTCAGATTTAGCCATAGGTGTCTCTCAGAGGACACCAAGGAGGCCATAGGCACGGGCTGTTTGTTTAGTAGCGTAATTCTGTGAATGCTTACTGATTCACAGTGCCGACAGTGCTCAAATCATTCAGCAGATCAGCCTGGTACGCCTGCAAAACCGCCATGGTGTGCAAGGAAGCGCCGGCCTGACCTGCTGCTTGGAATGCCTTCCCTACCAGGGTAGAAGAAGTTCTACACTGCTTGGAGGGAATGGTTGGCTTCTTTAATAAGGATGATGTTCCAGGAGAGAGAAGCCCGCAAGCGTCTCTTCTATCTAGGGCATCACCACATAATCTCGTGCTTTTGCATCAACGATTTTCGAATAGAACTACGTCGATGGTACAAAAATACGGGATGAGAAAGGTTTATTCTAAGAACGAGATAATCCGTTATGGAGGTCATCAAAAAAAGGGAGAGAGCAGCGTTGTGGCACCCTCTACTGGCCACCCGACATAAATCTGTCGTCTAATTTTGATTGTTTTGGGTGAGCTTGCTCCTGTGGCCAATCAATGTGCATGTGTTATAACTTCAAGCAACTCCTCATACTCTCTATCATTCTTAGAGGAGCGTTCTAAGGTAGCTACTTTCATTTCTACAGAAGCAAGAGAACGAATCTCTTTCGTACACCCACAAGAAGCACAGAAGTGCGCTTGTGAAGTGGAAGGAGAGTCTTCGTGATCGGGGGAGAGGGCGAGAGAAAGGAGGGACTCCGTCTCTCGTGCCTCGACCAGATCAACTTGTGATTCCCAAGAGTGCACCGCGGCTCGTGGTTCCTTAAAGAATGCAAGGTGCACGAAGCACCTTCATCGGAAGATCATCACAGTGCTCACACTCCCCTCTAAGTCCTTTGAGAGCATGGCTCTCACCCAAACATAGCAGCGAGAATATGTGAATAGCCCTCCGAAAGGAAATTTTCACAAGGGGGACATCGAGCTATAAACTCCGCCATTATTTCTGGTGAGTTTTATGCTTTTATCTGCTTTTAAATGTGTTTTAAATGTATTTTATGCTGACACGCACACGCGCACAATGTCAGTGACGACAAAGAATCTGAGGAATGTTTCTGTCTCACTTGCAGGTGCATCTCATCAGATGACATCACCTGACCGAGGTTATATAAGCCAAAATTTGGCGTGTTTGATACACACATGCTTCACAACCGGTGCTGTGTCGAAGTTTGTTCCCCCATCAGGATACGTTTTTTTAGCCCCACCCCCGTGAAATCGGCAAAGGGAACGCGCATTTAGGAGAAGGCTCGCCCGCGAAGGGTTATGCGCGGACCACTGAGATTCTACAGAGCGCGATAAAGGCCATAAAGGAAATTGTTAGCGTTTTTTTAATCCCCTGACGAGCTCTAGCCATCAGGATGTGTTTCCCTTGTTATCTTGGACATATTTAGAATGATGAACCTCGGCTGAGTCACTTGTAGGCTGTAAACATGTCAGTATTTTGTCTGATATTTCATATCAAATATATTTCAGCAAAACCATAATGCCAAAATAGAGACCCGTCAGATACAGTCTCAAGACATTAATGATAATAATAATAATAATAGTAATAATAATAGTAGTAGTAATAATAATAATTATATATAATTATATATATATATATATATATATATATATATATATATATATATATTGTGGCGTGGGCGGGGTTTCGGGTAATAACCATCATGCTTTGCGGGAGGGACTGTTATGTGTTCACCGTGTTGGGGAAAGGTGTTTGGTTTAGTGGCTTCAGCCAGGGTATGTGTGATGTGTCTTTTGAGCCGTCTCATGTGTTCGTGTTGTGAGATTGTGCTACATAATAAAATGTGCTACATAATAAAATACTCCCAGCCAGTTGCATTGGGCAGCAAATAAGCTCACTCGTCTCTCCACCATCCTTTCCGGCGTAAAAACGCCACATTGGTGTCAGAAGTGGGATGGAGAGTCGCGAGTTAGAGCGCACCCCGGAGGAAATCCGGAGGATCAAAATAGGCCGCCGAGTAGCGGAGCAGCTGAGGAGGAAGAAGACCCTCCCTGATGGGGCCAGCGCGGGCAAAGAGCGGCGACCGGAGCGGAGCGGCGCGTTCCAGGTTCCGGCATTGGACCTCGGAGAGGATTCCTCCAGTGACACGGAGCAAGCTACAGCTCCGTGCCCCGTCCGCCAGCGTAGCGACCTACAGCTGCGCCTGCCGGCGATCCCCACGCGTTCACGCGGGCGAGGAGTTGGCAACCCGCGTGCGGAGCGCCTCCGAGCCACTGGGGGCGTTCGCCATGGACCTGCGATCTCTGGCGCGCCAGGGCTACCCGGATTTCGGACACGGCCAGCAGGAGGAGCTAGCTCGTCGCGCGTTCCTTCGGGGAATCCGGCCGTACCGGCTTCGCGAGCACCTCCGGTTAGCGGCACCGGCGTCCCTGTCCGAGGCGCTGCGCGAGGCCGAGCGCGCCGAGCGCATCTGGGGTGAACACCGCGGCGAGAGAGCCGAGCGATCTTCGGTGGCTTGCGGCCGCTGGGTAGGTGAACCTAGCCGGGGACAGGGCTACCCGTCGCGGCTAGGTCTCGACCCAGCCTCCGAGTTTCCGCGACGCCGCCGAGGCCAGGGACCGCCAGACTACCGCTGCAACGTTCTCCGGCCGGAGGACAGCGTACCCCAGCAGCCGTTAAACTAGCTTCGGGGGGCGCCGAGGGGAACCCGCCTCCCGCAGCCATCTTTGTTTCCCCAACTGCCGGATTTAACTTCCGGTCGGGACGTGTCGGAAATCGCGCGGGGGTCTACGTGGACTGTGGCCTGGACAACGTTTCGCTGCGGGCGCTCGTGGACACCGGCTCTACAGTTTCGCTGCTGCGCGGGGGATTGTTGGAGCGTGGAGAGCGCGGTCGTGTGCTGCCGGACCCGGCCGTGAACATTCGCACCGTGTCGGGGAGTTATTTAAGGATACAGGCCTGTCGCACAGTGCGAATACAAGTAGGTGCAATCATTCTTTTTCACCTATTCTTTGTGGCGGATATCGAGGATGATTGTATCTTGGGGTTGGACATTTTGGAAAGGTGGGGTGCGGTACTGAATCTCGCGGACGGGACTCTGCGTGGTAGTTTCGGTTTAGCTAGGTTGCTAGTGCCCAAAGCGCAGCCGGACGGGTTAGTAGCACGCACCAGGGGGGCGGAACTTCCGGTGGCCGCGCCATGTAAACATCTGGTAGCTGTCCGAGCGAGAATAATGGCCTGAGCATAATGGCCTGTCAAATGTGTCGCAGCTACGCACCTTTCTCGGGTTAGCGTCGTATTATCGCCGGTTCGTGAGGGATTTTGCTACGATCGCCAGCCCGCTGCACTCGGTTACGGGAAGCTCTGGTTACGTCGCCCGTTCTCGAATATCCTGATATAGCTCGTACGTTTATTCTCGACACGGACGCGAGCGATGTAGGGCTGGGGGCCGTCCTGTGTCAGGTTGCCGGGGGCAAAGAGCGTGTTGTCGCTTACTTCAGCCGCGCGTTGTCTGGGCCGGAGAAGAATTATTGCGTCACGCGGCGCGAGCTGCTTGCGGTCGTCGCAGCCCTTAAGCATTTTAGGCCATATTTATCCGGCCATCCTTCTTGCTGCGGACCGATCACGCTTCGCTGGTGTGGCTGCTCAGTTTTAAAGAGCCCGAGGGGCAGTTAGCGCGTTGGCTCGAGCGGTTGCAGGACTATCACTTTACTGTTCAGCACCGAGCGGGAAAATTGCATGCTAACGCCGATGCGTTATCCCGCCGGCCGTGCAGCAAAGAGCGTTGTCGACACTGCAAACGGGTTGAAAAGCGTGTGGGTGGTCACGACATCGAACACACCCCGACCCCCGTGAATCAGAACATTCTCCCTGCGCAGTCTTCCGAAGCCCCCGTCGGTAATCGGCCGTCCGAGCCGGCGTGCAGCCGAGTCACTGCGGCACCTAAACCATCGCCGGTAGTCGTTTCGCCTGTGCCACAGATGGACTGCGATCAGCTAATGGTCGAGCAGGAGAAGGACCCGGCGCTGCAACGGGTATTAGGTTGGGTTAACGCGGGCCAGAGACCGGATTATGCCGCCATTGCCCACCTGGGACCAGAAGAAAAAGCTCTCCACTCGCAGTTTCACCGACTAGCGTTGCGGGGGGGTTTACTCTACCGCCAGTGGGAACGGCCGTGTGGCGCTGGCGAATCTTTTCAGCTGCTGGTGCTGCGGGCTTTGCGGGCATGTGTGCTGGGGATGGTTCATGGGCACGCGGGTTCGGGACACTTTGGGGTAACTAAGACACTGCGGCGGTTGCGTGCTCGGTTCTACTGGCCGGGTTGTCATACTGATAGCGAACTTTTTGTTCACAGATGCGATGTCTGCACGGAAAAGAAGGGCCCTACCCAGCGCTCGCGAGCACCCTTGCAAGACTTTCGGGTGGGGGCGCCCATGGAACGTATGGGCGTGGACATTCTGGGGCCGTTTCCCATCTCTAATCGCGGGAATCGTTATGTGCTGGTGGCCATGGATTATTTCACCAAGTGGCCGGAGGCGTTCGCTGTTCCGGATCAGAGCGCTTCCACCACGGCTCGAGTGCTGGTGGATGAGGTGTTCAGCCGATTCGGCGCCCCGGAGCAGTTGCACAGCGATCAGGGGCGTAACTTCGAGGCGGAGGTGTTTGCGGCGGTGTGCGAGCGCCTCGGGGTGAAAAAGACCCGCACCACGCCCCTGCATCCACAAAGTGACGGCCTCGTGGAACGGTTCAACCGAACACTCACCACCCAACTCGCCGTGCTTACCAGCGACCGGCAAAAAGATTGGGACGAGCATTTGCCTCTCGTGCTTTGGGCGTATCGTACAGCGGTGCAGGAGTCCTCGCAACTGACGCCAGCTGCGTTAATGTTCGGTCGCGAGTTGCGCACGCCTGTGGATTTGGTGTTCGGGCCCCCTCCCCAAGTGGATTTACCCACGAAACCAGGTTTGGATTATTTTTGGTCATTGAAAGACAAACTGTTTCGTGTCCACGAATTGGCGCGTAGACACTTGGCGGACGCCGGGGTTAAGCAGCGCCGCGTGTACGATACTCACAGCCGGGGGCGCGACTTTGCTACTGGGGAGCAGGTTTGGGTGTATTCCCCCGGAAGGAAAAGGGGGCTCTCACCTAAGCTTATGTCGCACTGGGTGGGCCCCTGCACGGTTGTCGCACGGCTCTCTGATGTGGTCTACCGGGTGCGGTTGACGGGGCGGTCGCGATTGGTCGTGCTCCACCGGGACCGGCTCGCTCCCTACCAGCCCCACGTCAGCAAAACATTGAGCTCTGTGGAGGCCGGTCCGCCTTAGGAAGAGGGCTGTGCCCCGCCTTCCCCCGCAAAAAGACTCCGGCGTTCACAACGCCAGCGCCGACCACCGTCACGCCTGCTAGACTGAGTTCGCCATGGTGACCGGGGACGGTCACAGCTCGGGTGGGGGCAATGTGGCGTGGGCGGGGTTTCGGGTAATAACCATCATGCTTTGCGGGAGGGACTGTTATGTGTTCACCGTGTTGGGGAAAGGTGTTTGGTTTAGTGGCTTCAGCCAGGGTATGTGTGATATGTGTGTCTTTTGAGCCGTCTCATGTGTTCGTGTTGTGAGATTGTGCTACATAATAAAATACTCCCAGCCAGTTGCATTGGGCAGCAAATAAGCTCACTCGTCTCTCCACCATCCTTTCCGGCGTAAAAACGCCACAATATATAATTATATATAATTGTATATATATATACAGTGGCGGACTGGGACAATAATTCAGGCCGGGAATTTGACTCCACTCCCAGGCCACCTCTGCTGCTGCAGTCACCACCACCCTATTCATGTAATCTACTGGACTGATAAACTTGTAGGCTAACCCTATTATTGTAACAGGTAGACTACCAGATGCAATATAAATGAATAAAAAATAGCCCTTAACAACTCACTAGGAATACACCATTTATACTACCAAACCAATGACAAATAGAAAATTGGCTTTTTAAAAGAGATAATAAGAGACACATGTTTGAAATATTTACATTTTATGTATTTTCAGTGCTCAAAACTCTAGTATATCAAATGCATCAGAAACACAAACACAAATAAACTTAACAAAACCTATGACAGCGTAAGTAACAGATAAGAATGTTTACTCAATTATGGCATTATGTGGAACAGACCAGTAAGAGTAAACAGTAAGTAATTAGCACTACTAGTACACCAGTAGGCGTTTGAATTGGGTGATACTTAATAAAACTTGATACTTAAAAAAAAAAAATCTAAATCCTTAGACTGTGGACAGGCAAAATAATCAAAAGAGATATAAAGGCTTTCACTGTCTCCTTAATCTTTCCCTGAATCCTTCTCTCTCTCACTCTGCACATCTAGTTGCTCTGCAATATGATAATCATCTGTACTTATAATTGTGCAGCCATCAGTTGTATGTCCCCAAAATCACAGTCCTACTACTGATCTTATAAATCATAAAAAGCACATGTTTAAAAAGTATAGCCTGCTGCCTGCATGTTTAGTTTAGCTTATCTTTAACTTTACCTGAAGGTCCCTGCTCTGACTCAAACGCTGAACTGTCCACCACCTCTAGCTCAACAGCAGGAGCATTTACAGCACTAGTGCTACTGCTGCTTCCTTCGTCACCTTTTCAGACGAAACGAGACTTGACACAGCACAGCAGCACTTACATATCGTTGCTCGTTTGTTGGTTTAGTTTTATCGATTGTGATGATCTAAGTGATTTGGATGAAAGTGTTCGTCTGCCAAATTATTATAAATATAATGTAAATGTAATCTTGACCGACCTGTTCCCTTACTGGCGAACATGGCTGGGATTTTGCAGCAGCTTGCTGCGTCTGCGGCCAGGGCTTTTTTCCTTTTTTTTTTACGCTGACTCTCTGCTCCTCCTTTGCGTTTACGCTCCATTTTTTGAACGATTTATTCAGATATTAGGCAGTGCGTCGCTGACGTTGGGTCATGTGATGTAGGAGTGTAATTTTCCCTCCTGATCTTCTAATCTTCCCCTCCCTTTCCATTGCCAGATTCGTAGATTGAGAGATCCATTAATTAATTCGTAGTTATACACCAGCCTATCACATGCCAGGCTGATCGTCTATATATATATAATTATTATTACTACTACTATTATTATTACTATTATTATTATTAATAATAATAATTGGTATAATAATAATAATAATAATTATTATTATTATTATTATTATTATTATTATGCGAGATAATAAGCATTTTATCCGCGTGATGTCAATTCACTAGGTCACATCTATTTGAATTAACCCAAACTGCATATGAAAGAAATCAGCACTCGTAGTGGTCCATTTCTTTATATTAAATATATACTGTATTTTTTTTTAATAGCATAAACAAATCATGGGTAGTGTATACCAGTGATTAAATATAAACAATACTGAAAAGTGACTCGGCCGAGGTTCATCATTCTAAATATGTCCAATATAACAAGGGAAACACATCCTGATGGCTAGAGTTCGTCAGGGGATTAAAAAACCGCTAACAATTTCCTTTTTTGCCTTTATCGCGCTCCGTAGAATCTCAGTGGTCCGCGCATAACCCTTCGCGGGCGAGCCTTCTCCTAAATGCGCGTTCCCTGTGCCGATTTCACGGGGGTGGGGCTAAAAAAACGCATCCTGATGGGGGAACCAACTTCGACACAGCACCGGCAACATGACAAGATGTTCCCATAGCGTTTTCACGCAGCATTGAGTGTAGCCTTTGAAAGGGAACAATATGATACGTGCTGGCCTCACTGCAGGAGAAAAAAGGTGCATGCAATGTAAGAAATCTTAAAACATGTTAATGTTGAAACTATATACATTCGGAACACAATGCCATGTTGTAAAAGAGCAGACATCTAGCAGTCTTTTGTGCATGCAGAGTGATTCTGGAGGTCCACTTCTGATCAAGACATCAAAACATGGATTCAGGCTGGGATTGTGAGCTTTACCACTACTACTGGATGTTTCTGCTCCTTTTTGCCCGTTATCCCTTTCTTCCTCCCACTATACACATTCTAGTGATGTTACCTAAGATGTTATCTAATTCAGTATTTTTCCCTGATTTTTGAAATTTCTTTCTACACTGTAAAAAAATACTGAAGGCGTTTTTTGAACAGTTGATATTGTAATGTGTCTGCTACTTACACTCTGTAAAGCATTTATAATAGTTCCAATCTGAGGTGTTGTTTCTTAATTGGTGCTTTTTAAGGCTGGTAACTTTAAATGAATTTCTTCTCTGCAACAGAGGTAAGTTTTAATGTGGCTTTCCTGTGACGGTCTTCATGAGAGCCAGTTTCCTCATGGTGCAAATACACTTGACAATACTACTATGGCAAGAACTGTTCCAGAAGAGCTGATTTTTTTTGTCTTAAAATGATTGTTGATTGTTATGTGTTTCATAGTTTTAAAATCTCCAGTATTGTTCTAGAATGTAAAAAAATGAAACACTAAACAAAAACATAGATTTAGTGTAACGGTAAGTCACGCCCTCTGCTCAAGCCAAGTCATGATCTCCAGCGACTCCTTTCCACACTCCATTCCGTTGCTTTTGCCGCCTCGTTCGTTCATGCTCGAGCACGGCTGCGCCTAATCTCATTCATCACTTTCACTCTATATAACTCTTCCTCAGACAGCGAACTATTGCCGAATGATTGCGTGCTCCAAGCCAAGTGTTTTTGTGCCTAGTGTTTTACTAAAATATACATTTTGCCTCTCACGTTGTTGACCCTTTTTCTCCCCTGAAGTTTTGCTTCACGAATTGGAATTGTTTGCTTTGTTGACTGATAACCCGGCTTTGAACATTTGCTTTCCCTTTCGACTGCGATTCTGTTGATACCCATAGGATCACTGCAGCTCTGATCTCCCTCGGCTGCTGCTGCTCTCCCTCTACCGGCGCGCCGGATTCAGTACGCGCGCAGCGGACTTCATCTCTCCACACAGCCGCGCTCACACTGCTGCAGCTTTTGCCCAGACTGCGCGTTCTCAGCCGCGCGCGCTCTGCTGGCCACCGCGCACGCTCTGTGCCACTCGCTCCTTAACTCCTACCTACAGCCTCTGCTCAGCCACGCCACAGCTCACTTCAAAGTAATGTTTTTTTTATTTCAATCTCCTCCTTTTGACTCTTATTTTCTGCGTTAAATTAGTGGTATTTAAATAAAGTAACTTTCCTTTTGATTATAATTCATCTGTTTTGACCTTGACATTGTGCATTAAAATCAGTTATATTGAACCTATTCTGTTGTGTCTGCTTTTGGGTCCTCCAAGCCTGCCTCACACAGACCACCCGTGACATTTAGAAGTTGGCTATGTGCTATGATGCATAGTAGTAGATAGTTTAAAATACTGTAACTTCTACAAAAAATGCATTTTTAAAAGAAGGTTTAACTGCATATGAAACAAAATCTAGGATTGTGTTTAAAAAGCCTGATGTACAGTATACAACATTCAAACCTTTTTTAAATTAATTTAAATGAACCAAACAACCAAGCCTAGTGTCTCTAGTTTGTGGCTGAATTTCTCTGCGCTAGTTGTGCAGCGTTTTGCTGAGCAAAAACGAAATAAATAAAAAAAATCGTACACAAACACAATTTGAAGCCAGATTGGAAAAAAAACAGCCGACCAGGATGTTCTTTTGCCCAGCCTCTGATTGTTTGGTTTTGTGACCTACGGGCTGAGCAAGCAAGAGTTTGTTTTTATCAGAAATGAGGCACAATTATGATACTATTTATTATTGCCATATAAATTTACCCAGCAGCTGGGTTACTGCATCAGGTACAAAATCTAAAACCTGCCACATTAATTTGGACATGGTACACTGACATATGAACAGTTAGACAGCATAAGATGCTAAATGGCGTTTTTGGACTTTCACTAATTTTAGCAAATTATTTACTTCTGGCACACAAGGCTGGAACAAATGTTTAATTAAAAAAAATACTATATAACATTTATTTAGAAGCTTTGAACTTTCATGTTTTAGGAAAACCCTGACATGGAGCAACCCTATTTCCTAGCAAAAGTCGACACATACTGAGCCACGGAAAATGTTTATGGCAAAAAAAAAAAAAAAAAAGATGTTTTTTGTGTGTTACTGTCACTGCAGTTATCTCAGCATTAATGGAGTATGTTTATACGTCACCTAATGTCCATGATTTTGATGCTGTATGAACACCTTATTACTGTATATACTGTACTTAAAACTATGTGGGATGTTGTAATAACCTTCTGTTTCACATCAGTGCTTCCTTTTTTTCCAACTCTTACTCCTACTATCAATAGCACTGGTTTCATGCACTAATATTTTTAGAACAAAGTGCAGTAGAGAAACTATACAACTATACAACATTTAAAATGTACAAACTTTGTGTACAAGAGACATTGCATGCTTTGGGGTCAAAATCTCTTTGAGGTGAACTTAATTTCTGCCTCATGTGGCATTTTTGTTTGAAAGAAAATCAGCCTTAAACTAAACCTTGTTACCGTAACATAGCAAACAAATGCTACGTTTCACTTTCACCTAAGACTTGCATTGTTTAAAAGGTTCCCTTGGTTGTAAACCTTTTGTGCCGTAAATTAAGTTACATATTATACTTTATATGATCTAAAACATTACACATTACCAGTAAATTGCAATTCCTTCCTGTTAGGAATAAGTATAATGTTGTACAGTAAACATTAAACTAAAGTAGTGTTCAGTGAAAAAATGTAAAATAACCTGTTTAGCCTGATGTCTACATGGGTTTTAAGAAATGTTGAAATAGTAATAAGTTAAAAAAAGAATTCCAAGAAATAGTTTCACATTGTCTATCTTTCACCAATGAGAATGGCATATGAATAAGTTTCAAACATTAAAAGTTAATGTAAAAGAAATATGAATACTTGTAGAGATAAATATATTTGTTATATCTTTTATATAAGCCACTAATTCATTTTAATGTCAGTTGATTTAAGAGCTTTCTACAACATACAATTCCACAAAGAAGTGAACACAAATTTACACACTTAAGGAAGTTCTCGACGTCATGTAAGATCTAGTTCTGAACCAGTGTGTGAAGCAACTTCTTATGAGTGTATTTACAGTAGCCGGTAAGGCGGGTAGGGGAGGTTACAGGTGTCATGTTTATTATAAAGTCTGCAACAAGGAAGAAGCAACTCATATGGTTAGAGACGCAGCCAACTAGCTGAAACCAGAAACACACAGAAATGGAAATGAATTTATGTCAAGTCGTGTGTGCTGTATGTTGTCTGCTCCTTTATGCAACAGGTAGGTGAAATGCTGATTATGAGATACATAACATTTCTTTAGATAATATATATACATAAAAAAATATATATATTATGTAGAGCAATGTTATGTATTCATATACAATTCCATAAATTATCTTTTCATTTTGTGACGCTGCTTTGAGACAATGACGATTTTTAAAAGCGCAATGTACATAAACTTTTATGAATTGAATATATATACAGTATATACACGCATGTATGCCTTCCCTACCTGCCTTACATATATGTGTGTGTATATATATATATATATATATATATATACACGTTATGGCAAGCTGTTAATGAAAATATTCATGGGAAAACCGAATTAAAACTCCATATATATTGAATGAAAAGTCTGAATGTATTGAATGGATTTTGATTATATTGAATAAAATGTCAGAATATATTGAATGGAAAGGCTATGGAAAGTCTGAATTTATAGAATGAAAAGCCTGAATTGATTGAAACATGACATGACCGAAACACATCACCATCTTTAGAAAGAATGAGTGAGTCAGCGAGAAACATGGTTGCTGCGATTCTGAGAAAAATGAAGAGATGGGCAACACGTTAGTTAGATGTTCATGAAACCAGTTTGAGACAATCTTGTTTTGTGGCATGGTGTGTGCATTAATATTTTAAAAGTAGCCATTAAAAGATCATAAAAGGTGGAGGCTTTGGGGCTGTGGAGGGAGAAACATGGTCAGCAACAATACCCAAAAGGCTGTGGCTTTCAGCAATAATTAATTGCTATTAACAGGCCTAAAGTGGGGCATAAAAACGTTCCCCAAATAATTTGCACCAGCTGAGAGTGTTGATACATTACAAGCAAGGCTGGGTTCATGGACTCCTGTTTTGGTCCCGATTTCTGACCCCACCAGAAACAGATAGTAGCAGAGATACACTAGATGTCATTAACTGTACAGTTTTGGTGCGCTTGTGCCAACCTCACCTTTCTGTTCCTTGCTGACTGAAATTAAATCCACTTAAGATTTTGACTTCTTGTGCATTCTAAGACGTTCTTCTGCTCACCGCAATTGTTTAATCTGGTTAAGTCTAAACCAGTACAGCCTGCTCTGTTAGCTATTGGTCAAAGAGGACTTACTGGAATTTTTCAGTTTGTTGCACCATTCTAATCACCTGTAGATAATGTTGTTTGTGAGATCAACAGTTACAGAAATACACAACATGTCAACAATGATGCCATAGTCAAAAAACTAAGGTATGGTGAAGATAACACAGTTGCATATATTTGCATGACAGTGATACAAATCATGTCACACGATTGGCTGATTAGGAAACTGCATGAATTAGTAGGTGATCAGTTGTACCCAATGAAGTGTTCCGTGAGTGTACAAGCAACCAAAAAAACAACAACAAACAAACAAAAAAACCTTGAACTGTATGGGGGAGATGTGACAATAACTCGCAGTACAGTACCCACAGACGGAAGGACAAATCGGACATTCCACTCACTGAATGTTCAAGGAAACGACTCCTAGTCACATAAGCTGGCATCTTCGTTTATGGATATATGGCCTTCTTCGAAACATTTACAGAATTCTAATGTTTGAAGAGTCTAATCATAGAGCAGAGGTCCGTTCTTCGTACGTCGCTTGACACATCCGAGATGAATTGACACATCTAAGATGAGATCATCGTGCTAATTATGATCCGGCTAAGTCGGTTCTTCGAGCTCACCTGTTGTTGATGATTAGTAGAGCTGGATTGAGTTGTCTAGGATTATTGCGCGCTCGTGCGTTGGTTTAAAAGGCGATATGCATCGACAGTAGAAACACTGATCACAACCCCTCCGATTGGTTGACGAAATGGAAAAAGACCGGCTCAACTTTTTTTTGTAACACGTGTTATGCGCTGAAATGCCCCCCTGCCATGGATTGCCCCCCCTACATAATCGCTATCAAATATTATATTAGAACATAAATTTATAGGTTAATGGTTTACAAATTACAAATTACATGAGACAATAAAATAAAATAAGCAATATGAAAATAAATATGTTGTATATGAAAAAATAGAAATATTATGTATAGTTTTATATTGTTTATTTTATAATAAAATTAGTTTCGTCCAATTTATCATTATAAAATTTTAATTTTTAATATATATATAAATATTTATTAGCATATTTTTATGACAAACCCCTGAAAAATAAATGTTACAAAATAAACATTTATACAAGAATTTGTATTAATGGTCTTGACGGCTGTCTCGTGCCTAGGGTTTATTATAATAGTAATATCATATTTGATAATAATAAACCTATGAATTTATGTTCATATATAATATTTGATAGCGATTATGTGTGTGTGTGTGTGTGTGTGTGTGTGGGTGGGGGAGTCCATGGCAGGGGGCATATACTTTTCTTTTTCCACGTGAGTCGGTCATGCTCTTTAACCAATCAGATGTGACCTCGCCATTTCAACCAATCATAACCCGCCAGGAGCGCAGGCTAAATCCTGTTTACATGAAATAAACCTGCTCCCGAGCAGGTTCAAACTTACGGATATGTTGCTATGACAACAAATGCTAGAAGCGCATCGAAGAACGAAACAATCCAAGATCAGGACAAATCCACAACAATCAAATCCAGCTAACTGAGTTAGCGACGTACGAAGAACGGACCCCGGAGCTCAGGACACACTTTATTTACACTCGGCCATGAGCACATGTGAACAGAGCTGCTAGTCATGTCTCTGACTTACTAACCAACTACGTTATGACGTAATGACGTTTTCTTAAAGGTGTACACTCATTACAATAATAATAATAATAATAATAATAATGAATAATTAATAGGTAATTATTTTTTAATTATAAAATTAATTTTATATTAATTACAATAAATATAAAAATGAATAGTAATTAAATAATCACTAATAGGTGATTCTGATTTGGTTTTGTGTTTGATATTTACTAGGGACTTTATCAAAGTGCACCTCCGTCATATTTTCTGATTGTCATTATCTCTAGCCTTGTTTAGTCATGTGTATGAATTTTTCCTGGATTATTCATTGAGTGGTCTCACATCTGTTTTTGTTATCAGAGTTTTTGGGCTGGTTTGCTATGTTTTCTTTGTCTTTGTTAGTTAAAGGATTGGTTGTTTTGTTCATGTTCTTGATCCCATTTTGGATTTGTTTGTTTAAAAATATATTGAACTCTTAACATTTGTACTTACACACTGGCTATTTCCCTACAAACCTGACAATGTGCCCATAGTGATTTTATGTATTCTGTTCCCTTTGTAGCTGTATAATATAGTTATAGTATAATAATAGTATATAGCACTATATACAGTAGTACTATTTAATAATATAATACAGTTATGTATTTTCTCTCCTGTTAATATAATATGTGTTTTTGATATACTGTTGTGCTCTTCTCCTCCTTTTCCACTAGGCTCACTTGCACAGCTAAGTGGTAAGTTCATGATTTAAACAACATGAACGCTATGAGAATTATAATCACAAGATTTACAGTAAACTGACAGGTTTGCAATAACATGATGTTCAAGTTAACCCAAATTGTAACTCAGCCTTGACTAAAGTTACTTTTTCTAGTAAAAGAATCAGCAATTCAAATTCAGTAAACTTTCACAGGGCTTATACAAAGCCAATATTTGTGTCTGTGTTTAACTATGCATTGGTGCTTTTTGAGAAGTTTACCAGAGCACACCTGTAACAAAACAGACAATGAACCAAGACTGTATTCACAAAACATACTACAGAAAAGCACCAACTACGTACCACAGTACATGCTCTCACATCGACCAAAAGCATCTTAAAATCTAATGTGTTCTAGCTGGATATTTGATAAAAACAACAACTTTTGAGAGAAAAACATGATTTAATTGGATTTTTCCCAAAATTTACAGGAGCTATTTCCCTGACTGTTTCCCTCATACAGTTAAGGCCTTATACATTTTGTCAGGTCTCAGCAAAAATTCAATGATTGCAACCCCCACCACTGTTGACAACTTCAACCCTACAGAATTGTCACAAGAATTTTATTTGTAAATAATTATGGAAATTTATATTTCCCTGGAAATTCGAACTGCCAGTTTTTCCTTTGGCATGTAGACACATTTACTGTTTTAATAAGCAGTATGTGTATATTTGGCAATGTAGGTATGTATTTACATGTTCCAGAAATGATAGGTGTTATCCAAATGTGAGTATGCACAAAAGATTGAAAGCAAATTAGACATGGGTGAAAATTATGTAGCAAACAAGCCGATAATTAATTGGGATAAAGAGTATATAAGGAATATAGCCTATAACAATGTTGCCATATGAAAAGTTTTTTTTTTTTTTTAAATATGGTAAAATAAATAAAATAATGTACGTGTCATACTTGTTTAGCTGTGAAATATGTTTAGCTTAAACTGTATTAAAGGACCTTATTGTATAGCTACAGTAATAATGCAGTGATTTTATTGTATTAATACTGTAAAAGAAAATACAGTATCCTAGAATCTGTAAAACAAAATATTAACCAGAAAGTTGTAGGTAAAGCAGTGAAAGCTTTCTTTTGATCTTGATCTAGCTTTCTTTTGATCTTGTTTTGCTTTTGTGGACACACTGTACTTTTGACTAATGTTGTAATCTTATTATAATGTAATAATTAATATTCTTTTCTACAAGTGTGTGGTCGGGCTCCACTGAACACAAAAATTGTTGGGGGTGCAAATGCTGCTGTCGGTTCCTGGCCTTGGCAGGTCAGCATTCAGACAAAGGGCTTCCATTTCTGTGGTGGCAGCCTGATCAATGAAAACTGGGTCTTATCAGCTGCTCACTGTTTCCAAAGGTATAAGTGTTATGATTAAGAAAATAAAATAACCACACAATAGTAATGTAGCTATTTGCATTTTCATCATGTATAGCTCTTAAGGTTTCCCTTAGTTTAATGAAAGCACACAGCAAATTCCCCAGTGTTGAATTAACACTTAAAAAGTTCAACTAACACCCACTAGTCTTTATATGAGTTTATAGGACTGTATATAGGGGTCTCAATAGCTCTTCTTTTCATTTTTAGCCCTAATGCAGTACCTATCACATTGGTACTAGGAGCACGGAATCTGCAGGGGACGAGCACTAATATTCAGCAAAGAGGCGCTTCTAAAATTATCATCCACCCAAACTTTAACAGTACCATCATTGACAATGACATTGCTCTAGTCCAGCTGTCCTCTGTAGTGACGTTCAATGAGTACGTATTGCCGGTTTGCCTCGCAGCAAGCAGCAGTTCTTTTTCTGGTGGTATAAATGTCTGGATCACAGGATGGGGTAGAATTGCTACTAATGGTGAGTGACGCATAGATACACAAAATGTTTTATGCTTAATCAGTTGATTTCATTGTATTAGTTTTTTAGTAAAGTTTTCATATGTAAATTTGAAAGAAATGTAATCTTCCTTTCTTTGGAGCATTTTTTCATGCAGTAAAATCCAGTTTTGTGTAAAGAAATACTAAAGAAAGTAATGCAACAGAAGGCAATAAGAAATTCCTCTGTAGGGCAGGTGGTAATGGCTCGGTGTGTTAAGGCTCTGAGTTACTGATTGGAAGGTCTGTGGTTCGAGCCACAACTTCGCCAGGTTGTCACTCTTGGATCCTTGAGCAATGGCCCTAACCCTTTCTCCTCCAGGTGCTGTATAATAGCTGACACTGCGCCCTAACCCTAGCTTACTAACAAGAAGCTGGAATATGCGAAGAATAAGGAATTTCAATTTTCAGTAATGTATATGTGACAAATAAAGGCTGAACACTGAACACCAATTCTCGAACACTACTTAGTTAAATTACTCAAATAATAAGGAAGCTGGAAAATACTTACCAAGCAGCAAACAGCTTCTACCAGTTTGATTAGCTTAAACTTTATTTTTGTCACTAGGTGTTCAGACACAGCTAGATTTTTCAGCAGGTTTCATTATTTTAAAACATGTTAATAAAACTTAATCATTGGTCTTCACAGTGGATCTGGCAGCCCCACAAACTCTGCAGGAGGTGGTGGTGCCGACTGTCAGTAACACTGCCTGTGCAACGGTATATGGAGATTTATTAACCAACAATATGATATGTGCTGGAGTGGCTGCGGGAGGAAAAGGTGCATGCAATGTAAGAAATCTAAAAACAGATGTTAATGTTAAAACTATATACATTCAGAACACAATGCCATGTTGTAAAAGAGCAGACATGTACTTAGCAGTCTTTTGTGCATGCAGGGTGATTCTGGAGGACCACTGGTAGTCAAGCTCAACCAAACATGGATTCAGGCTGGGATCGTCAGCTTTGGCACTAACGAAGGATGTTCTGTTCCTGGCATTCCCACTGTGTTCACCAGGGTCTCCCAGTACCAAGTCTGGATTGAGAACAATACCAACAGCAGTAAAACTGGATTTGTTGCATACTCAAGGGGCAATTGTGGTTCCTCCAATCTCTTCTATTTGCTTTTTTTCTCCATCACCCCTTTCCTCTTCTTCCTATCCACATTCTAGGGATGTTAACTAAATTAAAGATACAAGCACAGCAGTAAATTAGTCTTACTGCAGTCAACTTATTTTAAGAAAGAAAAAAGATAGCTTTTATCTTTAACTTTGATTTAATACTATGTCATTTTTAAAACTAAATTTCAAAGGTTATGTGAACCAGTCAAACGACCTGATGTACTTAACATTATTTTTAGCTTTTAAGTTTTCCTCATTTAAATAAACCAAGTTCAATGTCTCCGGTTAATAATTGGATTGCTATAGTTCTGTATGTGTGTGTCATATACTGTACTAATATTATGCCCTTATACTTGTGCATCATTTTTGACCCCCGCAAAAAACTTTTTTGTGCATGCACACAATTAGTAGCCAGATTGGCTACTCAGAAAGAGCCAACCAGAGTGTCCCCTTGTCCATGTGATTGTGATACCCTTGTGATTAGTTGGTTTTGTGGCCCACATGTAACAGTATGCAAGCTGTTTAACTGTTTTTGGAGCAGAAATGAGGCACAATTATAATGCCATTTATTATTGGTATATAAATCTACCCAGCAGCTGGTTTACTGCAAATCAACAGGGGGACATGGATAATTTGGGACACACTGTCATATAAACAGGTTCTAAATTTTTACTCAATTTAGCAAATTAAATAAGTTTGTCCATAACAAAATGTTTAGTTTAAAAAACACTAGATAACCTTATTTTAGAAACTACTTGTATGTCCATGTTTAAGGCAAACCATGACACAAAGTGGCCATATTTCCTAGCAAAAGTTGACATGCCAACTGTAAAAAGCCAATTGCACCATTTCTTTCTGTCAGTTAATCAATGAAGATAAACATCTTGCTTGGCAAAAAAGGACCTATTGTCCTTTTGATCTGAATGCACTCTGGAATTTACCAGAATGTTGAAGCCAAGAAAAATTATGTTCAGACTTTGTTTCTGTCATTGCAGTTATTCCAGCATTAATAGAGTATGGTTATACATATCACTTAACATCCGTAATATCGTATGTCCTGTAATATGAAACATTATTACATTTTGATGTTGTTAAATACTCTATTGTATACTATGTGGGATGTTGTTATATACAGTACTGTAACTTTCTGTCCCATTTTCTAATTGCTGTATCCGGTTTTTCCTTTTGCTCCTGTTATCAATAGCACTGGTTGGTTTACTGCACTTTCCAAATGCAATTTTAATGTAAATTAAATAAAAAAATAATATTAGAACATGCACAAACGTTTTATACAAGAGACATGGGATACAAACTCTGTGTGTGGAAAGCTGTTGTGGTTCCTAGTGGTTGTTTAGCTTATAGTTAATTAATTATTAATCCCAGTAATTAGAAGCGTTTTTACATTTTTTAACCGTAAAAATACCATATTTTTTTTACTGTGTTTTTTCTGTTTTTTAAATTACATACAACTTTATGTAAAATGCTTCAAAGAGTCCATCATTGTTCCTGTCTCGAAGAAACCTCATCCTGCATTTAATACCATAATTCCCTCCACACTCACCACCAAGCTGGAGCACCTGGGACTCAGCTCATCTATGTGTCAGTGGATCTCCAATTTTCTGACTGGCAGACCACAGGCAGTAAGGATGGGCGGACATGTCTCAGCCTCACTTACTCTCAGCACTGAAGGCACCAGGATTGTGTTCTGAGCCCCCTGCTGTACTCTTTGTACACCTACGACTGCGTGGCCACTACCAGCTTCACCACCGTCATCAAGTTTGCTGACGACACTGTCGTGGTCGGCCTGATCACAAAAAAACGACGAGAAAGCCTACCTGGAGGAGATTGGAAATCTGGAGAACTGATGCCAGAGGAACAACTTTCTCCTGAATGTCAGCAAGACAAAGGAGCTAATAGTGGACTTCAGTACAAAGCAGAAGAGGAACTACCAGACCCCAGTCATCAACAGAAGCCTAGTGGAGAGAGTCCTGTCACATCAACACCGTGGTAAAAAAGGCCCGGCAACATCTGTACCTGCCGGGCCTTTAGACTGCCCTCCAAGGTGCTCATGAATTTCTAGTGCTGCACCATAGAGAGCATCCTGACTGGAAACATCACGACCTGGTTCGTTTCCGCTCCCTGAAGACCAACACAGAGAGACTGAGGAGGAGCTTCTTCCCACAGCCGATAAGGTCTCTCAACCACTTCACCATGCAGATCTAGTACAATCTTTTAACATCCATGGGCACTATGGACACATTTACACACATCTACACTCTCATCTACACTTACATGTTTATGTTTACATTCTGGACCATTGCACAAAGACACTTAAATAAGGCACCTTTATAAGTCACTTTTTATGCACATTTGCACTCCATCTTTCTTCGCCAAATTTTAATAAAAAAAAAAAGTACATTATGTACAGTATATATTTCTATTTTTATGTACAGTATATTTCTATTTTAATTTCTATTTTTATCCTAGTTAAATTTAATTTTCTATCTATTTCTTTTATTCATATTACATTTTTATTATAAGTTTTAATTCTCTTTTTAAGGTCACTGGCGGTCGTATAAGCATTTCACTGCATATTGTACTGTGTATGACTGTGTATGTGACAAATAAAATTTGAATTTGAATGAAAAATTTTTTTGATTAATTTGAAAATTACAATAATAAATTCTAATTAAATATAAAACTCATTAGATAAAAGTTTATGTCTATACAAAAAATTTAATGTTTTTCTTTGTAATTTTGAGGTAAATCATTTTTGAGGTAAATTAGTTTTATAATACTTTGACAAGTTCTAGATGCAAGTTTAGCATTTGTTCATGACTTCTGTCCTGAAGACCAAACCTGCCCATAACATTTTCATCACCTCTGTTCCCTTCCCCAACATGTCCATTAAAATCTGCACCAATCACCACTCTCTCACTTCTGGGGATGCTCTGCATCACTTCATCTAACTCACTCCTAAATGTTTCCTTCTCTTCTAACTCAGATCCTACCTGTGGGGCATAACCACTAACAACATTGCACATCACACCATCAATTTCCAGCTTTAGATTCATCAACCATCAAATACTCTCTTTACCTCCAGAACATTCCTTACAAACTCCTCTTTCAGGATAACTCCTACGTCATTTCTTTTCCTATCCACATCATGGTAAAACAACTTGAATCCTGCTCCTAAGCTTTTAGCCTTTCTACCTTTTTACCTGGTCTCCTGGACACACAGTATATCCACCTTTCTCTGTATTATGTCAACCAACTCTCTTGCCTCCCCTTCAAAGGCAAGTTGGTTGACATGATACAGTCCTAAATTCAAAGTCCCTACTGTCATTCCTAAACTCTTGCCTTGCCTCTTCTCTCTTTGCCTACGAACACGCCTTCCTTCTCTCCTTCTTCGACCAACAGTAGCCCAATTTCCACCAGCACCCTGTAGTTCAACAGCACCAGTGACGGTCGTTGTTAACCCGGGCCATGACTGATCCGGTATGGAAGTCCTGTGAATGATTCGCATATTTTGATTTGGCAAATGTTTTACGTCGGATGCCCTACCTGTCACAACCCTCTGCATTTATCCAGTATTGGGACTAGGACAAGAAGATACTGGATTGTGCCCCCCTGTGGTTACATTTGAAAAAAATTCTAATTACCGCTTTATTACTGGCGCATTTAAAGCGTGCGAGTGAGTGGGACCTGATGCGAAATACACCTACATTTATTGCTCAGGTATCAGACACAAACATAACGTGATATGAACCAGCTATTGGAAAACGGGCGTCCTTTAAATGTTTAGCGCGCAGAGGTGGTCTAGGAGTCGGTAAACGGTTTCTGTGTAAATTCAGAGGAGTGAAGACACGTTGGTGAGCTACAGGTAAGGAGGAATGCAGTGTCTGAGGGACAGAGGAGAAGACTCGGAAATGTAATCGTGTTTCAGTGGGAGAAAAAATAAATGCAGCCTTAAGAGAGAATGACGTTAAGAGATTTCTTTATTGTTATTTTAACCCTTATTGTTCTTGCTGTAAACAAAGCTAATTTATTACTCATTTATTAATACTGCCAAGTTCGTTTATCACAAAACCTTAGATGAGTCTCAGGTACCGTTAACATTACTTCGTCATTCGTCACAATTGAGAAGCTACATGGATTCACTTACACCTAGAAGGATAAAGGAGTCAAATGAACAGTGAGGGTTAGCTCTTTTTTTGAGTCATTTAGCTCATTTCATTTTTTTCATCAGAAATTTAATCTGGCATATGGAAATGTTTTACTCATCCCATAACCTCATACTCCAGTACATCTATTCTGAATGGCAACTACACTGATTCTCTCCATCTGTTCTGTATTTTTCTACCCATCCTGAGGCATCTGGAGATTGTGCAAGTAGACGAAGGCCACCCCTGCGAGGATCCTGAGGCATCCAGAGAAGGACCAGCTCCAGCTGGATTCTGCTTTATTATGGTTGGAGCTACACATCCTGCTCCTGTGCTTCCAGTGATTCAGACCCCATCTGCCCTCTGCACCTGTTGACTCATCCCTATGCTGAACTGGACTTCATGTTAATTTAAAGAACTTCTGTTATATAGAACTTTCAGCTGCATAACACACATGATGTTAAATAATCTCCATCTGTTATCACCCAAATAAGGATGAGTTCCCTAATTGAATCTGGTTCTTCTTCTGGTTTCCTCCTATTGCCATCTCATGGAATTTTTTCCTTGCCACTGTCGCCGTCACCCTTGGCTTGCTCATCAGAGAAATTTCATTCATTCATCTCATTATTATCTAGACACATCACATCTACACGCAAAAATTTTAAAAAAAATTTCTTTCATTTTTGTGAAGCCGCTTTAGGACAATGACCATTATTAAAAGCGCTATGTAAATAAAATTGAATTAAATTTAAAATAAAGTAAAATGTTGCATTTTCAGTGGTAGGTGTTTCGCCTGCCATGTGGAAGGCCCGGGTTCGATTCCACGCCAGTGCCCAAAGCCCCCAGCCACTGGATGCAGTGCCGGTCCCAAGCCCAGATAAAATGAGAGGGTTGCATCAGGAAGGGCATCCGGCGTAAAAACCTGTGCCAAGTTGTAGTGCGGACCGGATATTCCGCTGTGGCGACCCCTTGTTGGGAGCAGCCAAAAGACTAACAACAGTTGCATTTTCAATAAACAGACCACCAATAATTCTACATACACAAATTTTGGCTATAGCTACAGTAATTAAAATATTACAATGCAGCTAAGGACATATAATAAACAGAATGAGTAGTTCACCTCATATCTTCTAGTCTGAGTCATTTGTTCTTTTGAATCTAGTAGAAAATGAACTAATCACTCTCCGAGATTACTCGTTCTTCTGAGTCACTTTAAAGATTTGTTCAAAAAGAACGAATCGTTCATGAACGACCCATCACTAGTGTACAGTACTCTGAAATTTAACTGCAGTATAAGTATTAGTGTCTGACACTGTTAGCCTAAAAGGGTCAGAGATGACTTATGTTACATCAACAACTGCTTTTACTCTCCAAAATGTAAACTTCCAAAAACATTATTTATTTGTACTTTAAAATGACTCATTCCATTAAGTAAATTAATGTCAATACGTCAGTCAAAATAAATGTTTATTCATGTTAATATTCTCATATATAATATAGTATATACATTGACACATTTTGTTCTAATTCCATAGAGATCAATATGTTGAAAACTTATATGTATATGTAGCTTACTGCTTCTGTGTGATACAGTATGTACATTTACATTTTCCAGCTCTAATTACTGTCAGTGATATTGAAACTTGCTTACATTTTTAGATAAAACATTGGAACATGGGAGAAAAAGGCATCCAGTAGAGAGACAAGTCCATTGTTAGTAAGTACGGAGTCCAATATAAGACTACTTTGAATCTTTTCATGGTGATTTAAAAGTTAACTCCTTTAACCTTGGATCATTTTGAGTCCAATTTTTTACTATGTAGAGATCCTTTCCGTATTAAGGGGCCCCAGTTGAAAAGTTCTAGAGTTTTCCTTCAACATATCTAGTACAGTGAAACCTCAGATTGTGAGTAACACGGTTTGCGAGTGTTCCGCAAGATGAGCAAAAATTTGTAATAAATTTTGACTTGAAAAACGACCAAATCTTTTTCGTTTACGAGTACAGAGTATCATGTATCACGTACGCGCTTCATGTTTTGACGCCGAGTGTCACGTGATCACAATTGAGCCAATGTTTTTTCTCTCTCTTGCGCTGCGGAATTGTGGGTAATCGTCTTCCCTGCTGGGTCTTAGTCTCTCACTGGTATGATCAACATCCATACACCCATGTACTGTTTACTATAACATTGTGACCATGTGTGTGCGCGTAAACATATTTTATTGTGTTTGTAAGCACGTGTGTACAGAGCGTGTGTACAGTGCGTGTGTACAGTGCGTGTGTACTGTTTCTTATAGCACATTTGTGTGCGCGCGTGTAAAGCAAAAGATAGTCTCAATAGAGAGGGTAAAAATCTATTTTCTCCCTCTCTGTTTCAGCCTGTTGTTAGGTGCGCACACGTAATTTGACTGTGCCCCTTCACACACACACACAATAAAAGTTTAAAGTGGGAGAGAAAGCAAGCAGGCACCATGGCCTCTAAGGCCGTTGTGGAGACTTTGTCCCTTTGTGCCGGAGGACGGCGTGCAGATTGAGGACGTGTTGCTAGCGGTAGGGGAGCCGGTCGGGTGCGAGAACATCTATTCTGCCTCCCGGATGAATAAAGCCGTGGTGGTTTTTGTAACCAGTGTCGACCTCGCGAGTGCACTGACACAGAGCGGAATACGTGTGAGAGGAGCTGCAGTTAAAGTCACTCCTCTGTCTGTCCCCGCAGTGAGGGTGGTGATCTCCAACGTGCCTCCCTTCATAAAGAACGAGGCAATAGTGTGCAAAAGCCCCAACATGCGCCACATCCTGTCGTTTCGCCGGCAAGTTTCAATGGTTTTAAATAACCGAGAACAGACACTAAATGTGAACTACACAGTGTGGCTACACCGTCTTTGCCACCACGGAGCCGCTGAGGTGTTTTGAGTGCAGGGACGTTGGTCACAAGAGGCTGAGCTGCCCGCATAGAGCCGTGCAGCCAGAGAGCTCGCGCGGCGACACGGCCGGGAAACAGCGCCAGCAGCGTAAGGTCATCCAGCGGGGAAGCACCGAGGAGTCCGTGCCTGCGGTGGGCCTTAACGACACACCTGAACTTCAACAGGTCAGTACTGAACACACCGGCAGCACTGAGACACACCCTGCGCTCGGCGCTGAACTCAACACCGGTACCACTGTACACAGCGCGAGTGCAGAACCTGATGCCGGTACAGTGTTTAGTGCTGACAGTGAGCACGCCCCCAACGTCTGCACCGAAACACAACAGCCGCAGACCAACTCACCACCATAGACACCCAAAGACACAAAACCGAGGAGAAAACGAGAGAAGACGTCCGGTACAGAACCGACAAATAAGCGGAAAACCCGCAGTCAGACTCAGAGCACCACGGTACAGGAGAGTGAGGAGGCCAGATGCAGCACCGCACACACACCTGTAGGCATAGAGGAGCAGGTCACCTTATTCCTACAGCTGTCCAAAACAGAGAGGAAACGGGTAGTAAAAACGTTAAAAAAACTGAAAAGAAACCTAACACAACAGGTAACAAAACACAAACTGTTACTCAGAAAGAAGAAGAAAAAATGGACAACAGCTGAAACCAAACCACAAACTGTAAATAAAACTGTAAATTAATGGACAAAAAATAAAACTGGAAAAAAAAGACTTGTTAATAGTAGGGAAGAGGGGTGGGGGGTTTAGTGGGTGTTTAAAAAAAAGAATAAAAAATTGTAAATATGTAAATACTGTATGTGTGCGTCTATGTATATGTAATGTACGCATGTTGACTGCGCTGTGTATGTGTGTTCATCCAGTATGCGAGTGTGTGTGTACTGTATATATATACACATAAGAAAAAATGTAAAGTAGGTTTTTCTTTATTGTTTCACAATAAAGTGTGTTCTCTCTCTCTCTCTCTCTCTCGCCTTTACACCCACCCATGCCCCCTCTCTGCCTCACACACACACAAACACACACACTCTCTGCTCTACACAGAAACACTGCTCTGTCGCAATTCTTTTCATAGGTAAAGTGTAGGTTCATTTGTTTGTTTGCTTTACAGCAGTGATTCCATTAATACGCGCTCACATGAGTGTCATTAGCAATGTTGCTTGCTAATTTTTTAGACTAAAACAGTCTTTCTGTTAATTTGTGTTTGTGTGTGTGTGCGCGTGTTTGCGTAAAATTCAAATAAGAGAGGAGAAAGGTGTACTGTGTAAGATAAGCAGGGGAGACAGGCAGACATAAACACACAGCACCTGCGCGCATAAATGGAAACACTTATCTGGTGGGATTTTATTTTTAAAGGTAAAGTGCAGGTTAATTTGTTAATTATTTTAACTTTATATTTTGCATTAATTATTTAGATGTATTTATTTTTTTGGGCTGTAGAACGAATCATTTGAGTTTCCATTATTACGTATGGGAAAATTTTGATTTACGAGTGTTTTGGAATACGAGCCCGCTTCCGGAACAAATTATGCTTGTAATCCAAAGTTCCAATGTATTTAATATGATTTTGAGTATTTTGTTAATCTTTTTCTCGGGCAACAGAGGAAAAAAATTACTTTTTCTTTTGAAATTGCTCTGTCGCAATTCTTTTCAAAGGTAAAGTGCAGTTTAATTTTTTTTATATTTACTTAATATTTTGTGTTAATTATTTTATGTATAAATTTTTTGGGGCTGTGGAACAAATAATTTGAGTTTCTATTATTTCTAATGGGAAAATTTACACACATTTACAAGTGTTTTGGAATACAAGCCCGCTCGTAATCCAAGATTGCACTGTATGTGTGGCTGAAATTTAGCAAAATTTTGGCAGTACAACTTGCGAACTTTTAAATCTGACAAAGTGTCTTATATGCCTTTGACAAAAATATACTAAAGGATACTGTACCACTTGTCTAAATCTGTCCCCTTTCCTCACACTGCCATCATGTGGCCAAAAACGTGGCCTAATTGTGGCAAAGGAAAGGAATCTCACATAAATGTAACAGTGTTGTCTTTGTGCCTTTATATCACGAGGGGAATCCTGGATGCCATTTTGTCTCAGAGCTGTTTTCCACTGTATTGGACTGTGAACTGTGTTTTGTTGAGGATTTTCTGAATTTAGGATCATTCACCATCAGGACAGCTTTTACAGGACAGCCTCCGTCATTGCGCTTCAGGACTGATTCGTTAAAACCAGTGAGATCGATTTATTTTCCCCGCATCCCACATGCACGCACAAACAATATGATTTATCCACTGGACTTTAGATATTTTACATTCACTTACACACTGTAAATATTGTATATAATTATAAATATTGGTATCTGTGTGCAGAAAGTTTAAAAACAATTTGTCTCATGTGTTTCAAAGCCATGGAGGTAATAAAAAGCAGTAACGTGAAGTGCCACTATGAGATATTTAGTGAGCGTATGTAAAATATCTAAAATCAGAGCCCAGTGTTATGCACAAAATGTCCGCAGTCATGGATTCTCCGCCTCATCCATAATCGCCATAAAAATATCTATTACAACATAATTTTATAACTTAAAACTGACTGGACATTTCTCAATGTAAACAGACACCTGCACCAACAGATATTATTTTGAAAAGATAGACAGAATATTTTAATAGGATTTGCACTTCTGGAAAAACAATGCTGTAGTAGTATAATTAAATTTTAATGAGCTGGAGTCCTTTTAAGACAAACCTAAATCATTATCTGATCTTCTTTTTTGATTACTCATCTGTCATTTACTTTCTGATTACCGAACAGGGAGTGTATTTGGCAGAAGACAAACCCGCAAACAAGGCGTAAGATACCTGATACTGTATAAAATATTTATAGATAGTAACCATTAAAATTTTTGTATTAATTAATAAGTTTGGCAGAGAGATCTGCCGTACAGAAAGACAGGCAGACATGTACATGGGGTATGTGCACAACTACAGGCTGATTTAACCATTGTGTCAAAACTGTGGAGTTGTGGCGTTTGGCAAAATGATACAAAATTCACAGTGATATGGATACAACAATTTTGACAGTGTTTTGTAACTACCTAGTGATTCAAAGGAACATGCAAAAAAATATTTTATACAGTATCAGGTTGCAACCTATTATCTAATTTTGCTGTCAAACTGTTTACACACTTTGACGACATAGGGCTGATTTCATAGTGCTTGGCCCCTAATGATAATCCCTAGAAAAACAATAGAGCCCTTCACACACTATGATGACATAGGGGTGATGTCATAGTGCTTGGGCCCTAAAAACCTATTAAATCTAACAAGACGTACTAAAACACTATTCTTTCACACTGCCTGTCTTTTACAAATGAGAATGGCTGACTGGTGGAACTAGTTCTGAATCAATTTAAGAAGCAATACATTGTAAGATCACGTGAGAGATGACAAAGGTAGTGGTGGCTACGATTTCAAATTTGCTGAACTGTTTAATACGTTTAAAAACACGTAACATCAGACATAGACTCAAACTAGAGGAGACACAAAGGAACATGGAGATTAATTAGTCAAGCAACGCACTCTGTGTTTGTCATTGGACTGCTGGGAAATACAGGGAAGTCTTGAAAAAAGATGGAAGCATATGCTGCTCCAAAGAGAACATCTTTTCCTGCATAAATAGTGTCTCATAGATATGCAATTTACCCATGCCACAGGCACTGAAACACCCCATATCATGACTGATGCTGGCTTTTGGATTTGATGCTGATAACAGCTTGGATGGTCCCTTTCATCTTTGACCAAGAAAACATAGCAGCTGGATTTTCCAAAACTGTTTAAAATGTTAGACCCAAAACATGTTTTCAGTATGCCAATCTCAGATGAGACAGCTAGAGGCCAGAGTAATCTTTGAAGCCTCTTGACAGGTTTGACACCTAGCTTTCTTTAGGCCTAAATTGTATTTGTAAACGCAGTCACAAATGGTGTTAAAAGCATGATGGTTTTTTAAAACAGTAATGTCTAAAGAAACAGAGATCACACAAATGCAGACATGCTTTTTGGCCCTGCCCTTTAGGCATTGAGATTGGTGAGTTCCCATAAATGTCTTGATGATATTGTGTACTAACATTGAGAAATGATATACGAAAATTACTGAATAATTTGTTTATCAAATCTGTGAGCCTCGTCCCATTCTTGCACTTAAAAATAATAGGCCTTTCTTTGACACTTCTTATGTGTGTTAATCATAATTGGTTTATCTGTTTAACAGAAGTCGTTTCTTCTCAACCTGTAATTTCTACTTGTCACATTGTTATTAGTTGAAAATTGGCCCTGTACCAACTTTTTGAAGAAAGTTGCAGGCACCAGATTTTACCAAACAGTTGAAATCACGTAGTAAATTATCAAATAATGTGTTGTTATAGAGTTTTCAATATAGTACAAGGTGAAGAGACTTTACAGATTACTTAGTTGTAAATAATGAGGGATGTTTAGTAAATCTGTAAACTTGTAGATTTGTACATTTCAACCAAATTTATACATTTAAAATGTTTCTTTTTCGGCAGTGAAATCTTTCTATTTTTCTATTTTATTCTATCTTTCTATTTTCATGCCTGAACAGTCGTATAAGCATTTCACTGCGTGGTTGTGTACATGACAAAAAATTGCAAGTGTTGACTGTTAACACTGTCAACACTTGCACCTCTAGGGTCAAGGGTTTGAGTCCCACCTCGGGTCTGTGCGCGTGGAGTTTGCATGTTCTCCCTATGTTTAAAGGGTTTCCTCTAGGTATTCTGGTTTACTTCCACAATTCAAAACAGGGCAGACTAATTTCCAGATTGCATGTTGTGTGTGTGTGTACTTGTATGCCCTGCAATGGACTGGTAAGTATTAATGTATCAGCAAGTGAAAATATCAGGAAGCATGAACTGATAAAGGTGTCTGATCCTTTTTTATTAAGCAAAACTACATGCCAGAAACAAATTCAGAGAATAGAAACAGAAAATACTGTAGTTTAGTCCTGAAATCATTAAAACAATGCAACATTAACACTATGTGACATTAACACATTGAGTTAAAATTAAAGATACCTGATGGGCGGCACGGTGGTGTAGTGGTTAGCACCGTTGCCTTGCACCTCCAGGGTTCGGGTTCAATTCCCGTGCTTGGTGGGTTTCCTTCAGGTACTCCAATTTTCTCCCACAGAGATTTAATCCCAATCTGACACATGGAATGCACCAGACAAACTGGTCTGATCTATCGGGCCCCACCCTGTAACCCATGGCACCCTAAGGATCCACTGCCAATGTTGTACTGGACAGCACAGCACACCCTAGAGGTTTTGTGAAATCATACTCCTAGGAGACAGAGATAGGGTAACATACACAACACTGGGCATTATGTTGTGCATAACATTATGGTTGATCAGTGTAGGTTTTTTTGTTTATCAAGGGGTCGCTACTGTGGACCATTGGATCTATATGCATACAACTTGGCACAGGTTTTAAACTGGATTTTTGAAGATTGACATTTTTAAAATATTATTTTTTACCACTGGTGCCTTAATCTAACAAAACACGATGGAACATGATGATAGAGTATTTTGGAAACACTATAGTAGAATGAAGGCCCTTCTTTACTCTTTTTTTGTTGGCCTAATTCCTGTTGAGATAGGCAGTGTATGTTTATTTGCTGTGCACATGGTAACATCTATTTTATTTTTTTCCCCTCTGTATGATTTATATTCTCTCTTGTCCTCCATGTATGTATGTATTATTGTCACGTATTTTATAGATATAACATCATTGTTCTTAAAGAATCTTGCTTATACAGGTTTAGCTGGTTTTTGCTGTATTTCTAAACTAAAAGTAAATATACAGTTGAAAGTCTCCCACCATTGTTCATACAATCATTTAGCACTGTACCTCTCTCTTTCTTCTTTAATAGCCTCCCTCGTCCAGCTATATGGTAAGTTCTTGATTTAAACAACACCAAAGTTGTGTTTTTATTTTTTATTACAAAAGCTGTATAAATTATTCAAATATATGGGAACTGACAGGTTTGCAATAATTAGCAGAGTATTAAACCCAAAGGTTAACCCAATGTCAGCGTTTACATAAAAGGCAATTATCGCAGTGATTGCGTCAGAGCTTCTTGGAAGAAATTCTGAACCTTTAAAAACTTGTAAAGACTTAGTAGTAATTAGACATCATTAATACAGAGGCAGCAATTACACAGATGGTTATACAGTATATGCACAAAGGATTGCATACAAATTAGGCACGTGGTAACAAACAAGCCAATTCTAAGACAGGCTATAGATCATATCAAAACATAGCCTTTACGCGGTTGCCATGTGAGCAAATAAATAAAAACACATGAGGGATGCTGAAGCAGGCAAAACGTCAATAAAGACTGCTGCTTCTATAGCAGTATAGCCATGGCCAAGTTTTGAGAATCTTAATAAAAATTTTTTTTTTTAAGTCTGCTGCTTCACTTTTTTCAGGTATTTTTGTCAGATGTTACTATGGTATACTGAAGCATTTCATGAAATGTGTCTAAGGCTTAACAATTCACGTGTCGGGTTGTTTTTCAGCCAATGGAAAGGGCTCACAGTTTTGCCTAAGAACATAGCCATAAATAACAAAAGGTACAAAAACATACTGCAAAGAGTCAATATTTGCATTGTTGACCCTTCCTTTTCAAGACCTCTGCGATTTGCCCTGACATAATGTCAATTAACTTCTGGGTCACGTCCCATTCTTTCATAATCAATGTTTATCCGAATTTATCATGACTAATCAGAGTTTATCGTAATTTTGGGTTTTTGTCTGTCCACTCGCCTCTTGAGGATTGACCAATCAATGGGTTTTCAATGGGATTCAGGTCTGAGGAGTTTTCTGGCCATGGACCTCAAATTTTTATGTTTTGTTCCTCAAGCTTTTTTATCACTTTTGCCTTATGGCAATTATGGCTCATCCTTATCATGCTGGAAAAGGCATTGTTCTTCACCAAACTGATCTTGAATGGTTGGGAGGAGCTGCTTTTGAAGAATGTTTTTGTACCTTTTGTTATTCATGGTTGTATTCTTAAGCAAAACTGTGAGCCCTTTCCATTGGCTGAGAAACAACCCGACACGTACAGTAAATGGTCTCAGAATGCTTTAATATTGGCATGACACAGGACTGATGGTCGTGCTCACCTTTTCTTCTCCAAATAAGCTTTTTTCAGAATACCCCAAAAAATCAGAAAGGTGATTAATTAGAGAGAATTACCCCAGTCCTCAGCAGTACAATCCCTCCCATCTTTTGCAGAATATCAGTCTATCCCTGATATTTTACCTATAGTGAAGTGACTTCTTTGCTGCCAGTCTTCACACCAGGCCAACCTCCAAAATTCTTTGCCTCACTGCACCTCCTCACAACAGTTGGACCTCTCTCCTTGAAGGTCTTCATGATCTAATAAATTGTTGATTTAGGTGTGATCTTACTAGCAGCAATATCCTTGCTTGTGAATTTCTTTACGTGCAAAGCAATGATGACTGCACATTTTTCCTTGAAGGTAACTACAGTATGGATGACAGAGGAAGAACAATGATTTCAAGCACCACCTTCTTTTAAAGCTTCTGGTCTGTTATTATAACTTAATCAGCCTTAGGTGATCTCCACCCTCGCTTTCATCAACACTCTCACCTGTGTTAACAAGAGAATCACTGATGTGATGTCAGCTTGTCCTTTTGTGGCAAGGCTGAAGTGTAGGGTGCATATTTATTTTTGTAATGAGGTTCATTTTCATGGCAAATAATTACAATTCTTCTGATCACTCTTCATAGCATTCTGGAGTATATGTAAATTGTCATCATGAAAACTGAGGCAGCTGACTTTTAAAATTAATTTTTGTGTTATTCTCAAAACTTTTGGCCATGGCTGTACAGCTGAATCCATCCTGACAAACTGCACAGCTGCAGAGAGACGAGACCTACACTGAGTAATGAAAGCAGCTCAGTAAATCCTCGGGATGAAGCTCCCACAACTTGAGATTATCTATGCCAAGAGGATTAGGAAGTACACACTCTGATCAGCCCCTGTTAAAATAAAAGCAAGAAACTGAGCAGCAGCTTTTACCCCAGTCTTATAGCCCCCATGACTCCATCCTCATAGAGCAATGAGCACTTTCAAGAAGACTTTACACTCTCAAATAATTACACGTGATGAATTATTCACACATAATAAATAATACTGCTATAACAGGCTAAGGCAGTGAAAGGATGTTGTGTTGCCCAGATGTTCCATAGTATATGCATCCTAAGTAAAAAAAAGTATACCTTTATTTATTTTATGAGACAGCAAGTTTAAATTAAACTTCTGTAGTTTGCTAGTCTCACTAGGTAGCTAATATTTGTTATATTAATATTTTTAACAGTTCATCCTCATTGTGTTTTTGTTCTTGTTTCACTTATGTGGACACATTAAACTTTGACAAGTTTTACTTAATTTATGATATACCTTAGGGTGGTGGGGGTGTCTAACCCAGACTTTAAGCACAGTATTGTGACTCGTTTGCTGCAGTAAAACCACATTTTTCCATTTCCACATGTTTCGGCCATTATAAGAGTGGGAGGCCAGCATTTTAAACATGAAGCAGGCAGTGTCCAAGCACTAGTGAAACACTGAAATAAGTGAAACAGGGGATTATATAGAGAAATAAAGGGAGTTTTTAATCTCATATCTGTGTTCTGTTATTCTGCACAATCAAAAGTCCCTCATTGTTTCACAGCATAGCTACATTTGAAGATCAACTTAGGATGATGTTTAAAGGTCACTAACTTTTGCTATTAGTTGTTATTAAACAAGAAGTCCTGCAATAATATTGAAATAAAATGTATTGCATATTACAGTTCTGTGTGTAGTGTGTGATTTAGTAATTACTATTTTTTTAAAGAACACTAACTTTTTAGTTATATTAAGAATGTGTTCTCGTTTTCTTCCAGTGTGTGGTCAGCCTAAACTGAACACCAAGATTGTTGGTGGTCAAGATGCCTCTCCCGGGTCCTGGCCCTGGCAGGTCAGCATTCAGACAGGAGGCAGCCATTTCTGTGGTGGCAGCCTGATCAATGAGAACTGGGTCTTATCAGCTGCTCACTGTTTTCAACGGTATAGAAGTTATGATTGAGAAATTACAAAAAATAACTACACAATAGTAATGTAGATATTAATATTTCTTGATGTACAATACATAAGGGGTCCCATGTTATTATTTATTGTAAATGGAAAACCTGGGGAAATAATGGAGTTGCAAGTTACAGTACAATATACTGTAATCTATCTAAGTCTCTATATTTCCTCTTTTTATTTTTAGCATTCGTGCAGCATCTATCACATTGGTGCTAGGAGTGAAAAGTCTGGAGGGGGTGAACCCTAATATGCAGCAAAGAAGTGCTAAAAAGATCATAATTAACCAAAACTATAACTCTAGCACCAGTGACAATGACATTGCACTAGTTCAGCTCTCCTCTTCTGTGACAATCAATAACTATGTCTTGCCAGTATGTCTTACAACAAGCAACAGTTTTTACCCAGGTGATACTAAGACCTGGGTCAATGGATTTGGTAAAATCAGTTCAAGTGGTGAGTGTCATCTAATTTTTTTTATTTGACGTGTCAAGTTAATTTTAAAATAAAATCAGGAAAAAAATGAATCAATCCTTGCTTTGTAACATTCTTCCCTGCTGAAAGATTTAGTTTGGTCTAACTGGCCTAAACATTCCAAGTTGGTCAAACAGTACAAAACTTTTGTCAGTTTCTAAACTACTGTTCAAAGTTTAACATAATAGTGAGGCAATTAGAAAATCTTAAATATTTATTAGATTAATTACTTATGTTTTGAGGAAGCCGGGAAATTTTACTAAAAGGCAAAGAGCTTCCTCCAGGCAGTTGGTCAGACCATGTTGAATTTGTCAGCAGGTTCCATTATGCAAAAACATGTTGGTAAAGCTTAATCACTAAACTTTACAGTGAATCTGCCATCCCCAAAAACCCTGCAAGAGGTGGAAGTGCTGATTGTCAATAACAGTCGCTATGCAAAATTATATCCAACTAGTCTTATAACTAATAATATGATATGTTCTGGCTTATTTAAGGGAGGAAAAGATTCATGCCAGGTAAATAAAAACGAACAAACAAAAACAATAACAAATAATAAAAACTGGAATACTATAATTTGTACATGGTATAGTGACATGTGTTAGAAGAGTGGACATGTTGTTTACAGCTTGATGTTCATGCAGGGTGATTCTGGAGGTCCACTTGTCATTAACGTCAACAGACGTTGGGTTCAGGCTGGGATCGTGAGCTTTGGCAATGGCTGTGCTTTACCTAATTACCCTGGTGTGTATACCAGAGTGTCTCAGTATGAAGACTGGATAAGGGTCAACAGCAGTCCTGGGTTTGTTGCATCCAGCATCAGTCTTGGCTCCCCCCACCTCTTCTGCTTGTTGCTTTCTTTTTCCTTTCTCTTCTCCTGTTCTATGTTGTAGTGATAGCCACCCATGAAATGAAGTTAACATTCCTGTACTGGCTAATTTATCTGTTATATTTGAAAACTTTAAAAGTTTATATGTACATGAATGTCTATATACTGTACATATATTACTCATTAAAAGTAAAACAACATGAAGTGTCTTAGTAAGTTTTTGCGCCACAAAAAGCCATGAGAGCAACTTAAGCAAACCTTGGCAAATATTCTACAAGTTGCTGGGCTGCACTGGAAGGAAGACCTTCATTCTTTACTCTGTCTGCATTTGGATGATGGTTGAAACCCAGTAAAAAAAAGGATGCTAAAGTACAAACCGGATTCCAAAAAAGTTGTGACACTATACAAATTGTGAATAAAAACTGAATGCAATGATGTGGAGGTGCCAACTACTAATATTTTATTCAGAATAGAACATAAATCACGGAACAAATTCACGATTTGTATAGTGTCCCAACTTTTTTGGAATCCGGTTTGTATATTAAATCCTAACATGCCAAAGCATTGCTCCAGAGTAATGACTAGTATACTTGAAGTTTGCTATTTTGGAACAACTAATTTTGTACCAAGTGTAGTTAAGTTCTAATTAAATTGTATAAAAGCACAATTTTAAGTGTATTAAGTACACTTCTGTGCGCTAAAGTGGAACAACTTTAAGTTCACTTAGTACACTTAAAGTATATGGCGGTGTGTGTACTAATGTACATACCTGACAGTAATTAAAGAAATTTAAGTATATATTTAATGTATTATAAGTACATAACAGCAATTCTTACTGTGTTACAAATACATGATTAATATACCATGAGTACAGTATATTCTTATTGCAGCAGTAGCATGCTGTTATACCTTTGGCCAATTACAAATACTAAAAAAGTACACTTTATGGCTTATACAATTATACACTATTACAATTTTTTGTTGGTATATCTGCAATGCACTATCGAGGATTTCAATATATCCGTAATACACTTTAAATACCTTTGACTTTTGAGGATCTTTTGACTGGTGCTGATTGTCTTCCTCCCTTGGGTTTTTACAAGACAGAAGAGATTGACTTTTATACATAAGACAATGGTTGTTGAAGACGTCCTTCTGCATCAACATGTTCAATGGTTCTTTTTTTACCAAGAGGTGTACAAGATGAAACTGAATGGGAAAATCTACTAATTGAAGCAGTAAAAGGCTCCTTGGTGTTTTGAAATGTTTAAATTTAGTACTATTTTGTAAAATTGCACCATATTGTTATTATCTGATATTATCTGTTAATATCCCATGATCTTGTTCTCGGTTGTGTTACCAGAAGATCTCAAATGTAGCGTTTTCTGATTTTATAAACAAGGCTATATCTTTCATTAATATAATGACAAATTAACATATTATAAAAACGTAATGTTCAATAATGTTCAAATGACAATTATTGCTATGGAAAGCAAAAAATGCATGTTTTTAAAAAGCTCTTTTGGCTTAAAGTACAAAGTGTATTTAAAATGTAGTTTTTTAAAATAATGATTCATTATGAATGAAGACATTTAAAACATAAAACATGCGCCATAAAAACAGATTTATTAAAAAGCAGTAAAAAAGATAATCTTGAAAATAACAAACTGGATTCTTTCTATGCGTATTCTGATGACAATTAGTCCAAAACAGTTAAGTAGTGTTGTATCCTATTATTCACAATAAACTCCTATTTCTCACCCCTTTAGGCATATAAACTCCAATCATATAGTGATTCATGAAGATTTGTTCCATTGGGGGATTCAGCAGAGCGGTTATTTATTTGAGATTTGTCTCAAAGGGATCCAATAATGTTTGAAGGTAATCAGTACTGTATCTGTAGTACAGGTACTTACACTAAAAGTGTTTGTTGTGTCTGCTACAGTCTAGATCTGTGTCATATTCTCATTAACAAAGTCAATACTGCAGTCATCTATGTCAGACATATTAAGGACAATATTTGGCTCAATTATCATACCAGAATACCACAATGCTAGTGGTTTTATGCCACCCTCTGTTCTCATATTGTGGTAATTTCATTGTCTGATAAGTTCATCATATGACCGTTGAATTCTCCTAAGGAAGATGTAGTTGAGGGACTATAAGTGCATCACATTATCAGGGTGTAGACTGTCCACATATTCCATGTACTGGAAAAGCTGCCTATAAAGGTCTGACACAACCCTGTTCACATCCCCACCAGAGAAATTCAGTCCTTTGGTTATTCACACTCCTTCCCACAATGAAGCTTCCCTGGTCTGTTCCTCTTCTTTCGACTATGTACTGTGCAACATGTACATTTTCAAGGTCCCTGATCCTCTGACACTGTACACTCTTCTTCTAATGACACGTCTTCATCGTATCAGAGTTCCTGCTGGATCAATAATACGGATCCCTTCTCTGACCCTTTGTCTTTGAACTTTGTATCTCTTTTCTCTAATACTTACTTGAATAGAAACAATGAAAATTAAATAATTTAAAAACATTTCTGCAATGTAATTTATATGTATTTATGTGTATTTAATATTTTTTTTCCTTCTTTTATGTTGCTATTAGGCTAACTGAAAGATTGAAATAAACCCTTATATGTTTTAAATTATGATACCTTTCAGATTGATGTAAATTTTTAGCTTCAATCTGAATAGAATCATGTAGCCATTTATTTAGCCTACACTGTCAGAAAAAAGGGTACGGTTCGGGTGCGTTTGTGACACTTAGGGTACAAATTGTGAAGTTGTAGATTAAAACACAACTGCACTTATCTGTTTATCAAAAAACATGCCACTGTCAAAAATAACACCCAGGTTGCGCACTACCGGAACAAACCGAGGTGTTAAAGGACCAAAACTGGGAGAACTGCTAGATGAATCCGGAGTAAACAAAATGTACTCAGTCTTTTCTTCATTCAGGTGCAAGAAATTATGAGAAAGCCATTTTCTGATGTCAAAAATACAGTTATAAAGAGAGTCCAATGCAGAACCATTACTCAGAACCACAGGAAGGTAGATCTGAAGATTGTCTGCATAGAAATGAAAACGGACATTGTGATTGGAGATGAGTTGACCGAATGGCAGCATATAAAGTGAAAACAGAATAGGACCAAGAATAGATCCTTGAGGGACACCTGATGACAAAGAAGCAACTGAAGTGGAAAGGTCATTTAGCATAACTAAAAAAGTTCTGTTTGTGAGATTTGATGAAAACCATTTGAGAACCATGCCCTGTAATCCAATAGTGTGTTGAAGTTGAGAGATAAGAATGGCATGATCTACAGTATCAAATGCAGCGGTCAGATCTAATAACACCAAAACCACAGAATTTTTTCTGTCCAGGGCTCCAAGAATGTCATTATGGACCCTAAGTAGTGCAGATTCCGTGCTATGCCGAGACCTGAAACCAGACTGAAATTTATCAGCAATAGCATGCAATTGGAGATAAGACTGAAGCTGGGTAACAACAAGCTTCTCCAACAGCTTAGCCAGGAAGGGCAAATTAGATATAGGACAAAAATTGGACAATATAGAAGGGTCAAGGTTTGGTTTCTTTAACAGTGGTCGAAGAATGGCATGCTTGAGAGCAGTTGGAACTGTGCCCGAACTAAGACAACTGTTTATAAAGGCCACAAGGCTGGGGCCCATGATGTCAATAGCTTCCTTCATTATCCTCACCGGAACAGCGTCAAGAGGGCAAGTGGTGATCTTCAATTCATGGACAGCTTTTTTGAGGTCCACAAGAGTAACTGCCTCAAAGTTCTCCAGCACACATTGTGCTTCTTGTGAAGATATGACAGCAACAGGGACTTGTGTGATGGCTTGCCTGACAGACAAAACCTTGTCCAAAAAGTACTGTTTGAATGCATCACAGGAGTGCTCAGATATATTATTCAAACCAGTAAACACCGGATTTATCACAGAATTAATAGTGTTGAATAAAATAATTTCATCATTTTCATGAGTTGGTTATTTGGAAAAGATGCATAAAATACCCAAATATATTTATGAGCTCACATCTTCACTGAGTAGTTCTGAACAGTACACAAGCACATGACATTTTGATTATGCAGATCATCAAGATAATAACTTTTAAACATAAATCACATAAATTGTAATTTTAAACTTATATAAGAGCGGTTTCAAGTTTTGCTTTTAGAGTTAAACAAATACATGTACTAATCTTTTTTAGTAAAATCCCAATGTATTTTACGTTTATTTAACATTACATGGTGAACTACTTTGCTTCAAAGTTCAAGTACGCATTTTCGCAGCCACTCTCCTTTAATTTTTTGTCGTCCAATTGTACCCTGCGCGGAGCATTTTATGCGCGCGAAGAAGTTGAGATTGTGCTCGACGGCTATTCGACATCATGGCTGACTCACTGCTGATGCTGTCGACGGAGGATCTTCTTCAAAAATTGAAAGAAGCTGGAGTAAATGTCACTGAAGGCGAAGCAAAGAAATTCAGAGGTAAGTTTTGCTTTAAGTACTGTGAAAATCCGTTGATTCAAGTTCACTTGACATTGCGTCTGTAGCTAGGCTTAACGTTACCTGACGTGTAAGGGGAAACCTTTCTTCCAAAACACTGTCTCCTAATCAGCCTGAAATTCTATAATTTACGAATATAATCCGTGTTGATTAATATCAGTTTTATTTGGTATAACGTTACATTCTAAACATAAGAATCATTTGTCCTGTCACATCGAGGAGTTACGTCACGTCGGCATTGAGCCCTTCCAAGAGCAACGAGTGAAATGTGTTTACAGTACCGTTATTTATCAAAACTGGTAAACGTGTGAAATACAGTGGTTAATCAATCGGACTGTAGGTCCTACCGTCGCCGTGCTCGGCGGTACCGTTTGGCTTTGTGCGTTTGCTGGCTTTTACCGTTGAGTGGCGCTATATAACTACAGGCTGACGCCTCATGCCTTAGTTCATTCTCTGCTGGATTAATGAGACACAGAGTTTTAGAACTGCACGTAGTAGCGGATAAAATCAAGTAAAACATTGTAGTTAAAAAAATTTATAATCACAGAACCAAAATGACGATACAAATGTAGAATTTAATAGAATTTAAATTAAATTAAATCTTATTAGGATCAAATTTAAACAAAATAAATGTTAACACAGTGAGCCTTTAAATTTTATCACGTGTAATTAGAAAAGACGCGTGTAGGGTTTTGTGTCGTCTTATATCTTGTGTTCTTTAAATTTATAGTAGATTTATTAACTAAAATAAATGACCATAAAAATTATAACATTGTCAGGACGTTCTACTGCGTCAGCTGATGTTGGTCATTCAGCCCCGCTTGTGTTTGTGCGTTATTATAAGAATGAAATGCAGTAGACTGTTATGATCTGTAACGGATTCGACCCATGTTGCACGGGCGGCACCATAAAGCACGGACACGAGGCGAGGTCTTACGGGAAAAGGGTAATTTATTTAGGTAAAATGGGGAAGGAAAGTGTTGAAGGAGGGAGAAAGGAAAGAATGGGATAAAGGTTGTGCATGTGCAGTTCCGGGGGCTGTGCCACACTGGCATGCGGGCACACAGCTGACGATAAGTGTTGGTGCGAGTGGCAGAACTGAGCACGCGGAGGCAGCGCTCCTGCACGCTCCCTCGTGACGGCGCTTCTCCCGCTGTCGATGGCCGGCGCGAGTTCTCGCTGACGCAAAAACCTAACCACACTTTTCCTCTTCGGCAGCGGGGCTGCGGTGCGGGAGTGAAGATGCCGCGGGAGCTCGCGCAGCTCTTTCTCGCGCTGTCCTCAGCGCGGAGATCAAAGGGCGGAATTCTAATGTCCTTGTTTAAAGTCCCCGGGGTGCGTCACATCTCCCCACTGACATGCTTCTTTCATATTCTCCATTACATCACGTACTTCCCAGACCTCAGACAAACCTCCGCGCCTTGCTTTTATAATGCGGAGCAAGCCCGAGATCATATTAACGTTAATTATCGCCAGCCGGCACGAATAGGCGGCTGGCGTCCCTTTGCTGCCTATTCAGGGAGCCTACGGAGTGAGGGAGTAGTTATAGTAGATTTGGGCGTACACCCATCACACGCGCACGCCGTGGCAGATCATCATAATTGTCCTAAACTTGTATTTCATAAGGTTTTCCGAGCGGTGGTACAGCGCAACGGGGGTCATTATTTACTATTAAACATTAAACGAATTTACAAAACTTTATGCGTGCGATTAAGCGCTGATTCTACGTAGGAAAGTAAAGAAGAGGATCCTGATGCTCAACATTCCGGAGACCAAACCCCATTTAAATTAAATTAACAAATATTGCATGTAAATAACAATAGCCCACGTTTAAAACATCATTTTATTTAGATTATAAAAAAATAATCCTGCATCTGTTTTAGGTGTTCCAGCTGCCACTGTTCTAGAATTTAAATTAAATCAAATCTTATTAGGATCAAATTTAAGCACAATAAATGTTAACACAGTGAGCCTTTTGATTCTATCACTTGTAGAAAAAAAGCGTGTATGGATTTATGTCATCTTATTTCTTGTGTTCTTTAAATTTATAGTAGATTTATTAACTGAAATAAATTACCATAAAATTAAAACAGTGTTAGGACGTTCTACTGCGTCAGCTGATGTCGGTCATTCCGCCCCGCTTGTGTTTTTGCGTTATTATAAGAATGAAATGCAGTAGACTGTTATGATTTGTAACGGGTTCGACCCATGTTACTCAAACAACTCAGTTCAGGTGTAAGTAAATGTCTGTGCTGTTTGGGGGAGGGACGTGCTAATGATTTGGTCGGCTCTGTGTGTGTGTGTGTGTGTGTGAGAGAGAGAGAGGGGGGTGTCGCGGTGGTTGATTATTCAGTGAAACAAAGGCTCAGCTGAAAAATGTTAGGCACATCAGTCACTTAACCCCCAATAAAAGGTATTTGAGTGTTATGATAGTTGTAATATAACAGATGCGCACTGAATACTAAACCAGGCACGGAGATTAATGAACCAAGATAGCCCCCATACCCGTTTAAAAAATAAATAAATAAATAAATACCAAATAATATTATTGTGTATAGACTGATTAAAAACAATGCAATTATGCTATCATAAGGAAAATAACAAGTTCTTCCATTCCAATGATTAAAAAAGGTAACAATGTCAACTTTAGAATCTAGAATCCAGGAGATTAAAATTACACAAATTGAAATCACTGAAAGTCTCCAGAAGAGCCTCAGATTCAAGAGGTTTTTAAAGTGTGGAGAGGTCCATTACAGTTTCTCTGAATGTATAGGTGAGAACAGCCGATTCACACCTGGGGAGGGTGAATCATTTGTATTTGAATGTTTTCTGGCATTGTAAAGCACTATAGTGACACTAAAAGAACAACCCAGGATTAATAGGAATTCTTATACTGCATAAACATTATTTAGCACAAAAAAATTCCTCGCGCTCGGGAAAACTATGCGTGCGGTTGAGCGCTGGTTAGACTATAGGAAATTAAATCGGAGGGTTTTTATTTAGACTATTAAAAAAATAACCTGCGTCTATTTTTAGGCGTGCCAGCTGCCACTTTTTAGTTAGAAGTTTTCAATACAAAGCTTATAATGCCCACATGACATGACGGAATAAGGCACGGCTGGTGATGATTGGGGTTTGTTGGGTTACAGTGGATTTTACTACGCGGTGTGAGTGCAATGGCCATCCGTCTGCTCGCGCTGACTCTGCTCTCCGCGGATGGCCCCCTCCCACGTCTCGCTCCTTTGAAGTCACCGGGGCGCGTTCCATTTGCCCTGCTTGCATGCCGCACTTCCGCGTTGTTGCACGCGCGCTGCATACACAGCGCGTAGTAAAATCCACTGTAGCCCAACAAACCCCGAGTATTTTATAGCGCGGGGTGCAAGCTCGGGCAACCATAGTAACGATAGCTCACCAGTCATGTGTAATTCTGCGGTCCCGCTGCTTCGCATGTCTGAAGGGGAGGCCGCCTAACTAGTGAGCGAGGAGCGATATTGATTTGGGCGCACGCCGTGACAGGCTGAAAAAACTGCTGTCAGATTAATGTGCAAAAACTATATAATAAAACTATATAAGACTACATGCCTTTATAAGACTTAACTTTTATTTAAGCGCACTCACAATAACGAAAAAACGTTGTGATTTTGTAAGTGTTGTGATTTTGTAAGTGTTGTAAGCTGTGCTGCTCTGTTTTGTTTTTGGTGAACTTGAGCGCGTCAGAAAATGAACGCAAACGTTTTTTTTTAAGTCTGCTTGCTGTTTTCCCGACGCGTTCATAATCATTAGTCTACTTCTGCCGGTGCGCTCTGGAAAACTTAATGCATGCGGCTGAGCGCTGATTAAAACTATGGAGTAAATTAAAGAGGAGAATCACGATTCTGAAGTCCTGAGCCCAAACCTCATTTAAATTAAATTAACAAATACTATAAGTTAAAAAAAAAAACAATAGCCCACGTTTAGAAACCGTTTATAAATTATTTCCGACATGAGTTGGCCCGGTGTTATGCGCAGAGCGCCGGGAGATTTCCTGAAGCTCAGAAATCACTGGGCATTTTTTCTAAATAGCCGCTATCTTTAACAACTGATGGAGGTTTTGAGCTGTATACACACGCATTCCTGCCTAAACAACTCTTAAAACTACACCTGTGACACAATAACAGTAATATTTCAAACATTCTGCAGGCTGATATTTGGAGAAAGGAAAGAATAATGAATAAACCAGTTGTTGGGTCAAAATAACCCAACCAGGTGTTCATTTGTAAACTACATCTCATGTAGAAGAAGGAGAGGAGAAAGGCGTGTTCGTAAGCAGAGAGAGAAGAGGAAAGGCAAGAGTTTAGGAGTGATAGTAGGGACTTTGAATGTTGGGACCATGACAGGGAAGGGAAGAGAGTTAGTTGATATGATGCAGAGAAGAAAGGTGGATATACTGTGTGTACAGGAGACCAGGTGGAAAGGTAGCAAGGCTAGAAGCTTAGGATCAGGGTTCAAATTGTTTTACCATGGTGTGGATAGGAAAAGAAATGGAGTAGGAGTTATCCTAAAAGAGGAGTTTGTAAGGAATGTTCTAGAGGTGAAGAGAGTATCAGATAGGGTGATGAGTCTGAAGCTGGAAATTGAAGGGATAATGTTCAATGTTGTTAGTGGTTATGCCCCACAGGTAGGATGTGAGTTAAAAGAGAAGGAGAAATTCTGGAGTGAGGTAGATGAAGTGATGCAGAGCATCCCCAGAGGTGAAAGAGTGGTGATTGGTGCAGACTTCAATGGACATGTTGGGGAAGGGAACAGAGGTGATGAAAATGTGATGGGCAGGTTTGGTCTTCAGGACAGGAATGTAGAAGGACAGATGGTGGTGGACTTTGCAAAGAGGATGGAAATGGCAGTAGTAAATACTTTCTTCCAGAAGAGGCAGGAACATAGGGTGACATATAAGAGTGGAGGCAGAAGCACTCAGGTCGACTACATCTTGTGTCGACGTTGTAACCTGAAAGAGATCAGGGACTGCAAAGTGTTGGTAGGGGAGAGTGTAGCCAGACAACACAGAATGGTTGTGTGTAAAATAACCCTGGTGGTGAGGAAGGCAAAGAGGACAAAGGCAGAGCAGAGGACAAAGTGGTGGAAGCTGAGAAAGGAAGAATGTTGTGAAGTCTTTAGGGAGGAGTTGAGACAGGCTATGGGTGGTCAGGAGGTGCTTTCAGTTGACTGGACAACTACAGCCAATGTGATCAGGGAGACAGGTAGGAGGGTACTTGGTGTATCATCAGGTAAGGGGAAAGTGGACAAGGAGACTTAGTGGTGGAATGAGGAAGTCCAGGAGTGTATACAGGGAAAGAGGCTAGCTAAGAAGAAGTGGGACAATAAGAGGACTGAAGAGAGTAGACAGGAGTACAGGGAGATGCAGAGTAAGGTGAAGGTAGAGGTGGCAAAGGCCAAACAAAGAGCATATGAGGACTTGTATGCTAGGCTAGACAGTAAGGAGGGAGAGGGGGATCTGTACAGGTTGGCAAGGCAGAGAGATAGAGATGGGAAGGATGTGCAGCAGGTTAGAGTGATTAAAGATAGAGATGGAAATGTACTAACAGATGCCAGGAGGGTGATGGGAAGATGGAAGGAGTACTTTAAGGAGTTGATGAATGAGGAAAATGAAAGAGAACAAAGAGTAGAAGAGGTGACTGTTGTGGAACAGGAAGTAGCAAATATTGGTAGAAGTGAGGTGAGAAGGGCGTTGAAGAGGATGAAGAGTGGAAAGGCTGTTGGTCCTGATGACATACCTGTGGAGGTATGGAAGTGCTTAGGAGAGGTGGCAGTAGAGTTTCTGACAAGTTTGTTTAACAAGATCTTGGAGAGTGAGAAGATTCCAGAGGAATGGAGGAGAAGTGTATTGGTGCCAATTTTTAAGAACAAGGGAGATGTGCAAAGCTGTGGCAATTATAGAGGTATAAAGCTAATGAGCCAGACAATGAAGCTGTGGGAAAGAGTAGTGGAAGCTAGGTTAAGGGCAGAGGTGAGCATTTGTGAGCAGCAATATGGTTTTATGCCTAGAAAGAGTACATCAGATGCAGTATTTGCTTTGAGGATGCTGGCGGAGAAGTACAGAGAAGGTAACAGGGAGTTGCATTGTGTCTTTTTAGATTTAGAGAAAGCGTATGACAGGGTGCCAAGAGAGGAGCTGTGGTATTGTATGAGGAAGTCTGGAGTGGCAGAGAAGTATGTTAGAGTGGTGCAGGACATGTATGAGAGCTGTAAGACAGTGGTAAGATGTGCTGTAGGTGTGACAGAAGAGTTTAAGGTGGAGGTGGGTCTGCATCAAGGATCGGCTCTAAGCCCCTTTTTGTTTGCTCTGGTGATGGACAGGATGACAGATAAGGTAAGACAGGAGTCCCCATGGACTATGATGTTTGCAGATGACATTGTGCTCTGTAGCGAGAGCAGGGAACAGGTGGAGGAAAATTTGGAGAGGTGGAGGTATGCTCTGGAAAGCAGAGGAATGAAGGTTAGCCGCAGCAAGACGGAATACATGTGTGTAAATGAGAGGGACCCAGGAGGATTGGTGAGGCTACAGGGAGCAGAGGTAAAGAAGGTGCAGGATTTTAAGTACTTGGGGTCAACGGTCCAGAGCAACGGAGAGTGTGGAAAGGAGGTGAAGAGGCGGGTACAGGCAGGTTGGAATGGGTGGAGAAAAGTGTCAGGTGTGTTGTGCGATAAAAGAGTATCAGCGAGAATGAAAGGAAAGGTGTACAGGACAGTGGTGAGACCAGCGATGCTTTACGGCTTAGAGACAGTGGCGCTGAAGAAAAGACAGGAAGCAGAGTTGGAGGTAGCAGAGCTGAAGATGTTGAGGTTCTCCTTGGGAGTGACAAGGATGGATAGGATTAAGAATGAGTTTATCAGAGGGACAACCCACGTTAGATGTTTTGGAGATAAAGTCAGAGAGGCCAGATTGAGGTGGTTTGGACATGTTCAGAGGAGAGATTGTGAATATATTGGTAGAAGGATGCTAAGGTTGGAACTGCCAGGCAGGAGGTCTAGAGGAAGACCAAAGAGGAGATTTATGGATGCAGTGAGAGAGGACATGAAGTTAGTTGGTGTGAGAGAAGAGGATGCAGAGGATAGGGTTAGATGGAGGCAGATGATTCGCTGTGGCGACCCCTGAAAGGGAACAGCCGAAAGACAAAGAAGATCTCATATGAGCCAACATGAGCAACCCAACAATGTGTTTAAAGTACCTGAAATAATCCAGAACTTAAATAACAATAAACAGATACAGAGATACGCTGTATAACGGTCACTGTTGTATTTACGGCAACGAGCGAAAATGTCACTTTGCGCCACCTGGCGGCCATTTTACGAATGACTTTGAAATGCAACTAATTTATTTTGGCCGCTGACGTTTTCACGCGGCGGTGAGCGCGACGGTAATAACCATTCCAATTGATCAACTACTGTAAGTTCTATGAGCTGCTTAATTAAATAATTTTGCTTCTAATCAGTTACTCTCAGGGGAAAAATGCATTTCTCTGTTAGTGCGTTAAGTGTACATATTGGTACCTTTCAGCTTTGTACCTTATGGTACTACCCTAATGACAGTTTTGTACCTTTTTCTGAGTGTAACGTTATGCCAGAGGTTCTCAACTCTGGTTGGCGAGATGCATTTTCCTGCAGAGTTTAGCTCCTACCTTTATCAAGCTAACCTGCCTGTAACTTTCTAGTGATCCTAAAGACCTTAATTAACTTGTTCAGCTCCATATCCATATAATAACTTTCAATTTAAATCACATAAATGCATTGGACTGAAGAAAGACATTGAACATCTTGGATGACAAGGGGGCAAGTACATTATCTGTATATTTTAGTTCTAGAAGTGAACTTCTATATTATATATACTATAGTCTAATGTAGAGTAAAACATTTTCAAACCTAAAGTAGAAAATAATAATTTTAAATAATAATAATTATTATAAATTAATAATTTAATTTAAGACACCGCACTGTAACATGCAAGTGTATAGCAGTGGAGACAATAGTCCAAATTTTGGTTACTGCACACTCCTACTCTGATCAGCAGTTTATGGACCTTACTGAGCCTAACTATTTAAAAATTTAAATTAATGAATAAGATACAGGCTATTTATAATATAAAATGTTTGAAAAGTACTTAAACTTTATTTATTTTTACAATAGATTCTGACTTTCGTGCAGCACTGATCCTGCTGCCCCACATCTTTAAAGAGAAAGCTGAGAGCTTAATCACATTGGGAGAGGTATGGAACTATTTGTTAAACTCTCACTTTGTAATAATCTGAACAGGTCTGGTTATGTAGTTGTGACAGATGTTGCGTTGGTTTACTAATACCTGTAGATATTTAATATTTTCTTTTCTTCTCACAGTGTAATGCTGATAATCCATACCCAACCATACAGTTGGTAGAAACTACCTGGAAAATGGCTTTCTCCAAGAGGGTTCAAGTCCTTGTCAAAGCAGATGGTGTGGAGGTGTACAGGGGAATAGGAGATGAAGAAGGGATACTTGCAGCCTTCACTGCTCACTATGTTTTCAACTTGGCTTATCCACCCTACATGAAGAATACACTGACCTTCCTGCAGCATCCCATAGCAAAGATTACTGAGGTGGGTGGCAAGCCCCTTCCAATAACTGTCACCCGAGTACTTAATATCATGTGCTAACCACAACCATATCGATGCACAAGGTGTAGAAGAAAAACCTTCACCTTAATGAAACTAGTTCAACATGTTGGTCTGGTTCACAACCATGATTAAATACATTTTAAATATCAACACTGTATGGTTTTTGTGCAGCAAGTGTTTAATACCAGTGTTGTATGATTCGCACTTTCATGCATGCACAGTTAAAGTTGACTTTGAATGAAGTGTAATAAAACCAGGGCAAGAGATGGACTTTCAGGCCCTTGATATGTAATTTGCTAATGATAAATTGTTTGTGATACTCAAGAATGTTTAAAAGATTCAAATTAAATGTGTAGTACTGTGTTTATGATCAAATGTTTTAAGGGTATAAAGTTACAATTAATGTGTAATGTGTACACAAGATTGCTTTGTGAATTTACTTAACATGAGATTTAGTGCTGTTTTAAAAAAGTGAAATTACTATTCTTAATGTTACATGTTTTAATACAGGTTTAAAAAGTTAATGAAATGAAAATACAGATTTTTTTTTTATACAGAGTTTATATTGTTAAGCTTGATATTTTTGCTGCTTACAATTTTTATTAAAGATTTTACATGGTTAAAAAGAGTATTAAAAATTGTTCAGTATGCATCCTTTTGAACCATTGTGATAGAGATTAAAACATTAATCGTGTGAAAAATGTGAGAATGTAAGTATTGAATGTTCAATAAATGTCATGAATAGCATTCTGGCCTTTTTAATATGTTGTATGGAGTACAGATTTGCCATCACAAGGTACAGAAGGCTTGTCACTGGGGCAGTACCCTAAAAGGACACATTTGCACTTTTTTTAAAGGTACACTGTGGTACCATAGCACTATAAGGTACAATTTAGTCAGCAGGAGGTACATATTTGCCTTTGAAAGGTACATACTGCAAGGGTACAGATATGTACCCATGTGAAAGGGTACAACAGGTGTACCCTTGAGGGTACTGCCCCAGTGACAAGCCATTGTACGCCTGAAGGTACAAATTTTGCACATTTTTTCTGACAGTGTATGCAGTAATACAGTATGTAACTTACCTTGAACCAGTCTCTGAGCAGCATTTCAAGTGTGTGCAGTGATATCTCTAATGATTTCATTCAGCTGACTGTTTGGGAAGGTATCATAATTTTCAACCAAAGACAGAGAAACTGGGTTGCACAAAGAAGGGTTAATTATGGTATTCACCAGCAAGCATAAATCCCTTAAAGCCTTGTAAAGTTCACTTATTTTGGTAAAGTGGTCACCATGGTTCTAAAGAATATGAAAGATATAAAATAATGAAATTTTCTAGTGGTTTAAATGGTTCCTGTTTAGACCGGTTATTATGTAGTCTATATTCAGATATCAATAAATTCGAAGATGTATATTATGTACAAATCTGAGATTACCTGTTAACTGTCCAATATAATCATCAAAACTTGCATGTGTTCCACAAGTCATGAAGACGACTGTATTGTAGGTCATTAAAACTTCTGTTTTAAACAGCCCCTTCTGTTGCAAGTAGAAATTTGTGTAATTCCACAAAGTATCGTCGAACACTGCAAGAAAAAATAAACAAGAAATTTAAGAAGTTCAACTTCATAATGTCTACCATATATATATACAAACTACAGTGGGGAATTGTGAATAAAATGTAAATTGATGGTGGGCTGGCTCTATTTCTATCAGTGGGTCGCGCAGGTTTCTGATTCAATCAGCGCTGCTCAAGTTAATCCACGACTGAAACTGGTCCACGCTGTCCATTGGGCCATGCTGATATTTGGTCCACCCAGGGCAGCCCATTTGGTTGCTGCGGTTTCGTCCCACTTTTGATGTGTTTGGCTTATTTCCCATAATCTGATCCTGCATTAGGTTTAACCTGTGCCAAAATGTTGAGTTAAAGCAATGTTATGAACAGTTATATGCCAGGTTTAATAATCTGCTTTAAAATAAGCTACTAATAAGTTGGATTTGCATAATGAAAACAAACACCTGCACCAATAGATATTAATTAGAAAATCTAAACTGAATATTTTTACTGGGATCAGTAAAATTTTTTACAGCTGAAATAACAGCGCTGATGTGGTATAAGTGAATTTTAACATTCTGGAGTCTAAGACAAACCTGATTCTCATCTATGATTTAATCTCCAATTACTGAACAGGGAGTCTATTTAGCTGCTGATAAAAGAAGTACATCTTGGCATAAACAAGGTGTAAGATACTCAATCTTGCAAAATTTTCTTTTTTCTTATTAATACGTTTGGGGCGCACATTGGTTTAGCTTTTAACTATTTCTACAAACTCTTTTCCCATCAACTATGGGTGACCTCGTTTATGTGTACTGTATGTACAGAGGGGCCTAAAAGAATGTATACAGGAATACAAATTTAATTGTGGCAGCAATGTTTAGTATTATGTTTCCTCTTAAGATCACAGTGGTCTCACCATCGTTGATGCTAGGATGTGACTGACTTTTTGTGCATATTATTTTTCATGTTGAAGTGTATACATGCTTCCAAAGAACCTGTATTACAGGCTAGGTCAACCCTACAGCATGCCGAGATCAGAGGCCAGGTACAGCAAGGAAGAGGAGGGCTGTGCTTTTCTCAGGACTCCATCAAAACAACGAAAGATGGTAGTCCATAAAGTCTGCCGGCAGGAGGGGAGGAAAGATATGCTAAGGCGGTGTAACAAGCCAAACAAGGGCAGTGGATGAGCTAGGATGGCATTGAAAAAAGGAAGATCAGTTAGAAGGACATAGAGCAAATAGAAGCAAATAGAATCAGCTTCCTACTTATATATATATATATATATATATATATATATATATATATATAGATGGATGGGATGAGTCATATACAGGGGTTGGACAATGAAACTGAAACACTGGCCAATTTAGTGTTGGAGGTTTCATGGCTAAATTTGCCCAGCCTGGTGGCCAATCTTCATTGATTGGACATTCCACCAGTAAGAGCAGAGTGTGAAGGTTCAATTAGTAGACTAAAATATTGCAATGCCCACACAGTATCAGAGTTCGAAAGAGGACAAATTGGTGGTGTGTGTCTTGCTGGCGCATCTATGACCAAAACAGCAAGTCTTTGTGATCTATCAAGAGCCATGATAACCAGGCTAACGTCAGCAAACCACCAAGAAGGACGAACCACATCCAACAGAAGTAACTGTGGATGCAAGAGGAAAGGAGTGTGCGAATGCTAACCTGGATTGTATCCAAAAAACATAAAACCACAGCTGCCCAACTAAGTGCACATCAACTCTCCTGTTTCCACCAAAACTGTTCATCAGGAGTTCCACAGGGTCAATGTACATGGCCGGGGTGCTATAGCCAAACCTTTGTTCACTCGTGCCAATGCCAAACGTCGGTTTCAATGGTGCCAGCAGTGAAAATGTTAGGTTGTGGACAATGTGAAACATGTATTGTTCTCTAATGAGTCCACTTTCACTGTCTTTTCCACATCCAGGAGAGTTACGGTGTGGAGAAGTCCCAAAGAAGCGTACAACCCAGACTGTTGCATGCCCAGAGTGAAGCATGGAGGTGGATCAGTGAAGGTTTGTGCTGCAGTATCATGGCATTCCCTATTCCCAATACTTGCTAGATGAGCGCATCACTGCCAAGGACTACCAAACCATTCTGGAGGACCGTGTGCACCCAACGGTTCCAACATTGTATCCTGATGATAATTCACACAGCAAAACTGGTGACAGAGTGGTTTAATAAACAAAAGTGAAGTTGAACATCTTCCATGGCCTGCAAAGTTACCAGATCTAAATATTATTGAGCCTTTGGGGTGTCTTGAAGGAGCGAGTCTGGACGTTTTAGTTTCATTTCTCTGTATATTTTATGTTTTATTAAAAAAAATAAAAAATAACAAAGTGCCAGTTTTATGCTCAGTCCTCCACTCATGGAGTTGGAAGGTGCGAAATAAAACCAGATATCTTCATAAAGGAAATCAGGAAAACAAAGATTAAATATTGTTGCAAGCAACGATGAGCGGGCCCAAGCACCCTGCTCCATCACCACCCGGGCACACCAGAAAGACAGCGGGCACATTAGGCACATGCATTTAAAGGGGATATCTCAATACCCTTATGACATAATTTTAGAAAAGGGGGAGCACCGCACAACCTGTGTATTATTTGATCGGGTGCACCGCACAACTTGAACACTTCATACACCAAACAGGATGATGTTAGTTTGGGCCCTAAATATTTATTGAGTATGTTAGTGTGTGTGTGTGTGTGTGTGTGTGTGTGTGTGTGTAAGACCTGTATGTGTGTAAGACGTTTGAGTGTGTCAGTCTCTGTGTGACGAGTAACTGTGTTTGTGCAGGTGGTGTGTAAAAAAATGCCACGGATGGCAATCAGATGCTTAAACCAAAGCCACTCTAACTTTAAAGCAACTTACATTCTAGTGTCAGAAACATTTGAAATACATTCCAAGTAAGTTCAAACGTAATGCCACTGTCTGCCAACAAATTGTTGTTTGTGAACCTAAACAGCTCCAACTTTTAACATTAAAGTTTACAGCTATTTAAAAAAAAAAAAAACTACAAGAAAAAAATCTTCATTGTCATTTACACGCCGAAACAAACTAAATAAACAGATTGTATTTGCTTTAATGGCTGACCTAACAAACTGACCTTAAAGAAAACGAGACACTAGAATAGTAAAATGATTTAGGAGTAAAAGCGGTTGCTAAGGCAACCATGAGCCGCGCACTCCATGGCAACGAGAAAGCAGCATGATTTAAATGTATTTCCAGCACCGAAAATCCCTTTTATTGAGCTCTAGCGCCCTCTAGTGGCTCGTTCCTCAAACTTTATTACTTCTAAGGGTTCCTGTTGCTTTAGAAAAATCTCACCTGGTTATGTTTATCCTGCTCTATCTGACTACTTTCTCAGGGTGGTAAATTACAAGGAAATCAAAAGGCTCAGTTTTAATCAAACTTTTGCTGCTCCACTATGACAATAAACTGTACTATTTTGTTTTCTTCTTCCCTGGCCATGTCCATCACCGTGTACTCACTGTAAGGCACAACCTACTACTACCACTGAGGTACAGATATACCGAAAGTAGCCACAAAAGTCTAGACACAATGGCAAACTTTTTTATTCTTTTTTTTTTTTTCTTCACCTGGAAGCAAACAAGCTCCTGCAGATTAGAACTTTCCCTTATTCATCAACACTATTTTTGAGGTTTTATTCATATGTCTGCAATTTTCAGTAAGTGCCGGAAGTGGTTAAATGACGCTAAATTAAAACACTTATTGTACTTAAAAAGTTCTATAATAAGCCACAGTACATTAGGATGTGATAGCAGGTCACGGCTAGACTAATTGCTAATGGCTAAACTAGCCTTCTTTAGCTGCTAAGTAGGACGTGGTTAGCCTTAAAGGTTAGCAATTCGTGGGAAACTTCTAATGGCTAAACTAGCCTTTTTATAAAGGGGTAGGTTAGCCATGAGCAGTTAGCCAGTTACATTTAATCTAGCCTTCATCAGCTTTTTGCTAAGTATCACTAAATATTAACCCTTAGTATCACTAAATATTAATGATGTCATTAAAATTCAGTTAAAATAGAAATATATTATCTTCTGTGAATAAAATAGATCAGGCATCATTAAATGGCAGACTTCAATCCGGATGCGGACCGAGTAACAGTTCTATCTTGACACTGATGCTTCTCTGATAAATAAGTATAATTAATTTATGAATAATCAATAATTAATTAACAGTGATTTAGTGCTTTTTTTTTTGGCTTGGCTATGCACATAACTCAACAGAGCCCATCAATGCAATAGTTAACCATGTGTAGACAGAGTTGTTGGAAGACACAATCCAAAACCAAGACACAGCATGGCTTATTAAAAAAGTAAAGAAGACTATGAAAACCGAACCTTTAAAGATGAATGGACAGATTAATGTATTTTTATTCTTCCTGCGGGAAGTTTAAAACAAGTTTGCTAATATCAAGTATTTATGTAAAGCACCATTATAAAACACGGGTTGTTAGAGCAAACATATCAACAAAGATATAAACTCTCGCGCATTGAGCAAACACTTAATCACACACACATAATCATTTAAATTCACAGAATCACACTTTCATATTCAAAACAGTTGTGTGGATGCATGAATAATCACTGAACAGCTTCTTTCTGATGAGTCAGCTATATATGGCTTTTATTTTAATGTCGTATCATTGTTTGGGGCTCCGACACTTTGTTCTCTCCAAGTGAAAGTTAGAGAAATTTCGCATAATCCGGTTCACCCTAACACACATTTACTGCTGTGTAAAGGCATCAATCACACACAAAAACGGATAATAACCGGAGCAGTCATAATAGCTCTGAAACTATCAACTTTTGTTAGTATTTATGCAGCTCCCATTGAGCTCACCACAGCAAACCATTCAATCTGCACAATATCTTAACATAGGTTTTAGGCTGGTTGCCCTTCCTGGCACAACCTTCCCATTCAATCAGAGGGTGGGACATGCACTGCATCCAGTGGCTGCAGTCAATAATCTAATCAAATAAATCAACATTCAAATTTACATATAGCAGTAAAGTTAGTAAGGGCATTGAAGGCTGTGACATAGTATTATCCAAAGAGTAAAATACATGTCACTATTATAATCTTTGGAAACTGAAATCTTTAACAAGGAACCTCTCTAATGACACTTGCTTTTGCCTTCTTTTAAGGATTTTGCAAAAATGTGACATTGAATTGTTGTTTAACTATCAATGTTGTTGCTGTACAGGGACTAAAGAACAGTTGGACACTTGGACACAAAATAATAAAAAATACATTCACACTGTTATACTGTATGCTAAAAAGTGCACAGCATGAATGTTGACTATGTTATGTTGACATTTGCTTAGTTGTGATCACATGATGCTCGGCAGACAAAGGCTATATGTACTACAGTACTCGTATACTGTATTATATCAAGACGTTGCTCGTTTATCAAGTTTCAAAATTAAAATTAATTTAAATATTTTGCTTATTATTGTACTGCCATGAAAATTTTAAATAGGTTTTTTTTTATAGACTAACACAAACTGCATAAATAGTGATTTGAATCCCAAACACAAACATGAAATTTGGAATTCTGCTCAAAGAAAATTTTCATGAACCGAACCTTTGATTTTAATTTAGGATGCCTAAAACATACAATAAAATATAATGATTAATACTGATCATTAATAAGTAATTAGGTGAAAGGAGGAGTGGTGCATCCATAACGAGCACCCCCTATGATCCAGAGATTGCAAACCTGATTTCCACGTGATGCTGTAGCTCCCGCAGCGTGTGATGTATGTGTGTGATGTACAAGTATGAGTTTGTGCGTGTATGTCTGTGTGTGTGAGAGTAAGGTGTGTGTATGTGTGTGATGTTTACGTGTGTAAAACAGGCTGCAAATGCTAAAAAAAGGATCACACTATGATGTTATTCAATATGATGTCACTCCATATAAGGCCACATTATAGAGGGATTTTTGATATCTCCAAAAAGGTCAGCCATGATGATGCCCTAAACATACGCAAAAAGTGGTTAATAACCCTAAATAAAACAAATTTAATTTAATGACATTTAAATAGACATTCTAGTTAAAACTAAAAATATGAATTTCTTCATATAATTATTTAACTGTGAACTCACTGTGTCAATTGTAATTTGCTGTGTTTTCCCCCTTTGTTAATGAACAATTTGACAGCAAAACAAGATAAAATCCATCTTAGACTTTTACTTATTTTGTGAGATTGTTGTTTACAGATACAGATGTTTGTCCAAAATATTTTTTTTTTTGTTGAAAATCACTATTCTTCTTTTATACTCTTAGATCTAGCACCAGCACTGGTTTTCCTGCATTTTGAAGCCATAACGCACTTCAAGGTTTTACAAAAGTAATTTTTACAGAAAAAATGTAAGTAGACAGCTACTGCTGTATGGCGGCACGGTGGTATAGTGGTTAGCACTGTCACCATGCACCTTAAAGGTCCGGGTTCGATTTCCAGCCAGGTTCGACTCCCATGTTTGCATGTTCTCCTCGTGCTCGGTAGGTTTTCTTATACAGTCCAAAGACCTACAGGATAGGCTAATTGGTGTTCCCAAATTGCCCATAGTGTGTAAACAAATATGTGTGTGTGCCCTGCAATAGATTGGCACCATGTACAGGGTGTACCCTCATGCCCTAGGTATCCTGGGAGAGACTCCAGGCCCCCTGCAAACCTGAATACAAGATAAAGGGGTATAGATGATGAGTGAGTGAGTTACTGCTGAAATACTTGACAGGAGAAGTGTGTGGGAAACTTTTGTGTTTTTTATACAGTACCTGGTTACTATGCCTTTTTATCCAGTTGGGATTTCTGATCTCTATTATAATCCTATGGGACCACAGACATGTACAGTATGTCACTGCAGAGTACACTAAAGTATTGTTTAAAGTTTTCTCATGATCTCTGAAACTTACTGACTTTTACTTATTCTTTATACTGCTTGTCCTGTGCAGGGTCACAGGAGGCCTGGAGACAATCCCAGGGAACTTAAGGCACAAGGTGGGCTACATGGATGTGCTGGCAATTTATCGCAGAGCATACAAGCACACGCACAAATTTGGAACTGCCAATTAGCTTAATCTGCATATCTTAACACTGTGGGAGTAGGTCGAAATTCCCCCCAAAAAACCACCAAGCAAATTAGAACATGCAAACTTACACACACACCTGAAGCAGAAATCGAGACATCAACCCTGGAGGTGAGAGGCCACTGTGCACTTTCAAAGTGAACTTTCTACAAATTTCACATTTACACAGACACAAATACAAATCCAGGCTGATTAATCCTTTAGGACAAATCTGTGACTGGCGGAGTTATATAATTTTACTAAATTTTCCAAATTTAAGCTGATACCCAACACTCATTTCTCTCAAAATAAAAATGATGTTCTTGTGCATGTACATGCTATTGCCTAAAGCTATATTTAAAATTTAAAAGCTAGACATATACAGTGACAAATCTTGCTGCTATTTTTTTATATAGAAAACTTTATATTTAGCATGCCTCTTCCTGTCTCATTAATCTCACCGATACAGTAAGTTCATGATTCAGAACACAGAATACAGAACACACATCCCAGATATCACACTGCTGAAAGGTCAATGCTGGGCCAATGGTAGTGCATACATTGTTATTTTGTCCATTGGCCCAACATTGGCACAAGTGTACAAACAAAGTGTACAAACACTTTTCTCTCAGCAAGGTGGATGAAAATAAATGCATACAAACAAAGTACCCATTGCCTCAGACTGTCTTTTATATCAGGTAGCACTGCATCTTCATCATTATCATTTACCTCAGTACTTTCACCGTCAGCTTGGTCACTGTAGCTCAGCTGTTCTTTATTGTCATCATCTTCATCAACATTACAGAATCTTTGGAGAACCACTCTAGTTTGTGTAAATACATCAGTAATTTGAGCATTGTACGTTAAAATGTACAGTGGAACCTCGGATTACAAGTAACGTGAGTAGTGAGTGTTCCGCAAGACGAGCAAAAACTTTCAAAAATTTTACTTGAAAAATGAGCATTGTCTTGGTTTACAAGTTCCAAGAATCATGTATCACGAATGTGCTTCTTGTTTTGACACATTACATAATCACAACTGAGCCAATGGTTTTTCTCTCTCTTGCGCTGTGAAATTGTAGGTAATCGTCACCCCTGCTGGGTCTTAGTGCTCGTCTCTCAGTGGTATAATAAACATCCGTGCACGCGTGTACTGTTTACTATAACACTGTGACCACGTGTGTGTGAAACATATTTTATTTTGTGTTTGTAAGTGTGTATAGCGCGCGTGTATTGTTTATTTTAACACACGTGTGTGCACGTATAAAGCAAAAACAAGTCTCATTAGAGGGTAAAGATCCATTTTTTCTCTCCCTCTCTGTATCAGCGTGCTCCTTCACTTACTCCAACACACACACACACACACACACACACTCGACTTTACAGCCCTCTCCCACCCCCTCCTTGTCTCAGCTTTCCACACACATACAAAAACACACTCTCTGCCTTACACAGAAACTCTGCTCTGTCGCGATTCTTTTCAAAGGTAAAGTGTGCAGGTTCATTATTTGTTGTTGTTTTTTTACTTTACAGCAGTGATTCCGTTAGTATGCCCTCATGTGAGTGTGATTAGCGATGTTCCTTGCTAATTTTTCCCATAAAACAGTCTCTCCATTAATGTGTGTTTGCACGCACATCTCACACACACACACACACACACACACACACACACACACACACACACACACACACACAGCGCCTGCACGCATAAATAAAAAGAAAACACTTATCTGTCAGGATTTATTTATTTATTTTTTTTTAAAGGTAAAGTGCAGGTTAATTTGGGCTGTAGAACGAATAATTTGAGTTTCCATTATTTCTTAGGGGAAAATTTAATTTGGTTTACGAGTGTTTTGGAATATTGGAATATAATTATGCTCGTAATCCAAGGTTCCATTGGACTTTAAAAAATGTTCTTCGAAATATTCCTTTTTAACCAGCAATATTAGTATTCAACCGGCAAAAAAGTATTTAGTCAGCCACTAATTGTGCAAGTTCCCCTACTTTAAAAGATAAGAGAGGCCTGTAATTTTCATCATACTGTATGTATATTTCAACTATGAGAGACCAAATTAAAAAAAATTTCAGAAAATCACATTGTAGGATTTTTAATTAATTAATTGGTCAATTCCTTTGTAAAATAAATATCTGGTCACCTACACACAAGCAAGATTTCTGGCTCTCACAGACCTGAAATCTGTTCTTTAAGAGGCTCTTCTGTCCTCCACTCGTTACCTGTATTAATGGCATCTGTTTGAACTCGTTATCAGTATAAAAGACACCTTTCCACAACCGCAAAAAGTCACAATCCAAGCTCCACTATGGCCAAAACCAAAGAGCTTTAAAGTTCACTGGAAAAAAAATTGTTGACCTGCACCAGGTTGGGAAGTCTAAATCTGCAATAGGTAGGCAGCTTGGTGTGAAAGAAATCAACTGTGGGAGCAATTATTAGAAAATGGAAGACATACAAGACCACTGATAATCTTTCTCAATCTGGGGCTCCACGCAAGATCTCAACCCGTGGGGTCAAAAAGATCACAAGAACTGTGAGCAAAAATCCCAGAACCACATGGCGGGACCTATTGAATGACCTGCAGAAAGCTGGGACCAAAGTAACAAAGGCTACCATCAGTAACACACTGCGCCGTCAGGGACTCAAATCCTGCAGTACCAGCTGTGTCCCCCTGCTTAAGCCAGTACATGTCCAGGCCCGTCTGAAGTTTGCTAGAGAGCATTTGGATGATCGAGAGGAGGATTGGGAGAATGTCAGATGAAACCAAAATAGAACTTTTTGGTAAAAACTCAACTTGTCGTGTTTGGAGGAGAAAGAGTTGCATCCAAAGAACACCATACCTACTGTGAACCATGGGGGTGAAAACATCATGCTTTGCGGCTGTTTTTCTGCAAAGAGACCAGGTCGACTGATCCGTGTAGAGGAAAGAATGAATGAATGGCATCATGTATCGTGAGATTTTAAATGAAAACGTCCTTCCATCAGCAGGGCCTTGAAGATAATGTTGGATAATGGAAGGTTGGTCCTCCCAGGAATAAACGCCATCTAGTGACCTGTATGTCAGTGTTTACAGTTAAGCACAAATTACAATGAATTTAACATTTATCATTTTAGAAAACATCAGTAAATAAAATTGAAAACAATTGTGATGCTAGTTAGGGTCCATTGAGTTAGAGATACACTTCTTTCAGTGTTATACATGTACTAGATTGGTAACCAACCCTCAGATGAGCTCCTGATGTGATGGCATCATTGAGAGAGCCAGCTGCACAAACCTGGGCCATTATCTACTGAACCAACGTTGGGCCAACCTATCTTTGACCCCACCAACAGGGCAACAGTGTGCCCATTAACAAAATGACATTGGGCCAACCACTGATGCCAACATGGGCCCAACGTATGCACTGACGTTTGCCCAACTTTGGCCTGATTTCAGAGCACTGACGAAAGGTTACCATAATTTTGCTGATGTTGGGCCAACAATGCAGTGCTATTGGATACAATTACAATACAGTTTTTCCTGCTTACATCAGGAAAAATAATGATGACAAAAGGATTTTAGAAGTTAGATAACGCAAAGTGGATTTACTGGTTTGTGAGCTAACTGGTTCATCATAGTTATAGATAGATTAAAAATTTTTTGGTCCTGTATGGAAGTTTGTAACAGACATCACATTGCACTACATAAAAAGCATAGACTACAAGGTTGCTGTAAACTATTAATCCAGGTTGCAGTTAGTTCTTCTACACAAGCCTTTAAATAATTGTAGTAGGTTGGGGATCAGACAAAGTGCCTTGGTAAAGCTGTCAAAAACCATCAGGATGGTGGTATTGTTTTGAGATGGAGGAAGGTCAGTTATAAAGTCAATGGCTAGGTCTGACTTGGAATCTGAGGCGTGGAAAGTGGCATGAACTGACCAGCTGACACAGTAAGATGTGCTTGAGTGCAAGTAAAAAACAAAATTGTTCTTAAGGGAATTCCAAACATACAGTAGCAATGAGGACAGTAACAAAACAAGTTTTTAATTGTGATTGCAGTTGTTAGGAGACATGTGAGATAATTGTCTAAGATGACTAATGCTACAAGTAGTGCAACATAAAGGAAGTGACAAAAAGCATATACACTGATCAGCCATAACATTAAAACCATTAACAATAAAATCACCTACATTTTCAGTTCTTGTTGTGCAACCAGGCATCCCTGGGTCTCTGGGTGTGCTGTAGTGTCTGGCACCAGGACGCTGACAGGAGATTCTTTAGGTGCTGTGGGTTGCGGAGTGGGGCCTGCATGGTTTGGACTTGTAAGTCCAGTGGATTGGACTTGTTAGTTCATATGATGGGTACCTAATCAGATGGGAATCTGGGGAGTTTGTAGGCCAGGTCAATGATCATTTCGAGCTGTTTGTATTGAATTTGTATTATGATCAGCATTGACATTTTTCAGCAATTTTGGGCTGCATTTTGTTTTCTGTGGAATTAAATTGCTTAGGCTGGCTTTTGGTCTCTATGTAAATGGGTGAGCTTGGGAGCCTTGGGATGGTCCTGTCATTTACTGTTATGTAAATGTTAGTTGGTGAAAAACATTGATCAGGTTCTGCAACATTACATTTACTTTCACATTCAGGCATTTGGCAGGCACCCTTATCCAGAACAACTTACATTTTATCTCATTATACATCTGAGTAATTGAGGGTAATAGGTCTTGCTCAAGGACCCAACAGGGGGCCCTTGAGCAAGGCCCATCACTCAAGTATTTATTTAGCCAAATGTTTTGTGAATATGGTAAGAGTGCAGGTCTGGGGGCTCATAGACATAGAGTTTTATGGTAAACTGGTAGATTTGATGCTGTCTTCCCCCATCACTCAGGTTTGTTGACAGTCAGTGATATTAGTTGTATTGTTTTTCAGGGAGCATTTGTGGAAGTGTGTTTTCTTTTGGCTCTCTTTATATAGTATATTTAGACCCTGCTTGCACTCTGCATTAAATATAAACTTACCTTATTAATTACATGATTGTTAGCATACCTAACCATTCTCTCTCTCTCAATCTATGCATGGCACTGTTGAGTTACCAGTGATGCTGACTTCTTTTGCCCTCCAGACCTGTCTGACTGGTGACCATGGTATCATATTGGCCCACTTATGGTCTTGGACTTGCATGCGCTTATTTTTGTGATGACTTGTGACAGCGTTTTTTTTTACCCAAATCTCCAAAAATGAGAGCGGACCTAACATAATCTACTAACTTGAACACTTTTTCTGGGTATATTGACCTTTCAAACTCATAGCACACAGATGTACCAGGGACTGATTAATGGTAATATTATTTGATATCACCCCAATTCCACGACTCAAATTGTGATTCTCAGAGCACACATTCTCATTTTCACACTCAAACTGGTCACCACATTGTGTTCTGCAATTAAAGTTTAAGGTGAATGAAAAAAGGATGCCAGTCAATGTATGTAAACCTGAAAGTGAGTGAACAGAGACTTCAGGCTAAAAGATAGGAGAGTTATATGAGTACTATATAAATGTGTGTAGCAAAAACCCTCAGCATAAAATTTGGAATCCAAGTTTCTATGCCCCATAGAGAAGTGTTAAAAGCCAAATGACTTTGAGGACAAAGGATTTTCTGAGTCTGACAGTTGAACTGCTTTGTGACAGAGGTCTTCTACTGACTTAAATCACAACTTTGAGGAACAGTCGGCTCTGCCCTTCCTTGTACAGGTTGTTAATGTTCACTGTCCAGTCCAGTTTGTCATCCAACTGCAGCCCCAGGTATTTGTATGTCCTTATCCTCTTAACATCCACTCCCTCATTGGAGACCAGCAGGTCAGACCTGGGCTGATGAAGGTCTATCACTATGTCCTTGGTCATGGTGATGTTTTGCTGTAGATAATTTAATCTGCGCCAGGCCACAAATTACTATCCGTCTCTGATATTACCCACAATAGCAGTGTTATCAGAGGACCTCTACATGTGGCATGACTCCTATCTGTACATGAAGTCAAAAGTGTAAAGAAAAAACAGGAAGGCAAAAGTACAGTTCCCTGAGGTGCTTGCATGCTTCTGACCATCTCTGATGTGTAGGCCTTGATCTTGAGATATTGCCATCTCCTTGTGAGGTAATCTGTGACCTAGGTTACCAGATCTGTATCCACCTGCATGTCAGTGAGCTTGTCTCTCAATAAAGTTGGGGCTAGATTGTGTTGAAAGCACTGGAGAAAACAAAGTACATGATCCTCACAACACATTTCCCCCTAATGAGGTGGGGATACTGTAGGTCTGATGAAGTAGGTACTGTAGCATCACCACATTAACTGCATTACAGAGTACATAAACTTCTGTACAGACTGCATTACAGAGTACATAAACTTCTGTGTGGACACCTGTGTACCTATAAGTAATATTTACTGTTTCCCCAATAATAAATCCTGTGTCACCAAGGACATTAAAGCTTCCTTAAATGAGAAAAAAGGGCTTTCAGGTCTGGTAAAAAAAAAAAAAAACTGGAACAAAGGCTGAAGAACAACAACATGAGAGAGGTGTGGAGAGGCATTAGGAGCATTACTGGCTACAAGATGAGTGGCCAAGCTATTTAGGGCGATGTTGAACATGCTACAATCTCAACACCTTCTTTAACAGATTTGATTTTCCTCTGTCTCACACCACCTTCAACTTTAGCTTTAATACAGGCTCCCCTGCTCCCCCATCCACCCCCACACAGAAAACAGCCACTACTTCTTCTGCAATCCCATCAATCAACATTTCACATGACCAGGTAAAATCTGAGCAGGCTCAGCAAAAAAGCTGTAGGTCTGGACAAAATCAACCCAAGAGTCCTGAAATCCTGTGCCTCTCTAACTATGTGGGGTCCTACAGCACCTCTTTAGCCTGAGTCTGTCTCTACAGAAAGTCCCTGTCCTGTGGAAAATATCCTGCATTGTTTCTGTCCCCAAGATACCACGACCCTCTGCCCAGAACGACTATAACAATAAAATTGTTATTAACATTAAAATCTCTAAAATCACATATTATGAAGGTGTTTGAGAGACTTATCCTGGTTTGCCTATTAGCCATTCCTGGGAGTAGATGACACCATTATACAGTTGCTCCACAGAACCTTCTCCCACCTCGACAAACCTGGGACCAGTGTTAGGATTATGTTCTTTGACTTCTTCAGTACTGGGGAGAAACTAAGGATCATGCAAATTGACACTCCCTTGGTCTCCTGGATAATGGACTACCTGACCTGCCATCCCCAGTATGTCATAGTTGAGAGAGCGCAAGCGTGGGTCAGAGCTGTGAAATCTGTGAGCGTGGTGTCAATGCCGAGACGTTGAGATGAGCCGTAGTCGAGAGAGTGCGAGCGTTGGGTCGGAAGCCGTAAATCCGTCAGCGAAGGAAACAAATCCGAGTCGTGAAGATTAAGAGGAAACGAGGTAAGCTTGGCAATGTGAAAATAATCAAAATAAACAAAAGAAAATCGGGTAAGGGCACTCAATATTCTGGGTGCTGCGCTTTCTTATAAACTCAAAGAAATCAGCGCCGGATGAGAAACCGGTGTGCAGGTGGGGCGGTCCGGGGGCGTGGGAAGTGACATAACAGGGTGGTAAAACAAGCCCGTGTGGTGAAGAGCATGACAGCGTGGGAACGGAAATGTCAAGAGGCGGAAGTGGTCTTTGATCAGCGCGAAAGCGCTGAGAACGTGACAATACAGAGTTCAGCCAGAAACTGATTATGACCAGGTGTTCTACAGAGCACCACAGGAGACCTTTTTTCGCAATGGCCATAAAATGATATAACTCTCCTCTGTTTTCACTATGCGACAGGGACTTTCAGTAGTTCCTGTTCAATAATATTTTATGACACTGCTGTTCCCACAACTTAAGTTTCAGATGCAATACCTGATTACAATACATTTGTGCAATATTTCTTTTCATTTACATTGCATTTCTGCATTTCAATATGTAACTTGATTGTGTGCTTTATTTAATTCTATTCTATTTTACTTTTATTTACTGTTATTTTTCTTTAAAGTGCCCCTATTATGCCATTTTAAAGGTTCGTTCAGCGAGAATGAAAGGAAAGGTGTACAGGACAGTGGTGAGACCAGCGATGCTCTACAGCTAAGAGACAGTGGCACTGAAGAAAAGACAGGAGGCAGAGTTGGAGGTAGCAGAGCTGAAGATGTTGAGGTTCTCTTTGGGACTGACAAGGATAGATAGGATCAAGAATGAGTTCATCAGAGGGACAACCCACGTTAGATGTTTTGGAGATAAAGTCAGAGAGGCCAGATTGAGGTGGTTTGGGCATGTTCAGAGGAGAGATGATGAATATATCAGTAGAAGGATGCTGAGGTTTGAACTGCCAGGCAGGAGGTCTAGAGGAAGACCAAAGAGGAGATTTATGGATGCAGTGAGAGAGGACATGAAGTGAGTTGGTGTGAGAGAAGAGGATGCAGAGGATAGGGTTAGATGGAGGCAAATGATTCGCTATGGCGACCCCTGAAAGGGAACAGCCGAAAGACAAAGAAGAAGATTATGCCATTTTAAAGGTTGCTAATATTGCTTTATGAGTCTCTTAAAACAAGTTTACATGTATGCAAGGTCAAAAAACACTTTAGTTTTCTCCAAAAATAAATTTAATTTAACCCCATTTCTAAATGATTCGTAAACAACTCGTGTGAAGCAGTTCGAAGAATCATCTGTCTAAACCTCTTCTTTCCGTGAGCCCTCACTGCTGTGATTTGTCAGATGGCGCGTCCTTTATGATTGGTCTACCGCTACAACGAAACGCCCATTACCATAACTGAACGACAGCTCTCAGTGGTAAGTGTCAAATGTTAACAAGAGTATGGTAACGTTAATTGTAATTTTAAAAATTGCCCGCGATGTAGAACGTTTTGCAAATATGTCACATAGTGACGTGGATCCGTAACAGAGAAAGATTCGAATGGCTAATGACTCATTTAGGCGAATGTGAGCAGACTCTTTTTTTTAATAGACAAAAACTTTGAACATTTATCGCGCACTGTCGGCGTTAAAACTTTGCAGATAGTTTATGATTACATACAGCTACATGACACACTGCATGAAATAATTTATTATTTCCTAATCTTCTTTTCTTTTCTTTTTTCACAGTAAATTAATCAGAGCAACTGTATAACCAAGACAAAGCAATTTCCCTCTGCGATTAATAAAGTTCTTTGAATCTTGAATCTTAACCATGTACTAAACAACTGTCTACTAAGGTCAATATCGTTGCATTTTAGGGCTGTTTTTCTTTGAAACTGGAATGAGGCATGATATTCACCGGTGTTTGTGGATCCATATTTCCAATCTCAAGTTAAAAACATACAGGAGGGAATTACTAAGGTTCCTTAGCATTCTCCTGTGGCGGAGTCTACTAGTTCTTTTCTGACCTGATGTTCTTCTTACAGCCTGTGATGCTTTTATACCATCCCAGACATCCATCATGTTGTTTTTTTTACTTTCTAAATGCCTCTTTGACCTGCTTCAGTGTGATCTTTAAATGCATGTGAGTTTAGTCACTATCATTTAAGGTCTTCTTTTTAGGTTAAGGAGGTGCTTGATTACACTGGTAATCCAGGACTTGTTGTTAGTCAAGTAGTTCAAACAGGCACAATGATGTCCATATATTAAAGTTGAAGTTGTCAGTTTTGCAGTGTGTGATCCCCTAAATGTTACCATCACATCATACTTAGTTTCCTAAATAAGCATGTTGTTTGTTGGCACTGCCACTTCCCTTGACCCTTCTTGAACTGGGATTCATGGAAAACAAACGTGGTACCCCTGGATAACACTAAAACAGACCCCGGAAACTATTGCAATATGGGAAGTTTAAATTACTTTTAACTAGGCGCAATATATGCAAAATTTCGGCCTCAACTGTAAACATTTAATGGTATGCTTAACATTGTATTTTTTACTTTCACTTAAGTCGGTTTTGTCTTTGCCTTCTAATTGCAAAATGTGAAGGAAACCAGTTCTAGATCAGTGTGTTAAACAATCCGTTGCGAGGAAATGTAAACATGTGACGCAGGTCTGGGAGGTTACAATTTCCATGTGCTTTGAATGAAACTAGGAGGAAATTCTATTACACAGCACATCAACAGACAGATAACTACCTGAAACCGGGAAAACTAAAAAATCATGGATATTTATTTGTGGAAAGTTGTGTGTATTATATGTGCTCTACTCTTTAATGCTACAGGTAAGTGTTAATGGAGTGCTGGCTCTAACTTATTATGTATTTAACGTATCACATTTCAGGCAAAATACTAAAGTTTTTTTTAAAACAGTAGATATCACATTTGTTATCAAGACTGTTATAAATAATAAAAATAATTATTATTATTTTATTATATTTTTTAACTGAAACATCTAAACAAACTAAACAAAATAAAAACTAAAAGAGTGACCAAACTCTGCTTCCTGTGGTGTTTTGTAAAAGTGACATTGCACTATATTCTTTACACACACTGCCTTAATTATAAATTATGCTGTTTTTTAACTATAAAACAAATATGTATTTTGTTTTCTATGCCCAAAAGAAAAATTGCTTTTGTGTTCAAAAATGAGTTATGAATTTTATTAATTTGGCTAAATCAATAATATTCTCATTCTTAAGAAAGCTTCAAACTTTGTTCAATAACCTACATGTTGGCTACTCTTTATGTTATTTTAAAAAGCAAAAGCAATGAACATACAGTGTTAAATCTCTTTAAAATTGTTTGATAAAGCACTGAACATTGTGTTGCTCTTTCTTTTCTATTAGGTTCACTCTCCCAGTTGAATGGTAAGATCTTGATAAAACCTGTGCGCACACCCACACTTAGAGAATAATGAGAGAGAGAGAGAGAGAGAGAGAAATAGAAGTTAGACAACCAAATGTGGATGTACTGGTTTTTGAGTTACCGTGATTGTAATGCTGTGATAAAGCGAAATAAATTCACAGCAAATTAACTAGTATCTGGGGATCAGATGGTCTGTTGAGGCAAGCCATTAAAGGGAGCAGCAACCACATGTAATTCCCACTTCTGTAAGCCTTAATTAAACACTCATGCCCATGTTAGCATTTTAACATACTAGTTACTTTTAAATGTTTAATTTAATGTACAATTAATGTGTTCGTCTTTTTAGTTTAGTAGAAGAAACTGAGTGTAATTTACATATACACCTTAAAAAATGTCTTATACTATTGTGACTCAATTACCATAGAGTACATTACAACCATAAACAATATGTGTATACAGTAATCATCTGATATTTTAGCATCACTACAGTTTTTATTTTTTCACACTATGTATTTATATATTTATTTTAATTTATAATTTAGCAATTTTTCTTACACAGGATTTTTTCCCTCATTGTTTCCACTCGGTTGCAATCTGCTAAGCAGTTAAAGCACAAAAAATATGCTACAAAGCAAGACTTAAATAACACAATTAATTAATAATAAACATTTTTATAGCTCATAATCCTCTCCTTCCATTCTGTTTGGAATGCTACCAATACAGTTCGACACCATTTACAGTACATTCTAGTTTTCGAGTGGTTTGAAAGTGCATGTGCGATCATTAAACCAGAGTCCACAGTTGTTCTGTCTTTTGTTCTGTAAGTCGAGATACATAATCTAGATTCTAATGGAATGTTGACTCCAAGCCAGAAGTCACATGGTGATATAGTTGTATTTGACACCTCTCACCTGACCTGCTTTGTGTACTGGTGCGCAGTCATGTTGGAACTGAAAGAAAAGCGTTAAGAGTTCCTTTCACTTCAAGTAAGGCGCTCAGCCCAACTCCTGAAAAACTACCCTACATCAGTTGCAACATGACTGCACACCAGTGCACATAGCAAGGACCATAAAGACATGGATGAGTGAGGTGGTATAGAAGAACTGACCTCAACCTGATAAAACACAGATGGGATGAATAGGGGTGGAGACTGTGAGCCAGGCAATTTCATCCAACACCAGTGTCTAATCTCACAAATGCTTTTGGAAGAATAGTCAAAAATTCCCATAAACACACTCCTAAACCTTGTTGAAAGTCTTACCAGAAAAAGCTGCAAAGGGTGGGCCAACATCACATTAAACCTTATGGATTAGAATCGGATGTTACTCAAGTTCAAATGCATGTGAAGGCAGGTGAGCAAATAATTAAATTGAATAAGATCCTTAAACTTCAAATTAAAAGCCATGTGTGTTACAAGATAATTCCCAGCACAATTTAATACTTACAAACTTAAAAAAAAATGGTTAATCATTTCATTATATAAAAATAATACCTATACTGCTGTATTTGACAAAGGGTGTGTATTTAATGACTTGTAGAGTATATTTATTTACGTAACAACAACCACAATTACACACCCTGTATAGGCAGTATAGGTTTTTTTTTTTTGTCTGAATAAATAGGTATTATTTTTTGTCAGACAAGGGAAAAAGCAGAAAAACTGTAATGAACTGTAATAGCTTGGACAAAGGACAAATGCATAGTTATGGCATAAACTCAGTAAAGAGAACAGACACAGATGGATAAACAGTATACAAACAAAGCACTAAGCTCAAACTAGACATCTAAATAATGAGATAAGCCAATAACAATATGGGCTGGACAATAAAAAAAAAACAAAAAAAAAAGCCAAAACCTGTGATGCCATCGTCATATACAGTAAGCTGAGACCCAAGACAGGGCAAAATCATGCTTCATACGGCATATCAAAAAAGAATTCATAAGAAGGTTTGAAAACTAAACCTTAAAGACAAGGAAATATAGCTCTATGAAAACAATTAAAATATCTAAATAATAAAATAATAGTGTAATACTGTAGAGCATGTGCTTTTCTGAACAAATTATTCTACATCAGAGAACTTGTACAATATACTGTAGTATAAGAACAAGTCATTAACAATTTGAGTCCTGGAATATGCTTGTGCCATCAGAGAAAAAAAAAACATTAATATGGTAACCTGGTCATTCATTACATTCAGTTCATCAGCTGACTTCATTTTTTTTTGCCATATAATGATGCTAAGTCTAGACCTGTCCAACTGAAGCAACCCCACATCATACCACTGCTTTCAGAGGCTTGTACAGTGGACACCATGCATGATAGGTGCACCACTTTATATACTTAACTTCTCTCCCGCCCATTACTCTAGGATAAGATCAGTCTGGACTCATTAAACCGCATTTCCTTTTTCCTTTGCTTCGAAGTCCAGGATTTATGATCCCTAGCAATTTTTCTTCTGATTAGGTTTACTAACAAGTGTTTTTATTAATTTTTTAAATTATTTTTTGTGTGTCTGTGAGTGAGTGAGTGCATTTATATTTTCACTATTAAACATACTGTAGCTGTAATTTCTACTGACCATTTTTAATAATGTAACTTTTAAGTGATCTCCAGTCATGATTTTTTTTTTAACCACAAAATTAACAGTTCAGCACTATCTTTACAGGTATTATTAATGTGTTGCTGAGTTTTTAATCCAATTCCAGTCATTTAAACTGGAATTGGATTAAACTGTGTAACTGCCGGCATCACTTAATATTAATTACAGTAACCTGGCAGAGCCATGTTAGTATAGAGCCTGTGTAGTTACTCTGTGGTCTCTTATTTCAGGAATAATCAGGATGATGCTTTAAAAAGCCTGACAAGATGAGAGAACACTAATATCAGTGGGCTGAAAATGAATTAAAAATAAAAATTTCTTGCATTTTACAATTCAGTATCTAGCATGTAATGTAATAATGGCTATTCCTCATACTGTGCAGTAAAGTTCCGATTTGAATAAGAATGTGTGCATTTGTGACCTCCCTCTTTTTTTTCAGTGTGTGGCCGGGCTCCACTGAACACCAAGATTGTCGGAGGTGAAGATGCTGCTGCCGGGTCCTGGCCGTGGCAGGTCAGCTTTCAGAGAGGAGGCAGCCATTTCTGTGGTGGAAGCCTGATCAGTGAGAAATGGGTCTTATCAGCTGCTCACTGTTTCCAAAGGTGAAGAAGTTATTGAAAAAGTCTAAAATAACCACACAGTGATAATGTAGATATTTGCATTTTTATTGTGTACAATATGTACAGTGTCTCATAGTTTACTGTAAGCAAGTTATTAATGTCTACTGTTGTAAATATAAAGCATAAAAAATAAGGGAAAGGCAGAAATAAATAAATAATCTTCTTTTCATTTTCAGCATTACTGCACCTGATATCACAATCTTTCTGGGATTGGCAAGTCTGCAGGGTTTTAACTCTAATATGCAGACAGCAACCACTAGTAACATTATCATCAACGAAGCGTATGATCCTGTCTCAAATGACAATGATATTGCACTAGTCGAGCTTGACTTTCCAGTGACTTTCAGCTCTTATGTTGTGCCGGTCTGCCTCACAGCAAGCAACAGTTTTCTTCCTGCTGGCACTAATGTCTGGGTCACAGGATTTGGTAGAATTGGTACAAACGGTAAATATGCTACATGCAATGGATTGCATATTTAAGCAGTTTAATTCAATGTATTAAGTTGTTTTGGGGGAAAAAATTATAACCCACTAGCGTTCAAGTCAAATCAGGACGTTTGATTTTGCAGAAAACAGAACACAATTATGAAAATAAAACCTCTAATAAAATAATCTGATACTCTAAGAACCAGGGTTTCAGTAGTGCTTAGATACCATCAAAGAAGAAAGTTTTCTTTGTACAATAGAGTCAGAATTTCTTTGCCAAATACGTAACTGTCTTGCAGTGACATCAGGACTGCGGCAATATCTCCCAGACAGTTCCTGTAATGTGCAAGTTGTCTTCGTGAATGCTTGCGTGTACACTTTATCAGTACAGTTTATCAGTTTTTTACTTATCCATAATTTTTGAAATTTCATCTACTGAGCGTTAATATTAACAACTAAAATGGCCTTTTTTTTTTTGCTTTGTTTTACATCTCATCACCATACTGTGCTAGAAGTCTTCCATTTACGAGACATTCTTCACACACACCAGTTCCATTCAAACACCCTTGTATAAAATAATTATAAAAATATAATATCTTGTATAATATCTTTTTATTTTATTTTATTCAGTAACTTTGGTAATTGTGTATAACCCAACCAAAATTTAAAATTTTATATATATTTTTTTTTATTGGAACTCTTTAGTATAACTCTTTGAAAAATCTTTAGTTTAATTGTATTCTCTTGTGCATTTTTTTTTTCTTTGTATTGAAATCTTTCTATTCTAGTCTGATCTTTTGTTCCATTTTAGGTCACAGACAGTCATTCTGTCATTGCCAAAGGATTTTACTGAATATCATACTGTGATGTGACGAATATAATTTGCATTTTAAAAGAACCGATCCTTCTTTTGGAATCTAAAATATGCTTACCCCATGTGCTGATATATTCAGAGTTTCTAAACTTTTGCAACTAATGCAACATCATAGATTAGCTTACGGAAATAACACAGCAAAAAAAAAAAAAAAAACTTACTCAACTCGTTCTTTGTTTCGGTGGGTGTAGCTGGTCAGACCAAACTTTTTTTTTTTTTTTTTTTTTTTTAGGAATGTTTAAAAATTTGAAAAACATTTCACATTTCCATGAAAGCATATTAATCTAAAGTTCATCTTGGATCTTTACAGTCAATCTGCCACCCCCTGAAACCCTGCAGGAGGTGGAGGTGCCGATTGTCAGTAACAGTGACTGCGCAAACAGTTACAGTTCTATCACAAACAATATGATATGTGCTGGCTTATCTCAGGGAGGGAAAGACTCGTGTCAGGTAAGAAACTTAACAACTGTCATAATCTTACTGCTCATAGCACAGTGTTATAGAAAATCAAAAAACAGAGGTGTAGCTAAAAGCTTGTTGTTTATGCAGGGTGATTCTGGAGGTCCATTGGTGATCAGGGTCAACGGAATCTGGGTTCAGGCTGGGATTGTGAGCTTTGGCCATGGCTGTGCACAACCTAATTTCCCTGGTGTGTACACCAGAGTGTCTCAGTACCAAGGCTGGATAGACGGCTCGAGCGGCAGCAATCAAACAGGATTTGTTACAGTCTCAAATGGCAATCAGAGCTCCCCCAACCTCTTCTGTCTGTTCCTTTCTTTTCTCATTATCCCCTTTCTCTTATCTCTCAGCAGCTTATGGTAGTTACTCAGTCACTTTACATGAACAATTTAAATAGTTGTAAGAAAACTCATAACATGGAACTTTGTGTAACAGAACAAGCAAGCATAATGTAATTATGTACAATGATATAATTTATTAAACTTTGACAATGTAATTATTTTTGACACTCATTTGTTCTTTTTCGAACATCGTATTCCAGATTTGTTATACCTTTGTCATTATAATAACCTGCACTCTTCAGGGGTAGATTATTCTTTTTTTCATTTGTTCATTCAGCAACAAGATCATCAGTAAGGTAGAGCAGTTGGTATTCAAATTCTTCCCAAATGTCTTAAATGGGGTGAAGCTCAGGGCGGCTGCAGAACACTTCCACTCCGACTTTAGCAAACCATGGCAAATCAGGTTTGGGTTTCTTTGTTAATGGAAAGTAAAATCGTCAAACTGTGAACTTTTACAGCACAGAAAGAAATTCTATACAATCGGCTACACTCTGTGGCAATGGTATGGCAAAAACCCACGTATGAGTGTGATAATATCAGCAAACCTCTAGTGTACGTACGGTTGGCAAATTTGGATGTAATACCCAAAATAAAAGTTAATAATAAATACTTGGGAGTCATAAAGAAACTCATGAATCGTGAAAGAAATTTCAAGCACCGTGGCAAAGATTCTACAATTTTCCCATAGTGTAGAGTAAGGAATTATCTCAAAAGTTTCTCTCAGTTGGTGAGTCTGCCCATGAAGGAGCACACTAGATATATGAGAAGTTGTTTAAAAATCTCCAGTAAAGGTTTAATTGTTTGCAGATATCATAGCTGCAAAGGTCTTAGCTTATGATTACATAATATACATTTTTCATTTATGAAACCTTTCAAGGGCCCTTGAGCTATAGATGAGGTGGAGTCAAATAGATGAAAGAGCTCCTATTGGGATAAAAATGTATCTATTGTAAGCATTAAGGTAAAAGTCAGATGGGTGTAGACGTCTACACAGGAAATGTCTAATTGTTCAGAATCTCTGCTGTTTTTGTTAAACAAACATTATTCTATGTATTCTGTCCTTTCATTCACATAGCTGAAAGCTGACTCCTTTTAGGGTGAAAATTTTCAGAAACTCACTTTTTAGTACTAACATTGTAAACAGAGAAAAGCAAGTTTTTGGCTTTAAGAGTGTTCATCGATATCACTTTTTGATATCAGAGTGTAACCTATCCAGTAATATATATTTTTAAGGCTTCTCGCTTTGAAGTTATATTGCTGTCTGTTGCTCTGAGGCCCTTGGCAACAAGTTTTATTTTAAAATGAAGGGGAAAAGAAAAATCTAATTTTAAGAAAATACCCACGTATGTATTACATGTCAATACCCTTTTGGCTATTGTAAACAGCTCTTTAATAAATGGGGCATTTCCTGAAAGTTTTAAACATGCTGTTATTCAACCTTTATTGAAAGGCCCTCATCTTGACCCCGCAGTACATAATAACTATCGTCCTATTTCTAAACTTTCGTTCATCTCAAAGGTTTTGGAAAAAGTTGTACTATCAGTTTACTTCATACCTGGATACACATAATATTCTAAATCTGTTTCAATCTGGTTTTAGAGCATTGCATAGTACCGAGTCTGCATTGCTGAAGGTCACAAATGACCTTCTGTTGCCTTAGAGTGGTTTGCCTCATACTTAAAGGGGAGAACTTTTTCTGTAAATATTGCATGTTTTACTTCTCCCGTTGCACCTATCCAGTGTGGTGTTCCACAGGGATTTTAAGATTCCCTTCCTGACACAACCCTCTGCATTTATCCAGACTTGGGACTGGCACAAGAAGACACTGGATTGCGCCCCCCCGTGGTTGCATTACTTTCCAAAAATCTATCATAGAAAAATATACTTTAAGTGAAAGGTCGGTGTAATTTCTAAAGCACACTTATTTAAACTTTGTTTTTCAATTTATATTTAAAAAAAATGCTCAAAATAATCGTTGTACCAATGTACAGAAAGTATACCTTAGAATACAAATTTTAATATATGGTATGTTTTTAGTTAAATTTGAATGTACTCATTCATATGTACTTATTTGTGCTTATATTTAGTGCACTACTCTCTCATGCACACACACTTTCAGACTCGTTTTTGCACGCTGATTATTTATGTGTGCGCTCTTTTGTGCGCTCAATATCATAAAGCTACACTTAGAACTCTGGATCTATTCCAGCCAACCAGTGACTAGAATAGGGGGCAATCCCAGCCAATCAGGAACTGGAGGCAGGTAGATTTGGACTGTCTGTTTTCTGTTTGGCTTCCCAGTTCTCTGCTTATAGTTTAAATTTATGGCTGGAAGCTGAATTATTGTGTACTGTAGTTTATATCATTATTATTTTATTTTCATTGGCATAAGGTAAAATTAATGTTTTTTGTTAGGTAATTTGTAATTAGGTACATAGTTTAAACTATAAAATGTATTGTATGTCTAATGTGCTATTGCTAAATCTTATGTACTTTGCTGGTGTTATAATTCTCTGTAGCTCTTGGCCTGTTTTCAGTCTCTGTGTAACAGCTAAAAATACTAATACTGTACCTGTATATTCTAATACTAATGTCTGTCCTTGTTCAGACAACAGTTTATATTTTAGTTAGTGTGTTTGTGAGCCAACCTGATGTTTTGTTGAACACAAAAGTTTTTTTGTAACCTTGTGCAAATTAAATCTGTTGAATCTCATGAATAAAATCTGCCTCATAATTACTGAAGTAATGTGTTTCAAAAACATCTTATAGTGTAGAAAATGCATTTAGCAGTTGTAAAATATCCTAAACACAAACACTGGTAACAGATTTGCAATACAGTATTATACAAGACTGTGTGTACTGTAATATAATAAAGTATATTTGTATTAACCACAAAGTGTACTTTTTGACTATTTGTAATTGTCCGGAAGTATAACAGCATGCTACTGCTGCAATAAGAATATGTTTATAGTATATTAATCATGTTTTTGTAACAGTAAAAAATTGCTGTAATGTACTTATAATACATTTTAATTTTATTAATTACTGTCAAGTATGTAGATTAGTACATAAGCATCCATAAACCTTAAGTGTACTAAGTATACTTAAAGTTGTTCCACTTTAGCACACAAAAGTATATTTAATACACTTAAAATTGTGGATTTCAAGTTCAAGTTTAAGTAGGCTTTATTGTCATTACAACCATATAAAGTTACTACACAGTGAAACGAAACAACGTTCCTCCAGGACCAAGGTGCTACATGCAACATAAATTTACAACATGAATTAACAGAGACACTAAACTAGCTAACCAAGAGGCCTAGTTAGCTGGCTAGCAGAGACAGGACAGAGAGACCTAACATAAATTACAACATAAATAAAAAAAAACTAACTGGCTAAGTATAACATTTTTATAGACAACATAAAGTGCACGTGCAAATGTGCAAACAAGAAAGTGACAGTGCGCAACCACGACATAACAGAACATAAAATATGGTGTTGAGGTAGTGGGTAAACATGAACATTCTTTAAAAACAGCAGCAAGAATTGAGGAATTAGTGCAAAAATTAGTCCAGTAATGATTATTGAGCAAAAGAGGTAAACAGTGAAGCATTTACAGATTGGTGTGTACGATAATTTAGTGGTGTAGGTCAGTGTGTCTGCACTTGTGTTGATTAGTCAGTCCAGTCCCAATATTTTGAGGTAGTTGAGTTAAGCTGTGTGATAATGTTTGTGTGTGTGTGTGTGTGTGTGTGTGTGTGTGTGTGTGTGTTTGTGTTTATCAGTCCAGTCCCTTTTTGTTGAAAAGACGGATGGCTTGTGGAAAAAAACTGTTGCACAGTCTGGATATGTGTGCCCGAATGCTTCGGTACCTTTTTCCAGATGGCAGGAGTGTGAAGTGTGTGTGAGAGGGGTGTGTCCGATCAGCCACAATGCTGGTGGCTTTGCGGATGCACACTGAAAACCCTAATAAGTTAATTGGACTAAATTGATTGAGTAAACTCGTTGCCTCAATTTAATTGAGTAATGGAATCTTCCAAAACTTGCATATTTAAGTTTATTTAACTTGGCGGTTTTGTAGACTGTACTTAAATCATTCAGTTCAACAAACTTAGCACTTTTTTAATGTACTTAAAAAATTGCGTTCACTTGGTATAAATATTTTTTAAGTGTACTTATCTATTTAAGTTAACTCAACATGAAAATGTAACTTAAACCTGTTAAACAATGTTCTTATATTTGACTGCAAGCTTTGTGCACACCGAACTGAAATAAAACAATGAACAGCATTTTTAAGTTTAGATTTTTTTTATTAAAATGCCAGAATTTTCCGCCGGAAAGAATGTTGGAGAGTACTTTATCAGGCACACAGCATGTACGGCATGAGCAGCACCGGAGCACATTTCACACGCACCCCTTACCCACACACACAAACAGGGCCGAAGCCACTAACCCAAACACCCTTCCCCAACATGGTGAACACCGACATCCCCGCAAAGCATGCTGGTGGTCAGCCGCCGCCCCGCCCACGCCACATTCACATTTGTGAAAATTGACCTTTTGAAAATGTTTTTTCCCCAAAAGGATTAATCATGATTTTGAGCTCACAACACTTGAAATCTTAAGTTTATGCATTTTGATGGTAAATAAGTTAAATGAACTTATATTTTTAAGTGATGGGTCCAAAATGCAAAAATTTAAGTAATGTTTAGTCAACATTACTTGATTGTATAAGTAAAGACAACATTAGGGTTTACAGTGCAGCGTGTGGTGTAGATGTCTTCAATAGAGGGGAGAGAGACCCCTATGATCTTCTCCGCTGTCCTCACTATCCGCTGTAGGGTTTTCGGTCCGATATGGCACAATTCCCAAACCAGACAGTGATGCAGCCGCTCAGGATGCTCTCGATAGTCTCTCTATAGAAGGTGGTCAGGATCGGTGGTGGAAGCTGGGCCTTTCTCAGTCTTCGCAGAAAGAAAAGATGCTGTTGGGCTTTCTTGTGTAGGAAGCTGGTGTTGAGGGACCAGCTGAGGTCCTTCTCTGGGTGGACACCCAGGAATTTGGTGCTTTCGACGATTCCCACAGAGGAGCCGTTGATGCTCAGCGGAGAATGGTCGCCTCGTGTCCTCCTAAAGTCAACAACCATCTCCTTTGTCTTTTCAACATTTAGAGACAGGTAGTTGTCTTTACACCAGTCCGTTAGCCTCTGCACTTCCTCTCTGTACGCTGACTCGTCGTTCTTGCTAATGAGACCCACCACGGTCGTGTCATCAGCGAACTTAATGATGTGGTTCGAACTGTGTGTTGCTACACAGTCGTGAGTCAGCAGTGTGAACAGCAGGGGACTGAGCACACAGCCTTGTGGGGCCCCAGTGCTCAGTGTGGTGGTGCTGGAGGTGCAGTTTCCGATCCGCACTGACTGAGGCCTACCGGTCAGAAAGTCGAGGATCCAGTTGCAGAGGGAGGTGTTCAGGCCCAGCAGGTTCAGCTTCCCAATCAGTTGTTGGGGGATGATAGTGTTGAATGCTAAGCTGAAATCTATGTACAGCATTCGAACATATGTGTCCTTCTTGTCCAAGTGTGTGAGGGCAAGATGTAGTGTAGAGGAGATAGCGTCATCCGTTGAGCGGTTAGGACGGTACGCAAATTGCAGTGGGTCTAGTGAGGAGGGCAGCACTTCATGATGGTGGGTGTGAGTGCAACGGGACGGTAGTCATTGAGACAGGACACAGTAGACTTCTTGGGCACGGGGACGATGGTGGTGGCCTTGAAGCACGTGGGAACGACGGCGCTGCTCAGAGAGATGTTAAAGATGTCGGTGAGAACATCTGCCAGCTGTTCAGCACATTCTCTGAGCACTCTGCCTGTGATGTTGTCTGGTCCAGCAGCTTTACGTGGGTTGACTCTGCAAAGAGTTTTCCTCACCTCAGCTGTAGTGAGACACAGCACCTGGTCGTTCGGAGAAGGGGTGGTCTTTCTCGCCGCCACGTCGTTCTGCCTGTCAAACCGAGCATAGAAGTTGTTCAGCGCATCTGGGAGGGAGCCGTCACTGTCATAGGCAGGTGATGTCGTCCTGTAGTTTGTGATGGCTTGTAAGCCCTGCCACATGCGCCGTGTATCGCCGCTGTCCCTGAAGTGATTGTGGATTCTCTGGGCGTGTGCGCGCTTTGCCTCTCTGATGGCCCGAGAAAGTTTGGCCCTTGCTGTTGTGAGGGCCACCTTGTCTCCCGCTTTAAAGGCAGAGTCTCTGGTCCTCAGAAGTGCACGCACTTCCGCAGTAATCCACGGTTTCTGGTTGGGTCGTGAGATGATGCTCTTGGAGACAGTGACGTTATCGGTCCACTTGTTGATGTAGCTGGTCACTGATGATGTGTACTCCTCCAAGTCAGTGAAGTTGCCGTAAGTTGCAGCCTCCCTAAACATGTTCCAGTCAGTCTCGAAACAGAGATGGCTCCTGCTGGCCAGGTTTTCACCTGCTTCAGAACCGGTTTTCAGCGCCTGACGAGTGGTCTGTATGCTGGAATTAGCATAACAGAGATGTGGTCTGTGTAGCCGAGGTGGGGGCGGGGCTCTGCCCGATATGCGCCGGGGATGTTTGTGTAAACAAGATCCAGCGTGTTTTTCCCTCTCGTTGCAAAGTCCACATACTGATGGAATCTAGGAAGCACTGACTTGAGATTTGCATGGTTGAAATCTCCAGCAACAATAAACAGTCCATCCGGGTGTGTATTTTGCAGTTCACTGATCTTTGTATACAGTTCCCATAGCGCTTCCTTAGCATTAGCGCTAGGTGGAATGTACACTCCGATAATGAAAACAGTGGTAAATTCTCGTGGTAAATAAAAAGGTCTGCATCTAACAATCACAAACTCCACTAGCAATGAGCAATAAATAGAAACTAGCACAGAGTTCTTGCACCATTTCGTGTTGATGTAAACACATAAGCCGCCACCGCGACATAGGATTTAATATTCTACTTAGCATATTTTTTCTCACTTGGGTTTTAAGTTAAGTTTTAGCATTTATTTGTCACATATACATTACAGCACAGTGAAATTCCTACTTCGCATATCCCAGCGTAACTGGGGTCAGAGCGCAGGTTCAGCCATGCTACAGCGGAGCAGTTAGGGTTAAGGGCCTTGCTCAAGGGCCCAACAGTGGCAACCTGGTGGAGGATCGAACCGCCGATCTTCCAATCAGTAACTCAGTGCCTTAGCCCTCTTAGACCACTGCCCCCCATATATATAAGGAATCACTCCTTGTTATTTGTTTGCTTGATCAGTATGTTGTTTTAGAATGTGGATATCAAATCAGTTATTCCTTCACCTAGCAATTCTAAGTTAAAGATATGGGGATGGGGAACTAGTTCTACATCATTGTGGGAAGCAAATTCTTATGACAGCATACAGCAGGTAAAACAGGTAGGGGAGATTACAGTTGTCTTGTGCATTATATACAATAATCTAAGGAAGAAGCAACTCATATGCTTAGAAACACAGATGAATCCCTGAAACCAGAGAAGTCGAAAAGTCGTGTGTTCTGCTCCTTCATGCTACAGGTAGGTGAAATGCTGGTTATGACATATATAACCTTTTCCTAAATGTACATTACTTTATTTTGAAAATTATAAATAAAAAAGGTGTTCTATTGGATTCTATTGATCACTGGAAAGTCCACTGAAGATTCAATGAAACCAATTTAATATAATCATTGGATAAATGTACAGAAAGCATACATTAGGATATAAATTTTAATATACGCTAGTCTTAGTATTTTCTGTTTAATTTTAATTTACTTATTTATACTTATGTTAAATTCACTGCTCTTTCTCACACATATGCTCAAACTCGTTTTTGTGCGCTGAAACTCTTTTACATGTTCAAGCTCATTTACTGTATGTGTTAAACTCACAGTATATATATTTTTACCCACAAAGTGTCCTTTTTAAGTAATTAAAATTGCCCATAATGCTATTGGCACGCTACTGCTGCAATAAGAATATATTCCTGATATAATACCTCTGTATTTGTATTACAGCAAAAATTGCTGTAATGTACTTATTATACATTAAAAATATACTTTAATTATATGTACGTTAGAACACAAAGAGCCAAATACTTAAAGTATTTCTACTAAGTATGTTTGAAGTTGTTCCACTTTAACACAAGTTCCTGTAATGTGCAAGTTGTTTTAATGAATGATTGTGTGTACAGGATCAGACATTTCACTCGCTGAATGTTTAAAGGAACAAATGCAATGGGCACCATCATTCACGAACATATGGCCTTCTTTAAAATGCTTGCAGAATTCTAACATTTTAAAGAAGGCCATATGCCTATCTAACCGTGCTGTGATTGAAAACTTCTTACTTATGCCAAAAATTTAATCGTAAGTCTCTGCTTGATTCGGCTTGTCTCAAGCGTCTGAGGTGGTAAAGACGCTGTCGGGCTCTACCACCTGAGCTGTCCAGAGTGGAGAGCTTCAAATACCTCGGTGTTCACATCACACGGGACCTGTCATGGTCCTGTCACATCAACACCGTGGTGAAAAAGGCCCGACAGCGTCTATACCACTTCAGACGCTTGAGAAACTTTAGACTGCCCTTCAAGGTCCTCAGGAACTTTTACTCCTGCATCATAGAGAGCATCCTGACGGGAAACATCTCAACCTGGTTCGGGAACAGCACCATGCAGACGAGCTCTACAGAGGGTGGTGTGATCAGCTGAGCGCATCATCCGCACCGAGCTCCCTGACATGCACTTAATCTACAGCAAGCGGTGCTGGACCAAGGCCAGGAAGATTGTGAATGACCTCAGCCACCCCAGCAATGGACTCTTCTCTTTGTTGAGATCAGGAAAGCGATTCCGCTCCCTGAAGACCAACATAGAGAGACTGAGGAGGAGCTTCTTCCCGCAGGCGATAAGGTCTCTCAATCAGTACACCACTCAGTACTGATCCATTTTGCACATCCACACACATGGTCATTAGTTAAATTACCCAATTACCCTATCACAAGTCACTTTAAATATGTCACTTTCAAGCATATTTGCACACCCTCTGGACGTTTTGTTACCCGGATGCACAAGTCACTTTAAACACTTTAAATATGTGGCATTTCTGTTTATATTCAATTTATATTCAACTTCCTTCCCACAAAAGTCCATAAACTCTATATCTCTGTATTGCACAACCGTTGATATTTTTTATTTTTCATATTTTTCTTATATTGTATATTTTGTCCTGTACAGTACAGCTGTCTCTTATTTTCTATATTTTTCAAACATTTTTCTTATATTAGTAGTGTTTTGGTTCAATATGCCAAATCTTTATTCTGAGACATGGTTTCTGGGCTGGTTTGCTATGGTTTCCATTCAAGTCTTCTTTAGCTAGAATATTGGTTGTTTTGTTCATGTTCATGATCCTGTTTTGGTTCTATTTGTTTAAATCAATATTAAACACTTAACATCTGCATTTACGCAGTGCCTACTTCCTTATAAACCTGACATTGCACCAATGGTGATTTTATGCAGTTCGTTCTTTTTATAATGTCATTCCCTGAATGCCTGCATATTTTCTCCTTTGAGCTCTTTGAGTTGATTAGTTTTTAATATACCGTATGTGTTTTTGTGTTCTTCCTTTTCCATTAGGCACATTCGCCCAGCTGAGTGGTACTGTAAGTTCATGATGTATTAATCCAACAATTCAAACTGGCAATTTTCTTATCTGGCATACAGGCACATAAATTTTTTTAATAAGCAGGATTTGTACAAGTATATTTGGGAATGTATGTACAGTTGTGCTCAAATGTTTGCATACCCCTAAAGAAATTGTTAAACCTTGCCATTTATTTGGAAAATATGACTGCTAATGCCAAAGTTTTTTTTTTATTTATTTAAGGATTGTGATCACATAAAGATATTATTTATCACATTTTTGTTTACTTGTTTGACCTGTTTTAAAACCCTGATGATAACTCAAACAACCCTGAACAAAAGTTTAAGTATCCTGTTTGGCCACATTATAAACATACAGGTTGACACACTCAACGGTTTAAATGACTATTAAAAAGAAGTTTCCACACATGTGACTTATAGTCAGTGAGAGTTAGTGAGTTTCTCAGCTCATTAGGTGCACTGACTTGGCTGGATATTGCACCATGGGGAAGACTTTCAGAGAAATATAGTTACATGAACACAAATGACCTGGATGGTCGAGTTGCCAGGAGAAAGCTGCTACTCCTCCCATGCCACAAAAAGGCCCACTTGCAGTAGGTCAGAAACCACCTAGAAAAGTATCACAGCTTCTGGAGCAGAGTCATTTGGAGTGACAAGACCAAAATTGAACTTTTGTTCATAGTCACAACCATAAATGCTATGTTTACAGTAAAAAGTACACCATCCCCCATGTAAAGCATGGTGGTGGATCTCTTATGTTTTGGCTCTGTGTGAGCCCCAGTGGCACAGGGATGTTAGTTAAAATTAGTGGCAAGATGAATGCAGCATGTTATCAGAAAATAATGGCAGACAATTTGCATTTGACAGCACGAAAGCCACGTATGGGACACAATTATTACAAAAGAGTGGATGCTATCATTGATGCTAAAGAGAGCAGTAAACAATATTAAGACTTAATATTGTAACTATATTGCAAATAATATTATTGCATAATATTGCAAACTTTTAAATAGGGATTATTTCTTTATTTTCTTTATTTTCTTTATTGTTACGTTTGTTCTTTATTTTCTTTATTGCCATTCTGTTATGCCTTATATATGAACTAAAATAAGAGTCATATAAGAAATAAAATTATTTTGTTTTGCCTTCTGACACGTTAAAAACGGTATACATCTTGCAAATTCTTTTAAGGAATGCAAACTTTTGTGTGTACATGTTCCAGAAATGATACACTGAAAAAAAATGATACTTTGGATTAACTTAAAAGAAATTGCTTCAATTTGTTACAAGCATTTTTTTTTACTTTTTATTAAATCAAATGTTAATTTTATTTAAGGTTAAATTTTTATCAAATATAAATATATTTTTAAGTTTCCCTAAAGCAAAAATAAATTAATCTATCCAAATCAAAAACAAACGTTGTTACAATGCCTTAGGCCAGTAAAACAAATTTTTCGACTTTGTAACAACTTGATTTTCACTTTAGTAAAAATTTAAAGTTTTAAGTACACTGAAAAAAAGGTACTTTGGATCAACTTTAAAAAATTGCTTCACTTTGTTACAAGCTATTTTTTTACTTTCTCTCAAATCAAATGTTATAATATTATTTAAGGTTTAATTTTGATTAAATATTAATTTTTTTTTAGGTTTTCCCAAAGCAAAAAAAAATCATCCATCCAAATCAGAAACTAAAGTTATTACAATGCCTTAAGCCAGTAAAACTTATTTTTCTACTTTCTAACAACTTGATAATAACACTTTACAAAAACATTATATTTAAGTTTAGTGTTTACCTTAAAAGAAACAAATTACATTCATGTAGTATAAAGTTATGGGAGTAAATTATAGTAGTAATATTTTTTTTTCAAGTTAAAAGTATGATTGCGTACAAACGAATTTTATGAATTATACATAAAAATCAACATATAGTCTTTTTCTGAAATAAAGAAATGTACTTATTTCTATGCCAAAAAAGTTGATTTAAAAAATTAATTTTAAGAATGAAGACAGTGAACAAACAAGTTCTTCTCAAAAACATTTATTACATCCTTGAAACCATACATTACTGTTTCTTTTTGTTGTACTATTATTTCTCCAATTAAAAGACAGAAAACAAAAATTAAATTAATAAAACAACGCACTATAACTTAATAATTTAAGTTTAAGAACTGTATAAACCTATTTGCTAACCATGTGAAAATCTGACAATTGTTTGACAAAGTGACTAAAATTCTACAGGGCCACAAAAGTGTGTTTAAGCTCACCAAGATAGCTCAAGTTTAGCGCATAGATGAGGCCGAACAACATGGAACATTCATGTGCGACTGATAGAAACTCAGTAAGTCACAATCCCGATTTCATGTGGTGGCTAAAGACAGGCCCAAAGACTTCCTACCTGAGAACAAACAGGGCCATCATGCACCTCACAAGTTCTGCCTGAGCTTCATCTTTCTGAACAACCTAATAAAAGAAAGGACATTTGATAGACAAGTTGCTATATTTGGCAAAACAGTGTCTGATGTATGCATGTAAAAATCAATTAATGCTCCCTATAAGTGCAAAAAAAAAAAAAAAAAAAAAAAAAAAAACCCACCTAGGAGCAAAGTGCATTAAGTTTAATGTAAGTATGTGAATGAATAGGCAAAAACAACTGACATACATATACACACACACATAGGGTTTAATATGATGTTGGCCTTTTGCAGCTATAACAGCTTCAACTCTTTTGTGAAGTCTTTCCACAAGGTTTAGGAGCATGTATGTAACTAATGTTAATACATACTATGATTTTTTTTTAAATGGCCCTGTGTAAAGGTTGTGCTGCAGCTGATTTGCAACTGACCATATTTATGAATATGAAGGGGCAGAGGTAGTTGTGTGGTTTTTTGATGTTGGTATACTGATTGGAAGCTCACAGGTTTAAACTCCAGCACCACCAAGCTGCCACCTGGACCTTTGAGCAAGGCTAATTTATCAATTTAGTAAAATCTTTCAGTTCTAAGGTTGAAATGTCTTATGAACAAACGCTTACCAGTGCTTAATCAGTTGGTCCACATCTTCCACTCAAATACACCATAAGACATTTCAGGAGATACTCTCTTCATTCATTCACCTCCAGGATCTAAAAACAAACATAGTATTGTTGGTTATGTTAGGCTTGTGAAGCGTGATAAAATGAACATGGCAGACATTGAAACCTGTATTCAGACAGCATACACTAACCTGTGAACAAGTTAACTAAAATGTTTTATTCTGCTAGTTAGGTTTTAATTTAGTGCGTCACAGCCACCTTGATTTTGATGACTTCTGTGGCTTCCATTCACAATATTACATTTGACACCAAGCTAATTTCTGCTTTTTTGACCAAGTACATACCAGATCAAGAACTTGAAAATGAAGATTATATCTCTGGTCTTCCCTCTGACCATTTCTCCCTTGTTTCTGATGATCTCAATTAATTTGTAGTGTTAGGGACACGTATGTGTATTGTAGAAGGACACATATGTTCGAATGCTGTACATAGATTACAGCTCAGCATTTAACACTATCATCCCCCAACAACTGATTGGGAAGCTGAACCTGTTGGGCCTGAATACCTCCCTCTGCAACTGGATCCTGGACTTTCTGACCGGTAGGCCTCGGTCAGTACGGATCGGGAACTGCACCTCCAGCACCACCACACTAAGCACTGGGGCCCCACAAGGCTGTGTGCTCAGTCCCCTGCTGTTCACACTGCTGACTCACGACTGTGTAGCAACACACAGTTCGAACCACATCATTAAGTTCGCTGATGACACGACCGGGGTGGGTCTCATTAGCAAGAACGACAAGTCAGTGTACAGAGAGGAAGTGCAGAGGCTAACGGACTGGTGTAAAGACAACAACCTGTCTCTAAATGTTGAAAAGACAAAGGAGATGGTTGTTGACTTTAGGAGGACACGAGGCGACCATTCTCCGCTGAGCATCAACGGCTCCTCTGTGGGAATCGTCGAAAGCACCAAATTCCTGGGTGTCCACCTAAAAAAGGAGCTCAGCTGGTCCCTCAACACCAGCTCCCTACACAAGAAAGCCCAACAGCGTCTTTTCTTTCTGAGAAGACTGAGGAAGGCCCAGCTTCCACCACCGATCCTGACCACCTTCTATAGAGAGACTATCGAGAGCATCCTGAGCGGCTGCATCACTGTCTGGTTTGGGAATTGTGCCATATCGGACCGCAAAACCCTACAGCGGATAGTGAGGACAGCGGAGAATATCATCGGGGTCTCTCTCCCCTCTATTGAAGACATCTACACCACACGCTGCATCCGCAAATCCACCAGCATTGTGGCTGATCAGACACACCCCTCTTACACACACTTCACACTCCTGCCATCTGGAAAAAGGTACTGAAGCATTTGGGCACACACACCCAGACTGTGCAACAGCTTTTTTCCACAAGCCATCCGTCTTTTCAACAAAAAGGGACTGGACTGATAAACACAAACACACGCACACGCACACACACACACACACACTCACACACACACACACACACACACACACACAAACATTATCACACAGCTTAACTCAACTACCTCAAAATATTGGGACTGGACTGACTAATCAACACAAGTGCAGACACACTGACCTACACCACTAAATTATCGTACACACCAACCTGTAAATGCTTCACTGTTTACCTCTTTTGCTCAATTATCATTACTGGACTACTTTTTGCACTAATTCCTCAATTCTTGCTGCTGTTTTAAGGAATGTTTATTTAAACCCACTACCTCAACACCATATTTTATGTTCTGTTATGTCGTGGTTGCGCACTGTCACTTTGTTGTTGCTCTTGTTTGCACATTTGCACGTGTACGTTATGTTGTCTATAAAAATGTTATACTTAGCTAGTTAGTTTTTGTTAATTTATGTTGTAATTTATGTTAGGTCTCTCTGTCCTGTCTCTGCTAGCCAGCTAACTAGGCCTCTTGGTTAGCTAGTTTAGTGTCACTGTTAATATATGTTGTAAATTTATGTTGCATGTAGCACCTTGGTCCTGGAGGAACGTTGTTTCGTTTCACTGTGTACTAACTGTATATGGTTGTAATAAATTGTATTTTATAAATTGTGGTTGTACAATAAAGCCTACTTGAACTTGAACTTGCTTGTCCAAGGAAACCAGCAATCTTGCTTGAAGTGGAGCAGTTGTAATTCTCAGAAACTCATTACTGATCTTAAAAAAAAAAAAGAATAAACACAAATTGGACTGGCTCAAGTTCTTAGCAAATCCTAATTACAGTGTGTATAGAAAGAATCCCCCCCCCCCCCCACACACACACACACCTTTAAAATAACTGCATTTTGTTGCTTTGCAAGTGCTCACTACTGATAATACTGTAGCGTTTTTACGCCAGAAAGAATGCTGGAGAGACGAGTGAGCTTATTTGCTGCCCAATGCAATGGCTGGGAGTATTTTATTAGGCACACAGCAGGTATGGCATGAGCAGCACCTTCACTCAGGAGCCTACATTCAATTCAGCTTCAGCCTGAACCAGAGCACATTTCACACGTCACAATACAATAAACCCACAAACATAATTCAGTTTCGCAGGATAATTGAAATTATTTTCTGATATTATCAGATAATTCAACTTCTAATTTTCAGTGCTCCGTCATTTTGAGGGAGTTTATTTTAGGATAATTAGATTACACTGACATTTACTAAATTTACAGCAATTCTATTGTATAATTTTCATTTTAAAATTTATCCACATAATGTTTTTATTTGTGCATTCTGGGACTTACCAATTTCTGCAGTATGGGTAAAGTAATGCCCTTTCAGAAAAGCTAACAGACCTGTAAACACAAAAGTGAATGAAGATTTTATTTCATTTTTACTTTTAAACTTCATTCATGACACAGTAAAGGCTAACCTCAGCTTGTAGATGTGTGTAAACACTAGGTGAACTTGGGACAGTGCTCTGCCCATTCATGCTAATACTACCAAGCAAACTGGAAGTTTGTTTAAAAATGATATATATAAAATTTACTGTTTTTGTGTTTTGTTTCACATTTTATTTAATTTACATGGTTAATTCAATCAGTCGACTGTTGTACTTTTACTTGTAGTAACCTTAAATCAATGTGTCAAATTGCTGCCAGTGTTAGGGATTATATACTGATTAGGGTGACCATATTTTGATTTCCAAAAAAGAGGACGATCGGCACGGCCTCCAGAAGAACTCAGACAAGCTTCTTGGTGGTTGATGAACATTATTTATTATATTTCAGTGGTGCAGAATTAAACTCTGTAATAAAATAAAATGAAATCTGTAAAAACTTATAACAAAATAATATCTCTCTTAGACTCTTCAAATAAATAATTAAATATTGTTCTAAATATGCAATGCAAAACATTTTTTTGCAATGTCAGAGTCAGGAAATGCGTTTTTAAGCAAAGTACTAGTGCAATCCATGGACCTGTAACTGTTGTGACGTTTCACTGTATGAAAAGCCATTGCACTTTCTGCTGCATTTCCATCATCCTCTGATTTTCCTGGTCTGACAAAAAACTCTTTGCAGATGAACTCTCACCCCGCACTGCTTTTATTTATCTCGGTGTCCATGTGGGCTTTCAGATCCCCAGCACCTTTATTGGTTACCGAGACATATATGTACCGGCTTTGCACACGGTGTCCCGACCGGTGTTCCCTATGTTTCCCCGGTCGCTCAAATCATGACGTCCTAACGTCTATGTTTCCCTCTCACCTAACGCTGAGAAGGCGAACGAGGATTTTAACAGTTTTTTTCTCTCGTTTTTTTTTTTTTTTTTTTTTTACGAACTTAGTTGTGTGGTGATATATAAGGTTATACTTTGTAATTTATTATAGCATGTAACTCAAGGATGTTACAGTAGATGGAGGCAGATGATTCGCTGTGGCGACACCTGAAAGGGAACAGCCGAAAGACAAAGAAGAAGATGTAACTCAAGGATAGAGTGCATACTCGTGATAACCATGATACTAATTTTTTTAACCCACTTAAACATCCAGTTTTATGGTGTACATATCAAACACACAGGTACAGCAATTATAGGACACCACACTCATGGTTATTCATCTTATTCACATTTGTCTGTCTATCTATCTGCCCGTTTGTATATCTATCTATCTATCTATCCATCTATCCATCTATCTATCTATCTATCTATCTATCTATCTATCTATCTATCTAACTACCTTAGCACCCACATATGATGGGGAAACATGATATCCTAAAATCCATGATATAATGTTTGGATATCCATGATAAAACAGACATACATAATTGGCACAGCACATATTATAATAGCATTTTTACATTAAATAATGTATCTGAATTGGTTCTTTTTCTTTAATTTTACAAAGTATGGAAACTTGAAGTTTATTACAAATGTTAACTGGGTGAGTTGATTTCCAGGAGTCTCTTGTTAAGAATAGTGTTTTTAAAAAACCATCATCTCACTGTATTACCTAAGCACACATGTCTCTGAGGCAATTTCAGACATCTCAGACACTTCCACATCCAGTAGGAGGAGGAAAACCGATTTTCCTAAATCCCAGGAAAATACGTTTCCCATACTTTTGTTTAAAAGACAGTGTTTTTTTTTTTTTTTTTTTTTTTTAACCATTCTGATCAATATTTTATCATTGCTACGGGCACACATGTCTCTGAGACAGTGTCAGACATCCATGATACTTCCAAAGCCAGTAGGAGGAGGGAAACAGATTTTTTCTGATGATCAGGAAAATATGTTTCCCATACTTCAATTGAAAGACAGTGTTTGTGAAAACATTCTGTGCATTGTGTTACCTGTGCCCCATGTACACATGTCTCTGAGACAATTTCAGACATCCATGATACCTCCACAGCCAGTAGGAATAGGGAAACAGATTTTCCTTATGCCCAGGAAAATATGTTTCCCATACTTCAAGTGTTTTTGAGTGTTTTTTTTTTTTAAAAAAACTGTCTGATCAATATTTAATCTTTGCTACAGGCACACATGTCTTATATTCCAAAATAATATTTGCATGTCAGGTTCTACATGAAAATAGAAAAGCGAATGTGACAAAGTAACACAGAAGAACTGTGTGCGTGTGTATTTGTGTTTTGTTATACATGCACACACACACACACACACACAGTATGTATTTATGTACAGTACCAGTCAAAAGGATGGACACACCTTCTAATTCAAGGTTTTTTTGCTTTGTGATTTATTTTATACAATAAAGAACAATACTGGCTATTTGTTAATTGGATTTGGTACCATTTGTAAATGGTATTAGGCAATTAATTAACAACCACAACACTGCCAACAGTCAGCTGCTATTTTTAAATGCAAAGGTCAGGTCTGTGTGCTAAACATAAATATACCTTTCAGATTGTGAAATTAAATATTATAAAAATGTAAAAAATAAATATAAAAAGAAAAAGGAAAACAAGCAAACTTTAAAATAAATAAATTTTAAATGCAAATAATAAATCAATTACAAAGTAATTGGGGGGTCCTAATCTGTTAAAACAGTCTTACAACTTCACACTGCGCACAAAAAAAGTCCACATCTGTTCGTGGGTTTCCACTGCAAAACATGTGAATCCACCTGTCGCAGGCAATCTGAAAGGTAAACAAAATCAAATCAACTTTGCATTGTGTTATCTTTTCCGCATGTACACATGTCTCTAAGGCAATTTCAGATATCTCTGATACTTTCACAGCCATTGGGGAGGGGGGGGAACAGGTTTTCCTGATGATGTATTATCATCTAGAAAGTAGTAGCAGTGCAGCCAGTACATTTGCCTTTCAACAGACTAGTGTTCTCAGTTTTCTAAACAATAGGATAAGTGTGGGTTTCCTCTGTACATTAATTATTTAGTTTTTTTCCCTCACTAAAAAACATATGCTAAAACATAGTTAGCAGTTGATTAGACTTTTATATTGACTGCTCTACAGGTCACCATATTAGATAAAATGGGTTTGTGCCTAGATATTGTCTTTTACCCATGAGTTGTCCGTCTCTACTTCTCCGCAAAATGAACAGAGTTCACTGATGTCATCTGTTAACCATAAGGTATACAGGTAAAAAAAAAACATATCTTAAAAAATAACAAAATGAATATCTATATTCATTCATCTTATTGATACACATCAAATTATTTACCAGATTACTGGAGAAGTCTGACTGCCATTTTTCTCCGATGCTTATCAATGAGCTGGGTTTCATTAGAGAACCACACATTTACATTTACATTTACATTTAGGCATTTGGCAGACGCTCTTATCCAGAGCGATTTACATTTTTTGACACACAGGCTGATCCTGGAGTAACCTCTGTGCGAACTACACAATTTAAAAATTTTATAAAAGTAAAAAAAAAAATTGTTTTTACCAAATATTAATTAAGTATATCTGGCATACCTTGCACACAAATACACCACATGACACTCCATCTCTTTGTAGTGAGTGTGGGAGAGTCATACACCTCCACCTTGACACATTGCACCCTTTACTTCTCATAAAGGCTCTATAATAATAAAAAAAAGGTTAAAAAAAATCAGGATTTGATTTGAAATGTTAAATTAACATTTGGTAGCTGTTCATAGGAACTCTCAACATGCAGTATATAGAGGTTCTGATGCAAGTAAGGGGAGCTATAATTGAAATCCAGAACAGACATATAAGAGAGACGGCAGAAATTTTAGTTCGGCCAAATTACCAATCTCATATCTTCATAATAATAATAATAATAATAATAATAATAATATGTTTAGAATACAAAAAGAATACAAGCAATGACAATTGACAAACAAGATACATACAACAGAGGGGACATTTAGACAAGCAAGTGTTGACAACAAGGAACCATTCATAATAACATCAGAAGGACTAGCAACTTTGTGAGAGAAGAGAAAGAGAGGAGAAAAAGTTACTTAGATGTAGTGAATATAAAAATATAAAATCTTGCTATAAAAGACAAAATGCCAAATCAGAATGCAATGTCTTCAACAAAGGACATTCATCCACATCCACATTCATCCATAATATTTAGAATGTTAATTTGTCCAACTACTTTATAACGTGAACAATGCATACTACATAATAGATGCAACAGCAAATTAATCTACAGAGAGGTTGCAGCTTTAAAAAAGGAACAAAAACAATGACTCACAAAGAAGATAATAATTTGCCAGGGAATTTATGTAAGATCAATAAGTTAGAAATTTAAGCAGGTGATTGAAGAGAAGTAAAGAGAAAGAAGAAAAAAGTCTTGGAATACCATGCCATCTTACAAGGTGAGGTGTAAAGAGATAGTTGGTTCCATTTCATGAACTATAACTTTATGCATGTATGCCTACTTACAGCAATAGTCCAGTGTCTATGTTCACCAATGACACCAAGAATCATCTTGAACTCAGTTGGGTCCAGCTAAAACAAAAATATTTAAATAGTACTTGTATATAATTATTTTAATACTCTTTATTAGAGCTTTGCTCATTATAAGGATTCAGTTCCTGTAATCCTGTACCTTTTTAAGGATGTTGTAGGATCCCTGCCACACCTTGGTCATGAAAAATGCTTTTTCAGTTTTCTCTTCGTTATGCTCCCTTACCAAGGCAAATATGGAAGCATTTATAACCTTTAGAAAGACAAATGTTATTTTTAATGATGCTGTTATATTTGAAGTTCATGTAGTGTTACCTTGTCCAAACCATGTGTGATGGTCCTACCTCAGTCTCAAGTTATCCCCCAGGTGCAAGTCGTGCTATGTCCCAGTTGAACAATTTATAAGCACCAATTCTAGACAGTAGAAATGTTTTTTTATCTCCAACGCTGCCTGACCAAGCTGCATCAACACCTGCCAAAGTTTAGCAAAAATAAAATATATATATATTTTGTGAGAACTTTTGAACTAAAACAATTCACATTGTGGTGTATAAAAAATTGGATGTATAGAATAAAAATGTCAGGTACTTTGCTTAAATTTGGAGAGTGATTTAAAAGCTGGGGCAGTGGGCTCTGGGCAGCTGCGGCGGGAGACAGTGCGGCGGGAGACATTGGGCTCTGGGCAGCTGCGGCGGGAGACAGTGGGCTCTGGGCAGCTGCGGCGGGAGACAGTGCGGCGGGAGACAGTGGGCTCTGGGCAGCTGCGGCGGGAGACAGTGGGCTCTGGGCAGCTGCGGCGGGAGACAGTGGGCTCTGGGCAGCTGCGGCGAGAGACAGTGGGCTCTGGGAAGCTGCGGCGGGAGACAGTGGGCACTGGGCAGCTGCGGCGGGAGACAGTGGGCCAGAACTGACATTATTTTGATGTATTTTCGTGTGTACTTAAAATATTTCTTAAGACGACGCCGTGTTTACGCAAAAAAATGATCGGATAGGGAACGCACCGGCTTCGTGTGGACGGAGTCTTAAGCCAACATCTTGTGATCTGTCTCTGGACAGACACCTCTCTATCTTCATCTCCTTTGATTCTTCAGGATCTCACCAGGACGTTTACAGTGGTTTAGTTTAGTTTTGAGTGGCGTTTAGTCAAACATATAAAAACCAATCTTTTGTTGTTAATAAACAGAGACCTTTCTGACAGACAACGTGTGTGTGTGTGTGTTGGACTGAGTCTCTCCTGGCGCCAGAAAAGCTTACCGAAGCACAGCAGACAGACAGAGCAACTCGCCTCTTCTACTACGCAACTTAAAAATTTTTTTTTACAACTATATAATATCTTACTGTACATAGGTTGTGTAAACAGGACCTTACCTTTGGATAGTAGCATTCATCTGTTCCACCAGGCCATTAGTTTGTGGGTGGTTAGGAGAACATAGACTTCTCTTAATGCCAAACAGAGAGCATACTTCTGTGTTTACCTAGAGAAAGAAAAGCACGAAAAAACTAAATGTAACATTTAATTGATAAATATAATGCATTCCATAACATTTTATTATGCAACTTCACATTACCAGTCTAAATTTGGGACACTTCATCTGGCATGTGGCATTTTGTGATTTATTTTTTACATTATAGAACAACACTGGAGAAAACTTTAAAATAACATATTGAATTAGGTAATTAAATAACAATAACCACAATCTGAAATATTTTTTGCAAAAACAGTATTGTCAGGTTCATTTGAAAATCACATCAAGCACCATGATGAAACTGTATGTCATGAACACAAAAACGTCCCTTCCATACAGCAGAGAAGTTCTCTTAGAGTAACCAGCCTCAAAAATCACCAATTATACAAAGCAATTACAAAAGTTTTAGGCCTGTTATGAAGGCTTTATGGAGCATAAGAAGCAAACAACTCTCAAAATCAATTGTTCAAATGAGATTACTGCATATTTTGGATGCCTTCAACATTGTTTTACAAACAGAACAAAAATAAATTAATTAATTAATAAATAAAAAAGATTTAGTTTGACATTACAAAGTCCTCACTTGCTATTCAAACAAATAACTTAACCAACCTGATTGACAAATTCCCTGCCCTGATTGGTGAGTATCCTTTTTGGTGCTCTAAATCTATGAAAAAGATTCACAATGCACATTGTGACATCTTCTGCTGATTTGCATGGTAATGGGTATGCCTCTACCCACTTTGTGAAATAATCAATCAGTACACAAATGTACTGATTGCCTTTCTCTGTCTTTGTCAACTTCCCAACGAGGTCCATACCGACCAATTCCCACGGTTCATTTACCTTAAAAAACAAAAGTTTATAAATATTAATACATTTTGCTTAAGTAATCACATAAGTAAAAATGATTAAATTACTTACAATTATGGGAACATGGGCTTCTTTATGTTTTAGACTGGCATGCTGGGCACTGTTTAATCTGCATTTAGACAAAGCAACAAATATCAAAAGGTTTAATATGAAGTTGCAAGTGGATAGACAAAAGTTTATTCACTTTACGCACGACTTTAGCTCAAATGTGTGCCCTTGTGACGCACATAAAAAAGCACTCCATCTGCTAAAAGATTCAATAAATTAAGTATAACCTCAGTTGCATGTATTCACTCCCACTTTAAGCCATATATCCTAGAGTAGGAAACCTTTCGATTAACAAAGATGACCCTACCCTAATTCTCTGTGGTTGTTAATAACAAAATAAGTTTAAGTTTAAACTTAGATGAGTAAGTAAGTAAGCAAATAAGCCTTTATTTGTCACATATACATTACAGCGCAGTGAAATTCCTTCTTCGCATATCCCAGCGTAAATGAAGTCAGAGCTCAAGGTCAGCCATGATACGGCGCCCATGGAGCAGTTAGGGTTAAAGGCCTTAATCAAGGGCCCAACAGTGTCAACCTGGTGGAGCTGGAAATCGAACTGCCGATCTTCCGATCAGTAACCCAGTGCCTTAGTGCCTCAGTGCCTTAGCCCTCTGAGCCACCACAATTATTATCAATAGTAATAATAATAATAATATTGTCATAAATAATATTATTGACAATAATAATAATAATAATAATAATAATAATAAAAAGAAGAAGAGTAGTAGTATTAGTTATGATTATGATTTTTGCCTCTGTTGATTCATGACCACAGACCAGTTCTGATCAGTTTATAGGGTCCAACAATCCTATTAAACCTAATCTGAGTAGTCCATGCTAAAGTGACCTCCTGAATTTGAATTAACACCCTACAGTGTCCAATTACATCCAGTTGGACTCAAGTTAACTGAGTGAAAATATTAAAACATTGGCAATTTTACTATGTACAGTCTGTGAATAATTGCATATGATCACATGATATCACTAAAACGAAACAGACGTGGTTTAGTCTTTCCTGAAAGTGTTAATACAGACTTAACACTGTTAAATATAAAAAGCCAGAAAAACAAGCGAGAGATAAACAATGTTGGTTTGAGGTGTCGTTATGTTATAGTGGTGAAAAAAAAAACATGTTAATACATCGTCTGGCAGTATCAGTAGTAATATAAACATTAAGAAAAAAAAACGCTTAATGTCTTTTTTTTTTTTTAATAAATGGTAAATAATTATAAACTTACCCAGTTTTTAATATCGATGGTCATCCCAGGCCAGTAATAACGTCTAGAAACTGCGTCCTGGGTTTTTTCCTTTCCGCTTTGCCCACCTGTTGAACTGGCATGAAATTCTTAAAAAATATTGTTTGCCTCCTCAGCAGTATGCACAACTTTAACACAAATTTCTAGATTTGTGCCCTTGTGACGCACATAAAAAAGCACTACATCTGTTAAAAAATTCAATAAATTAAGTATAACCTCAGTTGCACGTAAATGTGTGCCTGCCACAGGCCAGAGATTAATTTTAATATAGAAGCATTTGCATTTATTACAAAAAACAAACTGTGCAATAATAATAACCTATACAGGTAGGCCTGTTAGCTACTGTACATGTAACCAAAAGGGCCAACTAGCTAACAAAATTTTAGGACAGACTATTACCGTTTACTACATATTGTTTTGCACGTCGTCGAATTACGTATTTCTCCGATTTTGTTCGGGAATCAGGATATTTTCCGGTTGTTAAATAATTCAAAATTTCGTTATATTGTGTCGCATCCATCTCGTCTCTATTCAAATTTATAAACAACTGAAAAACTTCTTTCGTCCACCACAACTTACTGGCGCAGTGACTCAATAACAAAAAACAACATAGTCTTCACTACTAAATGGCAAAATATGAAATTACAAAATGTATGAAACTAAATAGATCTTTTTGGAAAAGGTTTGGAAAGGGCCTGATTATACAGGAAATTTTTTATCCTTAAAAAAAATATTTATGTCCATACATTCTTATACGTTTATACCCTTATTATACCATTGTAAAGACATAGGCAAACTTATTTAATAAAAAAATACAAAATAAGTTGAATAATATAGAGAGATAGTTAAGGATTACAATACATCTAAGTTATCAGATGTCTGAAGCATAAGATGAATGTATAGAGGATCAGAAACAAAAAAAATCAAGCATACATTAAGCCTGTAAACATTCAAGGTTCTGTAAGCAGGTTTAGAAACTCAAAATAAAAAAAAAAATCTGTTACCCTTTCTATACTGGCTTTATGGTTTTAAAACCATTGTCTTTCAATTGAAGTATGGGCATCAGGAAAACCTGTTTCCCTATTCCTACTGGCTGTGGAAGTATCAGGGATGTCTAAAATTGTCTCAGAGACAGGTGTACATGGGGCACAGGTAACACAATGCACAAAATGTTTAAACAAACACTGTCTTTCAATTGAAGTATGGGAAACGTATTTTCCTGGGCATCAGAAAAAATCTGTTTCCCTCCTCCTACTGGCTTTGGAAGTATCATGGATGTCTGACATTGTCTCAGAGACATGTGTGCCCGTAGCAAAGATAAAATATTGATCAGAATGGTTTGAATAAAAAACACTGTCTTTTAAATTAAAGTATGGGAAACGTATTTTCCTGGGCTTTAGGAAAATCGGTTTGCCTCCTCCTACTGGATGTGGTATCTGAGATGTCTGAAATTGCCTCAGAGACATGTGTGCTTAGGTAATACAGTGAGATGATGGTTTTTTAAAAACACTATTTTTAACAAGAGACTCCTGGAAATCAACTCACCCAGTTAACATTTGTAATAAACTTCAAGTTTCCATACTTAACTGTGTGACTTATATGTGACTTAACATACTTAAAAAAAAAAAATTCAGATACATTATTTAATGTAAAAATGCTATTATAATATGTGCTGTGCCAATAATGTATGTCTGTTTTATCATGGATTTTAGGATATCATGTTTTCCCCTCATATGTGGGTGCTAAGATAGACAGATATACAGACAGATGTGAGTAACATGAATAACTATGAGTGTGGTGTCCTATAATTGCTGAACCAGTGTGTTTGTTATGTACACCATAAAATTAACCAGGCTGAAGTTAGCTCCTTATTCGTAGCTTCCAATTTGTTTGGCTTCTTATTGCGCAGCGTCTCACTCTGCGGCTGAAGTTAGCTCCTTATTCGCCTCGTTACTAACGGGAGTGTTCACGTTGGCGAAAGCTGCGCAGTTTATCAATAAAACCTTATTTTGGTGGCTTAAACCATTCTGGCCAAGCAAATATGTATTATACCATACCTAGCAGGTATCCAACGATATAGTAAAAGTGAAATTGTCCTGGCGCAGATTGATTTTACACTATAAAAATTAAATGGATATGTGCCATTCTACTGTATTATGCACAATGGTGTAAATAAGAAGCCAGATTTCCAAGACTATTTTAGTAGCTTAAATCTCTCTGGGCCAGGCAAATATGAACTATACAACACCTAGCAGGTACCCAACTATATAGTAAAAGTGAAATTGTCCTGGCCCAGATTGATTTAACACTTTAAAAATTAAATGGATATGTGCCATTCTACTGTATTATGCACAATGGTGTGAATAAGAAACCAGATTTTCAAGACCATTTTAGTAGCTTAAATCTCTCTGGGCCATTAGCATTTAGTAACATAAAAATATACATTATACTGCAAGAGTCAGGGTCGGAACAGAGTTTGCAAATGTTTTAATGTCTTTACACACTTTATCAACCATTTTCACATTTTATCAACAAACTACCGGGTCTAATTTTGCTTCTAATTGTACAATTAATATTTTAATTTCTGTTATCTTAGCAGGACAATTCAAAAGTGGGTTACCATTCAGATCAGCCTCCATTTATGGTAATGCGTATAATGTATATTAATGTGTGTAATATATGTAAAATGTAGTATATATGCTAATTAAATTAGTTTGTGTGTTTGTTTGTCCTGTGTGGTTGTCTATCCTGTCTTCAGCATATTCAGTGATTAAACAAAAGAAATGGGATCAAATGTTTTACTGCCGTAGACTGAACAGTGTTTAAGGTTTTTGTAACAAACTGAAATACAGCCTATTTTATTATCTTTTTTGCCATTAACATCAGCAGTAAACTAATCACTGTGTTAATCACTGTATATGTATTAAGATTAATATATTTTCTGATTTTAGAGTCACCAAGTATATCAGTGCATTTTGGGAGCTGAGAGGTGGCGCAATGAAAATAAACAGCTTTTCCGGTGGAAATGTTGCTTCACCTGTACATGAACAAGGATGAAGCAGAGAAGGCCCTGTGTAAATTTGACACACTAGAAAATGTTGGAGAAGATGAAAAAAAAAGATATTCTAGTGAATTTTTCATTTGTCTTCTCCGAAATGAAGGACATGCTAGTGTTTTTAGAAAATGTAAGAGATACAATAAAAATTAAATTAGTTTACTGACAAAAAAATTTAGGATAATCCCATATAGTTTGTCATTGCATTTTGGATTTGCATCTCTGTATTGTTAATACCTGTTTGGGTAATTTTTTAATAAATGTTATTATTAGTTATCATTACTATGTGCAACATTTTTTACTATCATTAATGTGCTGTATAAAAGAATTAAAATGTATCAGTTTGAATAGTAGCATACTCTCCTAACATACTTATAATTTAGTAAGTGTATATAGCAAGTAAGGGATAGGCAAATATTAAAAATATAGTGATTGCTGAATAATTAATACATATCCATTAATCAGTCAGAGCGCTCGATACACTGGAAAATTCTGTTCTAAAGTTTAATTGACATTAAAATCACTACCATTTTAAAAATAACAATGAAAAAAAAAACGAATTTTCAATTCAAAAGTCGATTTAATAGTCAAATATTTCCATCCTTTCTAAAGTGTAAAATCAATCTGGGCCAGGACAATTTCACTTTTACTATATAGTTGGGTACCTGCTAGGTATGGTATAATACATATTTGCTTGGCCAAAATGATTTAAGTCACCAAAATAAGGTTTTATTGATAAACTGCGCAGCTTTCGCCAACGTGAACACTCCCGTTACAGGCCCGTAGCCAGGGGGGGTTCGGGTGGTTCGAACGACCCACCCCCCACTGCCAAAGGTCCAGAATTTTTTGTTATTATTATTATTATTTAAAAAATATATTTTTAAGACAGATTAAAATTGTTGGCCATTATTTAAAATAACACTTTATTACAAAACATTTTACAAAAAAAAAAAACCGCGACGTGACAAACCTGCGCAGCAACTGACGTTTTTTTAAATCTGCGCGGCGTATAATATGGATCAGAAAGAGCAGGAGAGACGGAAGAGAAAGCAGGCAGCAGCGTCATTATCGCAGTATATTAAACATATGTTTAAAAAGACTGCCAAACAGAGTAATTCTGTTACTACCTCAAGATCAAATCGCTAACGCTAGTTAAGTGGTAGCTAATCGTCAACCCCACATCACACACAGAATAGTTCTCTTGTGCCTTTTCTTGGGCGGTCTGAATGGCTATGACAAGTCTGTAACATCCTAAATAAACATTAACAGACAGTAGCCTATCTGATGGATCTGTGAATTTATTATATTAAATAATGTTAATCTATCAAAAAAAAAGAAAAGAAAGAACGACGAGTTCAATGCGTAAACAAACCTGCTTGACCATGCATAGTATTGGGATTTATTAACATTTTATTTTAAATTAATAAATTATTCTATTAAATTAGTAAATTTATTAAATTATTCTATTAAATTAGTAAATTTATTAAATTATTCTATTAACCATGGGTGATGCTGTCTGGTGTCTATACGCGGTGTAGACAGCATTCGAATGAAGTTTATCATAAATAATTGTTACATAAAACATAAAATAAAATAAGCCCACAAAAAATAATTTTTATCCATCCCACAGTCTTGTAAGTACATTAACTGATCGTCTTTTCCCCGTAATATTTGTATATTATTATTATTAGATAATTATTGGTAATATTTTTATATTTGTTTATATTCCTCATTTCGATCTCTTTACGTTCTGAATGTAAATGATAGCCTACTGTAAATGCTTGACATGCCAATAAAGATTGAATTATGCTATATGACTGGGATTTTAAAGGTTAAATTTAACATATTTTATTATATTTCGCCTAATTAATAGACTATATAAATAACAATTCGTTGAATATTAAATATATTTTATATAAGTTCAATAAAGTGAAGAGGCAAAGACAAAGAAATGCGAGAGCATGTTGATGAGAGAAATTGAATTTGTAGTTTAATAATATTCCAGTAAAAATTCCTTAAATGTATTCTGTTGTTAGTGTGGTTTTTAAACTTTTAAACACTGAGTGTGTGTGTTTTTTTTTAAAGTGAAAAAAGGCGCACGTGATCTTGATAAGCAATTTGACAACATTGTAGCAAATATTTTTGGTGCATCAAAAGCATGCACATTATGATACCAGCAGACAAGATAATCCAGCACATGTCACTAAAATGCAGTATTTAATCCTCAAAATCAAATACAAAATAAGTAAATACTTTAATACAAAATACTGAGAAAAAAGGTCCACTTTTTTAAAAAAAAAAAAGAACCCCCCCTTGCACTAGGCTGGCTACAGGCCTGCGTTAGTAACGAGGCGAATAAGGAACTTCAGCCGCAGAGTGAGACGCTGCGCAATAAGAAGCCAAACGAATCGGAAGCTGCGAATAAGGAGCTAACTTCAGCCTTGTATAAAACTGGATGTTTAAGTAAGTTTAAAAAAAAAAAAAATGAGTATCGTGGTTATCACGTGTATGCACTCTACCCTTGAGTTACATGCTATAATAAATTACAAAGTATAACCTTAAATATATTTAGAATCAATCAGTATCACATCTATCACCAAACAGCTAATGTACGTGTAATAAAAGTAGTCGTGATGTCAGTACTTGCCCAGCAAACCAGCCTTTTGCAGCGGCTTAAAACTGAAGTCTGAATTATCTTTAAATATACAAAAAAAGCGAAAAGACACTCGATTTTGTATAGGTTATCTGTTCAATTCACAAAGTTCGTAAAAACGAGAGAAAAACTGTTAAAATCCTCGTTTGCCTTCTCAGCGTTAGGTAGCGAGTGACGTCATGATTTGAGCGACCGGGGAAACATAGGGAAACTGAATTTTCCGGAACACCTGTTCGGTATGTGGGAAGTTTTCTGTGCAGTTCATCGGTGAAGCTGCACTTACGCTTCGGCATATTCCCTGCTATACTGCTCCGCTCTCTGCATTTGCGCAAAAAAGTAGTACCCTAGTATTGTGTGCAAAACGCCAGTCAATTTACGTAGACGCGTAATGTATGGAGTTAATTATGTGCCAAAATTTAACAAACAAACACAATCTGCTTTGCAAAGAAAAAAACGACTTTCTCACAAATGCAGCGTCTTGCAAACAAACACAATCCGATTTGCAAAGAAAAAAATTCAACTTTCTCACAAATGCACCCTCCGTATTTTCTCACAAATGCACCCTCCCTATTTTCTCATACATGCGCCCAACCTATTTTCTCACAAATGCAATGGAGCAACTTCCTCTTCCAAAACAGCAGATGGCGCTCTCGGTCAATTTACTCTATTCTCCCAAGACCTCAAACAACGTGTTTATATGGTTTACCCTTATGTCCCAGAGGAATATGAGTGGGCAACAGTTTTGAGGGGTCTATTGTATATCCAGACAGCCAGACGTATTAACAATCCACTATCTTTAGGATAGAGCTCTGTAGGTGAATAATACAGTTATATCAAACCACAGTTGCATTTTAATTAACTATTGAAGGCTGAAAGAACTGCCATTGGCTTTTTATATCCATACCAGACGTATGCGACATGATGCATCAAAATCTTTTATAATTAGTGATCATAACTACATTTAAGGAGGGTGCATTTGTGAGAAAATACGGATGGATGCATTTGTCAGAAAATACGGAGGGTGCATTTGTGAGAAAGTTGAATTTTTTTCTTTGCAAATCTGATTGTGTTTGTTTGCAAAACGCTGCATTTGTGAGAAAGTCGTTAAATTTTGGCACATAATTAACTCCATAGTAATGGTCCTATGAAAAACCGGACATTTTCGTGAAATTATAAAAACCCGCCAGGACGCCCCGGGCAGGACGTAAAAAAGTGGACATGTCCGTGCAAAAGAGGACGCTTGGACACCCCAATACTGATACCATTAAAAACCTATACTAAAGTGTTACCAGTATGTCAGGAACATGTGCTAATGTCCCGTTACGAGGGAATATAGTTTTAGCGATATTACATTACTTACACGTTAGCAAGTCCAGAAGCATAACTATAAGTACACTACAAACATTACTCACTCCAAACTGGCTTGTTCTATGTTTAGGTCACTTTCCTATTAATGTTTACATCGTTAACCGACGGTACTTTAATATAATTAATTTCATGTTATTCGGCACAGCCGACTTAGCGTAGAAACTCCGGTGTTTTTGAAAATAACCACGTTAGTTCGCTAATGCTACTGTAGCTAATATAGGTGTTTTTATCTAGTAAACACAGACGCAAAACTCAATATACAAAGTAGTTGTTCCTGACATAAATCATAAATTTGCTCATGGAAGAGATACATTTAACACAGAAATGACATAAGTTTGCTTTCTTACCTGTTGTTTTCTTTTATAAAGTATGGCCGCCAGCAGAACGGGATTCAGTCCACGATAATACTACGTCATGAGGTCACGTGACACGGCAAACGTTTGATTTGAAGCAGAAATGTCCTTTGAGTGAACGGATTACATTTAAGTTTAAACAGGGGCTGCGATGTTTGCTTTAATACGGAGCCCCGGTAGTCACCTAGGGAGGGGAAAAAAAATAAAAATAAAAATCTGTGGCAACAGTTTTGTAATTTGTGCCCTCAGTTTAATAATCCGTTCCCACAACTTCTTAAACCGCTCCCTCAGTTTACTTATCCGTGCACTCAGATTTTGTAATCCGTACCCACAAATTCATAATTCTGTGCGCACGCTTTTGCAATCTGTTCCCACAGGTTTGTACACAGACTTCTTTAGAAGAACAGGAAGCTCCTCGCTACGTGTAAAGGAATCTTATTACATATTGTTTTAGTGTGGATTATTAAGTGTAATACATCAAAGTCTCTTACAGCATGCTTACAGTGATCTTTAGATATCAATTGTAGCAGCTTTGAGGTAATAAGAATGATTTGCATTAAAATATTGTGATAATTTGTGATAATCAGCACGTTACAATTATTATTATTATTATTATTATTGTTGTTGTCATTATTTAATAAACCTGGCATTGTGTATTGTAACCAACTGTTGATTAATTGCTTTCTTTCTCTTTTGGAATTCTTTTGGATAAAAACTAATTCTAAATGCATAGCCTAAATGTAACAAAATGCCTACCAGCAGTAATAGTAGTAATTATTATTATTATTATTATTATTATTATTATTATTATTATTATAACTATAGCATACAAAATAATTAATAAATGCTTAATTTATAAATAACCTATTATAGTTTTGGAAATGTGTTTTTCCGACTATAAAAGGTAAAAGTAAGTAAGTCAATTCAGCATCTTACGGTTTATATACATCATACGAATTGCTGCCCAATGACAGTCTCTGTCTACCCTTAGGCTTCCATCCACCTTGAGCTTACTTTTTCCTCACCCTATAGGATAGACAGATTTGGACTAATTTTCAGGTTATTTATAAATAAAGCATTTCTGAATTAATTTATAATAAGTGTACTTAAATGTAATCTATTATCATTATAAAATAAAAATCTTCTTCTTTGTCTTTCGGCTGTTCCCTTTCAGGGGTCGCCACAGCGAATCATCTGCCTCCATCTAACCCTATCCTCTGCATCCTCTTCTCTCACACCAACTAACTTCATGTCCTCTCTCACTGCATCCATAAATCTCCTCTTTAGTCTTCCTCTAGACCTCCTGCCTGGCAGTTCCAACCTCAGCATCCTTCTACCGATATATTTACAATCTCTCCTCTGAACATGCCCAAATCACCTCAATCTGACTCTCTGACTTTATCTCCAAAACATCTAACGTGGGTTGTCCCTCTGATAAACTCATTCTTAATCCTATCCATCCTTGTCACTCCCAAGGAGAACCTTAACATCTTCAGCTCTGCTACCTCCAACTCTGCCTCCTGTCTATTCTTCAGTGCCACTGTCTCTAAGCCGTAGAGCATTGCTGGTCTCACCACTGTCCTGTACACCTTTCCTTTCATTCTCGCTGATACTCTTTTATCGCACAACACACCTGACACTTTTCTCCACCCATTCCAACCTGCCTGTACCCGCCTCTTCACCTACTTTGAACACTCTCCGTTGCTCTGGACCGTTGACCCTAAGTACTTAAAATCCTGCACCTTCTTTACCTCTGCTTCCTGTAGCCTCACTGATCCTCCTGGGTCCTTCTCATTTACACACATGTATTCCGTCTTGCTGCGGCTAACCTTCATTCCTCTGCTTTCCAGAGCATACCTCCACCTCTCCAAGTTTTCGTCCACCTGTTCCCTGCTCTCGCTACAGAGCACAATGTCATCTGCAAACATCATAGTCCATGGGGACTGTCTTACCTCATCTGTCATCCTGTCCATCACCAGAGCAAACAAAAAGGGGCTTAGAGCCGATCCTTGATGCAGACCCACCTCCACCTTGAACTCTTCTGTCACACCTACAGCACATCTTACCACTGTCATTCAGCTCTCTTACATGTCCTGCACTACTCTAACATACTTCTCTGCCACTCCAGACCTTCTCATACAATACCACAGCTCTTCTCTTGGCACCCTGTCATATGCTTTCTCTAAATCTAAAAAGACACAATGCAACTCCCTGTTACCTTCTCTGTACTTCTCCGCCAGCATCCTCAAAGCAAATACTGCATCTGATGTACTTTTTCTAGGCATAAAACCATATTGCTGCTCACAAATGCTCACCTCTGCCCTTAACCTAGCTTCCACTACTCTTTCCCACAGCTTCATTGTCTGGCTCATTAGCTTTATACCTCTATAATTGCCACAGCTTTGCACATCTCCCTTGTTCTTAAAAATTGGCACCAATACACTTCTCCTCCATTCCTCTGGAATCCTCTCACTCTCCAAGATCTTGTTAAACAAACTTGTCAGAAACTCTACTGCCACCTCTCCTAAGCACTTCCATACCTCCACAGGTATGTCATCAGGACCAACAGCCTTTCCACTCTTCATCCTCTTCAACGCCCTTCTCACCTCACTTCTACTAATATATGCTACTTCCTGTTCCACAACAGTCACCTCTTCTACTCTTTGTTCTCTTTCATTTTCCTCATTCATCAACTCCTTAAAGTACTCCTTCCATCTTTCCATCACCCTCCTGGCATCTGTCAGTACATTTCCATCTCTATCTTTAATCACTCTAACCTGCTGCACATCTTTCCCATCTCTATCTCTCTGCCTTGCTAACCTGTACAGATCCACCTCTCCCTCCTTACTGTCTAGCCTAGCATACAAGTCCTCATATGCTCTTTGTTTGGCCTTTGCCACCTCTACCTTCACCTTACTCTGCATCTCCCTATACTCCTGTCTACTCTCTTCAGTCCTGTCAGTGTCCCACTTCTTCTTAGCTAGCCTCTTTCCCTGTATACACTCCTGGACTTCCTCATTCCACCACCAAGTCTCCTTGTCCACTTTCCCCTTACCTGATGATACACCAAGTACCCTCCTACCTGTCTCCCTGATCACATTGGCTGTAGTTGTCCAGTCAACTGAAAGCCCCTCCTGACCACCCATAGCCTGTCTCAACTCCTCCCTAAAGACTTTACAACATTCCTCCTTTCTCAGCTTCCACCACTTTGTCCTCTGCTCTGCCTTTGTCCTCTTCGCCTTCCTCACCACCAGGGTTATTTTACACACCACCATTCTGTGTTGTCTGGCTACACTCTCCCCTACCAACACTTTGCAGTCACTGATCTCTTTCAGATTACAACGTCGACACAAGATGTAGTCGACCTGAGTGCTTCTGCCTCCACTCTTATATGTCACCCTATGTTCCTGCCTCTTTTGGAAAAAAGTATTTACTACTGCCATTTCCATCCTCTTTGCAAAGTCCACCACCATCTGTCCTTCTACATTCCTGTCCTGAAGACCAAACCTGCCCATCACATTTTCATCACCTCTGTTCCCTTCCCCAACATGTCCATTGAAGTCTGCACCAATCACCACTCTTTCATCTCTGGGGATGCTCTGCATCACGTCATCTAACTCACTCCAGAATTTCTCCTTCTCTTTTAACTCACATCCTACCTGTGGGGCATAACCACTAACAACATTGAACATTATCCCTTCAATTTCCAGCTTCAGACTCATCACCCTATCTGATACTCTCTTCACCTCTAGAACATTCCTTACAAACTCCTCTTTCAGAATAACTCCTACTTCATTTCTTTTCCTATCCACACCATGGTAAAACAATTTGAACCCTGATCCTAAGCTTCTAGCCTTGCTACCTTTCCACCTGGTCTCCTGGACACACAGTATATCCACCTTCCTTCTCTGCATCATATCAACCAACTCTCTTCCCTTCCCTGTCATGGTCCCAACATTCAAAGTCCCTACTATCACTCCTAAACTCTTGCCTTTCCTTTTCTCTCTCTGCTTTCGAACACGCCTTCCTCCTCTCCTTCTTCGACCAACAGTAGCCCAATTTCCACCAGCACCCTGTAGGTCAACAACACCAGTGGCGGTCGTTGTTAACCCGGGCCACGACCGATCCGGTATGGGAATTATATTCGTGATTCGCATCACTGATTTGGCAAACGTTTTACGTCGGATACCCTTCCTGACACAACCCTCTGCATTTATCCAGACTTGGGACTGGCACAAGAAGACACTGGATTGCGCCCCCGTGGTTGCATTATTATAAAATAAAAATAATTATTATTAATATTTAATAAACCCGGATTTGTGTTTTATGACAGACTGTTGACTAACTGCTTTCTGCCTCATTTAATAATAATCTCAATAATAATAATAATAACAACAATAATAATTATAATAATGTACTGATTATCACAAGATTTTAATGCAAATCATTCTTATTAAATCACAGTATTCTACCTCAAAGCTGCTACAGTTGATAGCTAGAGAATAACTGTAAGCATGCTGTAAGACAGTTCGGTGTATTACACTTAACAATCCATAATAAATAGGATAATAAGATTCAGGAAGCTTCCTGTTCTTCTAAAAGAAGGCTGTATACAAGCCTGTGGGAACAGATTGCAAAAGTGTGCGCACAGAATTATGAATTTGTGGGTACGGAATACAAAATCTGAGTGCACGGATAATTAAACTGAGGGAACAGTTTAAGTAGTTGTGGGAACGGATTATTAAACTGAAGGCACAAATTACAAAACTGTTGCCACAGATTGTTTTTTTTTTCTCCTCTAGGTGACTTCCAGGGCTCCGTACTTTTAAGCAACGTAAAATTCGTATAGGAAATCAAAAATTTCCATCAGATCAATGTAGAAACATACTTTGTATCAATGACACAGCAGTTTCACTTTTTTCAGTGTAGGTGTTATCCAAACATGAGGTTACCTGCTCCAGTATGCACAAAAGATTTAAAATTATGTAGCAAATGAGTCAATAATAAAATGGGATAAAGATTACATCAGAACAAGTCTTATAACAATGAACAAAAGAGAAAAAATACTGTACATGCGATACTTTGTATGTGTTTAGCTTAAACTGTATCATAGGACCTTATTGTTTTGCTACAGTAATACTGGTGTGACTTATAAGAGAAGTAAGCAGTAAAGAAATCTTGACTTGCCGAATTTTCCATAGATTGTTTGTAATCAAAATAATTCCCTTTGTTAGCCTGACTAGGTAGTTAAAGGTTGCTAGGTAGCCTGATATTTTAAACAGTTAACCCAACTTTTTTTGTTCTTATTGTTTACTTTTATGGACACACTGTACAGTACTTTTGACTAATGTTGTAATGTTATTTAAATGTAATAATTTATATTCTTTCTAATTAATAGTAAAAGTTATATTAAGTACAGTATGTGTGCCCCACTTTCCTCTTTTTCTACAAGTGTGTGGTCGGCCTCCACTAAACACAAAGATTGTTAGTGGTGAAAATGCTGCTTCTGGGTCCTGGCCTTGGCAGGTCAGCATTTAGTTTCAAGGCAGCCATATTTGTGGCGGCAGCCTGATCCGTGAGAACTGGGTCTTATCGGCTGCTCACTGTTTCCAAAGGTATAGGAGTTATAATTAAGAAAGTATATAATAACCACATGTAGGTATTTGCATTTTCTTAATGTACAGCTCCTATGCAATAGTTTAATAAAAGTACACAGCACATTCCCCATTTCTGAATTAACACCCACCATATAAGATTATAGGACTGTTTATAAGACTATCAATATCTTTTGTTTTCAATTTTAGCTTTGGTGCAGCATCCATCACACTGGTACTAGAAGCGGAAAATCTGCAGGGGACAAGCACTAATATCCAGCAAAGAGGCAGTGGTAAAATAATCATTTTCAAATTTTAACAGTACCACTGGTAACAATAACATTGCTCTAGTCCAGCTGTCCTCTTCAGTGACGTTCAATGATTATGTGTTGCCGGTGTGCCTCGCAGCAACCAACGTTCTTTTCCTGATGAAACAAATGCCTGGGTCACTGAATGGGGCAGAATTAATACTAATGGTGAGTGACGCATTGAGTGTTTAATGTTTAATAAGGTGATTTTAACATATTAAGTTTATTTTATAATTAAATAAGGAGAAAAAAAAATTCCTTTCTTCAGAGCATTTTCCTTGTGAAAAAATCTTTGTGAAGAAATTGACGTGACAGTGAAGCAGTTAGAAATTCTCAAACTTGACTTAGCAACATTACTTAAGTAATAAAGGAGCTGAAAAATATCTAACATTCAGCAAAGCTTCTACCAGTTTAATTATCTTTACCTGTATTTTTTGTCACTAAAGTAGATTTTTCAGCAGGTTTCATTATCTGTAAAAACATGTTGATTAAATGTAATCTTGGGTATTTCAGTGAATCTGCCGACCCCTCAAACAATGCAAGAGGTGGAGGTGCTAACTATCAATAACACTGCCTGTGCAACTGCATATGGAGATGATATTATAACAAACAATATGATATGTGCTGGCATGGCTGCAGGGGGAAAAGGTGGATGCAACGTAAGAAATCTAAAAACATATGTTAATGCTAATACCATGTAAATTCAGGACACACTGTTAGTCAAGATCAATCAAACCTGGATTCAGACTGGGATTGCGAGCGTTCCCACTGTGTTCACCAGAGTGTCTCAGTACCAAGTCTGGATTGAGGGCAAAATCAACAGCAGTCAACCTGGATTTGGTGCATACTCAAGTGGCAATTGTGGTTCCCCCAACCTCTTCTATATGCTCCTTTATTTTCCACCATCCCCTTTCTCCATATTCTAGTGATGTAAGTTAAAGACAGAAGCACAACAATAAGTTAAACTGCAGTCAACTTATTTTAAGAAAAAAAAACATATTTAGCCTTTATCTGTAATTCAGATTTAATACATTATAGTCTCCAAAACTGCATTTTTAATGGCAGTGTAACTTTATGTGAAACAAAACCCAGAACATTGTGCCTGAAGAACATGATGTATACAACATAATCTTTTGCTTTTAAGATTTTCTTACTTAAATAAACCAAACAATCAAGTTCAATGTCTCTAGATAATAAGGATTACAGGATTTCTCTTCTAGAAAGAAAAATTTGTCCACACACACAATTTATAGCCGGATTGAAAATAAAACAGCCTATCAGAATGTACCCTTGTCCAGTCTGTGATTAGTTGGTTTTGTGGCGCACAGTGTGCAAGCTGAGCAAGCATGGGGGTAAGAAATTTATATGCATGCAAAACATTTTTTCTTTTTGATTAGAAATTAGATAATACAGTGGAACCTTGGATCACGATCATAATTCGTTCCGGAAGCGGGCTCATGTTCCAAAGTACTCGTAAACCAAATTTTATTTCCCATAAGAAATAATGGAAAATCTAATTATTTGTTCCACAGCCCAAAAAAATAAATACATAAAAATGATTAACACAAAATATAAAGTAAAAATAAAGCAAATTAACCTGCACTTTACCTTTTAATAAAAGTAAAAATAAATCTGTGTGTGTGAAGCCCCTTCTGTCCTGAGAGAGAGTGTGTGAACCGGGCACGGTGTCAAATAAGAGAGGCTAAGGGAGAAAATATTATTAATTAGATTTTTAACCATCTAATGAGACTTTCTTACACAGTAAACCCTTCTCCATTCTTATTTGAATTTCACAAAAAACACACATTAAGAGTTTTGTCGGAAAAATGACACATGTGAGCGCATACTAACGGAATAACTGCTGTAATGTAAAACAAACAAACAAATGAAACTGCACTTTACCTTTAAAAAGAATCGTGACAGAGCAGTGTTTCTGTGAAGAGCAGAGAGTGTGTGTGTGTGTGTGTGTGAAGCAGAGAGGAGGTGAGAAGGTTGTCTATAACAAAATGTTTAATTAAAAAAATAACATTATGTAAACTTATTTTAGAAGCTTTGTGTTTTAGGCAAACCATGGCACGGAGCAGCCATTTTTCCTAGCAAAAGTTGACACGAACTTTCACAAAGTGAAAAGCCCATTGCACCGATCAGTGAAGAGAAACCTCTGGCTTGGAAAAAAAAAAGTGCCTGCTATGATTGAACTGAATGCATTCATTGAATTTTTGCAGAATGTTGAAGCCAAGAAAAATTATGTTTACACTTTGTTACTGTCATTGCAGTTATTCCAGAATTAATGGAGAATAGTTATATGTCATATGTCCTGTGAAATAAGACGATTTTGATGTTGTGTGAACAGCATAGCATATACAAAATAAAGCTACTGTATGAGAGATGTTGAAATATAACTATTCGTTTCACTTTCGAATTGATATAGCCCTTTATTCCTTTTACTCCTGCTATTAATAACACTGATTTAATGCCCTTTTCCAAATGCAAATTTAATTATGTTGTGAAATGTAATGTGCAAATGTGCAATTTTTGTGTACAAGAGACATGGGGTACACACACTGTGTGTGGGAAGCTGTTGCATTTGCTATGTCTGGTTATGTCTGCTATAACCTGTTTTCCACTGGAATTTTTTAAACTATGATATAAATTCAGGGGACCATGATGTCTCCCTATCTTAAAATAACAACTGACTGTTGCTGTTGTTGTCACATACTGTAATTGCCTAATTCCATTTGTGTTATTTCATAGTTTTGAATTTTACAGAATATATATCTGCTTGAAGTTTACCATGCACAATAAGTGAAAATAAAATGTTGAGTAAAAACAATGTTATATATAAAAAAAAGGTTTTGTCTGTACTCTCTCTTTTTCGAAATCCTTACATTTCATACTTTGGAGGACCCAAAACCAGTCATTATTTCTACCATAGTATGTTTCTGGCTGAACAAAACCAAAAATTATGTCACCGCATCTAGACCTTTTTTCCAATTTGGTCCTTTTCCCTCTGAGTGGGTGTGTCTATACGCATCACTCAACAGATCCAATCAATGTGTGATGTTTTTTTATGTATAGACTTGATCAATGTATCATTCTTCTATCATATTCTTTATGTCGGAAGTTTAAAACCAGTTTGTTTCATATGTTCCGAAACCATGGCCCTAATAAAAAACAGTAACGTGAGGCCGTGTAACATACCTGAACTGAGAGCCCAGTGTTATGCACTAAAATGCACTGATAAAACAGCACTGTAGAAGTACAGGTGAAAAACTTATGACAAAGCTTAATCTTTATCCAATATACTTTTTTGATTTATCATCTTTGATTCATTACAGACAAAATACAACTTAGGGTAAACAAAGTAAAAATTATTTATTTGTATTTATTAATTAATAAGTTAGGCAAAGAGTTCTGCTGTACAAAAAACAGGCAGACATGTAAGTGGCTTCCTCCTGACATTATAATATCAATTCATATTACTTTATATTATATTATTACTCACTCACTCACTCACTCACTCACTCATCGTCTAAACCGCTTTATCCTGTATTCAGGGTTGCGGGAATCTGGAGCCTATTCCAGGCGGCTTAGGGCACGAGGCGGGGTACACCCTGTCCATCGCCGAGCGATATGATATGATATGATATGATATGATATGATATGATATGATATGATATGATATATGATAATCACAGGCCCTACGCTAAAACCAAAATTTGTCTACCAACTTGTCCATAGCCAGCATTGGAGTTTGGTATAAATGATATGGCTGTATAAACAAAAGGAAATTTCAGTCTAAACTTTGCTGCTTCAAAGATATCTGGATATAGACACTTTGAAAAGTTATGATTCAGTTTATTCTTCTTTTAGAGAATAGAGCTTTAGCAATAATATTAATAATAACAATAGTAATTAAAAAAAATAATTTCCCTTAATTATGTGATTTTGACTGCAGAGAGGAAGAATTTATGGCACAACCCAGTAAATAAAAACCTCTTACATGCAAGTCTAGCAAGACATACTAAAACATACTATAAAGTTTTAATAAGGCAAGTACAGATGTCCAAGGTCTACTCCCACACTGTCTGTCTTTCACAAATGAGAATGACTAACTTGGGGAACTAGTTCTAAATCAATCTAGGAAGTAATACATTACTAGATCACGTGACAGGTGACAAAGATAGGGGTGGTTATGGTTTCAAACTTGTTTTGCATAGCCTACATCAAGGAAAAACTCTTTTATACATTTAACAACATCAGGATATAAACTGAAACTAAAGGAGTCACGAAGGAAAATGGAGATTAATTTGTGGAAACTTCTGTGTGTTCTATGTGCTCTACTACTTAAGGCTACAGGTAAGTGAAAAGGAAGTGTGATTCAAATTAATCGATCATATATTTAACATATTAAAATAGTAGGGATACCTGACAGGTGAATAAAATATTGTTTTAAAAGAGTATATATCACAATTGCTGGATACTTATGTTTTTTTATTCTTACAATTCTTACATTATGATCCTTCTTTTTGTATATTGTACATTTACATCTAATTTATATGCATCTAAGTATATATACATCAGTTTACTGGTATATATATATATATATATATATATATATATATATATATATATATATATATATATATATATATATACCAGTAAACAGTAAACTGATGGCAGGATAATGGCCACCCAAGGCTCTTTAATATTATATAGGCTCTATATATTTATGCCTGTGGGGAGCAAAGGCTATACTGTGGACTGATCCCACAGAAAAGCCAATGTCACTTGTGGTCACCATGAAAAAGCATCTGAGCATTCATTTCACCACAGCCCGCCATGTATGGGGACAATCAGGCAAAGACCCCAAGGCTGCCAACCTGGCCTCCTAATGAACCCAGAACCCATTCTGATCAAACCCCCATGGTGCCGGACACTGTCCTCGTGGTATAAGGGGAACATACACAGTACTGGGCATAATATTTTACATAGTAATTTTATGGCAGATCAATGTAGGTTTTTTGTTGTTGGTCTTCCGGTTGCTCCCATCAAGGGCTTTCCATAGTGGACCACTGTATCTACATACAACTTGGCACAGGATTTACACTGGATTTTTACAAAAAAATACAAAAAAAACAAAAAACAATGAAGATGAAGAAGGCACTTCTTTACTTTTTTTGTTGGCCTTATTCCTGTTGAGATGTGCAGTGTGTGTTTACTTACTGTGCTCATGGTATCATTGATTTTTTTTTCTTTGTAGTTGTTATTCTCTGCATGACTGTATATTCTCTTTTATCCTTCCAAACAATTATTCTTTAATCTGCTGCAAATGCAAGTAGTTTGTTATTTAACTTAAATAGAAAAGGAACTGCAGTACTTGAGTGCACTATTGTGAAAATCATGTTTTTGTCAAAAAAAATAAAAGAACTTACTTACTCAGTGACCTATCTTACATAAGGCAGTTATTAAATATGCTGATTTATTTACAATTATTTACTACTGTATAATTTTGTTGGATTAGTTTTATGTACAATATGTTTAAAATTATTGTCAGGTATTTCTTTGTCTTGTCTAACGCAATAATGTCATTGCTCTTGAAAGAATCTTGCTAATACAGGTTCAGCAGGTTTATGCTGTATTTATAATCTAAAAGCTAAACATACTGGGGAAAATTTACCACCATTGTTTACATTTACATTTAGGGATTTGGCTGACGCTCTTATCCAGGGCGACTAACAAAAAGCTTTGAAGTTTCCGTCATTGGATACTTACACTGGGTTACTAGATTACTAAATGCCATCAGTCATTGTTCATACAGTATATAGTTCAACATTGTGCTTCTCTATTTTTTTAATAGCCTCCTTCTCCCAGCTACAAGGTAAGTCCTTGATTCAAACCACACTAAAGTTGTTTATTTTTAGTAAAAAAGTTGAACAAAAGATTTACCTGTATGTTAACGGACAGGTTTGCAATAATCTAATGTAATAAGAGTATGTAAACCCAAAGGTCAACACAGCTTTTACATGAAAGGCAATTATAGCAGTGAATGCTTCAGTGTTTTTTTAAAAGAAACCCAAAACCTTAAAAAAAAATATGACTTAGTAGTAATTAGAGGGAATAAACACAGTATAGTTTTACTATATATGCACAAAGGGCAAATAATGTGGGGGGGTGGTGCTGTAACTGTGACACCAAGGCAAGCAGGCTTTGTGGGCAGTCGGCTTGCCATACATTTACATTTGGGCATTTGGCAGACGCTCTTATCCAGAGCGACTTACATTTTTATCTCATTACACATCTGAGCAGTTGAGGGTTAAGGGCCTTGCTCAAGGGCCCAACAGTGGCAACGTGGTGGTTGCGGGGTTTGAACCTGGGATCTTCCGAACCGTAGTCCAATGCCTTAACCACTGAGCTACCCCTGGCCCTGCCATACAGCGGAACAACATGGAGCGCGCAGGAGTGAGTGGAGCGATGCCCTGCAGAGCTCATCGGAGAGAGACTGGAAAGGGTGAGCAAGTGATGCAGCTGGACTGGAAAGGGTCGTGGCTGGCTATTTGACGCATGCCCGCAAGGATACAGGATGACGGAGCCAGGGGTAAGGAGGAACCCCAGTCTGTGTCTCAGCAGAGGGTGCAAGGCGAGGAGCAACAACGGCGGAGGCTAGTGCCCCAACACTTGATGGCGAGCTCATCCACCAGATCTACGCGTGCCTGGCGACAAATGAGCATGAATGCATGCAAACCCTGCTGGAGATCCAGTCAGTCTCAGAGAAGGCTCAGCCAAGCCAGAGAGCACCGCTGCGGGCCCAGATCTCCCAGAGTGCCCAGCGATGGGCTCAGATTTCCCAGAGAGCCCAGTGGAGGCACGAGCCAGCTCCGCCTCTGCCAGGCCTCAACGAGCTGATCAAAGTTGATGTGAAGACGATTAGCGCCAAATACAGGGCAATCTTGGAAGAAAACCAGTAACAGATTTTTATTTGTTGGTTGTATTTTTTGTTGTTGTTTTGAATTTTCATAATTATGTGCCCCTTTGTGTCTATCACATAAAATCCTGATGAAATACATTTATGTTTTTGTGTGTAATGTGACAAAAGTTCGAGCGGTATGCATACTTTTGCAAGGCAATGCATTAAATTTTATATTTCTTTATCTAGTGTGTAATATATTGTGTAATAATAATTTTTTTAAGGAACAGTAACATTTAGTTATATTTCAGTTATATCAAGGTGTCCTTCTGTGCTATCCCTCTTTCATTCTAGTGTGTGGTAAACCTCCACTGAACACCAAGATTGTTGGAGGTGAAAATGCCGCTCCCGGGTCCTGGCCTTGGCAGGTCAGCATTCAGAGAGGAGGCAGCCATTTCTGTGGTGGCAGCCTGATCAATGAAAACTGGGTCTTATCAGCTGCTCACTGTTTCCAACGGTATATGAGTTATGATTGAGAAAGTCTAAACTAACCACACAATAGTAATGTATGCACTTTCATGGTGTACAATAAATAGGGGTTCTCATTGTTTACTCTAAGCATGTTATCACTAGTTGTTTAGAATGTAAAACTTGATAAAAATAAGGTCATGGTAAGTTGAATATAATGTGAGTCTCAATATTTTCTTTTTTTTCAGCATTGGTGCAGCATCTATCACATTGTTACTAGGAATGGAAAGTCTTCAGGGGACAAACCCTAATAAACAACAAAAAGGTGCTAGAAACATTATTGTCAACCAAAACTATAACCCTAGCACCAGTGACAATGATCTTGCACTAGTCCATCTCTCCTCTTCTGTGACATTCAACAACTATGTATTGCCGGTGTGCCTTGCAGCAACCAACAGTTCTTTTCCAGGTGGTACTAATGCCTGGGTCACAGGATTTGGTAGAATTGGTTCAAATGGTGAGTTACCAATTTCATTTATTTAATTTCATTTATCGAGTTTATTTAAAAATAAAATCAGAAAAGAAATTAATCAATCTGTGTATTGGAACATTCTTCCCTGCTGAAAGATCCAGTTTAGTCTAACTGGCCAAAACAACCCAAGATATTTAAACCAGTACACCTGTTTCACTTTTGACCTGTTTCTGATCTACTCTTACTAATACAAAAAATACTTACCAGCAAGCTAAGAGCTTCTACTAGGCAGTTGGTTAGGCCAAGCTTGATTTTTCAGCAGGGCCCATTATGAAAAATGGGTTGGTAAAGCTAAATGACTGAACTTTACAGTGAATCTGCCGTCCCCTCAAACCCTGCAGGAGGTGAAGGTGCCAATTGTCAGTAACAGTGACTGTGCAAAACCATATCCAGTTGGTACTATAACAAACAATATGATGTGTGCTGGTTTAGCTCAGGGAGGAAAAGATTCATGCCAGGTAAAAAAAATAAAACCCTGACATATTATTTTGTACGTGGTATAGTGTCATGTGGTAGAAGAGCGTGCATTCTGATTAAAACTTGTTGTCCTTGCAGGGTGATTCTGGAGGTCCACTGGTCATCAACATCAACAGATCTTGGGTTCAGGCTGGGATCGTGAGCTTTGGCTATGGCTGTGCTTTACCTAAATATCCCGGTGTGTACACCAGGGTGTCTCAGTACCATGACTGGATTAACAGCAGTATCAGCAGCAGTCAACCTGTATTTGTAGCATCAAGCATCAGTCTTGGCTCCCCCCACCTCTTTTGCTTGTTCTTTTTTTTCCCCTTCTTATTCTAACTCCCATATTTTGGTGATAGTCAAATTAACCATACAAGCAAAAAAAAAATTATATCTTGGTGACTCTCTTGCACCCCTACCTTTGATGCAAGATGTACATAAATTACTATATACTGTACAGATATAAGGAATTAAAAATCAAACAAAATAAAGTGTCTTAGTAAATTACTGAGCCATGATTAGCCATGAGAGCAACTTTGGGACATCTTGGCAAATATTCCAAGAAGGAAGACCATTATTCTTTCCTCTGTTGCAATTTTGATGATGGTTCCTACATTAGGTCATCTTTTTGCAAGGTTATGTACATCATTTTCAAATCCATGAGTATGAATCCCACCTTGGGGTCTGTGTGCACAGCCAGTTTGTATGTTCTTACCATGCTTGGAGGGTTTCCTCTGGGTACTTCGGATTTCCGCCCACAGTCCAAAGACATGCATATTAGGCTACTTGGTGTTGAATGTTGACTGGAGGTCCCACCACAGTCATGAATGGGAATAAATACAGTGGTAATCACCATTGGCCTCCATTGGCCCTAGTTGGACTACAGAGGTACCTAGATGGATGGATGGAAAATATAAATTATCCACAATATTTAGCATACTGAAAATTTAACATTAACATCTAATGTTTTCTATATTTTGCAGAACATTTTAAACTTTGAAAAAAAAAACAGAGACATGCAGTGCATTAATGTATATACATGTCCGACCATAAGTTAATCGTTCATAATGATTCACACCAGCAAGTTCACCTTTAAATGGCTCGGAAAAAAACAACAACAAAATTAGGGTTTTGGAGTGGTCTAGTCAAAGTCTGGACTTAATTCCGATTTTGATCCTTAAACAGGCCATTCATGCTCGAAGACCCTCCAGTGTGGCTAAATGAAAAAATTTGAAAAGAAGAGTGGGCCAAAATTCCTCCACATTAATGGGAAAGCCTCACTGCCAGTAGTCACAAATGCATGATTGCAGTTACTGCCACCAAGGGACACCAGCAATCAGGTTTAAGGGCGATTACTTTTTCACATAGCTTTTTCCCTTAATAAATGAATTAAAATTTGTTTGACAATCTGACTAATTTAGGTGTGACAAATATGCGGAAAAAAAGCACTTCACAGTACTGTATTTGAGAATACGCCACATCTTGTTCTATTTCTTGTTAATTATATTCTATTCTGTTTTTTATTTTGTATGTGCTATACTAGCTTAAGTACCTGATGGAAAAAGAGTTTGTAGAAATAGTTAAAAGGTTAAAGGTAAAAACAAGCTGATTACCTATATAATTTAATCAGCAATATTATTATTTCAGGTTGTATCATATATTATATCACTGTTGGCTCTAGGTTGCAGCTAGGTTGTTTATCTAAGGATTTGAGGATCCTGGGTTGAGGTCTGGTTAGTTGCCACACCCCGTACTACCTAGCCAATGCATGCAGTGCTGGTCCCAAGCCAGGTTAGAAAAGGGTTGTGTCAGGAAGGACAACCATTATATGGAATTGGTTTCCATGGGATTGGAAATTGTACAAAATTTACCGAGTTCATGGCAAGATCTTGATATAAGATATATGTATGTATATGTATGAAGAATATATATATATATATATATATATATATATATATATATATATATATATATATATATTTTACACTCACACAATATATATATATATATATATATATATATATATATATATATATATATATATATATATATTCTTAATACATTTCACAAATTCTAAACACAATTCCCAGATGTACAACTGTGTACAAACTTTTTGCATGTTTAAAATTCACGAGTGTATCATGGGCCCTGCGATGTATTGGCACCTTGTCCAGGGTGTACCCCGCCTCCTGGAATAGGCTCCAGGTCCCCACGACCCTGAATACAGGATAAAGCTGTATAGAAGATGAGATGATGAGTGTATCATGAACTGTAAATGTAAAAATTGTCTTTCCTATGTGAAACGCCCTGGATTTGTGTATGTATTTTAGAGACTTTGCTGGCAGCAACGTGGGTCAATCGTATTCTTTAGCCAACCAGATGCGACCTCACCATTCAACCAATCACAGCCCTCCAGTAGCTCAGCTTTGCCCACCGTTTGCGCAATCTGAGTTAATTACAACGGAAATAAAGCTTTACCTATTCAAACCAAGAACAGGATGCACGTATAAGTTATTACTTTATTTCATAATGTTTCAGCAATTCGAAAAAATAACACAACTAACCACTTTATCATCTTTATAAAGACTTCACCCTCATTTCATATTTGTCTGTTTTTCATTTTTTAATGAAACAATGCAATCACTCAGCATAGTAAAAATAGCATGTGACTGACTATTGTCTTTACAATTTAAGTGTGGTGAATTAATCATTTATTATGACTCTTTCCAAACTATTGTTTTGTAGGTCTGTTTAAAACATGCAGCATGATTTAAAACATTTATTTTAAGCAGTATAACTTACTGTCTGTACATTTAAATACATATATATTTTTTAAATAATTAAGGAATTTCTCCAGCAGTACATTCTTTAACGACTTAATGTTCATTTGGTTCGTGTTTCAGAGAGACCGCCAATGAACATTGACTACCTACAGTTCATTTACAGACAGGAGCTAATGGTTATTAGTGCCTTGGATGAAATTATACATATTCCAGAAGATGTCATGACAGCCCTTTCAAATCTAAGCAACCTAATACAACGTCAGTGGATCAGACAAATATAAATATTTAAAAAAACTATAGTGAAATGCTGTACTCTGACACGTTTTGCCATATGCTATGTAACGCTGGTGTTATTTTATTTCGTCAATTAACTCTTGTTACCTGTTGTAACAATATTTTATAATTTTTTATAACTCACTTTAAGCTGCATAAATTGATCAATTGAGAGCCATGATTTTCGATTCTTTACAATAAACATAATTCTCCCACAACACTCATGGTTTTACTTATTGTTTTACTGGATAAATCAACATTTTTAACTAATCTCCTGGATGAATGAATGAATGAATGAAGTAAATTTTAAGCAACCACTTATCGCCACCTGCTGATATAACTGATTAAACTTTTATTTGAAGCTTAAGTCACTTTTAAAATCCCACATTTTTTAAAACTCTATTTTGGTTTGTATTGTAGACATTAGTGTTTATATCAGAAATACAAACTTTTATCCTAGTACCTCTGTAATGCATTACAAAGTAATGTGTTAGAGTATTTGGATTACTTTTTTGATGTAACGAGTAATCTAACACGTTATGTCCGCATTTAAGTACTAAACAACATACTGTCCATGAGGCATCACAAAGGAGTTGGCTAAAGAGTCTGAGTGACGCACGTTGCTTGCCAGCGAAATCTCAAAAATACACAAACACAAATCCAGGGCGACTCACACAGGAAAGATGAATTGCACATTTACAGTCCATGATACACTCGTTAATTTTAAACATTAAAAAATTTTGTACACAGTTGTACATCTGTGAATTGTGTTTGGCATTTGTGAAACGTATATTATGAATGTACACTCACCTAAAGGATTATTAGGAACTCCAGACTAATACTGTGTTTGACCCCCTTTCGCCTTCAGAACTGCCTTAATTTTACGTGGCATTGATTAAACAAGTTTAAAAATGTTGGCCCACATTGATAGGATAGCATCTTGCAGTTGATGAAGATTTGTGGGATGCACATCCAGGGCACGAAGCTCCCGTTCCACCACATCCCAAAGATGCTCTATTGGGTTGAGATCTGGTGACTGTGGGGGCCATTTTAGTACAGTGAACTCATTGTCATGTTCAAGAAACCAATTTGAAATGATTTGAGCTTTATGACATGGCGCATTATCAGGTTGGAAGTAGCCATCAGAGGATAGGTACATGGTGGTCATAAAGGGATGGACATAGTCAGAAACAATGCTCAGGTAGCCTGTGGCATTTAAACGATGCCCAATTGGCACTAAGTGTGCCAAGAAAACATCACCCACACCATTACACCACCACCACCAGCCTGCACAGTGATAACAAGGCATGATGGATCCATGTTCTCATTCTGTTTACGCCAAATTCTGACTCTACCATTTGAATGGCTCAACAGAAATCAAGACTTATCAGACCAGGCAACATTTTTCCAGTCTTCAACTGTCCAATTTTGGTGAGCTCGTGCAAAATGTAGCCTCTTTTTCCTATTTGTAGTGGAGATGAGTGGTACCCGGTGGGCTTTGCTGCATACCTCGGTTGTAACGAGTGGTTATTTTAGTCAAAGTTGCTCTTCTATCAGCTTGAATCAGTCGGCCCATTCTCCTCTGACCTCTAGCATCAACAAGGCATTTTCGCCTACAGGATGTTTTTTTCCTTTTCACACCATTCTTTTTAAACCCTAGAAATGGTCGTGCATGAAAATCCCAGTAACTGAGCAGATTGTGAAATACTCAGACCGGCCCGTCTGGCACCAACAACCATGCCACGCTCAAAATTGCTTAAATCACTTTTCTTTCCCATTCTGACATTCAGTTTGGAGTTCAGGAGATTGTCTTGACCAGGACCACACCCCTAAATGCATTGAAGCAACTGCCATGTGATTGGTTGATTAGATAATTGCATTAATGAGAATTTGAACAGGTGTTCCTAATAATTCTTTAGGTGAGTGTATATTGTGTACGTGAGTTGTTTTTTGTGAATATATATATATTTTTTGTGCACGTGAATTGGTTTTCACACATGTGAATTGGTGAAATGATACGCATGTGTGCATTGCGGTAGTGGGTGATGTTTCGCCTGCCATGCGGAAGGCCCGGGTTCGATTCCCAGCCACTGGATGCAGTGCCGGTGTCCCAAGCCTGGATAAAATGGGAGGATTGCGTCAGAAAGGGCATCTGGCGTAAAACCTGTGTTTTTCTTGGTGCTGTGATATAATCTGAGAAATAACTGCTCATAAGTTCACTTCTATTCAACATTTTGATTTCATTTAGGATGCAGATTTTGCATGATGTTGTAACAATCAGACAAAATCTTATGAGACTGGGTTTGAGTCCTCCAATGTATAAAACATAAAGATATCATTGAAGTTCTGACCAATGTACAGATCCACACAAGATGACGCTGTGAATCAGCCCAAATGGGTTTACTGTTGACAGCAACTTCCAAATTGCAAACTACACAGCAGTGGCAAAGTATGTTTTCAGACCAGATCGCATCCATCACATTTAAAAGCTTTACATCTTGAAATTATGAAATTACTTAAAATGAAATTTAATGTGCTGAGGTACATACAGTATATTTTGTATACGTATTTTATTATTTATATACATTTTAAAATTATATTTGATCATATATTTTTTCATTCACATTTTACTTAAGATGCTGGTAGCATGCAAGTAAAAGCAGTTGAACGGAAAGCTGCTCTCCAAATGAAACCTATTTGAAAAAAGTTCGCACATTTAATTTTGTTCTGTAATGTATTGAATGCTGAAGAGAAAAGATTTTATACTTACAGTATACCTTTCGGTATGAGGTGCCGTATAGGGCTTAAATCAAACTTCCCTCATGCACACACACATAAAATACACTTGCAAACACATATATGAAACAGTCACACATACATATATACTACTAACTGCTCAAAGAACTACATATGAAATGCGCGCACACCTATAAGGCGCGCACATACACACAAACTATCCATGTACAAGAGTGGCAAAAGTTCCATACAGTAGGTGACTGGTGTTGGACATGATGGACAGCATTTTAGTCAAGGTCCTTTTCAGCTAACCATGGTTCTGCTCTCCTAATAACCTTGCTCAGTCATGTGGCGTCTCTGCTTTTATGGTTCTCTCCCAACACACACTATAGCACAGAACAGGATACTTCCCTCTACTGATTGGTAGAATATCTGTAGGAGCTTTTTGCAGATCAAAAAGAGCCTAGTTTCCTTTCTTCCTAACTTTTTAAAATAGATGTTCTGTGTTTGCTGAGCAGTTCAGTTTCTTGTCCAGCAGTAGCCTACATATTAATAATTATAAGATCAGAGATAAAGTCGATGGCTAGATTTGGCCAGGCTGCTTAGATGTGGGAAAAGGCATGAGCTGACCAGCTTACACAGTACAAAGTCCTTAACCCTAAGTGCACATGGAACATGGAAGTTCTGAAGACAATTCCAAACATCCAGTAGCAAATAGCAAAACAGGTTTGTAGTTGTGATTACACACTGTACCACATATATTCAGGAGACACATGAGCTAGAGATGGCTAATACAGTAGTGCATTACTCATAAAGTGAGTGACAGAAAGGCTGAACACTGATCATCCATAACATTAAAACTATTAACAATAAAACCACCATTGGGTTCCTGATACGCCATGGGTCCTATGAATGGCAGGCTGTTATGCACTGTGTGTTGTGATGCATGCATTTTCTTTGTGTTTGTGTTTCACGTTGTGTTTTCTGTGGGATCAGACATGATAGGCTAAAAAATCTAGAAAATATATACTGGCAGTGACCAACCGATAAAACATTGGCAGCAGATTTTTACTCCTCAGAAGAACAGCCAGCTCTAAATTTTTTTGTACAGATAGTTAGAGTTTACTGTCCAGTGCAATTTATCATTCAACTGCAGCCACAGGAACTTGTATGTCCAGTATGTATGTATAATCCTCTCAACATCCACTTCCTCAATAGAGACTGGTAGCAAACTCAGAGTGTAAAAAGTCAATCACCTTTTCCTTGGTCTTGGTGATGTTCAGGTGTAGATGATTTAGTTCTTCACCAGGCTATACGCCCTCCTATCCTTTCCTGATACGCCCCACAATAGCAGCATCAACAGTGAACTTCTGCACACCTGTTTTTTTTGTTGTTGTTGTTGTTGAGATGATGCCAGCCTGTTCTATTAAAGACATTCCAACCTTATCTGCACTTTTCTTCTGTATTTCTCCTTCAGTCTGATGTTGAGTTTCCTCTGCTTGCACTTGGGTTCAGTCCGGTTATTATCCTTAAATGTCTTCATTTACAATGATGTCCATACAAAAGTTGAGGTAGTTAGTCGTGCGGTGTGTGATTCATGTTATTAAAATAAGGCTCTTTCAACACTCAGTGTACAGTCAGTGTACTCAAAACAGTCCTTCAGAATCTCATTAGCCTTGGGGCACCATTTCCTGAACGAGCATGTCTTTGTTGGCTGGTTCAAGACACAAGATGTCACTTTGCCCCCTTTTTGAGCAAGGCTTAAAATAAAATTAATAATACTGTATCCCTGGATAAAACTGAAGCAGAAATTTGTAAACACTAGTAAGCATTACAGCTTTTTGATGGTAGTAGGAGCAGGCTACTTAGCCATGATTGACACCTTATCTTTATCCTTTTGCTTCACCTCTGGCCCAACCCAGAAATGCCACCTTGTAGGTATTAAACTTACATTTCTCCCTATTTATGTATTCATTCTCCCATATTGTATGATCTTCATAGATTTCTGTTTGCTTATTTTTCCTGCACCACTGAAAACACTCTGATTTTCTTTTTGAAACAGTCATTTTGGGTCGATTAATTGCTGCTAACCACAAATCTCTTTACTGTTTGAAGGCCTATAGAATGTCTATAGGAAGCCTAGAGGTTGTATTGTATATCTATAGTTTTGATCTTCAAAATTCTAATTTGTTAAAGTTGAAAATAAGTTTGTTTGTTGACTAGCATTTTAAAATTACTTTTTTTACAGATATAAATAAGATCCCTTAATTGATTTAACATTCAAAAATGTACAGCTAAATAAAATGTTTGAAATTTAAATCACTTTCATCTAAGTGTATTTAACTGTGTGTTTAATATTGTATGTTTCATTGTAGATCAGTCAGTTTTGTCTTCACCCAGTAATCAGAAGAAGTATAGGAAACCAGTTTAAGATCAGCATGTTAAGCAGCCTATGATGAGGAAAGGTAAACATGTGATACAGGTTGGGCAGGTTACAATTTCCGTGTGCTTTGAATAAGAACAGGAATAAATTCTAATGCATGTACATAAGCGGGACGGTAAGAGACGGAAGACTACCTGTAACCAAAGGAGACATAAAATCATGGATATCTATTTGTGGAAAGTTGTGTATATTGTATGTCTCCTACTCCTTAATGCTACAGGTAAGTGTAAAGGAAGTGCTGGCTCTGATGAATATTACATTTAAGCTATTCAATGCAAAGTACTAGAGTTTTATATAAACAGTTGTTGTCATTGTTGCAAAACAGCTTTACACAATTATAATAATTATGGAAGTTTGTATGAAATCTAAATGTGTATGAATCAAAATGAGAAGATCCCTGATGTGCAAGCCAAGAATTATGGCAACTGTGGCAGGAAAAACTCCCTAAAATAACAATATGAGGAAACCTTGAGCGGACCCAGACTCAACAGGAAACCTATCCTCATTTGGGTGATAACGGAAAGCAGGGATTGATCTGCATCATACTGTGTGTTAGAAGGCTGGAAGTTCAGTAAAACAGGAGATGTGCTTGGATTAATATGAGAGTCCAGTTCGTTATTGAAGTCTCAGGTAGAGTGTAGGAACCTCCAGTCCTGAACTATCGAGTGACTGCAGTTACGAGTCCTTCGAGAACAGCTCTCAGCAACAGTCGAGGCATGATAAAAATTTAAGTTAGACAGCAAGAGCTATGAATACTAAACATTGTGTTTTTCTTTTCCCATTAGGCTCACTCTCCCAGCTGACTGGTAAGATCTAGATTGAAACTACACACACACGCACATGCCCACACTTAGAGAGAGAGAGAGAGAGAGAAAGAGAGAGAGAGAGAGAGAGAGCTTGCATGTTATATTTAGAACAGTGGTTAGACAACACAAAGTGGATGTACCGGTTTTTAATTTGTTGTCATCAGGTGTGATACTGTGGTGTCCAGGTGGACCAAAACTCCAGTTTGATTATAAAGCTGTGTCTGTGTTTGCATGGATTCGTAGTGTAAAACCTTAACATTATCTTAATGATTTATTTTAACTTATTTTCAGTTATGTATGCCACATTTTTTTTCCTCAAGGTTTCTACAGGGTTGTAGTATGCTAAAGCTAAAAGCGAGGCTCTATTAATGCTGTTGGGGGCTTCCTAACTCATAAAAGAGTATCAGCGAGAATGAAAGAAAAGGTGTACAGGACAGTGGTGAGACCAGCGATGCTCTACGGCTTAGAGACAGTGGCGCTGAAGAAAAGACAGGAGGCAGAGTTGGAGGGACAACTCATGTTAGATGTTTTGGAGATAAAGTCAGAGAGAGACCAGATTGAGGTGGTTTGGACATGTTCAGAGGAGAGATGGTGAATACAGGATGCTGAGGTTGGAACTGCCAGGCAGGAGGTCTAGAGGAAGACCAAAGAGGAGATTTATGGATGCAGTGAGAGAGGACATGGAGTTTGTTGATGTGAGAGAAGAGGATGCAGAGGATAGGGTTAAATGGAGGCAGATGATTCGCAGTGGTGACCCCTGAAAGGTAACAGCCAAAAGACAAATAAGAAGGAGGGGGCTTACTAATTTAACCTAGGCATTCAGAATTACCTCTACACAAACAACACTGCTTTCAATCTCACTATTCTTGCTCCTTTAACATTAAAAACAATTCTGTGTGATTTTTGGCTTACCCTCATATATAAGCATGATACACATATATTGCTGTAACAGGCAATAGATGTGTATTTGGTAACTTGAATATTTAATTAGATTACATATTAATAGTAGCTTGGACAAAGAAAAAAATATAGCATACATAAAATGAAAAGGAGATACACATGGGTAAACAATAAATACACAGAACCTTAAGTTTAAGCTAGAAACCTATATAAATAATGTAATGAGTCAATATTAAGACGGGGTGGAGAATCGAAAGCAAAGACAAAACCTGTGACGCTGTTACAGGATAAAGCGATGTAGATGTAGATGAGTGAATAAAACCAAGGTCTCCCTTGTGCCACCAGGTTTAGTCCCTCAGGGCATGACTCCACAAGACCGCTGTGGTGACTCTCACCACGATATTGGCAGCGGATCCTACCTGTGGCATCTATAGTTGCTACTGTGCATTTACAGTTTTTTTTTTTTTACTCTATGGCCTCTTACGTAGTTCAGGAATATTCTAAGATGATGCTCAAAAAATCCTAATGAGATATAAGGATCACTAATATAAGTGGACTGAAAATGTATTCAAAATGAAATTCTAAATCAATTTCTTAGTTACTGTATAATATAATGCTGGTTGTTCTTCATACAGTGTGCGAAAAATTACAATTTGAATAAAAACGTGCGCTTATGTGACTTCTCTTTTTTCTTCCAGAGTGTGGTCAGCCAGCCCTAAACACCAAGATTGTTGGTGGTACAGATGCTGCTCCGGGGTCCTGGCCTTGGCAGGTCAGCTTTCAGACACAAGGACACCATTTCTGTGGCGGCAGCCTGATCAGTCAGGACTGGATCTTATCGGCTGCTCACTGTTTCCAAAGGTAAAGGAGTTACTGAGAAAGTCTGAAATAACCACACAGTGGTAATGTACAGTACTAGTCAAAAGTTTGGACACACCTTCTGTTGCAATGTTCTTTTCTGGTTTTTATATCTTTCTACTTTGTAAAAAGCATTCAAAATACATCTCAATATCAACTGATCAAAGGAGATTATTGTATATTTTGAAAACATTCAAAACATGTTATAATCCCCTTTGAAGAGTTATAGAACCTGGTATAACTCTAAATAAACTTCTCCTCTGCAGCAGAGTTAAGTTTTGGTCTTGCTTTCCTGGGAAGGTCTTCATGAGAGCCAGTTTCATCATGAGGTTTAAGGGGTTTGCAAATACGCTTGACAATACTATTCTTGCAAGAACTTTTCCTGAACAGCTGACCTTTGTGCCTAAAAGTACAATTGACTTTTTGTTACTTACCCAATTCTGTATGATGTGATTTAATAGTTTTAAAATCTCCATATTGTCCGGTAGAAAAATAAATCACTAAGCAATATACATTGAATTAGAAGGTGTGTTCAAACCTTTGACTGGTACTGTATTGTATTTTCATCATGTACAATACATACAGTGTCCCAAAGTTTACTGTAAGCAAGTTATTACTGCTTACTGATCTGAATATAAATCACAACAAAATAAGAGGCAGAGAGTGAGAAATTAGAAAAAAGAATTAATTAATTCTTTTTTCATTTTCAGCATTACTGCATCTGACATCACAATCTATCTGGGACTGGCAAGACTGGAGGGGTCAAACCCTAATGCACAAGGATTAACCACTAGTAACATTATCATCAACCAAGCATATAACACTATCAGCCATGACAATGATCTTGCACTTGTCCAGCTTGACGTTTCGGTGACGTTCACGCCTTATGTAATGCCGGTCTGCCTTGCAGCAAGCAACAGTGTTTTTCCCGCTGGCACTAATGTCTGGGTCACAGGTTTTGGTACAATTGGTAATGATGGTAAATATGCAAAGAACAGTGAAATTTATTTTTCAGTAGTTTAATTCAGTTTATAGTGGTTTTGGGGAAAAAAAATGTGTAAAGATATGAACCACTACAGAGCCCCTAAAGAAACATGTGTAAAACAAACAAACAAACAAACAACCAAAAAACAACAACAAAGTCTTCTAAAAAAGTGGTCCTTCATTCAAGAGAAATTTCATCACACACCCCAGTTTAACTTAAACACCCCTCATATTAAATAATTTTACTACTAATAAAAATGCATGTTTTTGCTGGTCACAATTTTTACACATGGCCCCTTTAAGGGCTCCATAGAACCATTCATTGTTTTGAAATATAAAATATGCTTACCCCACAAAAATTAACCTGGTCAACCTGGTGGACAAGTTTTGCTAATCTTTTTTTTTTTCGCTGGCATATTCAAGTTTTCAATTAATATAACATCATAGATAAGGTTATACAAATAACATAACAACAACAATACAATCTTATTCAGCTTGTTTTATGTCTTGGTGGGTGTAGCCATCCAGACCAAGCTATTCTTTTTTAGGAATGTTTGTGAAATGTACTTTTAAATGAAAGCATGTTGATTAAACTTCATCTTGGATCTTTACAGTAAATCTGCCATCCCCTCAAACCCTGCAGGAGGTGGAGGTGCCGATTGTCAGTAACAGTGACTGTGAAACTGATTACGGATCTGGTTCTATCACAGATAATATGATATGTGCTGGCTTAACTCAGGGAGGGAAAGACTCATGCCAGGTAAGAAATTTAACACCCGTCATAATATTACTGCTCACAGCACAGTAACAGAAAGAATAGAAAACGCAGATATGAATCTAACAGTTTGTTGTCCATGCAGGGGGATTCTGGAGGTCCAATGGTGGTCAAGGTCAACGAATCCTGGATTCAGGCTGGGATTGTGAGCTTCGGCTATGGCTGTGCTCAACCTAATTTCCCTGGTGTGTACACCAGAGTGTCTCAGTACGAGGACTGGATAGACAACATTATCAGCAGCAATACAACAGGATTTGTTAAGGTGTCGAATGGCAATCATATCTCCCCTAACCTATTCTGCCTGTGTTTTTCTTTCTTCATCTTTCCATTAATACACGCCCTCAACAGGGTCCATTGATTCAACAACAACATTAATAAGGGGGCAGCTGGTATTAAAATTGCTCCCAAATGTCTTAAATGATGTGGAAGTCAGGGCTTTGTGCACCACACTCAAGTTCTTCCAATCCAATGCTGCCAAACCACGTCTTCAAATGGCACTTTGTGTACAGTGGCGTTGTCATGCTTTAAAAGTTTGGGCCTCTTAATTCCAGAAAAGTGTTTTGTAAGGGCGTGTGAGCAGGTGATGCAGTTATGGGTGGTTACAGTTTCAATTTCATTTGAGAAAGTGAATAAAAGGAGTATTAAATGTTTAATATGATCAGAAAGACAAGACATCAGAAGACAAAAAACAACAACCTTGACATTAGACAAAATTATGGAAATTTATTTATGTAGAGTTTGTATTTGCTGCACTGCCTATTGCTAGAGAATAAATATTATATTTAACCATCATAGTCAATATATTTTATTTAAAGTATTTCGCTACATCACAAGACTTTTATCTTATTTAATTGCCGCTTCATGTTTGTTGTGTTTTTCCTACTGATCTTTTGCCGGTTTTGTCTTGGATGAAGCAATAAAATAAATGAATAGTGACATTAAGTCATTTGGGCTTAGTTGGCCCTGAGGATTCTTAAATATAAGGCAAATAAGACTAAAACCAAATTAAAATAAGCTACCATAACTTTCCTAAAGTGGAGGTTAGCTTTTTATCTCAGATATACTGTTTCAGTTTATCTGGGACTTAGCACATGTGCCTAACTGGAGATTATGGCGTGCACAAAGCTGAAAATAATATATTCAGAAATCATCAATGGTTTAATGCCAAAATTATGCTTTAAGTTAGCACAGGAAAATCCACTTAATGGTCTTTTGGCAAGGCGTTTAGGACTGTAACTGAGCTGGGGCTCAGGACTTATGAGGTCATTTGGGAGACTCATTGGGAGAGCTTGACAAGTCTTTACAACTGGGAGGTCATGCCAGCATGACATTCCTAAAGCTGAAGTGCACTGTAAGCATGATGTCCTTCAAGCCTGGCAGAAGTGGCACAACTTTCTCAAAGCTGGTGTTCTCAAAGCTACATAGGATCCAGAGCAAGCATGATGTCCACTAGGGTGCAGATTAAACCCAGTGTCATCAAAGCTGGATAATACAGCAAACCAGATGTATGAAAAGTCAGCACAATGTTCTTGAAGCCCTGCAGTGGTGCCATTAGGACATCTTTATGCTGACTGGCCATAGAAGAGCTTGCGTTGAGTAGAGTGGCATGGAGCTGTGCTGTCAGTTATTTCTCTCAGGCCCTTCCTCCTGGAGATTTATTTTCTACATTGTGGAACAATACTGAAGATTTCAAAACTATGACATTCCACATGTGGAATTATGTCATTAAGCAACAACAACAGTCAGTTGTTATTTTAATACATAAAGGTCAGCTGTTCTGGAATAATTTCTTTTTAAGAACAGTATTGTGTCAAGTGCATTTGTAAAACCCATCAAGCATCACGATAAACCTTGCTCTCATGAAGACCTTCCCAGGAAAGCAAGACCAAAACTTACCTCTGCTGCTGTCAAGAACACCATTAACAGCACCTCAGATGGCAAACACAGATCAATATCAATGGTTTAAAATAAACTATTGCATTTAGAATGATTTCAGCATTGTTTTACAATGATATACAAATGATAAATAAATGATAAACAAATAATAAATGAATAAAAATCAGAAAATACCTTTGAATTAAAATGTGTGTCCAAATGTTTGACTAGTACTGTATATTATGTGTTTTGATCATGTGGTACATGAACCAATAGTTTATTGTAAGTGGGATTTATTGAAAACAGAAAAATATATAATATACGATAAATAATACCATTCTCCTCAATATATCTTTTTTTTCAGCATTACTGCAAGTAATCTCACAATTTATCTAGGAATTCAATTCAATTTTATTTGTACAGCGCTTTTAACAATTGGCATTGTCCCAAAGCAGCTTTACACAATCAAAAGAATTATTTAAGTTTGTATGGAATTTGAATGAATCAAGATAAGCAGTTTGTCCCTGGTGAACAAGCCAAGGGTGACAGTGGCAAGGAAAAACTCTATGAGATGGTAATAGGAAGAAACCTTGAGAGGAACCAAACTCAACAGGAAACCCATCCTCATCTGGGTAAAACAGAGAGCAGGAATTGATTTGCATTCATACTGTGTGTTAGTTGGCAGGCAGTTCAGCATAACAGTTGATGTTAATATGAAGTCCAGTTAGTTATTGAAAACTCAGGTAGACTTGTATAAAGTTTGAGTCCTGAACTATCGAACAGTCAAGTCCTCAGAGAAACAGCTGCCAACACCAGTCAAGGCCAGAACCGTCTTCTAGGTAGAGAGAACCATCCCCAGACACGAGACGCATCCCAAAAAGACACACGAGGCATCCATGTGACGAGATCTCCAACCAGAAGCGGGGCACCAGGATGGGTCAGACAGGTCTGGAGGGCAGTGGGAGTCTGGATCACTGGCAGCTCTGGAACGACATGTGTAGCTCGACAGAGAGAGAGGGAAGGAGAGAGGGGGGGGGAGAGGGAAACAAAATAGCAGGAGAGAGAGCAGAAGAGGAGAGATAACAGTTAGGTCTGGTCACAGTCATATAATGTAAATTAATATAATGTAAATGTATATTTAGTGTAGAGTGCAAGCAGAGACTTCGGCAGGACTAACTATAACAGCATAACTAAAAGGGAAAGCCAGAAGGAAACACAGACATGAGGGCTCCCTGAGATGTAAAGCAAACAATCACCTCATCGTCAGCAAACCTGAGTGATCAATGAGAGTGGGGAGGACAGCATCTAAACATACCAGTTCACCATAATACTCTACGTCCATTTATAAAAATGCTTGATTAAATAATAATAATTATTATTTGTAATGTAATGTATTACAGTGATTTTAAACAAACTACTCCTTGCTTAAGAACTGTTATACACCCCAGGAGAAGATTTTTTTTTTTTTTTTAACACTAAAAACAAAATAACAAAAAAAATATTATTTGTAAATTGTAAATAAAGTATTCTGCTGTTGTGTTTGGAGATTTAAAGTTTCTGAACTACTTTCATCACCACTGCTCACACATTCATGCTTTGATCTTCTGGGCAACCATACATTAACACAACATTATAGACAAGCTTGCAAAAATAACACAACATGAATCTCTTGTCATGTAATATGAAAGCTGGAATATCCAGCTTTTAAAGAGGATTTTCCAGTTTGCTTAGTTGGGCCTGTGTTTTTGCTGCTGATAGCTGATCAGACTAAGCTGCATTTTCCAGCATGGTTCATTACATAAAAGCATGTTTATTAAAGTTCATTATGGGTTTCCACTGTGGATCCGTCACCACCTAAAACCCTGCAGGAGGTGCAGATGAAGATTCTCAATAACATGGACTTTAAATATCTATTTTGTCTTTTTTTTTATCACAAAAAATTATATGCACTTTCCAAGTGGGAAAGAAGACATGCATAGTAAGTTATCTAAAACTCCCATAATAAATTGCCTCACAGTATACAGTACCATGTGGTGGAAGAGGAAACATAGCTAATACCTTGCAGGGTGATTCTGGAGGTCCACTGGTGTTCAAGCAAAACCAAACCTGGGTGCAGGCTGGAATTGTGAGCTTTGGCTGCTCTGGCTGTTATTAGAGTGTCTTAGTATGAAAAATGGATAAATAACAATACCAATAACAGTAAACCTACATTTGTTACAGTCTCTTTTGGTAATTATGGTCTCATTTGGTAATCAACCTTTTCTGTCTGCTATTTAGTTTCTCCATCATCCCCTACCGCTTCTTCCTCTTGGTTTTCAAGTGGTATTTGTAATTAAACAGACAAACCAAATATCAGTAGTCAATCTTAGTTACTAATAGTAACTAATATACTAGGGTTAGGGTTATAATATACACTGCTCAGCCATAATATTACAATGCAAAACATTATGACAAGTATTGTGTGCGTGACTCCACAAGGCCCTTGGGGGTGTGCTGTGGTGTCTGGCCGCATTGTGGGGTGTGTCCTCCATGTATCTGACATGTTTGTCTGCAAATCATATTGGGTGTTCAATCAGATTGGGATCTGGGGATCTGGGGAGTTTAGAAGATGAATTGGCTTTGGGTTCTTTGCTTGCTGGTCCCAGTGCATGGCGCACTTTGGTGCAATAAATGTTCTGGCGCCATTCTATAATTGCCAACATATTCTTTTTTTTTAGCAGTTTTCTCTTCATCAGCTTTTCTGGGGTTGCCATATGGCAAGAAGTTTGCTCCCCACGGGCATCACTTACAATCAGTGTTAATGTGTTAATGTTTTGTGGTATTAATACAATGATCAAGGTATCTGCATACATTTTTTATAACCTAATTAATATATTGTATTACAAATCCAGGCAAATTCAGTCATTGTTAGTGTTTTTTCTTTCTTATAAAGTTCACAAAGTAACTGGTCAACATGTGCTCCTTCTTTGTGTGTTTTTAAAGCGCTTTGTGGTTAAAATGAACGTGAAGTTTCAGCACTTAACTCTGCATTATTATTAGGGTATATCCATAGCACCACATGGTGTCAGAAGTAAGGAATGAATTGTCAAGAAACATAATATGAACTAGTGTAGGGGGAAAATGTTGCCAAGTTTAACAAAGAAAAAAGGGCTGGAGGGAAATCAGGAGACCTCATCACACATAGCCTCACAATACAAAAACGTAAAAAAGTATCACTGAACATATATTGTCATATTTGTAAAACAAAGAAACAAAGGAAAAAACAATAAGACAAACAACATATAAACTTAAACAATAAGTTTATATAAAGACAATATTTTCAGTGTCCAGTAGCACCAGTCTCACAGAAACCCAGGAGGCTTATAAACAGTTTGACAACAAAACGAGACATTTTGGCAGTATTGTGATTTTTTATTTATTCATTTATTTCAAAAGATACAGGACAATACTGCCAAAATTTATGATTTACAGGCTGTTGGAAATTATTCTTTGCATTGTCTCTTATTGAGTCACAAGGATGTTAAAAACCATTCATCATTTAAAGTTATTCATATCAGTGTAAAGTTAGTATAATTTTGAAAGTGCTATAACTCCACTTGCCACAGTTTCATCCCAGTGGAACAATCTGACTACATGTGCAGTGCTATAAAAACGTATTTGCCCCTTTCTGATTTTTTTTTCTTTGCATATTTGTCACACTTGCATGGGTGGAATTTCACCTAAACATTTTATGAGGAAAAGACAAATTGGCTTTTTTTGTTTGTGAGATATCATGAACATTTCACAGGGGGTATCATCATGATGCAGTGTAAGAAATACCACTCATCAGTGTAAGCGGCAAGTGCAGCAGGATCAGTGATAATGAACCAGTGCCTGCTGATGAAGACCAGCACCTCTCTCCTGATCTACCAGAGCCAAGTGAAAGAATGACAATCAAATTGAACAGGTAAGCTGGAATAAAATCAGTAGCAGCATTAACTCGCGCTAGTAATTATTATGCTAGTCAATATTAATTTAAAATAACTTTCTCAGCACTATTTTGAATTAATATTTACTACCATAATAATTAAAATAAGTAACTAGTTTACTAGCGTAAGCTAATGCTGCTACTGATTTTATTTCAGCTTACCTGTTCAGTCCCAGTCCACCCCTGGCTGGCACTACTCAACAGGTTTGGCAAATAGGCAAAATGGATGAAGTGTTTAGAAAAGTGCTTTAGAATTACACGAGGACTGAAATTCACAAGAATTCCAAGTGAAGGCTGATGATGACGACACAGAATATATTTTCTCATGGCACTGCCTTTAATTGAGGATCCAAAAAGCTTTATGATGCATTATGTTGGTATTCAGCAGGCACTGTATTAACAAGTATAATACAAGTAATGTTATACAAGTAAGGTAATTTTTTAATGAGCAGGATTATATATATATATATGATGTCAAAATCATTTAATAAATTACCCGCTTGTGGCCAGTAGGGGGCTCCCAAGCCCGCGGCACCAAGTTTTTATTAACTTTAATAGATTTTTATAAACTGTGATGTGGTCATAGGTATGTTTAATATAAGAAAACTTATAAATACTTGTTTAAATACTAATTATGTGTAGTTGTCAGTAGTTACAGTAGCACAAACCAAACATTGCGGCAAGCCTAAATATATTCAGACACCTTTTTAGACTGTCCACATAGTTACATGTGTTTCTTTTTCATAATTTATTTTCACTTCTTTTGTTTTACCAGTTTATTTCTTTTTGCATATAATTCTTTTTACAGTTAATGCATCTTGGTTTATTTTTTTTTTAAATGTGATTTCCAGATTTTCATGTAATTCACATGATGATATGATTGACATGATGGTCAATTCCAGAGCATAGCATGGCAAATTGCACCATAACTACAAAACCAATAAACAGCTAGGTTTTGGGTTCCCCTTCTGCTGCCAGGTGTTCTGGTCTATGCGGCTCGTGATCCACAGGATCTCTGGCCATGTGCTGTGGTGTCTGGCACTGGGATGTTAACGGCAGATCCTTTGGGGGCCCCTGAATTAGGAGCCTGGGCCAAACCTTGAGCTCTTTGCCTGGCAGACACATCTCAATATCAACTGTTCAAAGAAGATTATTTCACATTTTGGATGCCTTCAGTATTGTTTTACAGTGTAAAAAAGAAATAAAAATCATGTCCATGAAATGATGTCCATGGAATTAGGTGTCCAAATTTTTAACTAGTAGTGTATATATTAATTGTTAAGTCTTCCTCCTAGTCTTATGGGCGTGATCTTTGTCTTTTTGCGTGTATAATTCATTTGGAATACACTTTTGTCAAATTTTGAATTACAAATGTGATTTCGAGAATGAAATACATAAATTCATCTCCAACCACCTTCTGCATTTTATAATAACAAACCAAGTTGATATATTTTAAAGTTATACACCTTTTTATTTGATTTAAAGTATCAATCTTTAGAAAGTGCACAAACATGTTGCTTCTTGAGCTGTTATAATAATAATAAAATAAAATAAAAATAGACTAACACAAAAAACATACACATGTATGCTTTACATCTGCCAAATGAATGCAGTGGAACCTTGGATTATGAGCATAATTCATTCCGTATTCCAAAACCAAATTAAATTTTTCCATAAGAAATAATGGAAACTCAAATTATTTATTCCACAGCCCAAAAAAATAAATACTTATACTAATACTAAGAAGAAAAAATATTTTAAAAAGAAATATTAAGTTAAAATAAAGCAAATTAACCTGCACTTTACCTTTTAAAAAAAGTAAAAAATAAATAAATTTATTTATTTTTGCTCCGCCCTGTCTATGAAACGTCAAACTCTGCTAGCATCAGTGCGCGAGACCGAGTGTGTTTACTCCGCTTCCCGCTCAACTAAAGTTTTAATAATGAAATTTCTCCGCGTCGCACGACACAACGAATCGATTATAATGAATTAGTTGTTGCAGCCCTACACATTTCATGTCATTCTCATCATTAAAATACATTGCTTGACCAAAAAAAACTTTGATTATGGCTGTTGCATTATTTTTATAAGCTTATGCAATGCCACAACATTCATATCCCTCCAGAGGCACTTGAACCTCTGCGTAAATAACTTCTTGTCAACTGAAACATATTAATCAATGCAGTAACAATCCAATAGAAGGCTTTTACTTGTTTGCTGACTTTAATTCAGGTGGTGAGTTTTTTGCTCAGGTAGGGTACATATATGAACAATTATCAACATTACACTGGGAAGGATTTATATTGCAAAAAAAAAATTTTTTAACTGAAAAGATTTTGTTATTTGTCATAAAAGGACTACAAAATTCAATGTGGTTTAATGCATTTGCACTTGAGTATGTTTGTAAAGTTTCTAAAAGAAGTGAACATTAAGTTGTGGTAACAAATTAAAATAATACTTAATATTATTTCTTATTTATTTATTCGATTTTTTTTTTTTCAATGTATAATTGTGAATTGACAGACTTCTTCTGTGTAAGTTTTCATATGATTTTATATGATAAGTTGATTCGATGTTCTGTACAGAATGTTATCTCTGAGTACAGTGGCTTGCAAAAGTATTCGGCCCCCTTGAACTTATCCACATTTTGTCACATTACAGCCACAAACATGAATCAATTTTATTGGAATTCCACATGAAAGACCAATACAAAACAGTGTACACGTAAGAAGTGGAACGAAAATCATACATGATTCCATACATTTTTAAAAATAAATAACTGCAAAGTGGGGTGTGCGTAAATATTCAGCCCCCTTTGGTCTGAGTGCAGTCAGTTGCCCATAGACATTGCCTGATGAGTGCTGACTAAATAGAGTGCACCTGTCAGTACAAATACAGCTGCTCTGTGATGGCTTCAGAGGTTCTTTAAGAGAATATTGGGAGCAACAACACCATGAAGTCCAAAGAACACACCAGACAGGTCAGGGATAAAGTTATTGAGAAATTTAAAGCAGGCTTAGGCTGCAAAAAGATTTCCAAAGCCTTGAACATCCCACGGAGCACTGTTCAAGCAATCATTCAGAAATGGAAGGAGTATGGCACAACTGTAAACCTACCAAGACAAGGCCGTCCACCTAAAGTCACAGGCCAAATAAGGAGAACAATAGAACAACTATTAGTCGTGCACTGTACAAAGTTGGCCTTTATGGAAGAGTGGCAAGAAGAAAGCCATTGTTAACAGAAAACCCAGAAAGTCCCATTTGCAGTTTGCCACAAGCCATGTGGGGGACACAGCAAACATGTGGAAGAAGGTGCTCTGGTCAGATGAGACCAAAATGGAACTTTTTGGCCAAAGTGCAAAACGCTATGTGTGGCGGAAAACTAACACTGCACATCACTCTGAACACACCATCCCCTCTGTCAAATATGGTGGTGCTCTGGAGGTGCTTCTCTTCAACAGGGACAGGGAAGCTGGTCAGAGTTGATGGGAAGATGGATGGAGCCAAATACAGGGCAATCTTGGAAGAAAACCTCTTGGAGTCTGCAAAAGACTTGAGACTGGGGCGGAGGTTCACCTTCCAGCAGGACAACAACCCTAAACATAAAGCCAGGGCAACAATGGAATGGTTTAAAACAAAATATATCCATGTGTTAGAATGGCCAAGTCAAAGTCCAGATCTAAATCCAATTGAGAATCTGTGGCAAGATCTGAAAACTGATGTTCACAAACGCTGTCCATCTAATCTGACTGAGCTGGAGCTGTTTTGCAAAGGAGAATGGGCAAGGATTTCAGTCTAGATGTGCAAAGCTGGTAGAGACATACCCTAAAAAACTGACAGCTGTAATTGCAGCAAAAGGTGCTTCTACAAAGTATTGACTCAGGGGGCTAAATAATTATGCACACCACACTTTTCAGTTATTTATTTGTAAAAAATGTTTGGAATCATGTATGATTTTCGGTCCACTTCTCACGTGTACACCACTTTGTATTGGTCTTTCACGTGGAATTCCAATAAAATGTGGAAAAGTTCAGGGGGGCCAAATACTTTTGCAAGCCACTGTATTTTCTTTTTTTGTGCAATAGCAACTGTGAAATAATACCATTTTAAACTGTGCAATATTATCCTAGAGCAATTCTTTTGAAAGTGTAACTACTGTTTTCTTTTGTATTTATACACTGTACTGTCCAAAATTTCTATTTGCACATTTTTCTACGCTGCTGTAACTAAGAAGTTTTCCCACTGTGGGATGAATAAAGGTATATCTTATCATTATCGTATTCACTATTTGCAGTGCTTTAAGGTGGCCTCTTCTTTATCCATAAAACTCACCAGAGCTAAATTCAACATTCTAAATAGAATGTAATTTGTCTAAACCTAAACTCCGCAGTGTTCTCTCCTCTCAGTCCATCCATGTCAACACCGAACAGTGTTATTAATTAATTATTATTTAAATGTTAACTAAATTGGCTTAAAACATTTGTCTTATAATGCCCACAAGACGAACTTGTAAAGCATCTGAACATATCCAATTAAAATGTAATGTATTAAATTATTATTAGTTCATGCTTTTATTCTGGTTAAAAAAAAACATTTTAGATTTTTGCGGAGAACTAATCTCTACTAGATTTGCACATACATGTTACCAGCAGCATCAACTTCAGTTGAGTTTAAAATACTTTAAAATACTGTCTATATCCAGAAATATCAGTTCCTTTGTGGAGTATTTGTACGTTTGTACTTCAAAATCTTAGAGCTATTCAAATGCAAAAAAATTAAAGCATGTACTTCTACTCGAGTTTAAAAAAAGGCACTTTGGAGTTTGTTTTTAAGCAAGTACTAGTACATTTACTTGAGTATTGAGTTTGTGTACTTGTGCTACCTCTGGTAATCATATTATAAAAATTTTTAACATGCTATGCTTAAAGTTGTAGTCATATTTTTAAACCTCAAACCTGCTTAATTAGTAAACTGCTTAATACAAGTTTTTTTATATTTATGCCTATTATAATTAATATGTAATTATAATATGCAAAACCTAGTGATAAATATATTAAAGCAAATGCATTGTGTCTCTCTCTCTGTTCTTTAGGTTCACTCTCCCAGCTGCCTGGTAAGTTTTTAATCCAAACAGCACTTTTTTTGTCTTTATAAAAATGCAGCTGAAGACCAAACCTGGGGTTCAGTAAATCATTTGATTTATTATTACTAATATACCATGTAAACAATAATTGCATATTGGGTAGTACCTTAAAAAAACATTAAAAAAAATACTGCCTGGATAATAAAATAAAGGGGATAACTAGAGATGGATAAACAATATATAGTAATGCATAAATATATGGTGCCTACTGTGTAATTTACACTAATGGTGTTCTGATAGGTCTGGTGTGTTCAGTGTAATGTAAACTGTGGATGTTGTACTTTTCCATAGGAACAACAATATGTACATGTGTGACCAAACATTTTTCTATCAGCGTGTGGCACCCAGATTAGTAATAACTGGGTCTTATCAGCTGCTCACTGTTTCAGAAGGTATATATATATGTTGTTGTTGTTGTTCTTTCGGCTGCTCCCGGCAAGGGGTCGCCACAGTGGAATACCCTGTCCGCACTACAACTTTTGGCACAGCTTTTACGCCGGATGCCTTTCCTGACGCAACCCTCCCATTTTATCCGGGCTTGGGACCGGCACTGCATCCAGTGGCTGGGGGGATTGAGCACTAGCTGGAAATTGAACCCGGGCCTTCCGCATAGCGGGCGAAACATCTAAGGCAGTTAAGGTATGGATTCTATTGTAATGTATAATGTATTATTCTATTATAATGTATGGATACATTCTGGGTCACAGGATTTGGTACTGTAGAATCGGTTTTGCAGGTGAATATGCCACACAAAAGCTAAGTCTGACCCCATATGACACACTGAAAGGTTTTATAATATTTATAATTATCTATTAACTTACTACTATTTTGTAGGCTGGATGCTTTAAATTAAAAATGTTATGTAACAAACAGTGAGAACTGCTGTAAATAGTGAATCAAGGTAAATTTGGTTTAAAAAACTGCAAACTGTTAACTTCTTTTAGTTTTAAACTACATTTTTTTATAGAATCATTTGCTAGACTTTTAAACTTTACCAACATTAACATTAGTTATGTAATTTTAATTAATTTATTCATTTGTATGCTATGGAGATAGAGAGTATGAACAAACACTCATGTAAATAAAAAAGAGAAAAACTTAGTGAGAAACTTTTTTCTACTCTTTTTTTTAGCTCAATTTTATTTAGCACCTAGTTTTACTTTACCATTGCACAGCCAGGGCGGGACAAGTTTACCTAAAGTTTTTGCCAATAAAAATAAGAAAAAATATTTATAATATTATTCATAAATTATAGTTAATTCAAAGTTTTTTTTTAACAAAATGTTACATTTATAAAATTGTGGGGTTCATATCATTCAGGAACTCTTGAAAATGTCTTTATTATGTCCCTTTATAGGGCTTCTATCAGTCTAACAGACTTCTAAACCAGTAGGCCACTCCAGAACCAGTCTCATCCGCACTGAACACAGAAGAAAGCACACTCACAAATGCTTTGCCCTTCTGGGCCATTGCACATCAACATAACCTTATAGACAAGCTCGTGGAAATAACACAACTCGAATGTCTAAAATGCTGACTAGTTAAATTAATTATGTAATATGGAAAGCTGAGAAAAACAGTTATCAAAGAGGATCTACCAATCTCATTAGGTGGCATGTGCAGCTGTATTCTTTAACATCAAAAAGTATGTTCATAAAGGTTCATCATGTGCCTCCACAGAGGATCTGCAACCCCCTAAAACCCTGCAGGAGGTGCAGGTGAAGATTGTCAGTAAGAGTACATGTAATACTGTCTATAGCCTCCGTTCTATCACAGATAATATGGTTTGCGCTGGCGAAGAGGGAAAGGACGCATGCCTGATAAGATATCTAAAACCTGCCATAATAACTGGCTCACAATATACAGTGCCATGTGGTAGAACACAGCTAATACCTTATTCTACTGTACAGGGTGATTCTGGAGGTCTCCTGGTGTTCAAGCGAAATGAAACCTGGGTACAGGCTGGAATCGTGAGCTTTGGCAATGGCTTGCAAGATTACCCTGGGGTGTACACCAGAGTGTCTCAGTACCAAGAATGGATTAGTAGCAAAATCAGCAGTAGTAAACCTGAATTTGTTACAGTCTCATTTGGCAATCAAGCCTCCTGTTACATCTTCTGTCTGTTCTTTATTTCTGCATAATCCCCTTCCACTTTTTTCACCCTGATTTCTAACTAAAACAGAAAATGAAACATAAAAAGTAACCTATAAAAAATTTAAAAGTAACCTATGTCTATCAGCAGAACCACTTCTAGCATTATTCTATAGCTTTTATTTCAACTGAACTGAATTTTCAACAAAAATACATTTGATTGGAAGACTTTAACTGTGTGTAAAACAAAAAATAAATAAAAACCTAGAACTTATGCTTAAGTTCTAAGTTTTTAGTCAGTAGAGGATACAAAATGAACACTTTGTGACAGATAGTTGTATATTTAGTTGATAGCTGTCTGTGTCTCTGCTGCGCCCCATGCTATTTTTCTCAGCCATGTTACCTGCAAATTCAAAATAAAGATGTTCCCCAACTTTGTTTGATAGTTTTTGGATTTACAAGGGTGAACTCAATACACATTCAGTAGAAACTTAATGTGCAATTTCAGTCTTTTTCCTAGCTAGCAATACTTAGTACTAGTTGTTTCACAAAATTTGTCCACTAGATGACAGCACAATAAGCCCTTAAATGAAGCTTCATGAAATAACCCTTTTAGTAAAATTATTGACTGAGAAGCCTCAAAACCTAATTAAGGCTTCATTTGTCCATCACTATAGAACAGTACTCTGTTTATTCTGTCAGTATAACTTATTTAATAAGAAAAGACTGGCTAATTTAACCAAAGCATTTAAAAGTTTAATAAGGATAAATGGGCAATACATTTTATTTTACTGCATTCAAATTAATGTAGCTGGATTGGTTTATGAAATAATAGCATAAATTTGTTCTTCTATGTACATTAGTGCATGCTGGCAAAGATTTAGGAGAAGGTTGAAAACCATCAATAACTTTATTGACCACACATCAGCCATCAGAATGAGGAAAAAGGTGATTATTGGGGCCAGAAAGGCTGGTTTAAGTATTTCGATTTTCATGCACAACAGTTCATACAGTTTGCTAAAAAAAAAAAAAAAAAAAAAAAAAAATCGGTATTTAAAAAAAATTGGGAGGGTCTGTGAACATTTAGGTCTTGTTGATTAAGAGAAATCAATAACTGGCTAGACTCATTTAAGCTGACAAAGTCTACAGTAACTCGGGTAACAATTTTGCAATTGTGTTGAATTGAAAAACAGGTTAAAATGCGCATTATATCATAAAGCTGATTATCTATACAAGTGATTATCTATACGTCAAGAGTAAAAGTTAGTGCTTTTCTGTTTTTTAGAAAAAAAAAACATTTTTTTAACCTTGCCATCATTTATTTGACAAATCATGGCAAAAACAAATACCAATAATAATAAACATGCAGAAGGGAGGGTTATTGTGTAGGGTGACTTTCACTATTACTAACGTGATCATCAACTGGCTCACTGGAATCTTCTTCTTTTACTTCAACTTTAACAATGAACAAATCTGGTGATGCTTGATTTTGCTTTCTTTTGAGAATTTTTTGGAAATGTGACATTGCATTGTCATTACACAGATTCATTGCTTGCTTAACAACAGCCTTATTAGGATGGTGCTTTTCTACAAATTTTTGCACCATCTCCCATATTTGACACATCTCCGTAACCTCATTTGAAGTGAAGGATTCCTCTGTTTCTTTCTCCTCCTCCTCAGACGAGATCTCCTCCAAAAGCTGGTTCTCGCAATGTAGATCCATCAGTTCGTCGGTGGTCAGCTCATGGCCATGTTCCTCCAACAACTCTTGAATGTCGTCCTCGTTCACCTCCAGTCCCATTTTCTTCCCCAAGGACACAATTTCATTTTCAATCTCAACTACCGGCTTCTGTTCATTATCCGAACACTCAGTTTCATGTTCAAGAACACAATCAGGCCACAGTTTTCGCCAAGCAGAACTGAGGGTTCTCTTGGTGACTTCTTTCCAGGCTTTATCAATAGTCTCTAGACATTTCACAATGTGGAACTGACCTTTCCAAAACTCTCGAAGGGTATGGTTTGCTTTTTCAGTCACTTCGAAACATTTCTGAAATAGTGCTTTGATGTAAAGTTTTTTAAAGTTCAAAATGATCTGCTGATTCATGGGTTGGAGTAGTGAAGTGGTGTTGGGAGTAAGGAACTTGATCTTAATGAATTTAAATTCCTCCAGGAAGTCGTCCTCAAGGCCTGGAGGATGAGCAGGAGCATTATCCATAACCAGGAGGACTTTAAGTGGCAGATCCTTCTCCGAAAGGTAGCTCTTCACTGAAGGACCGAAGACCTCATTGATCCACTCAACGAACAAGACACGAGTGACCCAAGCCCTGCTGTTGGACCTCCACATAACGTTTAACTGGCTCTTCTGCACCTTGCATTTCTTGAAGGCTCGTGGATTCTCTGAATGATACACAAGCAGGGGCTTGACTTTGAAATCCCCGCTTGCATTAGCACACAATAAGAGGGTGAGACGGTCTTTCATGGGCCTGTGACCAGGCCTTGCATTCTCTTCTGCTGTAAGATAGGTATTCTTTGGCATCTTTTTCCAAAAAAGCTCGGTTTCATCACAATTAAAAACTTGCTGTGGCAGGTAACACTCAGAAACCACAAGCTTCTGGAACTCGGCGGCAAACACATCAGCTGCCTCAGAGTCTAAACTCGCTGCCTCTCTGTTTTTCAAACAATGGATGCCACTTCTCTTTTTGAAGTTATCAAACCATCCTCTGCTCGCCTTGAAGTCTTGTTCGTTTTCTGTCGACGTGCACGGCTGTTTACTCAGAAGGTCGGCGTACAAGGCCTTTGCCTTCTCGCAGATTAAGTTCTCAGTAACATTATCTCCTGCTAGTTGCTTCTCGTTTATCCACACGAGAAGCAACTTTTCTACATCTTCCAGAACAGGTGGCCGTTGCTTTGATACTCTCGTGACTCCTTTTGCTGCATGTAAACGAATTATTTCCTTTTTTCTCTTTAATATTGCGCAAATCGTCGATGAAGACCTTTTATAAAATCTTGAGAGATCAGCCACTCGCATACCTCGGTCGTGCTTCTTGATGATTTCCTTCTTAAGCTCCAACGTTATCATCTCTTTCTTCTTACGCGCTTTCTTTTCATCTTCCTTCACTGGGGCCATTGGTACAATACAGGTATTTAAAAAAAAAAAAAAGTGTCACTACACTTAAACACAAAGTAAAAAAAAAAAAAAAGGCTTTCAGCGCACATGTGATCACAAACCTATAGTAAACAATACGCGCTCGCCCTCAGAAACCCAGTATATGAGACGATTACCCACAATCCCGCAGCGAGAGCGTGAGGAGAATCATTGGCTCAGCTGTGATCACGTGACGTTCGACAGACAACGTCTACACAGCACGTAGTAATCGTATTTTCAGACCTCGCTCGTTTATCAAGTTAAAATGCATTATAAACAAGCTAGGCAGTTGCAAATGCGGGGTCTATTATTTTTATTCTAAAATAAAGCGGTCTATTATTTTTTATTATAAAATAAATGTTGTTATATTAATATCCATACTCCGCTCTACTGGCGCCATCTACTGGATGCTGCATGGCATTGGTTGGTAGTGTTGAGGATGGCCTGTTTGCTGCTAAACTGTTTGTAGGGATATGATATGATATGATTGGAAGCACCTACCTAAACCCTGAACATAAACCCTCTCACATGTATCACACTAAAAGCATTCATTTTATTCCTTCTGCCTGATGAAATGCTGGTGACCCTAATTCTTATTTCTTGCCACACCTGCTTCATCCATTCTAATGCTGAACTATTAGATGAAGTTTTAAAATCGCTTGTACTAAAAATCTTTTCATAAAACATAGTACTTTTCTAACTATATGTTAAGTTCCTTTTAATGTTCGAGCTTGAATGGTATCCCATTATAATTTGGTTTAATTTTGGCAGTTATTGGCTACACATATTTATGAGCCTCAACAGGGGGAAAAAACTTCATCCAGGTGGGAAGCACCTATCCTAAAATGACAAATGGCAGTGATATAACGCATACAATCATTGCCTAGATATGAGAGAAGACAATATGAGAATTGCAACAAGTATTTTAGGGGTGGGAAAAAAATGCAATGAGTAAAAAGTTTTTTTTTTTCTTTCTTTTTGTTCTTCATAATACAACTTCAAGTAAATGTAATCAATTGTATAGCCCAAGTAATGCAAAGACATCTCAAAATGTAGAACTTTGTTAAGTTAAGGGGTATAAAAATGTCAGTGTTAGTTTGGCTTCAGAGTCAATAATGCGTATCTATGAATGTTATATTTGTTAACTTATTTGTATGAAAACCCAGTGAAGCAGATGCATGGTTGATTTACAACATCACCTCCAGAAGTTTAGTCACTCCTTAGAATGACAAAGTAAAACCTTGGAAAATATCAAACCCTTTTGAAATATTTTGTTTGGTCAGCAAATTTCTCAAAATATTAAGTAAACTTAAAAAAGCAGTGCAACTTGTTACTAAACTCTTTTACGTTGAGGTGGCTTTTTTTTAACAGTGTAGATGAGGAAGTCAAGGAACCAAGTGATAACATAAATTGTGACCCAGCTTGTGAAAATGTAGCTGAAGTCAGTGATTCATTGTTTTCTATAAATAAAACCATTTTACATATGATTATGTAGAAAAAGGTGAATCAAAAAACGACTTGTATCTAGATCATAATTTTTGAGATGATATTTAAAGAAAGTATTTGAGAGGGTCCCAGGCTCAAAATGATAATGAATCTGTCTCTGATAGTGCGGCTAATGTTCAATACTAAATAATAGATTCAAAAGTTTAAGATTTTGACACTGTGTGATTTCATAAAGAAGAAGTTGTAAACACTAAACCCAATATAGTGTGACTCAGGACAATTTAAACAGCTTTTATTACACTAATTTACCGTGTTTCTTTAATAATAGTTATTGTCCTAAAGTAGCTTTAAAGGGTGGCACAGTGGCTTAGTGATTAGCACTGTCGCTTTGCACCTTTAGGATCTGGGCTGGATTCACGCCTCAGGTCTGTGTGTATGGAGTTTTCATGTTCTACCTGTGCTTAATGGGTTTTACTCTCACAGTCCAAAGATATGCAGATTAGGCTAACTGGCCACAAATTGCCCCGTAGTGTGTGAATGTGGGTGTACCCCGCCTTGTGGCCCAAGTCTCCTGGGATAAGCTCCTGGCCCCCTACGACCCTGTATACATGATAAAGCGGTATAGATGATAAGTGAGTAGCTTCTCAGAATTTTACTTTTACATTATTTGATTTACAAGCCCTTACGGGCAGGGGTAGCTCAGTGGTTAAGGCATTGGACTACGGTTCGGAAGATCCCAGGTTCAAAACCCCACAGCCACCAAGTTGCCACTGTTGGGCCCTTGAGCAAGGCCCTTAACCCTCAACCGCTCAGATGTGTAATGAGATAAAAATGTAAGTCGCTCTGGATAAGAGCGTCTGCCAAATGCCTAAATGTAAATGTACAAAATGTACAAGCTCTTTCCTGCAGGGGAGCAAAGGGGCAGCTCACCTCACACACAGATGAAATATTCAGTGCTCAGATTTTACAAGACCATTTCACAGACACTCATTAACAAGGGCTATTTCATCTACTCCATTTTTATCTACACTGCTGTACTGTTACAGTCATGGGAAAAAGAATATACATTTTGTCAAATTTATTATTTTTGTTTATCAGGGCCTAATTTTTTTTATAACAACAACACATCAAATGTCAATTCACAGACACCCACAAATAAATAAATCAACATTTAGAAATCCTTTTACTTTCACGCACCACTCAGCCAATCCATTGTAGGGCACACATTCAGAAATCAGGTATGTCTACCCTTATTACTGACAAAACCATTGTTGAGTAATTAGCAGTCAGGTGTTACTGCACAAAATCTATCATCTAGAAATTTGATTATCTTTTTAGAAACATAATTTTAAAATTAAATATTTTAAAGAGGGAATGGTTGTTTAAAAATGAAGGGCCTTCTTCCCAGGTGTGTGAATTCCAGTAAACTGACTCCAAGATCAGATTGTTTAGTGTATGGTTTATATGAATGTTTCTTTTTAATACAGAATAATTAAAAATAGACTTAAGTTTTTATAGGGTGGCAAAACTGCATTCGAACCACAAACGTCTGGTGCAATATCATCTTGCATTGATGACACCAAGGTGGAGAGGTTAGTCATCATGCACAGCACCATATTCAGTGAAATCAAAATACAGTGTACAATTAAAAACATGTTATACTAGCTATGGAGCATGGCGGTGGAAGGGGTGATAATCTGAGGTTGTTTTTACTGCCACAGGACTCAGGAAACCTGCAGTCGTGAATTGGGTAGCAATGAGCTCTACACAAATTGAGGTGCTGTTGCTCCATTAGACAGGTAGACAGGGAGGGGGGTTGGTGCTTCTGTGCACTATTACTACTAAAAAAAAAAAATCTCCTTTTTAATTATTTGTATATCTTGTGTAATGGGTCTGGCACACAAAAAGAAGAAACAGGAAGCATGCCAACATCTCAACATCACTTCTTTAATGAAATAAAGTATGTAGTTCCAAATAAAATGCTACGTGCAATATTTCGCAGTGAATTTCGCAGTTCTGTGGGTCGATCCTCAGCAGGTTCGGTGTCCTCAGGAGCACACAGGTTTGTGCTAAACAGGTGGAGCAAAGTATGCAAAGACAGCAGACAACGTTTTTCTACCTAAATGGGACTCGGAAGCACTCAAGTCTTCAGATTTTAGATTACAAATGTGATTTTGAGAATGCAATTCATAACTTCACCAGGATATGACCACAGGATATGTTTTTTGACATGGTTGTTTAGGAAATGAGAAGCTACTCAATGCATCAGTTAGGGTTAAATGACTTCTTGTCAATTGAAACATATGTACTAACAATCCAATGGAAGGCTTTTACTTGGTTGCTGAGTTAAATCTAAGCCGGTGAGTTTTTTTGCCTGGGTAGAGTACATATAATAATGATTTTCCACATTACTCTAAAGAGGAGTGATCTTACAAACTTTCTAGAAACTAAGATTTTTGTATTTAACATAAAAGGATGTAAAATCCAACATAGTTTAATGCATTTGCACTTGAGTATGTGCAATTTGTAAGGTTTGCAAAGAAGTCAATTACAGTTATCAAATTTTAATATTACTTAATATTTCTCTTATGCATTTATTCAATATGTGTTTTAATTCTATGCAAAGGTGTGATTCCTGAGTTAAAATTATTTTCTTCTGTGAAAGTTTTATATATTTTATAGCTTAAGTTGACCTGATGCTCTGCATGGAACGTTTTTTGAAAACTTATTTCTGAGTATGTGTGCGACTAAGAGTACATTTTTTGTCCTTGAGAGATATAATTTTTAGCCCATTATTCTTCACAAAAGGTGAACAATTATTCATATTTTCTTGCACATAAAGAACATAGTAAGGGCTTGCTTAATTCAGCCACCACGGTACAAGCCGTCCTAGCTCCGTGGTGCTGTGAGAGAAGCAGACTTTTACAGCAGCTCCTTAGTACCTTTCCGCCACTTTTTAACTTAGTTTTTAACTAGTTTTAACTAGTTACTGGTATGAAGCTGAGAGTAAAGCTTTGTACTGCTACGAAGGAGGAGACTCAGGTTGAAGATGTATTGCAGGATACCAGACAGCGGAGCAGCACAAAATTATAGAATCCTGGGTTAATACCATCAGGGCCTGCAGCCTTGTTAAGTTTAACCAGCTGTCTTCACACTTCGCTACAGTAGCTATCACAGTGAGGGTGGTGTGCTGGTTTCAGTGCTGGGGCGGTTGTGAGAATGGGTACTAAGCAGTTGCTCATGATGGTGATGCGGGTGTTGATTAAGGGGTGAAGACTGGGCCTGTTTAAAACAGCCTTAGAGTAAACTTCAGCATAACGACACCATCAAGAGGGGGGCAGCATGGACAGAACCAGCGAGCTGACTTAGCATTTTAACAGATTTAGCACAGGATCCCCAGCTGGGCTCTTTCACACAGAGCCAGTTTTCACACCCTAGTCCAATCTGTATGCTCAAAGCTGTAACCATAACACTTGAACTGCTGAAACTTACAGAGACCAGATTGTGATCAGAATTGCTGAGTGGGGGGAGAGCGATAGCTTTGCGTCTTTATTGTTTCCTGAACAGGTTGGAGACAGTGAGGGATTACAGATCACTGAACAAACTTCTGTCAATCATGGAAAATTGTTTCAAGATTCAAGATTCAAAGAACTTTATTAATCCCAGGGGAAAATTGCTTTGTCCTGGTTATACAGTTGCTTTGATTAATTTAGACAAGTAAAAAAAAATTAAAGAAATAAAAACATAAATAAAAATAACAATGAATATAAGTAAAAATAGAATTAAATATAATACACAGTAAGTTTTACCTACGACATGATCCCATGCAGAGACAGTGGAGTTCATTCTCCAACAGACTGCTTCGCTCTCACAAAAAACGGTTCAGGAAATCATTCCTACTATTCACCACTGCACTGTTTAATGATTTACCTTTAGGTAACAGATGACACTAGCAATATATATCCATCTCCTAATATTCACCGGAACTTTACGCACACATATATACATACACTGACAATTTGCACACTTCATTTTTTCTTATTTTGAAATGCCAGTTTGTTTTTATCTAATTTGCAATACTGTATTTAAACTCATGTGATTTTATTCTTATATTCTTTTTCTACTTCTGCCATGACAGCTTTAAGCAAATAGTCTGTGTGAACCACATGAGGAAGATATCAACAAAACCACATATCTATTACTTACTATACGAACTATCAAAACACCAATAATGTTATTATTATTATTATTATTATTATTATTATTATTATTATTATTATTAATAATAATAATAATAATAATAATAATAATAATAATAATGTCCCTCCAACAAGCATTGGATGACCAGTGATTAAAAAAAAATTTACAAGAAAAAGAGAGCCACCATGTCTGAGGACGGATAAACTGAAAAGGATACAGCGGGAACTGAGGGTGAAACTGAGGGAGTGCAAGGACTCTAATCGACCAAAGCTGAAGAGTAAACTTCAGCACAACAACCTCAGAGAAGTGTGGATAGGAACTGAGCAAATCACCAGCTTCAACAGTAAAGATCATCAGAAGGGGGCCGCCTGGACAGAGACAACGAGCTGTATTAGCAACTGCTGATGATGGTGATGTGGGTGTTGTTTTGATGGTGTGTGAAACAGCCCATTCGGTTTCCTGTGCTAAACCTTAAAATGCTAATTCAGCTCGTTGGCTCTGTCCAGGCTGCCCCCTTCTGACGATGTTGAAGCCGTGATTTGCTTAATTCCTATCCAGACATCTCTGATGCCATTATGCTGAAGTTTACTCTCTGGGCTGTTTCACACAGGGCCAGTCTTCACACCCTCAAATCAATACCCACATCACCATCAATACTGTATTCATTTATATAAGTCACAGTCTTATTCTTATCCCCCCACCACCTTTTCCTTCCCACTACTGTTTCAACACAATAATTTCCCTCACGGGATCAATAAAGTCTGTCTGTCTGATAGACAGTCAGACAGACAGAGGTGTTAATGGTATTTAAACTTGTGACATATGTGACATAGTATTTCGCCTTTGCTTCTTTTAATGCTTGACCTGAATGCAATAGTTTTTAAATAAACCTATTTTTGTCTGACTGCCCACTCTTTTTGTTCTCAATTATACATCTTATCTAAATTTTCACAGCAGAGCATATTCTACTACATGTAAATATTCTCCTTGAAACCAAAGGAGACACAAGGTCATTGATATTTATTTGTAGAAAGTTGTGTGTATTGTATGTGCTCTTTTTTTAATGCTACATACAAGTGTGAAATAAGTATTGACATTAATGAGTATTACATTAAAAATATTATATTTATTAAATAATATCTTTTATCAGATTCTTAGACTATTTTTTGTACAGGAACAAAAATAAGTTATTTTTTTTATACAACTAAGGCTCATGGATTAATGTCCGTCTATTGCAGGATAAAATTATATCAGGCAATACAAATAATGAATATTTTCCTGTTTTGGCATTTTAATTATTAAAGTTTAGGAAAAGTTACAATTTATCGACCAGTCCTTTAAGGTGGTCTCTTTTTTATCCATAAAACTCACCGGTGTTATTCATCGTTAGATATAATGTCCTTTGTCTAAAACCAAAAATTTATACCGTGTTCACGCCTCTCAGTCCAGTCATGTCTATACCAAAGTTAAGTCATTAATATGACCCGTATTAAGGTGTTAACTAAATTAGCTTAAAACATTTTTTCTCTTGTAATGCCCACAAGGTTTTATAAATTAGTGAAGCATCTGAACACAGCCAAATAATTTTACATGTATTTATTTATTAGTAATTTAGGCTTTAATTCTGGTAAGAAAACAAACAAACAAACAAACAAACAAAAAGCGAGTAATAAATTAAATCAAATAAACAAGTTCATTGTGTCCCTTTCTCTTTAGGTTCATTCTTCCAGCTGATTGGTAAGTTCTTAATCCAATCAGCACTTTTTTTGTCTTTATACTAAAACAATGAGACCATTAATGTATAGGTTTGCATGTAAATTTGTGTTTTCTAAGGCTTGTATTTTAGTGGCCTGTAGGTGCATTACAGTCGTTTCCAGGACCTCTGCATACTGTCTATAAACTGTGTATATTGGCTCTGTGGCTGGCACGTATAGCCTCGCCCACCTGAAGGGAAACAGCAGCAAGTTTGTCCAAAAAAAAAAAAAAAAAAAAACTCACTAGATGCTGTAGCATAATCTGCCACATAACTGCTCATAACTTTAGCAACTTTTACTCAGAAATTGTAATTTCATTTATGGTGCAGGTTTGTTTGCCTCAATATTATGTATTAACAGCAATGGTTGCCATTTATTAGGACTTTTTCATGAACAGAACAGTTAATTAATTGTAACAGCATTATTGGTTTAAACATTAGGTAGATTTATGTTTTACACTGCATGTGCAAATGCCCTTACTTTCTCTATTATATATCGATGTGAGGATGTTGGGTAGTATTCTGGTAATTTAGTATACTATAATTTAACACTGCAACAACATTTTATTCTTTGTAAAATTTAATTTTAAATTCCTGGAAGAAATACATATTAAAAAAACTAACAAAGGAGCAAATTATTTTAATGCAACAAATTCAAAAAAAGAATTAGGGGTTTATTTATGTATTTAAATAACAGATTAATTTAATTACCAACCCTGGGTTACACAAAAAAGAAACGTGTTCAAATATAGACTTTAATGGTTGCGATGTGGTCACAGGTGTTTGATTTATAAGAAGAAATTGCAACTGTTTTTTTATATGTTAATTATGTCATGACACAAACCAAACATTGCACCAATGCCTAAATCTGTTAACAGAAAAGTCATGTGAATAATCACATGATTTACAAGTGAGCTGTACAAAGGCATTTGACATGTTTATTTTGTGAACTGTTTTTGTAACTGCATCCGCCTTCATCTTTCTGTTATTTGTCATTTTTGAGCCATTTCAGACTATGGAAACACCAATTAGCCTAATCTTCATGTCCTTGGACTGTGAGAGGTAACTGGAGTGCCCACAATAAACCCACCAAGCCATTAAAAAATGAATCCATTGATGAGAAAAGCCTGGTGATTCAATACATTCAGGTAGTCAGATAAATTTATTTTATTGCAACATAATGTTGCTGAGCCTAGACCTGGCCAGCTGAAGCAACCCCAGATAACACCACCTCCAGAGACTTGTACAGTGCCCACTATGCATGATGGGTACATTGCTTCATAAGCTTCTCTTCTTACCCTGAATCACCATCACTCTGTAATAGGGTCAATCTTGACCGATAAGATCACATTCTTTTTTTTTTCACTACTCTGAAGTTCAATCATTATGATCCCTAACAAATTAAACAATATTTGCTCTCAGTCTCAGTAACAAGTTCTTGTTTCACAGTGCATGTGCAAACGCTCTTACTTTTTCTATTAAATATACCTGTAAGGGTGTTAGGTAATACATTGCAACAACATTTTATTCTTTATAAAATTTTATTTAAAATTCCTGGAAGAAATCCATACTAAAAAAAACAAAACAAAAGAGTGCATTATTTTAATGCAACAAATTCAATATATAATTGGGGGTGTATTTATGTATTTAAATAACAGAAGTTATCAAACCTGGGTTACACAAAGAAGAAACATGTTCAAAATCAGGGAAACGGATCGATAGAGCAATGGATCAAAAACAGTAAACTACTAAAAATAACTATGTTACAGTACCTTAGTAAAGCAGGAAAATACTGCTCAGTAATGAAATGAATAACCACATATGGATAAATAGATAGCATATGTACAAAGGACTGAATACAGACAAAATTATAGTGCTATTGTCATACAAGCAGAGACCCAAGGCAAGAAAGGCACAACATGCCACTTATGTCATTATGTTTTAAATGTGTTCTGCACTTACAAACCAAAGTACTACCAGATGATGTCCTGACAAGATAACTGGTATTGAAGGTACTGATAACCAAATGTAAACAAACCTTAAAATAACCAATTAACAGCACTTGAGATTAGAGCTGGTATAAAGGCTTTACAGAGCATAAGTAGCAGACACATTGCAATGTCACTTGTTCAAAAAGAGATTATTGCATTTTTGATGCATTGAACATTGTTTTACAGTGTAGAAAAAAAATAAAATCAGTAAAACCTTTGATTTACTAAAGGACGTGTTCAAACGTTCGACTGGTATGTACCCCATCCCAATAGTTTATTTAAATAGGTTATTTTTGTTTACTAAAATTATAAAACATAAGGAGTTGTGGTATGAATAATAATATCATTCACCTCAATATATATTTTTTGGAATCCCCAGCATGACTCCATCTGAAATCAAGTCTATCTTGGAATCCAAAGTCTGGAAGTCACTACTCCTAATATGCTGAAAGAAAATTCATGAAACTATGAAACTATGATTCCCGAACTATGAAAACACAATGTAGACTAGCTTGACTCTCCTGTGAATTTGACCCCTTAGGTCTTGCTAGTGTTCCTCGCATCAAGCAACAATTCCCTTCCTGCTGGCAATAAAGTCTCGGTCACAGGATTTGGTAATAACAGTTCTGACTACAAACTTAATTATATTTAATGTATTAAGCAGATTTTTGAAAATCTAACTTTTTATTATTTATGAATTGTAAATAAAGTATTCTGCAAATAGTTATTTTAAAGACTGTCCAATAAAATGTAATAAAATTGGTAAGTTTTACGGTATCTACCATTCAGAATCTTTTAGATTTTACTACGACCCTTTATGTTGACCCTTTCAGTTGCCAAAATAAATTTCTAAAACAAGTAGACCATCTTTGCTAGATGGTGTATTTGTAAATTTAAAGTTTACAGTATAAACTACTCTCATCAGCACTTCACGCATAGGAGAGCACACCCATGCCATACATCAACACAACATTATAGACAAGCTTGCAAAAAAAACAAACTTAAATCTCTAAAACGCTAACTGGTCAAATCCGTCACATAATATGGAAGCAGGGAAATAACCAGCCATAAAGATAATCTACCAGTTTGCCTAGTTGGGCCTGTGTTTTTGTTGCCAAGCTCTATTTTTCAGGATGGTTTATTATATAAAAGCATCTTTATAAATGTTCATCATGGGTTTTTACACTGGATCTGTCCCCGAAAAACTCTGAAGAAGGTGCAGGTGAAGACTGTCAGTAACTGTACTGTAAATATGTATCTTTCCTTTCTTCTATCACAAACAATTCGATGTGCACTTGGCATGCGGGAAAGACCACATTTATATACAAGTTCTTTAACATCCCTGTGCCATATGATAGAAAAACAATGAGCTAATACCTTGTTAAATCGTGACCTTTGGCCCGGGCTGTAATCCAGGTTAACATATTAGAGTGTCTCAGTATGAAGAATGAATAAATAGCAACATAAATTTGTTACAGTCTAATTCGCCAACCAAGGCTCCCCCAACATCTTCTGTCTGCTCTTTAATTTCTCCATCAGCCATGTCCACTTCTTCCTCTCTGTTTTATAGTTGTGCAAGTCAAACTAAAACACAAAAGCATAAACATAAAAAGTATAACCTATGTCTCACAGCAGAACCATTCATAGCATTATTCTGTAGCTTTTACTATAACTTTGTAGTTTCTACAAAATTACATTTTAATAGGATACTTTATGTAATAAAACTGTAATAAAATGTGCTAAGGTGTGTAGCACTGTTGCAGAGTGGGTCCTCTATGGATCCAACATGTCTGTCTGCACATCACTTTGGGAGATCAATTGGCTTGGGATCTGATGAGTTTAGAGGATGGGTTTGGGCTCTTTGCCTGCTGGCCCCAGTGCATAGTGGGCTGTGGTGCACTTTGGGGTGTCCACTTACTTACACTTAAACTAACGACCAACATTTATATAAAGGAGTGATGTATATAGTTAAACAATATAGTGCTGTTACTGACCATTATCACCACTTATTGAAATCCTCTTGTCCAGTTAGATTACTATCTAAAGAACTGTTTTCTAAAGAAGTACCTAAAGCCTGTGTAAATGTTGCTGCTGAAGTGGATTAGAAGCAACCGTTGGGAATGTTATTGGCTGTTGTGATCAAGTAAACAGGAAGTTTTTGCAGCACTTGATTAATTCATTATTGTAAAAGACCCATGCAGAGCACCATATAGTGCCAGAAGAAAGGACTTATCTGCAGGTCTTTAGACTTTGGAAGGAAAACGGAGTACCCGGAGGAAACCCACCAAACACAGGGAGAACATGCAAACTTCATGCACATAGAGGCGGGAATCGAACCTGGCCGGGAATCAAACCCAGACCGTGTAAGTGCAAGACTGACCACTACACCACTGTGTCGCTTAGGCACTTTATTGTTTTTGTTAAACGCTCTCTGTGATTTTCAAATAAAACAGTATATTTAAAGAAGTGGTGCAAACAGCTATCATGAGCCAAGACTAAAATCTGAAACCATTAATCACTTTATTGACCACACATCAGCCATGAAAATACAAGTGTGATCTCAGTGATTTTAATTGTGACGTAATCGTTGGTCCAAAACAGGCCGGTTTGAGTATTTTTGTAACTGCAGGCCTATTGGGATTTTCATGCAAAACAGTCCATAGAGTTTACTCAGAGATCTGCAAAAATGGGGAAAAAAAAACACACCATTCAGTCTGGGGAGGGTTTGTGGACAATAATGTCTTGCTGACTAGAGAAACCGATGGAGAATGGCTAAATTAATTTAAGCTGGCAGAAAGGCTACAATAACTCGGGTAACAACTATGCAATTGTGGTAAAAAAGAAAAGCAGCTCAGAATGTTCAAGAAAGGTTAAATCTTAAGGCTGATTGTCTATACGTTCATGTGTAAAAGTTAGTGCCCCTCTTATAATTTTATGAGGTTTTTTTGTGTGTATATACAACATAATAAAAATCATATGATCGTAGTGGGGCTCTGTACCGAGAATCAAACCCAGACCGTGGAGGTATAAGCCAACAGTGCTAACCACTGAGCCACTGTGCTGCCTGAGCAAATAAAACCTCAAACATGTAACCTTGTAACATGTAATCACCGTGCCATTATTCATTTAACAATAATAAAGACAAATAATAATAATAATAAAACATGCGGGCAATAATAAAGTACCCCTTACTGCTTCCACAGGATTTAAGAGGGTAGGTTGCAGCCAGGTGCTGCTAATTATCAGCCCTTGATTAACTGACCATCAGCAGGTGTGTAGACCTCTATAAAAGCAGAAGTTTTGGCAGTTTTCTGGACTGGAGCATTCAGTGGTGTGTTAAAACAATGGAAAGAGGGAAAGACATAAGAAATGGTTTTAAAAAAGCCATTGTTGCTGCACATCAATCAGCAAAGGGTTAAAAAAAGCCTTTCCAAACAATTTGGAGTTTAACATTTTACAGTTCACTTTCACAATCTCCCCAGAACAGTAAATTAAAATCTTTCATTCTGTATTTTCACACAGTATATACATTGTCACACATATATACACGTGATTTCATTATTAAATATTTACTTTTGAACATTTGATCACACCCCTTTGAGCATGAAATTAAGTTTCACAATTTAGGTTGCTCTTAAACGTCAGTGATGACTCAGTTCCAGTTTTATTATTTTAAAATAATATACAGTAAAACCTTGAATTGAGAGCACAATTTGTTCCGGAAATGTGCTTGTAATTAAAAATACTTGTATTTCAAAACAAATTTCCCCATAACAAAAAACTCGGATGATTCGTTCCACAACCCAAAAATATTAATATAAAAATTATTTATATAAAATACAAAGTAAAAAGAAAACAAATTAACCTGCACTTTACCTTAGAAAAAAAAGATGGCTGGTGTAAGAGAGAAGAGGTTATTGTGTAGGTTGACTTTCATCAACACTATTGGAATCACTGCTACATGTTGGCTTAACGGAATCTTGAGTTATTGATTTTGCTTCCATTTCAACAGAGCACAAATCTGATGATTGTTTATTTTGCCTTCTTTTAAGGATTTCGTTGAAATGGGACATTGCGTTGTCATTAAACAGATTCATTGCTCGCACAGCTACAGCCTTATTCGGGTGGTGCTTTTCTACAAAATCTTGCAGCCTTTCCCATTTTTGACATATCTCCTTAATCTCATTTGAAGGGAGGGATTCCTCTGTTTCTTTCTCCCCCTCCTCGGGCGAGATCTCTTCTATAGGCTGGTTCTCGCAATGCAGATCCATCAGTTCGTCTGTGGTCAGCTCCTGGACATGTTCCTCCAACAGCTCTTGAATGTCACCGTCATTCACCTCCAGTCCCAATATCTTCCCCAAGGACACAATTTCATTGACAACTAGCGGTTCCTGTTCTTGAGCAAACCACGCTGGGTTAGAGTCTAAATCTGACTCAAGAACACAATCAGGCCACAGTTTTCTCCAAGCAGAATTTAGAGTTACATTGGTGACTCCTTCCCAGGCTTTATCGATGATCTCAAGGCAGTTAACAATGTTGAAATGATCTTTCCAAAACTCTTCTAGGGTAAGGTTTGTTCCTATGGTCACCTCGAAGCATCGCTGAAATAGTGCTTTGGTGTAAAGTGTTTTAAAGTTCGAAATGACCTCCTGATTCATAGGCTGGAGTAGTAAAGTGGTGTTGGGAGGAAGGAACTTGATCTTAATGAACTTAAATTCCTCCAGTAAATCGTCCTCAAGGCCTGGAGGATGAGCAGGAGCATTATCCAAAATCAGCAGGACTTTAAGTGGCAGATCCTTTTCTAAAAGGTAGCTCTTCACTGAAGGACCGAAGACCTCATTGATCCACTCAACGAACAAGACACCAGTGACCCAAGCCCTGCGGTTGGACCTCCACATTACGTTTAACTGGCTCTTTTGCACATTGCATTTCTTGAAGGCTTGTGGATTCTCTGAATTATACACAAGCAGGGGCTTGACTTTGAAATCCCCGCTTGCATTAGCACACAATAAGAGGGAGAGATGGTCATTCATGGGCCTGTGACTTGGCACTGCATTTTCTTCTGCTGTAAGAGGGATATTCTTTGGCATCTTTTTCCAAAAAAGCTCGGTTTCATCACAGTTAAAAACTTGCTGCGGCAGGTAACACTCGGAATTCATGAGCTTCTCGAACTCCTCTGCAAACACATCAGCTGCCTCAGCGTCTACATTCTCTGCCTCTCTGTTTTTCAAACAATAGATGCCACTTCTCCTCTTAAAGTTATCGAACCATCCCCTGCTCGCCTTAAAATCTTGTTCGTTTTCTGTCGACGTGCACGGCTGATTTTTTACGAGATCGGCGTACAAGGCCTTTGCCTTCTCGCAGATTAAGTTCTCAGTAACATTATCTCCTGCTAGATGCTTCTCGTTTACCCACACAAGAAGCAACTTTTCTACATCCTCCAGAGCAGGTGGCCTTTGTTTTGATACTCTCGTGACACCTTTTGCTGCATCTAGCCGGATTATTTCTTCTTTCTTCTTTAATATCCCGCAAATCGTCGACGTAGACTTCTTATAAAATCTTGCGAGGTCGGACACTCGCATACCCCGGTCGCGCTTCTTGATTATTTCCTTTTTTAGTTCCAACGTAATCATCTCCTTCTTCTTACCGCCTTTCGTTTTCACATCTTCCTTCACTGGGGCCATTGTTGCAATAAAGTTATTAAAGAAAAACCACTACAAGTGGATACAAAATAAAAAATGCTTTACGCGCACATGTGATCACAACAGTATAGTAAACAGTACGCGCTCGCCTACTGAGTCCGAGTATGGGAGACGATTACCCACAATCCCGCAGCGAGAGAGTGAGACGAATCATTGGCTCAGCTGTGATCACGTGACACTCAGCAGCCAGAAGCTGCGTTCTATTCCGAAATGTACTTTACAAGGTGCTCCCTACTCCCTGGTCCATCATTCGGAGCACCCTGCAGGAAGGAAAACGTTCAATTCAAAGGGAACAACTTGAACAGCGGACGTGCGTTCCAATCGGCCTGGAGTACTCTGAGAAGTATACTTTACAGTGTGTTCAGCAATATTAAGCGCGACCCCAAACCTCAGGAAGCGAAAACAATCAGTTCAAAGGGAACTGCTAACGGCATAGGGAACGAGTGACTATCAGGTCTTCACTTCACCGAAAAAAGGGAATGCGTTTCGCTGGATTATGAAAAAAATGGAGCTCGAAAAAGGATTTATCTTAATTATATCTTAATTATAATTTTATTATCATTATTGAGGAAGACATCTTATTAAAAAGACACAAAAATTAACATTTTAATTTAACCAAGAAATGCTTAGTGTTACGTAGGCTAGTGTTCTGTAATCAATTTTTAATTTTCGAATGGTGGAATGTTTCGTGCAAACGGATGAAGGAGTAGGGAGCCACCCTATGGATGGAACGCAACTATAGCGTATTTCCATAACTCGCTCGTTTATCAAATTAAAATGTATTATAATCAAGCTGGGCTGTCGCATTTTGATTGATTAACATAAATACGGGGTTTTAGAATTTTAAGCCTTTAACTTGCCTGATGTCTAACAGTGTCAGCGAGTATCTAAATGAATATCTAAACTCCGCTTTTCTGGCGCCATCTGCTGGATGCTGCATGACATAGTTGGTTGTGTTGAGGATGCCCTGTTTGCTGCTGAACTATTACCAGGATGTAATAGAAAGCACTTACTTGAAGCCTGTTTCATACAATATGATCCCTTTTACCTGTATCACACTAAAAACACTCATCTTATTTCTTCTGCCTGATGAGATGCTGGTGACCCTGATTCTACTTTCTTTCCAGACCTGCTTCATCCACCCTAATGTTATACTGCTACTTGGAGTTTTATGCAGTAAACGCTTGTATTGAAAATCTGTTTGTAACACATCGTACTTTTTGACTTTATAGTTTGGGATTCTTTCATAGTTTGAGCTTAGATGGTATCCTATTTTCATTTGGTTTAATTTTAACCTATTTATTTATTTATTTATTTATTTTATAGATAACAATTGGCAGTCTGTGCAGGTTGTACCCTGCCTAGATCCCTGAGTTCCTTGGGATAGGCTCCAGACCACCTGTGACCCTGAACAAGCTGCCAATCCATGGCAAAACTATATAACTTTTGCACTTGGCCCAACAAATTGCACAAGAGACAGACACTTTAGACACTTAGGATGTAACAGGTTCTTAATAGAAAGAGTATGCCCTGTCCTTCTCATAAATGGGGTCTGTGAAAACTGCATCTGTGATGTTTATATATCTGTTTACATAATTAGAAATAGATTTAGCAAGTTAGGTTTTTAAAGGGTGGCTAAAAAAGCCCTACTCCACAAAAAAATAGTAGCATGATTTAAACTGTAAAACTGCATTCTAACCACAAAACTGACACAATGACAAAATGCCACAATATAATTTGCACTAATGACACCAAGATGGAGAGGTTTTCCCATCATGCACAGCACCATACTGTATAGTGAAATCCAAAAACAGTGTATCACCACAAACTATTCATATCAGCTATCAAGCATGGCGGTGAAGGGGTGATGATCTGGGGTTGTTTTGCTGCCACAGGACTCAGGAAACCTGCAGTCATTAGTAAGATAGCAATAAGCTCTCTTTGTAACAGACCATTTTGTTATAAATGTGTGTGCACATTTGGGAATGAAACTCAAATCTTAGTAACTCAAATATAGAAAGCAAATGTCTTTCTCCCTTAAATTATTTTTATATCTTATTTATACATTTCTATTTGTATTATTTTTATTATTATTATTATTTAAAATTTATGTATAAATATATATATATATATATATATATATATATATATATATATATATATATATATATATTTAAGAAATAATTTCTTTAAATCTTGTATTTTTAAAGAAAATTATTTTTCCATCTAAAACTGGTCTGATATGTTGCTTGCTTTAAAGCCATGCAAATATTCTCATGTAATGTTCTTTATCTATTGATTTAAATGGAATGTTTGAAAATAGTGAATTGTTTTGTAAATAATAATACGCTAAAGATGCAACGATGATAAGACAATGAAAGACATACTGTATATAACAACCTTTCTACTAAAGATAATATGGTGCCTATAAGACACTTTTACACAGTATTAAATATATAGTACAGTATATTGCATATTTGTCACACTTAAATGATTGTTAAAGATTCTATATATCTCTCAAATTGTACAAAAGGGATTCATTCAAAAGATTCTCTCAGTTGCTTAAGCATTTCTAAAGTTTTCAACTGCTGCAAAGGTCTTAGCTTATGATTTATGTTATATACATTTAACAGTTATAAAACCATTTAGGGGCTCTTATGAGCTGTAGATGGGTTGGAGTCATATAGACACAACTGCTTCTATTAGGATACAATGTTTTATCAAAGTTCTATTTGTAACACATTGACTGTGTTATTATAAATTGTTGAATTCATTCTATTATTAATTCATTTTGGAGGTATTTTTAGCTGCAGTTTAAAGACCAAGCAGGAATTGCAAATATATTTTGATGATTGCTGTTTAATAATTGCTATAATGATGTATTTAAAGAGTAGTAGATGAATAAACAATGCACATTATGTGACAAAGTAAGTTACTTTGAGACCGTTTACTGCAGGGGGTTGCTGGGTAAAAACCGCAGAATATAGAGTATTTCTTCTGTAAAATGTAAATTTAAAAATCAGCCATTCTTATTATAAAATGATAAACATTATTAACTGCAGCACCTACTGTAATAGTAGGTATACTCATTTAACTGTGCTGCAGTGCAGTATTTTTATGAGTTTATACTGACAAATCTTGAGATTTAAAAGTTTTGCTCTTTCTAGCACTTAATCCACATGTAATTAGGTATGGCATTATTTTATTTATTCTGACTTTTGTATATCCTGCTCAGTTTTTATAGAAATTTCCTTGTATATATTTCCTTATATTCCTGCTTATATCCACTTTTCCACTTCTTAGCATTATCTATTCTGTAGTTTCTGCCTATGCTGTACTCACTGCCTTGCCATGTTACAGAATATTTACTGTGTTTACTTTATCTATAAATCTACTTATTTACCCACACCTTATAATTAGCTGCATGACATAATAGGTTTGTTCCAGGAGGTTGGAAAGTGCTCAGCTGAAACTGCCTTCACTTCTCCTGGGGGCACAATTTTATTTGAGCGTTAAATCTGCAGAGCATTTCCCATTGTGCATATACTGTAATACTTGTCTTTAAGTTACTTTGCCAGGAAGAACTCTGTAAACTAAAACATTTGAGTTCTTGATGGATTAACAACCTACAGTAGATACCTTCCTGTGTGCACTTCCATCAAAGTCACAAACCCATGTATGACCAAATGACTCACTCTCTATGTCCCTTATTAGGGCCATGGGAAGCCTTGAGCCTATCCCAGGTACTCAGGTTACTAGGCAGTGTACACCCTGCATAAGGTGCCTATCCATTAAAGGGCACACAAGCACACACTTACTACGGAAAATTTGGAAATGACAGTTAGTGTCATCTACACATTAAAAGTTTAAAACCTGAATTTGTTCAGTGTTGCAGTTAAATTTTCCTTGTAAGATTCTAATTTCTCAAGAGACATAAGCTATTATACTCTTAAAGAAACAGTAAATGCAAAATGCTTAATAATGTTAGCAGGTATAAATACATTCTTAACATAATATGATCATTTGAATGATGCAGTTGAAAAATTGAAAGCTGCAAATGTTGTAAACCAGGCCATACTTCCATGAATGAAGATCCTGGCTGAGGTGGCTTAAAGCCCACCACAGTCATTCTTTTGAACATGAATACTTGAAACAGTGAATACTTTATATCTTCAAATGGAGAACTTAAATGCTGTGGTAAGTGCATTAATGTAGCAAGAGAAGATATAGAAAAATAAAGGTAGTCTTCACGCTTATAAATATATTCTGTTTTGTTTTTTTAACAAATAAAATAATTGTATGGTTTGAATGCCCCGATACATAGACATCCATGAATTTATATAAATTATACAGGTGGCGATCCCTTGCCGGGAGCAGCCAAAAGACTAACAACATACAGGATAAAGCGGTATAGACAATAGTTTAATGTGTTTCCAGAAAACAAGGAATTTAGTGGTTACCAGTAAACATAAAATTGTGAAATAAAGCTTTGGATTTTTATAGTTTTTTTTATTTATTTAAGTGTTTTTATTTATTTAAGCCAAGGTGAAAAGAAAAAATGTAAGATTTTTCTTTGACTTCATTTTACCCTCCTATACTGTATTTGACATGGAGCTGTTGGGATGTGTAAAGTAGGATTATCCGCCATGGTGAGGCTTAATTTATGTGTTTCTCTGTGTATATTTGTTTTACGCTGTAACTCTGCATATTCTATTAGATAATAGACTCTCCCTTAAGCAGGTTTCTCACGATTGATTACTGAACCCTCCTTAATACAAATTTCAGAGGATGTGTGTACAGAGCGCATTAGAGAGATGTTTCTTGATTTTGATGCAGAAATTAAACTAACTATGTCAAATCAGAACCTAGAATACTTTACTCCCCTTGAAGAGAATAAATTAATTTCACTCATCTCTTCTGCAAAATCATCAACTTGTATATTAGATTCTATACCGACACATTTTCTTAAACAGATAGTCGCAGCAATAACAGAATCCCGGTTGAGAATAATTAATTCCTCACTCAGCATTGGGTATGTTCCAAAATCTTTTAAATTAGCAGTTATTAAACTGATTATTAAGAAACCTGACCTCGACCCCTGTCAGCTGTCCAATTAGAGGCCAATATCAAACCTGCCCTTTATCTCCAAGATTCTGTAAAAGATAGTAGCGGAGCAGCTATGCTCATATCTACATAGAAATGGCATACATGAACTGTATCAGTCAGGATTTAGGCCTCATCACAGCACAGAGACAGCACTCGTTAAAGTAGTAAATGACCTCCTATTGGCCTCTGACCAGGGTTGTGTAACTATGCCTCTTTTACTCGACCTCAGTGCAGCGTCTGACACCATTGATCATGGAATTCTTCTTCACAGATTAGAAAATGTAGTAGGAATTAAGGGTACAGCCCTCTCCTGGCTCAGATCCTATTTGACCGAACGTTATCAGCATGTAGACTTAAATGGTGATTATTCTGCATGTTCTCTAGTGGAGTTTGGTGATCCACAAGGTTCAGTTTTAGGCCCACTGCTTTTTTCCCTATACATGCTTCCTCTTGGCAACATAATTCGTAAACTTGGTATTAGTTTTCATTGTTATGCTAACGACACAGTTATACATTTCAGCAAAACCAGATGAGAAAAACCAGCTTACTAAAGTTAAGCAATGTGTACAGAACATATGAGATTGGATGCTAATTAACTTTCTTCTGCTTAATCCTGATAAGACAGAAGTTCTAGTCATAGGACCGCATTCAGCTAGAAGTAAGATTTTAGATCACACTGTAACTTTAGATAGCCTTTCTGTTCCACCGAGTGCAACAGTAAAAGACCTCGGTGTGATTATAGATTCCAGGCTTTCATTTGAAGCACATATAGATAATATTACCAGGATAGCATTCTTTTACCTCAGAAATATTGCCAAGATAAGAAATATACTGTCGCTAAACGATGGAGAAAAACTAGTTTATGCTTTTATCACCTCTAGGTTGGACTATTGTAATGCCTTACTATCTGGTTGTTCAACTAGATGCATAAACAAGCTTCAGCTAGTTTAGAATGCAGCAACGAGAGTCCTCACTAGAACCAGAAGATACGAGCACATCACACCTACCTTATCTTCACTTCATTGGCTCCCCGTGAAATTTCGCATTGATTTTAAAATACTACTCTTGACATATGAAGCATTAAATGGTCTCGCGCCGCAGTATCTGAGCGAACTGCTAGTGTCTTACGATCCGCCACGCCTACTTCGATCAAATGAATCAAACTCGATCAAACTATGAAATAGTCTTCAAAATAATGTTCGGGACTCAGACACAGTCTCAGTGTTTAAGTCCAGGCTAAAAACCTATTTATTTAATCAAGCATTTTTATGAATAGATTTGCCTTAGGAAAAGGAGCAGATCTGGGGGACTCATGGACGTAGAGTATTATGGTGAACTGGTATGTTTAGATGCTGTCCTCCTCACTCTCATTGATCTCTCAGATTTGTTGACAATGAGGTGATTGTTTGCTTTACATCTCAGGGAGCCCTCATGTCTGTATTTTCTTTTGGTTCTCCCTTTTAGTTATGCTGTTATAGTCCTGCTGGAGTTTCTGCTTGCACTCTACACTAAAAATACATTCACATTATATATTATGTGACTGCGACATACCTAACTGTTATCTCTTCTCTTCTGCTCTCTCCTCTTCTGTTCTCTCTCCCCCTCTCTCTCTTCCCTCTCTGTCAAGCTACACATGTCGTTCCTGAGCTGCCAGTGATCCAGACTTCCTCTGCCCTCTGGATCTGTCTGACCCATCCTGGTGCCCCGTTACTGGTTGGAGATCTCGTCGCATGGATGCCCCGTGTGTCTGGGGATGGTTTCACTTTACCATAAAGACGGTTCTGGCCTCAACTGGTGTTGACAGCTGTTTTTCTGAGGACTTGACTTGGCTGCAGGGGCTCAATAGTTCAAGATTGCAATTGTCACCAATAACTACCTGGACACCATGTTTACATCAATTAACATCAACTGTTATAGCTGAACTGCCTGCCATCTAACACACTGTATAAATGCAGATCAATTACTGCTTTCTGTTACTGCCTTCAGGGAGGATGGGTTCCCTGTTCAGTCTGGTTCCTCTTAAGGTTTTTTCCTTTTACCATCTCAGGTAGTTTTTCCTTGCCACTGTCGCCCGCGGCTTGCTCACCAGGGACTATCTGCTCATCTTGATTCATGCACACTTACATTCCATACAGACTTAAATAACTCTTTTGATTGTGTAAAGCTGCTTTGCGACAATGACAATTGTTAAAAGCGCCATACAAATAAAATTGAATTGAATTCTATTTATTGCTAATTTTCCCAATGAGGCAGTGTTTCTGTTAGTGTGTGTATGTGTGTATATCGGCACCTGGCACCAGCACCAATGTAGTGAAAATGAGGTAATATAAGTGTTATAAGTTATAATTGGCCAAGGTGGAAAGAAAAAAAGTAAGTTTTTTTTTAAATCACTTTACCCTCCTATATTTGACATGGAGCTGTTGGGATGTGTAAAGTAGGATTACTCACTATGGTGAGGCTTAATTTATGTGTTTCTCTGTGTATATTTGTTTTACGCTGTAACCTGCATATTCTATTAGATAATGGACTCTCCCTTAAGCAGGTTTCTCACGATTTTCCTGAAGTCCTTGCTAAACCAAGCACTTTGTATGTGTGTGTTTGTAACTTTTTTCAAAGGTAAAGTGCACGTTAATTTGTTTTATTTTTACTTTATATTTTGTATAAATTATTTAATTAATTTATGTTTAGGTTCTTAATTTGTTCATTTATGTTTATATTTTTACTTATATTAGCCTTTCTTTTAAAATCAGAGTGACTGTGTTTTTATTTTGCACTGGAAAATGCAAACTTTATTTTGTTGTACAATGTCTCATTGCTACAATGATTCTAATTCTAATCCTAAATATTCCATTACAACAGGACAATAAGTTAATTGTAACAGGGTTAACACGTGTGTTTTTATAAATTTTGGGGCATAACATGGTGTGATGCACCTTACCATGTTTGAATAAACACTTTAGTGTCTTTGTGTCTGCTTGATTAATACTAACTCTTCCTAATATAATTTTTTGTACTTTTTTTTCTTCTATTTTTAAACTGTTGAAACTACAAATAAAATGACATGGCTTTCTGAGATTGTTTAACACACTGTTATGCACTGTGATGCTCTTTTTCAGGTTCACTCTCCCAGCTGGATGGTAAGTTCCTCAACAAGCAGGAATTGCTTTCTCATCCAACATCAGTGTCGACCTCACAAATGCGCTTCTGGAAAAATGATCATAATTTCTCATAAACACACTCCTAAAACTTTTTATAATACCCTTTATAAAGGGTGGGCCAACATAATATTAATCAGTATGGATTAAGAATTGGATTTTATTAAAGTTCATATGCAGGTGAAGGCAGGTGAGCAAATATTTTTGGCAATATAGTGTATCTGTGGGTAGGGGAAATTAATTCTAACTCAATTAGAAGGGTGTGTAAGCAGGTTCTGCAGGAAGGGGAGGTTACAATAAGAAATTATTAAATAGTTCTTTTAGAGACACAGGACACCAAAAAACAAAAGGGTGCCTGAAACCTGTGGAGAGACATCATGGAGGGTCTTCTGCGGAAATATGTATTTGTTGTATGTGCTTTGCTCATTAATGCTACTGGTAGGTGCAAAGTTCATTTAGTTTGTCACAGATTTAGAATCAAGACATTGCGGGGGAACTGGATAATTTTACAGTTGCAGATTTTTGCTGATATTCTTGCAAGTATTTTTTGTACTTTATATGTTTAAAAAAAGATTTCAAATGTATTCATAAAAATTCAAATATTAATTTCACTTGAAGATGAACTTAAAAGAAACAAACAGGATACAAACAGAAAAATAATTTTTATTATTAGTTTTCAATAACAAAAAACACATAAAAAAGATTGTTTACTGTTTCATGCCGTTCTTACGTTTACAATACATACAATATATACAACAATTATTGAAATTACTCTGGAATATTTATTTAAATAAGGAAAGTAATGATTTTGTAAAAATTCTAGAAGCTAGGATTTATGAATTTGAGATAAAAATGTGCAAAATTTTTTTTAAATAATAAACAGCATGCTTTTGCACCCAAGTATATGCAGTTTGCAAGGTTTAAGAGAAACTAAGAAGTAATATCAGATTTATTTATAGATATATCCCATGACCTGACCTATGTTTAAGGTGTTTATTTTATGTTATCAAAAATGGAGTGACCAAAAAAGTGACCACAAAAAGGAATAACCAAACATTGGCATTTTCCACCAGAAATATTTTGCTTTCTCTGTATTATTCTCTCTATTATCATTCCTTATTTGCTCTTAATCACTTTGAATCTTTTCTTTGTATATAAAGTAAACGGAAAGTAGCCAGCAAGACAATTTTATTAGAATTTTAACTTGTTACCACCACACCAATAAAGCAAACACTTTTTAATAATTGACAGACACATATGTAAATATTGTGTAGCTATGAATAAATATCAATATTAGCAATACATGTATATTATAAATGTAGAATACCTTTTTAACCCTCTCAATAATACTAAATTATTCTTACCACAATATGTCCAATCTGATGGTTTGTTTACCAACATTAACTCTGCCTAATGTTTCTCTAGCATTTAATGTAATTTCATGTTGTGTTTATGTGTAAAAGTGTAGTTTGTATTATCTGACATTGATCAATTAAGTATTGAGCAATGGTTTGTCATTCTCTTTTTCCCTTTAGGTTCACTCGCCCAACTGGATGGTAAGGTCCACTCAATACATTTCTCCCCCAAACACACACACACACACACACACACACACACACACATACACACACACATATACTCATATTCATCAGACAAAATGGTGGTGACAGTTGTGTTTCATATTTAGACCAGAGGTTAGATACTGCAGTGGATATACCAGTTTGTGGTGTAAGATATTCACAGAACATTTACCTCACTGTTAACCTTGATGGTTTCATAAATAAATGAGACAGTATTTGTAGCCCTGATATATACACTACAAAAGTATTTGTGCTAATTTTAACACTAATGCAATGTTGACTAGTATCAATTGAAAACTGCCAGTGGTACAGACCCAAACAGGTTAATTGCCTCATTAGCAAAGAGAAGTTGTGGTCAGTGCTTTCCCTGAGAAACGTTCACAGAATTACAGACACAAACTGCTCACTTCTGTTTCTGAATTACCTCTGAAGAGATTTGCAAACCCATGCCTATAGGGATCTGGCCACAACATCACCTGAGCACAGAGGTTCTAATCTTCTAATGAACTAAATTTATTTCATAATTTAGCAACATTAAGTAGATGGGGCTAAGCTTAAAATTCATAATTAGAGTAAGTTTAGATTTTCAGAGTTAATAAGACTAAACAAAAACAAACACAGTTGTGATCCCCCATTAAGTGTGCATAATGTAAGCTGTGACATAATCAACATGCTCTAATCCAGTGTTATTTAATTATTATTATTAATATGTTTAATTAACACTACTTATACAAGAGTTAATTCTGACCTGATCATATCTGACCTAATATGATTGGACAAGAGGGATGTCACACGTTCTGATATAGAGAATTACAACGCTGGGACGTTTACCTGGGTGTATCATGCCTCATCACAGGTTTTCTAACAATCGTTAATTATGCTAACACTCTTTTTAATAACTTCTTTTAAGTTGTTGCGAATTGCTTCTAAACCATCAGACCATTGTTTTGTTCACAGCTGTCATGAGCTGTTGTATAAAAGCAATATCCTTTTCAAGGTTGTGCTGTTTTACTGAATATCATATCTTCAGGATGTGCCCTCATGCCTACAACCGCATTACAGCCATGCTGATAATAATCATGTGTGATATTGCTTAATTATGCCATGCAATGTTGTGGCTTTGGTTACTAAGCAGCCTACGTATATGTATATATTTCATAAGCAGAACTATGGGTTAAATGCAGAGATGGAAGGTAACTTTAACATATTTCATGTATCTGTACTTTACTTGAGTAGGTTTATTAAAAGTCGATTTTAATTACCATTATGCATAATTGGGTGACTTGTCTTACTTTTTAACATATGCCAAATAAACTTATAGGTGTGCTGAGCAGAGCTTTTTGCAAACAATGACAAGCAGCAAGTTCACAATTAGGAAAGAGAGAGAAAGAGAGAGAGAGAGAGAGAGATTTTTCTGTATTCTGATACTTAAGTAAATTTGAGAGTGAGTACTTCTCACTCTCAAATTTATTCAGGTACACAAGCAAATAGGGAATTTCTGCTTTTACTTGAGTAAATGTTTGGAAAACATTTAAGAAATTTCTACTTTTACTCAAGTACAAGCTATGAGGCGCCGTATAGGGCTTAAATCAAACTTCACTCATGCACACACATATGAAACACTCACACATACATATATACTACTAACCGCTCAAACAACTACATATGAAACACTTGCATACACATATATGAAACACTCACACATACATATATACTACTAACTGCTCATATGAAATGCGCGCGCACATACATACATACTTTCCGCGCACATGCATACATACTTTCCGCGCATATACATACATACTTTCCGCGCACATACATACATACTTTCCGCGCACACGCACGCACACACACACATACATACTTTCTGTGCACGCGCACAAAGCCAACTGTAGCGGTGTAGGGAATCTTTAGTTTAGCGGAAAAGGGAATGGATAATTTCCTATAAGTCATTACATATCGCTGGAGTGTGAAAAAGTTTTACTCGAAAAAGAATTTATATTTTATTATAATTATTATCGAGGCGAGGACATCATATAAATAGGACACAATAATTTACATTTTGATTTAATAAAGAAACCATTCGTATTATAAAGGCTAGTAATCTGTAAAAATAAATAAATAAATAATACGTTTTATATTTTTTATGGTATCAGTTTTTGTTTCAATAAATAATCTATATTTAATGTCCGTAGCGTGAAATTTCCACAGCAACAGCGACAGGTATCCGAGGTGCTTGTGTTACCATGGTAACGCAAGGAGGAAGTGACGTTGCATGGTGTTCTGAATGGTGGAATTTTGTAGAGTGAAGTTCCCTTTTCAGACATTTCCTGCGCAGGGAGTAGGGTGTAGGGAGTAGTCATTTCAATGTATATGAACTTCATTCTCCCTGATTAGTAGTAGCGTTTCTTAAATAGACCGTTAATGGACAGTTTAGAAGACAACGAGTGATTTATTTATCACCACAAAAGTGGGTGATATGGGGGTCGGAACAATGTTTGTCCCGTGGGATTCCGATGAGTTATTGTTCATATTAGCGAAGGCGAGGAAACACATTTCACAAAACAGTATTTGTTTCTGTTGTAGGATCCGACATATTAGCCACAGATTCCGTGCTTCAATTTTCTTTTTGCAAATCATCACCTGCGTTTTCTGCCGCTGAAATATTCAGACATTATGTGGATAGTTTTGAATACGCCATGTGATTGAGCAGTGATGATACAAACCGGTACTACCATTCAGGGAGAATGAAGCGACAAGTCCGTCTACACTGAAATGCCTTCCGGTTACACTGAAATGCCTTCCTTTTACACTGAAATGCCTTCCGGTTACACTGAAATGCTTTCCGGTTACACTGAGAATCTCATAGGTGAATGTGCGAGAAGAGTTTGTATGTATGTGTGCGGAAAGTATGTATGTATGTGCGCGCGCATTTCATATGTAGTTGTTTGAGCAGTTAGTAGTATATATGTATGTGTGAGTGTTTCATATATGTGTATGCAAGTGTTTCATATGTGTGTGCATGAGTAAAGTTTGATTTAAGCCCTATACGGCGCCTCATAACAAGCTGTGTGTACTTTCCACACCTAAGGTTAGTAAAACTGACACATACAAGAGCTAAAATGAAGCTTTCTTAGTCTGAGATGTCAAAAGCTTTTGTAAAAACAAACTCAGCTCATAAAATAACCTCATAAATCAACTCAGTTGTTGGTTATGATAAACATTTTTTCCACCTATTATTGTGGACTTGCATATTTTTGCACATTTACATTTTCCCCCACTGTTTTATTACATATAAATACCATTTATTTTCACATAAGCTTTTTTAAAATTATTATTAATTTTACGCACTTGTTATACCATACTGTTATACCAATTCTGTTCACATTATTAAGTTTTTTGATTTTTTTAAATCACAGGTAACTTCTCTGGTTTAAATTTTTACATGGTATTAGGATTGTTTTTTTAAATACATTTAAACTTATATTTAATGTATATTCTACAATAAGAGAGTGAAAGCCAATATAAGTGTACATAATAACAGTACAGTATAACATCACTCTATCAATCAATCAATCTATCTGTCCCATTAAGTCCAGTATTTGCTGTATAATGTAATAAGGCTTGTTTGTCTAAAGTGCACTGAAAATCTAATAAGAATAAAAATGTGTGCTTCTTCGACAAACCCCATTCTACCAGGGTGTGGTCGGGCTCGACTGAACACCAAGATTAATGGTGGTAACAATGCTACTCCTGGGTTCTGGCCTTGGCAGGTCAGCTTTTGGAAAAATGGCGGGCATTTTTGTGGTGGTAGCCTGATCAACCACAACTGGATCTTATCAGCTGCTCATTGTTTTCAAGGGTATAGTTTTGCTTAAAAATTATGCTTAAGAAATCAATAAAATACAATTAAAATCATACAATTATAATGTAGCTTTTTTCATTTTTTAATCATCCCTAATACAGAAGATTTTCCATAGTTTACTATAAGTAGATTAGTACTGTTACTTGTTGATATAAAACATATATTATAGGTTATAAATAATAATATCATCTTTCCTTTTCATTTTCAGCATCACTACTGAAACTAAAATCACAATATATCTAGGAATAAATGAGTTCAAGGGTGACTACACCAATATGCAGAGCAAAAATCGTACACAGATTATCACCCACCCAGCCTATAACTCGGACAGTCATGACAATGACATAGCATTAGTCCAGCTCTCTTCTTCAGTGAATTTCAGTGATTACATAATGCCAGTGTGCCTCGCAGCAAGCAGCAGTTCTTTTCCTGTTGGTACTAATGTCTGGGTCACAGGCTGGGGTAATACTAGTTCTACTGGTGAGTACACAAGTATTTTTTTATAAATTAGGAAAATAAATAATAATTAAAAAAAACACAGGAAAATATGTAAACCTTTCTGTCTTTACTCTCTGTGGAAAATCCAGGCCGGTCTGAGCAGCTACACAAAGAAATCAAGCTGAATAAACTAGTAGACCATATTTGCCACCTGGCATGCTTGTAGATTCTAACATCATAGACATGCTTTAAAAAGTAATAACACATTTGGGAAATCTCAAACATTGTTTTGTCCAATTAGCCACAAAATAAAGAATCTGAAAAACTGGAGAACTGGTAATGATGGCAAGACTGACTTGTTTAGCTTGGGGGTAATCTTTTTATTGCTGAAAACAACATGGAGGTTTTGGAAGGGGATATATGTATGTTGATGTAAATGTATGTGGTTAAAAGAGTGGTATTGGTCTTCACAGGGAGCCTGCCACCCCCTAAAACTCTGCAAGAGGTGCAGATACCGATTGTCAGTAATTATGACTGCATAAGTGCATATAAATTGCCTCTGATCACAGACAATATGATCTGTGCAGGTCAAAAGGGAAAAGACTCATGCCAGGCAAGATATTTTAAAGATATTCTGTCATATTAATTTGACACAAGGTGCACATTGTTAAGTGGACAGACATGTAGCTAACAGCTTGTTGTTTGTACAGGGAGATTCTGGAGGTCCAATGGTGCTCAAGCAAAATAACACCTGGGTTCAGGCTGGAATTGTGAGCTTTGGTTCGGACAAGGGCTGTGCTTTACCCAACATTACCGGTGTGTACACCAGGGTTTCTAAATACCAAGCCTGGATTAACAGCAAGATCAACAGCAACCAACCGGGATTTGTAACAGTCTCAATTGGCAATCGTGGCTCCCCTGCCCTTTTCTGTCTGCTCCTTTCATTGTCTATGATTCACTTTGCTCCCTTGTATTAATGAGTACTTAATTGTAAGTTCTACAAAAAAAGCAGAATTTATAATACATCATTTTTGCAAAGACTGCAGTTATAAAGATAACTTTTTTTTTTTGCAATTTTTTTTTTTTATTTAACATTCCAAATGTTATTTAAGCATCTTTCACTGCTGGAAGCTTTCAATAATAAAAAAAAGTCAAGCCAACAATATTTAACTAGTGGTTGGATTTCCTTCTTCTACTTTTTTGTGTGTTTATCATTTATACATGCAGTATGTATGGAAATCTTCTCAGCAGCAGGGTTACCGTATTTCACTATAATTTTATTGAAATTTCCTGCACTTTATCAAAAATAAAATAAGGTTGTCCCAGTCGCTTATCTTATAAAGACTGGACCTATTTTTCTTAAACACATTTAGGCTATTTGTTAAAAGACAGGCCTAAATTCCTTTAAAAAAGTTAGTCATTAGTCATTTTTACTTTAAATATGCATAAAGCTTAAAGAAAAAAATAGGACATGTAAAAGTACCCAGGTTTAAATTAACATGAAAAAGTATTTGCACCCTTCCTGAATTTCTTTTGCATATTTTTACATTAAAACACACAAATGGAGAAAACAATGGCTCATTTGGCAAAAAGCATCTTGATTATCTTCAAGATGTTTGGGCAAATATTCTGCACCGTGATGAGACAAAAGTTGACCTTTTTAGAAGGTGTGCAAAAACTAAGACAGCACTAAAAAAAAAAAAACATTATACAGTCACACTACTGTTGGTAGTGTGATGACCTGGGACTGCTTTGCTGCTGCTAGGTCTGCTCTTGGTAAAAAAACAAAAAAATAAAAAAATAAACATTTGGAGTGGCCTAGTCAAAGATTCTTAAACAAGCTGTTTATGTGCGGAAACCTATCGATGTGGCTGAATCAAAACAATTTTGCATAGAAGAGTGGGCCCAAATTATTCCACAGTGACATGAAAGACTTGTGGCCAGGCAGCCTTAATAATTTAAATCATCATTTTAAAAATATGTTCTTTCGTCTATAACCATTGCACTCATTGTACATAACCCTTCTCTATGCATATTTCCATATGCATCTTATTTTATCATGCCATATATATTCCTTCAATGCACTCAGTGTATATAAACCCTTTTTGTATATAACCCGTCCTGTGTACAGTTTACATATGCAAATGATTTATCATAGTTTTTTATCTTTCTCATTGCACATAACTCATTCTCTGTATACTGTTTACATGGAAATTGAATACCATTTTATACCATTACAGTCATGGGGAAAAGAAAGTCAATTTGGTTATTTTATTTATGACAGCCTAAATAAACAACTTTTGGTAGCAATCAACATTCAGTATAAAAAAATTAATTTAACATTAAAAAACCCTCTCACTCTTATTCACTTATTCTCTATCCTGCTATCCTGTTCAGGGTCACAAGCACTCTGGAGCCCATCCCATGGAACTCGTTGCATTGCAAACATTGTTATAAATGTTAATTTTATGACTTCATTATTAAATCAGCAAAAAATAAATAAATTCTGAATTTCAAACATTAGTATTCCATGTATTCCACCCAGCAAAGAAAATTTTAATCTTACAGGAAAATATCTGTAAGGCATGCAGCATATTATGTAAAATATTACCACTTTTGAGAGAGAGAGAGAGAGAGAGAGGTTTAACTTTAATAAATAAAAATCATTTACAATAAAAATAGTTTTGCAATAGCATCAGGTAATAAGAGAAAACAAATAAATAAAAGAAAATAAAGAAAAATTAGTGTAAAGGAGTGCTAAAAGACAGTTCACCTTCATCAATGAAACAGATTATGTTTTTATAACACCACTTTAGCATAAAGGTATCCAAATCATTCATTTCTTTAAAAAAAATTAAAATCTATTTCAACCTGAGCTTTCACTAGAGCTCTGAACACAGAAATGGGGCTGGTCAATCTTTTTTTCTCTATTTTATGTTTTTGACTTATGTATATCGCTATTTTTGCTTCTCCTACAACAAAGTTGATCAGTTCCCATTTCTGCTTTTCAGCCTTTTTATAGCCAGCTCCAAGATAAAAGAAACCTGAGACCATTTTTCACCAAAAGAATTAAAAAGTGTTTTCAGCAGCTCGAACAGAGGGTTAAGCCTTTTACATTTCAAATAACAATGAAAAATTGTTTCAGTATCAGCACAGAAGGGACACGTCTTTAAAACATTTGGATTTAGCTTGGAAATTAAAACATTGACCCCCACAGCTCCGTGTAAAATTCTCCACTGTAAATCACCCACTCGTTTCCTAAGTGGCAAATTTATAAAACACTCTCCAAGCTGGTTTAATTTCATCTGAGACCCCAAGCGTTTTCCTCCACACTGTATCTATCCTCCCATCCAGCTTTCTTTTATTTACAGCTTTCACGCAGCATCTGTAAATGTCTTTTTCATAAATTGGTAAAACATGCCCTTTGTCTACATCAAGATAGTAACCGTTAAAACCTTTTAAAATGGGTGAAAAAAGCAGTTCAGGGAAGGGGTCACCTTTGTCTGGTGTTTCTGTCCCCTCATGATACTCCTTTATTAGATCCAGTTCCTCTCTTGACAGCTTACTGATCCATCTTTTGATGATGGTTTCCATGTGCCATAGTGACCATAGCCAGAGTTCCTGAGCCACCGCTCTTCACACTCGAACAGAGTCCATGTTTTAAAAATACTTTTGTAAAAAATAGACATGTTAAAAACATTAAAAACTGCTGAATCCATTAAAAACAAGGTACGATCACATCCAAAACCATAAAAAAATTTTTCAATATAAAACTCATAGCATCACTCCATACCAGGGAATCAGACCCGATAAGATATTTTTGTATAGTTTGAAAGTGAAATGCTGTGATTCTGCTCCTAATTCTGCTCCAGTGTAAATAAATTACACTGGGTTCCTAACACTCTGAGGAACTCAGTGTAAATTGTGCCATACAAAATTGAATAGGCATGACTGCCTTATTTTTTTTTTAACGAGGCCCGTAGGGGGCTCTAGGCAGGCTACACGATGCCACAGTGTTGAGGCTACTAAGTTGTTTGCCACAAGTACCCTCCCCCTGAGTGACATGTTTGGTTTTAGCCACTCCCATTTCTTGAGTCTGCCTTCTATTTTCTCTAAAACCCCCTCCCAGTTTTTCTTTTCATCATTTAAGTAAATTCCTAAATACTTAAAACCTCCTTTTATCCATTTTAGTGTACCTGGTAGTTTAGGTAGGCCTTGAGACCAGCTCCCTATTGCAATGGCTTCACTCTTTTTCCAGTTGATTCTAGATGAAGATACTAGACTAAAATCGGCGACTATCTTTTCCAAAATCTTGATTTCGCTCTGATTTTGTACTAAAATCATAATCTCGTCGGCGTAGGCAGATAAAACATGCGGGACATTAAAACCTGGTAAAATAAACCCCTTTATGGAAGTTTGTAATGTGTGCAAGAATGGTTCAACTGATAAGGTGTACAACATACCTGATAATGAACAGCCTTGTCTGATTCCCCGTTTTACTTTAAAAGGAGTGCTTAAACCTCCGTTGATCTTCAGTACACTTTCAAGGATTGGTACATCACTTTCACCATTGCTATAAGATTAGGGCTGAGGCCAAAGGCCTCCAGAGTTTTCCAGAGATATTGGTGCTCAAACCTGTCAAAAGCTTTTTCTTGGTCTATGATGTCCCTGAGCCGATTGGCTAATTTGACATTATTTTATAGTCTGTGCAGAGCAGTGACACTGGACCCCAGTTTTTAATGTCCTGCAAATCCCCTTTTTTAGGGAGGAGGGTGATCACCGCTCGCCGGCTACTCAGGGGTAGACATTTCTCTGCAGCTTTCGTTAATGACTTCTAGCAGATCCTCTCCGAGCTTTCGCCAGAAGAATTTGTAGAATTCTACTGTTAGGCCGTCAATTCCAGGTGCTTTTTCTCCCGCCATTGAATTCAAAGTGGCTTGTAGCTCCTCCAGAACCAGCAGTCCTTCTAGTGCGGCATTGTCCTCTGGACAGACCTTCGGAAGTCCTTGATGGAAAACATCCAGCAGCTCCTTGTTTTCGCTGTAGTCACTCTTGTACAGGTCTTTGTAAAAGTTCGTAGCATACCGTCTGATGTCGTTACTGTTTGTTATGTATTGTCCTTCCTCTGTGTGTAGTGTATGCATGATTCTGCTCTGTATATTCTTTTTTTTCCAGCCCAAAAAAGAACTGTGATGAAACGTCCATTTCGTTGGCCCCTTTACGTGAACGTGGTCTTACAAGGGCACCCTGTGTTTTTGTTCCCAATAAATCCATCATTAATGCTTTTTTTGTTTTGATGTTCTCAGGAAGTTCTTTGTTTCCTGTGGACTCAGTCAAGGTCTGGAGTTCCACTATTTCTATCTCCAGTTTCTTTAATGATTCGATGATGTCCTTCGTAACGTTAGTAGTGTACTGTTGACAGAGCTGATGGATTAAAACCTTCCCATGGTCCCACCATTGTCTGCAAGAGGAGAAATCTCTCTTCTCATTTTTAAAAGAAGTCCAGAAAAATCTAAAGGACTCAGTAAAGTTAGCATCATTCAGTAAGGAAACATTAAAATGCCAGTATGCACTTTTGGTTTTGAGATTTGCAATAAAAACTTTACATCTGACCAAAGAATGGTCTAAGAAACTGACAGGCATTATTTCACTGGTTTTAAAAACATTAAAATTTTGTTTAAAACAATAAAATCTATCTAATCTAGCTAGTGAAATAAACCGATCTCTAGAATGTGCCCATGTGTATTGTCTCTCAGTTCCATGCAGTCTTCTCCAGACATCTACCAGATTATGAGTTTTTATAACACGTGTTAAAGCATATTTAGATGCTGCATGGGGTTCCATATGATTCCTATCTATTGAATCATTTTGGGTATAGTTAAAAACTCCTCCTAAGAACAGAAAGTCTTTAGAATCGCTGGTTAAGAGTTCATTCACTTTGTTTAAAAATAAGACTCTTTCAGGACCACTGGGTGGGGCGTATGCATTGATTAATACTGGATTAAAATGTTCGTATTTTGCTGTAACTATTATTAATCTAGTATCCCTCCCCCAATCCCCCAACATCCCCCCCAACCCCCCCGCCCCCTATTGTTTAAGGAAGCGATGTTAAAATCAGTCATGAATAAAAAAAATTGGGAAAGTATGAAAGAAACATTCATTCTACAGGGTTTGTTTTACGCACTCTCTTCATCTTCACACTGCAAATCTTGCCTGGTTCTGGTTACAAACTTCTTAAGTCTAAATATTTCCCTGTGTTTTTCTCTTATTATGGCCATTGCTGAGTTGATAAAGTTTTGTTTATTGGGAAAGAACTGGTCTACTCCTTTCAGATTTTTTGTTTTTTGAAGAAATTGTTTTATCTCTTTTTTTTTTATATCTGCCAATTGGTTCGTCCCCGTTTTGCTTGTCTTTATTACTTTCTAATTTTGTATTTGTATCTTATTCGCTGCTGGATTTGGCTTCTGTTTCCTGACTCTTTATGATTTGTTTTTCTTTTTCTATTTCAACTAGCCCTCTCTTTCTGGTCTGAGGCCCACTATTCCCCGCTCTAGATTTTCTTTTAGGCCTAACCAGAGTAAAACCAACATCATCTGTGTTCATGCCGGTGTTTTCTAAACCTATGCATTCATCATTGCTTTGACTGTTGGTCAGTTGTGTGTTCTAAAAAACATTCTCACTCACGGTAACTTGAAGGTTTTCTTTTTCTCTCTCCATCTGCTTCTTTTCCTGCTCAGTAGTTTTTCCTTCTTCTTGGCTCTCAGTGTTTCCTTCTTGTTGTTTAGTTTCTTCCTGTCCAGTTGATTGTACACTATTTGCTCCATTATCTTGCTTATCATTTATTTGCTTGTTTATTTCTGTCTCCTGGTTGGCTGTAGCTTCTTTTTCAGGACAGTTCCAGATTAAGTGACCCTCTCGACCACAGCCAAAACATTTTAAGTTTCCTGAAGTTGCAAAAATGGCAAATTCCTCCCCGTGTGCGTTTACTTTGAACATGATGTTCAGATCTTCATCTCTGCTGTTTAAGATCATGTACATGTGTCTTCTATAAGAGAAGATATGTCTGAGCTCAGGGTCTTTGCAGCCTGCTGGTATCATTTTAATGGGCGACACTAATTTTCCAAATCTGGATAGCTGTTTACTCAAAACATCATTGTCAATATATGGGGGAACATTAGAGATCATCACTTTTTTTGCGGGAGTACCAAGGGGGAGAACATTAATCAAGGTATCCTTAATTACAACCTTGCTGGCTATTACTGTCTCAGCTTTGTGAATCTCATCAACAAAGAACACTACAGCCTTGTTTATGCGGGCGGCGGACACAATGCTCCTCCCGCCGATTAACCTTGCTACCGCTGAAGCGCATTCCTCCACGGAGCACGCAACAGTTGGGAGCACTTTAAACCCGTGCTTTCGGGTAAGGTTTGTAAACGCCAAAATGTCAAACACACACCGGCCTGTGCCGGCGACGGCACGGCTATGGAGTTAATTATGTGCCAAAATTTAACAAACAAACACAATCTGCTTTGCAAAGAAAAAAACAACTTCCTCACAAATGCAGCGTTTTGCAAACAAACACAATCTGCTTTGCAAAGAAAAAAAAAACTTTCTTACAAATGCAGCATTTTGCAAACAAACACAATCTGCTTCGCAAAAAAAAAAAAACGACTTTCTCACAAATGCGCCCAACGTATTTTCTCACAAATGCGCCAACCTATTTTCTCACAAATGCACTGGAGCAACTTCCTCTTCCAAAACAGGAACAGATGGCGCTATCGGTCAATTTACTCTATTCTCCCGAGACCTCAAACAACGTGTTTATATGATTTACCCTTATGTCCCAGAGGAATATGAGTGGGGAATAGTTTTGAGGCGTCTATTATATATCCAGCCAGCCAGACATATTAATAATCCACTATCTTTAGCATAGAGCCCTGTAGAGGAATACAGTTATATCAAACCACAGCTGCATTTTAATTAACTATTGAAGGCTGAAAGAACTGCCATTGGCTTTTTATATCCATAACGGACGTATGCGACATGATGCATCAAAATCTTTTATAATTAGTGATCATATCTACATTTAAATAATCTGTGTCTGTATTACAATCCTACATTGTGGACAGCTGTTGCAGCGCGAGGTGAAGATACAGTAAGATGCAAGAATCATTGTATTAGACTGCATGAAATTTATAAAACTTTTTACAAGCAGGTTTGTAATAGAATTCTGTCTGTAATTCAGTATGTTTACTGTTCATTTAAAGCTTTTTCCCCCCTTATAACTTTGTTAAAGATTATTTAAATGTAGATAAGATCACTAATTATAAAAGATTTTGATGCATCATGTCGCATACGTCTGTTATAAAACCATATAAACACGTTGTTTGAGGTCTCAGGAGAATAGAGTAAACTGACCGATAGCGCCATCTGCTGTTTTGGAAGAGGAAGTTGCATTTGTGAGAAAATATGTTGGGTGCATTTGTGAGAAAGTCGATTTTTTTTTCTTTGCAAAGCAGATTGTGTTTGTTTGCAAAACGCTGCATTTGTGAGGAAGTTGTTTTTTTCTTTGCAAAGCAGATTGTGTTTGTTTGTTAAATTTTGGCACATAATTAACTCCATACTCCATACAGTTTGCCTTGATTTGGTTCACGATGTCACCGCCTAGCGACCGAGTTGTAGTTGCCTTAACAGAATGTTGACATATGCCCTCAAAAATCAAAAATCTGAACCAATCTTTTAAAGAAGAGGGGGCGAAAACGTTACTCCAAACGACCTGAGATAAATAAAGTAAAAATAAGTAAACATGTTATAGTTTTTATTGCTAAAGCTGAGGCTACATGGTACAGTATATAGTATATGAGCACTCGTATATGAAAGAAAATTTCCCTATAAGAAATAATTGAAACTCTGATTATTTGTTCCACAGCCCGAAATATTTATATAAAAATTATTCACACAAAATATAAAGTTAACATAAAGCAGAATAACCTGCATTTTACCTTTAAAAAGAATCCAGAGCAGTGTTTCTGTGTGCACACGTGTGTGTATCGGTGTGTGTATCTACTGTTTGGTCGGGAAAGTTTTTAAAAAGGAACCTCTCTAATGACATCTGTGCGCACGTACACGTTAATGAAATCACTGCTTTCTGACTGAGTGAGACTCTGGATCTTTAACAAGGAACCTCTCAAATAACACTTGCTTTTGCTTTATGCGCGCACACACACCCACCCACACACATGTGGTCACAATGTTATAATAAACAGTACACGTGCACACGGGTGTTGACTATACAGTACAAGTGACACATGAGCACTGAGATTGAGGATGGGTGACGATTATAATCGTAGCCTTAATTGATTAACCATTGCCTCAAAGCATATGCGTACTACTCTCATATCAAGCCCCAGCTCATTTATTAAGTTAAAATTTATTTTAAAATTTTGCTCGTTTTGCAAAATGCTTGCAGACCAGGGTACTCACAATCCAAGGCTCCACTTTATATACTGCTCAAAAAATAAAGGGAACACTTAAACACTTGACTTGAATGCCTTTCATATGTGTATGCATGGTTTAAGTGTTTTCTTTATTTTTTGAGCAGTATATATAGTTTTAGAGTTATATAAGCAGCTAATTTAACTATAAACCTGCACAATTTGTTCCTGAGACTATATTTCAACCAAAGGGTCAACAAACCTATTATTAACTTTCTTTAATTAGCTACTGTTTAGGGCGTTTTGAATTAAAAAATCTTAAATTAATTTTTTTTTATGAAAATTTAATTATGACAGCAATGTGTAGTATTATGTTTAATTTACATAGGTCAGTAATCACAACATTTAATGTTTAGTAATAAAAAAAAATCATTTTGAAGTGTGTATACATTTTTGGGCCCCTCTGTACAGGGTTTCACACCTGGTTTCTGAATGTTGGTTTCTGAATGACTACATTTTAAAATCTATTGTGTATTTTTTATTTTTATTAATGATTATTGCTTTGTAGTTGGTGAAGACAGCACAATTGTTATTCATGCTCTGATAAATAAGAAATTAGCTTTAAAGGAGGTTATATTTTCTATTATACATGTACACAATGTATCAGTCAAAAGGTTTGACACACTTTCTTATTTAATTCTTTTGGATTGTTTTAAACATTGTATATTAATACTGAAGCCATTGAAATTATGTTATATATTATATTATTAATTTTAAAAGGTCAACAAAAACCTTTTAAATAACCCAGAACCTATTTTATATTTTCAATCCTTTAAAGTATCCACCTTTCTTGAAAATGATAAAAATAAAGAAAAAACACTGAAGGAGAAGGTGTATCCAAACTTTTGACTGGTAGTGTTTATATTGTGAAAAGTCAGATAGAAACTACTGCACCTATTCTCATTCTGTTATTATTTCAAATGTACATATTTTCCATTTGGCCACAATGTGCTGTCAAGGGTCCTTGGTTCTTTCGTAAGGCCAGGTTGGTATCTTTGTGGGAATTCACATTTTCTTCTTTCAATTTACCTGCCTATCCTACATTTTACTATTACTGCACAATTCAATTGCGTGCTAAAATGCATTCCATTGTACTTGTACTCTTTACAGTGTCAATAAAGTTTAATCTAATCTAATGCAATAAAAGTTGCCTCCTGTGACAAACCTCCCATGAGGACATGTACACATGTAACTCAGATAGGGTAGATAACAGACAGGTGCTCGCAAAGAAGGGAGAAACATCTTAGAAAATTTGAAACACTAGGCACAAAGAGATAAAAGACGACCTGGAGTCAGAGGAAACACAATATTATGGAGATTCATTTGTGGAAATTTGTGCTTGTTGTTTGTACTGTACTCTTTAATGTTACAGGTAGGTACACATAAAACATTGGTTATGATGAAGTTAACATTAAATGTACCAAATATTTACTTAAACTTTGTAAACCTTATTCATATTTAATAAGACAAAAGATGAGATTAATTGAAACTCAAGTATTTGTACTTTGTAAGTAAAGTAAAGATTGATGGCATTTTTTTACTTATACAGCACATTGCAGGTGTTAGCTTAACCAATAACATTGTTATTCAAAAACGTTTCAATAATTTTTTTGAAATACAAATGTCTTATATTTAGGATCTTTCAAGTTAAGTTTAACAGTACATCTTTTCTTCCGCCTTTTAAAATAAAAATACAAATATATGTACAGACGATCTTGATTATTTTGACCATGAAATGCCTGTTGGTGCCAATAAGACTGATATGATTGTCTTTACCTGCTGCTTTCCTGAGATTCTCACATACAACACAATCACTGCAGATGGAAATGCCTTGATGATTATAATGATCCAATGAGAATACTCAGGCTGGTTGCAGCTGACAAAAAGGCTACAGTAACTCAGATAACCACAAAAACATCTCAGAAATTGCAACTCCTCAGCGGAAGACCACATTTGGTTCCATATCTTTCAGTCAAGAACAGAAAGCTGTGGCTGCAGTGAGAGGGTTTTTAGTGACCTTCCCAGCGACCAAATATGAATTCAAACAAACATCTTTGATGTGGTAAAACTGTGGCAAAATGCAGACATTTAAAGTCGAAGTCTGTCAAGAACTCCCTCAGCGTGTTATGGATTGGGAGAGTCCATCATCAACTGCAGGTCCGCAGTTCGACCAAGTGCATGCATATCATCTTTTTCAACATTCGCAACGTTGTGCGTTGAGAATTCATTCCCATGGACCAGACCGTCATTAGCAAATTCTGCTGCTAGGTTTTAAGTCGTCTGAGGGAGGACGAATCTCAAAGCAACCGGCTTTGTGGTGTGCAAATCTCAAAACTTTTTGATACCACCATATCAAAAACACGCTCAATATGTGTAGCAATGTAAGGAAAAATGGGCAAAATTGCTATGCAAGTTAGAGATACTAAACCCCTAATGACATACTTGCAGTCTTTCTTTGCCCAAGGTTTGTGAGGGTATAGATCGTTCACACTGAATTTTGAAGTGAACATTTATAAGACCAAATACAAACAATGGTTTGTATTTAAAATGGATTCCAATTTTTAGACTGACAATTACAAAACATTAATTAAAATATTTCATTAACATTGAACATGCCCAGCATATAACTGCATGGTCTTGTTTTCTTTTAAATTATTGTTTATTTAATGTTTATTGTTAATTGAATGTTTAATCAAAAACAGCTTAATCGAATGCAGTGAAAGTATGGATTTTTTACATTTCTATTGTATCTTTGCTTTCCAACATGTTCTTCAAACTTTTGACTATCTGACATGCTTAGTGACAGAGTCATGATGGATTAAATGACTAATTTGATTCATTAAATTGAAAAGAAAAGAAAAATTCCATTAAACATTTTATACTATGTATAGTAGCAACACTTTAAAAATGCTTCCTGCATTCGCATATAGTAGATCAGGATATATTGTTTCCAATATAAAATTGATCTTTAAATAAATTTAAAGCCATAAAGCATTTCTTCATTCATTTACCTTGTGATTAAGCAATATGATAAGGGTCAAGATTACAGCTCAAATTATGCAAAACCTGCACATATACAGAAGTTGGGAAATTTAGAACAAACTGAAATCCTAGCGAGAATTTAGATAAGCTATTATCTTTTAGAAAAGATATTAACTCGGGTATTTGTAAAGAATAATTTGTTAAATGGACATTGCAGATGCATTAGTAGACAAGCAATACATGTAACTGTGTTCTTTTTATTTCTCCATCAGGCTCATTTTCCCAACTAGATGGTAAGTTTTGGATTAACATAAACAGACTTGGGTCAGAAAAATAATTATGCCATTTCTTTTTGCGAAACAAACTGCAGTCATCATAGTTTGACATAATGTAACAAATCAATATATCATCTCTAATTTCATTTACTTCTGTGATTGTACAGTATAATAAAAACACAAAAAAATATTTAAATGCTACTGAAAACCAATGTGGCATGGTGGCTTTGTGGTTAGCACCATCAAATTGCACCTCCTGGGTTCGGGTTTGATTCCTGGTCAGGTTTGATTCCCGCCTCGGTGTGCATGGAGTTTGTGCATGTTCTTCCCATGCATGGTTTCCTCCCAAAGACATGCAGATTAGGCTAATTGGTGTTCCCAAATTGCCTGGAGTGTGTGTATGTATGATAGATCGGCATCCTGTCCAGGGTGTACCCTGTCTCATGTCTTAAGTTTCCTGGGACAGGCTTCATGCCCTCTGCAACCCTGTATACAAAGCGGGATGGATGATAAGAGACTTTCCATTACCACCTAAAAACATACAGGAGTTTATTATTATAAACAAGCAATGTAGGCCTACTCATCTACAGTATTTAGATGTGTTTATTGTATAATGAATAATTCCATACATAATTCTTAATTAGTGTGTTTGATTATTTGTTCGTTCTTTTTATCTTTCCTTCCTTCCTTCCTTCCTGTTTTCTACCAGTGTGTGGTCGGCCACCCTTGAACAACAAGATTGTGGGTGGTAGCAATGCCATTCCCGGTTCTTGGCCTTGGCAGGTCAGCATTCAGACAAATATAATGCATTTCTGTGGAGGCAGCCTGATCAATGAGCTCTGGGTCTTAACAGCTGCTCACTGTTTCCCAAGGTGTGGATGGAAAAACTCTAAAATGAATATACAATAATAATGTGGCTGCTCGCATTTTGTATTGTCCTATACTGTATTTGTACTGGAGTTATTTTTTTATGACCGTTTATTGTAAATATAAATGTTGGAATGATTAGTCATTGAGACATTATATGGCAGACAGTAGCAGCGGATTATCGGTGAGATTCATTCTGACTCACTCTGTACTTTGATTTTCAGCACAAAGGACACCGTCTATCTAGGGATGGGAAACCTCGAAGGGCCTTACCCTAATATGCAGCAAAGAGGCATAAGCAGAGTTATCATACATCCGTACTTTAACTCAATTAACAACAACAATGACATTGCACTACTCAAGCTTACTCTCCCAGTGGTTTTTAACAACTATGTCATGCCGGTGTGCCTGGCAGCAGCCAACAGTGATTTTCCCCCTAAAACTGATGTCTGGGTCACAGGATGGGGTGACATCAGGTCTGGTGGTGAGTAAACCATGAACAGTGAACTTTCTTTTTTTAATGTTTAATATTTTTAATATTAAATGTATAAAGATGTTTTTTCAACGCATGTTGGTAAAAAAAATATTATGGATTTCCATAGTGGTTCTACCATCCCCTAAAACCTTGCAGGAGGTGCAGATCCCGATTATCAGTAACAGTGACTGTGCAAAATCTTACGGTTCTGATACCATCACAGGCAATATGATGTGTGCTGGCCTCACTCAGGGGGGCAAGGACTCATGCCAGGCAAGAAACCAACCCTTTTTTTATAAGTCTGGTCACAGTACAGACTCACATGGCAGAGAAATGCAGGCATGTACATGTAGCTAACAGTTTGTTGTCCATGCAGGGGGATTCTGGAGGTCCACTGGTCTTCAAGCACAACACAACCTGGGTCCAGGCTGGGATTGTGAGCTTCGGCTATGACTGCGCTTTACCTAAAATCCCTGGTGTGTACACCAGAGTGTCTCAGTACCAAAACTGGATAAATAGCTATATTAACACAAAACAGCCTGGCTTTGTTACAGTCTCAAATGGTAACCGTGGCTCCCCCAATCTCTTCTGTCTGTTCCTTCCTATCTCCATCATCTCACTCCTCCTATCCTATCCAGAAAGACCTTGAGATGCATGCTGTATTTCCATTTTACCTAATTTCAATTCCATCTAATTTAAAGCACTAATGTATATTACGTGACTTTCCACACAGTATTTCACCTTTTTGCCTGCTCATGTCTGGAATACCATGTAAACTTGAGATTCATGTTTGCAGAATTACATCCTCCTGGATGAGGATTTTATATGAAAACATGTACAGGAGATCATGTGCATAAATTTGTTTGTCAAATGTAAAATATACTTGGTTTACTCATTAACAGCAATTACACTGTATCACATCTCATCTCTAAAAGATAAAACTTGGGACAGGGAAATAGTAGAATGAAATAGCACCATATACTTGCTTATTCACCCAGCATAAAACTTTGGAACAAATGTAATTTCCCCATAACTTTTATTACACAGAATGAGCCTTGTGTTGCATATAATTTAAAATCTGAACCAGACATTACATCTACTTATTTATTTAAATAAATAAACAAACACTGGTCTATAAAACCTCGAGATTCCTATGTGAAATCTAAAAAATTATCTAACAGGATAAGAGAAACATCACAGCTTTTTCATGAACCTTATCTCAAAGAAACCTATAAAGTGCCGTATGACTAGCCTCTTTCCATGTTCATTGTTCAGAGTATGTTAAAAAAAAAAAAGAAAAGAAATAAAAAGGAAGAACAAGTACAAATAAATTCTTTATTACTTCAATAACTTGCATAAAGGGACATTAATATATAAAAGTAGTACACAGTTAAATATTCGCCATAGCAAAACAAACACAGAACGGACGGATGAGCTTGTACAGTCTATATATAGAGGAAACTGGCTAGTCGCTGTCTGCATCATCGCTGATGATCCCCTGCAGGTTGCTCCAGTTTGTTGTTTTCTTGCGGGGCCTCTCTGTATTGTCATCCTCACTGTCTGAATCAGAGTTAACCACACGTCTGTAGGCTGTCGGAGGAGGTGAGCTGCTCTGAAGACTCGTCCATGGTGATGCAGCTCGCCGTTTAGGACGACCTAAAAACAAAGAGATTAACTTACAGTACAGGAAACAGAAACAAAGGAGGAAGATTGTTTAAAGGGATAGTTCAGATTTCTTCCAAGTCTGTCTGAAAATACCATAGGTCTATGTTGTTATAAGTTTTCCTCCTCTGCACACTGACCATGGAAGTTTGTTACACAGAATGTGTGAAAAATGTTCACCCCCCGGAACCAGTCGGATGGCTATTATTAGTTAGCCTTATGGCTAGTTACTTTGAAAAATATATATATAAAATAAATTTGATTTAGCTCAGTGGGACTGCAGAAGCTTCATAAGACTCAGCTAAACTTTAAAATGAATTGTTTCATGGAATGTGGTTTGTGGGATTTGGACGCACTTACTTTCACTGTTCCTCTATTCTGGGTGACAAAGTTCACGGTCAGTGTGCAGAGCAGGAACACTTAGAAAGACCAAGACCTACTGTATTGTAATGTACATATATTCACCTCAATTTTTATTTACAGACATAAAACATATCCAAACTACCCTTTAAAGATGAGCTGTTTTGTTGGTAATGCATTTAAATTAATTTAAACAACCTAAAGTTTCTTCATAATTTATACATCATGGATTTGGGACTAAAAGTTTTACTAATTGAAACCACAACTACAACGATTGTGCTAAAACAAGTGTTATGTTTTGTCCTGGATCAAGAAAATCAGTATATCAGCAATGTACCCTGAGTGGTGATTATGTTGCTGACATCCAGTTCTGCCAGCTCCTTTGCTTCTTCTCTCTTCATTCTAGCCTTCTTACACTTTTCTATGGATGGCTGACCTAAAGAAGACAAGTATTGACACCTGATATTATTACACTCCACATAAACATTAAGAAAAATAAATATACTTGTAGAGGAGTTAAGTTTCTCTGACCTTCCACCCCAAGATCTTCAAGTTCTTTCTTCAGCACAGCCACCTTGGCCTTCACAGAGCGACAGCCCTCGAACAGCTTCTTATAGTTACGCCACACACCACAGAGAGTGATGTAGCGCTTAAGTCTAGACACGGCTTTATTCTCCTCCTCCTGTAGGTCAAACAGTCAGTAGTAAGCATTGAACTGATCATAAACACTCAAAATTGGTTATGCAGATTTAATGGGTTTAGAAAAACCTTTTAAATGTCAAAAAAATCCATTTTATTTTATTTATTTATTATTTTTTTTATTCACAAAGGTTCTTTAACAACATGACCCGGACAGTAGTGCTGGCTTTAATTAATTAATAGATTTGTGTTAATGTGCTTGTACGTGCTAATATGTTATTGTTTCTATAGTAGTGTCATATTCAAATTCATAACATTAACATTTATGTCAGGGCTTTGTAAATATAACTTCATAACCACCATCATTAAATGCTATAATACTATAATGCTGGACAAACTGCTGTGGTAAAAAATGGAAATCTGATAAGAAATTTCATTCTCATTATATCAATATAGGCAAATTTTAACAGGTATTGAAAATAAACAAAAGGTGGAATTGACAGCCTTATCATTCACCTTTGCTCCTTTGGACTTGCTGTCGCTCTTTTCTGTACTCTTTTTCTTCGACATACTCTTTTTTTTCTTCTCGTCATCCTGTTTCGGTTTCCTCACCAGTGCTCCTTCGTCTTCCTCCAGAGAGGGCAGGGAGGAAGAGGAGTCTAAATCATTTTCCTCTTTCCTGTTCTTATCCTTTGCTTTCATTAGGGAAGAATAAGATGTCTGACATGAGAAGACCTCACAGTAAAACTAAGAACAGGATTAAAAGTGAAAATGGCAGAACCTGTACCTGTTCCTTTCACTTCTGCATTAGAGGACATTTTATTAACAGGTTTCTTTTTGCTCAGTTCTTCGTCACTCTCATCATCACTGCTCTCACTCGTTCCTTTCCTTTCCGTTTTCTCTGTCTCGTCTTCTTCACTGTCAGAGCTACTCCCAAAGACTTCCTTCTGCACTTTTCTTACAGCCTCACTCTCCGGTGACTTTGATTCTTTATCCTCTTTTTTTTTCTTCTTCTGAGTCGCTGCTTTGCTCTTTTTTCCAGCAACCTTTTTGTCACTTTTGCTTTTAATTTCTTCTTCACTTACCTTCTCCAAGCTGTCTGAACTTAGATTCTTTTTTTTCCTTCCGTCTCTAGCTTTTGCTTTTTTCTGATTTTCTTTTGCTTCATCACTCACCTCGTCCTCGCTGTCAGAGCTCTTGCTTGGTTTTGCTTGCTGATTTTCCTTGTCTTCTTCTGAACTGCTGGAGCTGATGTCATCATCTTCCTCACTATCTAAAACTTTCCCTTTCTTCTTTTTCACCTTATTTTTTCTCATCTCCTCCTCCTCCTCTTCATCACTTTCTGTGCTTATTTCCCCCTTCCTATTTCTTTGCACATTGGATTTTTCTTTTGTCTTCTTCCTTCGAACCTTTGCTTGTTCTTTTTCACTTTCTTCTTCCATGTCCTTACCACTTCCCTCCTCATCATCTTCTTCTTTAAACTGTTCCTCATTTGCTACTTTCTCTATTCCAGAGTCTGGGGAATCTGAAACACAGTGATTGTAAGGTTAAACAAAATGTACACCTGAAGATCCATAGTTGATATGGATGATTAATGCTGGCTTGTCCTTTATACGATCACCAACACCAACCGAACTCCAAGGCTCAGAACTCTGAGATGCTTCATTTACATCTGGTGTTAGTGTCCTTTTTAAAGATCAGATAGGTGGTCAGTAAAGGCAGATAAATTTTACTTCATCTTCTCCTGTTTCAAACAAACTGGATGAACATGTCAAAGGCAAATAACTTTTTTTATGCAGATTTGGACAGATATGTTTTGTGTCACTGCCCTCTGAAAGCTCTAACTACAATGGTTTTGCAGTTTCTTGGAAGTAGCAGACTGTAACAGACTTTTAATAAATTTTAACTTGATAAACGGGCGGGGTTTTGCACTATGAGCAGTACACATACGCTTTGTCTGCCGAGCATCATGTAATCAAAATTAAGCCAATGGTTCTTGGTCTTCAATGGTCTCTCTCTCCATTTAAAATAAGAACCAGGAGAAAAATATATTACATTTAAACATTTTTATTTTGAACGTAACCTTCCTCTGATCATAGTCCCCTCAGTTATTAAGACGAAAATGTCAATAACCATGGAAAACTCAAATAATTAAAATGTTAACAAAAGTCTAAAGTCACAATGAACACTTAAAATTACGGTGCAAAATGAAAAAAAAAAAAAAAAAAGGTAAAAAATAAGTGCATTTTCTGCTTTTGAAGAGGAATCTAGTAGACCAGCATGGGACAACGACATGGCGCAATCAAACGCCATTGTTTATGATCTGGCAGAGGTGCGGCAGGAGCGAGCAGTCAGATCATTGCGAGGACCAAAAGACGGCTGTTTTCAGGCCAGATGCTCGGTAATGACTTTCAATTCTAGTTCTTTCAGTCGTTCCCCGAGACATATTGCAGAACAGACTGTGTGATCTGCGGTACACAGTGTGATCGGCGGGGAGACATGATGTCCTCGCCGCGTTTACGTGGAACATGGCCGCCTGGTTTTCAGTTTCTGTTGTGAATTTCCATCTGCATTTACTGTAACGCTCACACACACACACACACACACACATATATATAAACACACACGGGTGTCTAGCGTACTGAAAGTCGTCCTGGTGTAAGGCGGTGCTGTGTGTCTGTGTGTCTCGGAGTCACTGAGCTGTGAAGTCAGACTGTGATATCCAGAGAACTGCGTTGCCCATAACTCAAAAGTGTTTGACAACACTGGACCGTTAAACACCGGACCCGATGGAGGACACAGGAGTCGAGTTAACGTCGTCTGACCCAGACGCTCTCGGAGCAGACTTTATCACGGTGGAACTCGATACCCAGCCCATCGAGTACATGGTCAAGTGGGCCGAGGTCGGCTCCAAATTTACTCTGTCCTGCGTGAAAAGAGAATCGGACGAGAGCTTTTCGTCTGACCAGCTGGTTAAAACTGAGTCTGACGAACGGTTCTTTGTGCCGTATGAGGCAGTGTATGCCGAGTGCGAGGACACGGAAACCGGCCTGATCGCCTCACAGGAGGAGGAAGTAAGGAGCGTCTCCGATGTAGATGAGCACACAGTGCTTGTGAGCACCCAGCTTGGGGAGGAGGAAGAGGAGGAGGACGATGGCTCGGACAGTGACTGGGATAAAGGGGGCTCCCATTTGGAGGGTAGGCCGTACAACTGTCACATCTGTGGAAAGAGCTACAGCCATTCAACCAGCCTGGCTCGCCACCTGCACCTACACTCTACAGGTGACCATCTGGCCAATTCCACCTTACCGCTTTCTAAAGCGAGCGGCAAATCGGAGGACGGGAAAAAGCTCCTTCAGTGCAACTTGTGTGGCGTACGATGCAACGGCAAACGGCTCCTGGCAATCCACAAGAAGTGCCACAAAATCAAGAGACTGCACACGTGCAATGCATGCGGCAAGTCGTTCAACCACAGCTCGAGCCTTTCGCGCCACAGGCTGATCCATAAAAAAAAGCCTTGATAAAAAACTAAAGCCACTCTACACGACACCCACCCGCCCGTCTGGCTGGCTGTGGATCAAAGAAGAAGAAGTCACAGCAAGCAGAAAGCAAATTTGCTCTGGGTGAGAAGTAGTACCAGTGTAATCAGTGTGACATGGTGTTCAGCACATCCACCAATCTGTCCAAGCACCAGGTGTCCCATGTGCGGCAGCTGCTCAACTCTTACGCACAGGGCAGAGACACACTGGATAAGTCCTCAGACCTGAAGATCCGCTTGAAGCTCTGCTCACGTGACAAACCCAATTACTACACACTGTAAGAAGAATAAGCGCCGCAAATTCGGGTAAGAAAAGGCTGCCATTGGCAGATGATGATGATGATGATGACAACGACGATCAGCCATATACGGGCTGTGGCGTCGCCCTCGCCAAGTTTGAGCAAACGCACGTAAGTGACAGGTGCTACATCTGCAATGTGTGCAAGAAAACCTTTGTACGCTTGTCAAGCCTAAAGCAGCACCAGCAGACGCATGCCTCTGGCAAGCTCTACGAGTGCCAGCACTGTGGGAAGACCTTTGTCCATTCATCCAGCTTCTCTCGCCACAAGAAGGTCCATTCTGGGTTAAAGCAGGCACCTAAACAATGTAAGCGTGAGATGATCGATGTACTGTTACATGATTGGCGTTAGTGTATCACTCCCTACGTTGCTAGGTTACCAGAGAGCACGTGCCCTTGTTAATGCAACTGTCACGGGCAACCGGAAGCTGACCAGAAGACTAGCAGTTAGCCCTTGTAGTGTGGACAAAAATCCAAACGCGAAAATAGCGCGAACAGGCAGGATAACCATGCGAGTCATTGTAAGAACTCTCTCACGCCGAGAGCAAGAGTTTACACAATTATACCCGCTGTTGCGGGTGAGTGGTTGATTTTACGGCAGCTGTTTACGGAAGTGTAGTCCAGTGCGGGCAATGCTTTGTGGGTAATGCAGTCCAATGTGCGTGAACGCAGAAATGTGAGATGAGCTGGAATATAGAGCCTGAACCTGTTTTCTTTTAGAAGTTTTTGGTTTGAATTAAGTACGGATTCCAACCGGAAGTTTGTAATATCGCCTGACAACGCGGTAAATAAAAGAATGGACATGCATCGACTCGTTTGTCTTTCCCATCAGCGCCATCTTGTCTCCTTTTATACTTTCTGAATCGCGACCGTACTACTTCAGGGTCCTAGTGCCGGTCGCGAAACGCATGACAGCAACCAAACTAGCTTCGCGACCTCAGTTTTCTTCCGACAAAGAATAAAAATTATCAAACACATTTTTTATTGATATCGATCACGTGTCTATCGCGATACATATCGTTATCGTTTTATCGCCCAGCCCTAGTGTGTCTAGGTTTTTTCTTCTTCAAAAGTATTTGGCCAAACCTGCAATATCATTACATATGACTACATAAGTTAAATATGAAGTTGGCCCCCCTATTGTAACTATACCAGCTTCTACTCTTCTGGGAAGACTGTCCACATGATTGGAATGTTTCTGAGGCCAGCTCTTGTGTTGGACGAGAAGCCCTGGCTCGCAATCTCCGTTCCAGGTGGACCCAAAAGTGCTGAATCTGGTTAAAGTCAGGACAGTCAAGTTCTTTCACACACAATTTTATAGTCCTTGCTTTGTGCACTGAGGATGTCTGATTAAAATACAGGATGTCTGATTAAAATACATTTAATAATTAACAGGTTTGGGTGAATACTAAAAAAAGATTTGTCACATGTCGTTCCCGAGCTGCCAGTGATCCAGACTCCCTCTGCCCTCCGGACCCGTCTGACCCATCCTGGTGCCCCGCTTCTGGTTGAAGATCTCGTCACATGGATGCCCCGTGTGTCTCTCTGGGATGCGTCTCGTGTCTGAGGATGATTATCTCTACCTAGAAAATGGTTCTGGCCTTGACTGGTGTTGGCAACTGTTTCTCTGGGGACTTGACAGTTCGATAGTTCAGGACTGGAACTTCCTACAAGTCTACCTGGGTCTTCAATAACTACCTGGACTCCATATTAACATCAATTAACATCAGCTATTATAGCTGAACTGCCTGCCACCTAACACACTGTATAAATGCAGATCATGTACTGCTTTCTGTTTCACCCAGATGAGGATGGGTTTCCTGTTGAGTCTGGTTCCTCTCAAGGTTTCTTCCTATTACCATCTCAGGGAGTTTTTCCTTGCCACTGTCGCCCTCGGCTTGCTCACCAGGGACAAACTGACTATTTTGATTCATACAAATTCACATTTCATACAAACTTAAATAATTCTTTTGACTATGTAAAGCTGCTTTGCGGCAATGAAAATTGAATTGAATTGAAATATAGTGCACAAGGCGTGATCAGGGGTAACTCAGATAAGATAAACAGCATGATATTGTCACCTGGAGGCGATGATGCAAACCGTGATTTCTTCTTTCTAGACACATCTTCGTCCTGTGTCTCTTCGTGATCATCTTCGTCTTGCCTTTTGCGTTTATTCTGGTTCTGTAGCGGAGCCGCAATCTTTATCAAAGGTTCGTCATCACTGCTGTTGTCCTGTAAAGGTACAAGAGATGCAGGGTTTCTGATTAAACAGCTGAGGAAGGTGCACTGAGTCAATGAAGTGCAGTCAGTACCTGGTCCATACCTGCATGTTTAAGAGTTCCTCTTCTACGATCACCTTGAGCAGCTCCCTGTGTTCTGCACTGAGCGACTCCCTGCCCACATGCTCCAGATACTTCTTCCGTAGTATGCCAAGTGTCAAAGCACTACACACAATCAAGACGTGCACTTCAGCATTCACGTATACGACACGTGCATGAATATTCTTCAGGGTTTACTGTGTTTACATGTTTAAAGCCATCCCTCTCGTACACCACTTCCTACGTTATAAAAACACTGACAGGAAGTTTACTTTTTTTTTATAAACATACATGAAAAGCAGCTTACCTGAGGTCCGAGCACCTCTGCAGCTCACGTGAGACGAATTTGCGGATAGCCTTCGCTTCTGAAACCATCGCTAGTTACGAAGAGTTCTTATCTTATCGGAAGAAAACGACGCAAAGATGCCGCGCACTTCCAGGTTTGGCGCGCTCTCCACCGGCCGCGCGCACGCTGCATTGCGTCATCACGTCCTCGCTGCCTGTCGATTCGGCATCCCTCTGATCCTTGCTGAAAAGTTCAACATTCATCGTTTTTTTCTGTGACGCATTAAGAAAAAAAGGCGTCGAAAAATACTGTTAAATCTCACTCAATTGCGTGTCTCCGCCTAAGATGGCGCTAAACACAAAATGCGCGTGCCCGAGACGAATCCCGAGTAAGGGGCGGGGCCTCTCAGTGACACAGTATTGGAACGACTACTTCTACTTATTCTGTGTACTGTACTGTACAGTATTTGGGTTTTGGCAAAAAATAGAAATATATCCAAATATTACACTCTTTAAAACATGTTATTTAATTTAAACCAGAATTATACTTGAAAAGTAAAATCCATCATGGATGACTTGCATATAAATATTTATAATTAATATGCAACCTTAATTTTGTAGGCTAATCACCGTTTACTGGGCTTGTAGGTTTTTTATTTTTAAAGACACCCAGCATTTATTTGCATGTGATAAGACTTTTGCATAGTCCTGTACATATCTGCCTCCATACAAAAAAATTGGAATTTGGTTCTTTTTCTGTATGAGCATCCTTACATACAGAAACCGAGGCGGGAATCGAATCCAGGCCCTGGAGGTGCAGGTGTTAACCACTAAGCTCCCGTGGCACAGTGTAAGGTCACTTGATTTCCAATTTATGCCCAGGTAAACACTCTTTGTTTTCATTCATTTTATCTTATTCATTTACCTTATCTAATTAATATTAGTAGATAAACTGTGTTGAAATTTTAAAGCATAACTAAAAATGATGATTGGTGATCCACATTTAATGTTACATGTAATTTTAATAGTTTTTTACTATAATGATACAGCAATAAAGGAGCAAATTTACCCAATTCCTCTTTTTAAACCAAACAAATCTGCATTGTGTCTAAATTGTGGATTAATTTTTTTATCTAGACTGCTGGTAAGTACTAACACTAACTTGTTTTTCTCTTTGTTTAATAAACAGTTTGTTTGATTAACAATTGATTAGCTTACTAAACTTTGAAATATACTCATTAATTATATTCTTAAAAAAATATTTAATTTAAATCAGAAATTTACCTGTAAAGTAAAAATCCACCATAGACAACATGCATATTAATCTTTATAATTAATATGCAATATTAAATAACTTCCAAGTATATTTAGTAAGTTAACGAAAGCTCTGGTTGATTTCCATTTTTCATTAGTATTTTTTTGGCTTTTTCATTTGAGTAAGTTTCCTACATTTCCCACAATGCCATATGTCTGTTTACCTGCTGAAAAGTTCCCCAGTGGGACTTGCCTCATCTTTGCCTGAAAAGAACAATGCAGCAATAGTTGATGCAGCCTTGGGTGTATACTCTACTGCAGGGTTCTTCAACTTCAGTCTTGGAAGGCTGGATGATTCTTCCAACACAGATTATTCAAATATTATTATTATTATTATTATTTAAATAATCTGTTACTTAATCAGATCAGTTGGTGTTTAGATGTTGGTAAATAACTGTATTGGACACTGACCATCTATGACTAAAGTTAAAGATCACTGCTTCCCTCAAACAGATAAGGTTACATCTTTTGTGACAATATGGCAGTCAACAGCATCACACTCATCTCATACCTGTCTAATCTCTGCTATAACTCAGCAACAACTGTCATATACCTATGCTGCACTTAGGACCTTTAAATCCAACATTTGCTGGATTTCTCAGTAAAATGACATTAAATTACACCAGTAAGATAATAAGCAACAAAATAACCCCTTTCTTTTTGTTTTAGGAGCCAACAGTGAAACTTGATCACTATCCCTTATGTCATTTTTTTAATTTTCAGAGTTTAGCAACTCTAATGTAAGTATATGCTGTAAATAATATCTATAATAATAAATAATTTCTTTTGGGGCATTTAACTGGATCAGTGCTGATTCTGTAGATGATTAAATTAAGCTGTATGTGAAAATAATCCAAACCAATTTATGAACAAACCTTGTACATTTCACAGGTGATTCGCATACCTATGCTGTTATATTGCCTAGGGGCGCTTAACTGAAAACTCACTTTTCTTCTTGCTCAACTCTACCTCATGACCTCATTAACAGCGGTGTAAGATTAAGTTTTACAATAGGGGTACTATTATGGTCAACTGCCTTTGTGCCTATACTATCAGTGTCACCTTGGCACACACTAGCTTCTCATTGGATTGTTAAAAAAAATAATAAAAGTGCCAACCAACAAATTAGCACCACAATCACTAATAAATTCACCTTGAATTTTTTACTGTGAAGACTTTTAATGAATTTCTGAGTAGACTTGTCTTTTAAGCCTACTGTGCTTTTTTCTATAAATACTGGCTTTATTACAAGGTCTTCCATATCGTCAAATAATTTGCAAAGCATTCAGTCATACAAATGATTAACATATTTTTTTTAAGTTTTTTATTAATAGACCTATGGATAAAATATTAACCACCATTAGTTATGGACAGCATAACATGCTACCGAACAAAGCTTACCAATCTCATATCAGTCAGAAAATTCTGATAATACTGGGCATATTAACATGTATTCCTTAATTTAAAAAAAATTAAGAGGGTAAGCATTACATTTTTGTCTCACTGGTTCCGAGAACAATTTCCATGAGACACTTAAGAGCTAACAGTGGTCTATTGCAACAACTCTTCAAATTCTATTTACAGCAGTTTGACAGGTTAGCAATTGGTCCTTATATCCATGTTATCTTCAAGAGTCAAAGTCATCCACTTATAAATGGTACTGCCAGTTACTACAGTTCTATCTACAAGAATGTGTATCTATAAGGCTTTTCACTTCATGTTAGTCCAAGTGTATAGTCAGACATTTCCATAATTACACACATTTTGGGGATGCTAAGCAACTGGCTTACTGGGCTTTTAAAGATTTAACCTGAAAACATGCTCAACAGCAGATTTTTTAACAGAACAGAACCTCCTTAAAGAAAGACTTGTGTTTTTAAACTATCCCTTCTGTAGCATATAGGTGAGGATTACAAAATTTACATTTTCAGAACAGAAGTCTAAGGATATGTGTTTTTCATCAATAAACATTTACTCAAACCTAAATTCTCTTACTCATAGGTACTATACGTAAATTATGTTTTAAACTGCTATGAATTATTATAGGGATTTCTAGGAAAAAAAAGAATATTTGGGGAAATTGTAGGAAAATTAAATCAACAGTTTTTCTAAGACTTAGGTTTGTCTCCATCATCATCATGTAATGGCTAGTTTCATTCTGTATGTTCACTTTACAGGAATCACCCCTAGCCATTATACTTTAATTATAGGTATGCGTTGTCAGAACGGGTTTTCCAGGCTTTTCCCCAAGACAGAAAATTCCTATCTGTTGCAATCAGACGCAGTTAAAGAGGAGAAGGTTAAAAACACTGAAGTGTTTATAAAAGAAGCCATTAAACACTTATGTTGGGGTACTTAAAGTGAAGGAAACATCCAGGACGGCGCCCAAACTAGCAGGAACATACTTGACTAATGTATGATGCATAAGTAAATACCGCTCTGCTGCTATCATCCTACACACGCACACACATCCGCACAGACAAACGTCACAGTTTACCATTACGCATTCACAATTCTTGCACATCATATTTCAAGCGTATTCTTTTTTTTTTAATTGAAAATTGTGGACAATAAATAAAACAGATTAATAAATAAAAACGAAGCAAAAAATAAGAATGATATCCATTCATCCTCATAAAAAATAAAATAAAAAGAAACCACACTGTGGCTCTTGAGATTATTTCTTAGTGCAGTGTTACTGTACCCAAGATCAATTCCCATCGCTGTTCAATCATGCCCCCCCTCACCCATCCATCCTCGTTTACGAGTCCCTGCATATAAATTATTCACAATTTTCCTGTCATAGTACCATTAGGCTCATCTAACTACTATATGCTTAGAAAATCCCCCTCCATCCTTATGATTAGTCCTTGTACACAGTCTGCTGTCCGTGCCCCCTCTCGTCATGCATAATATGTCTCCGTACATGGATCCTCCTCACTCGTCTGTCTCCACCCCCCGCACCAGCCCCATCTTCTTCTGACTGACCCACCCCTGGAGATGACACACCACCAGAGTCCAATAAACCCATGCCTCTATGGCCTGACCCCCGGCCATTCTCATAGATCAGTATGTTTAGGGTTTCTTCAAAAATGCGAGCTTCTGGGAACTCAACCTATGAGGACAAAGCAAACCACAGACAATGATAAGTGAGTGACATACAAATAAGAGATCAAACTTGGAAGCAAATAAATACCAGTGAACCAGTGTATGCATGGTCTTTGCTTACTTTGGTCTGTTTTTTCTCAGTAGCATAAACGATGGAGGTACAGCAAACCTCTGCGATCTTGCGTCCTTCACCATAGAAGGACCAGCAGCAGATTTCATCTCCGAGCACATCTTTAATGAAAAGAACTCTGCCGTTGAAGCGGAGCCCCAGTTTATCGAACAGCTCGATGTTCTTCAGCAAGTTGTCGTCAGAGTTGCTGAAAAAGCAATGAGGGAGTTTTAGAAATTTTATGCACATACTACAAGGATAATTTTAGTCACCCCCATCATGTTAACGTCTCACATTCATTTAGACATGCCACTTCCAAGGTCCTACATAAAATTAATTAACTTAATCCTTGGAATTTATGATTGGTACTCTCATAACATACAAGTCCTAAAAAACCACTCATGTATTATTCACTAGTAGTATTAAGAGGTAAATAAGCACTGGGCAATCGACCCGTGTCCTGAAGTAGAACCTTGGATTACGAGCATAATTCGTTCAGAAAGTGGACTCTTTTTTTTGTTACCTTTATTTAACCAGGCAAGACAGATTAAGAACAGGTTTCTTATTCACAACTGTGGCCTGGCAAATTTGTATTTCAAAACACTCGTAAACCAATAAAAATTTTCCCATAAGAAATAATGAAAACTCTAATTATTCATTCCACAGCCCAAAAAAATAAATACATAAAAAATAATTGAGATGCCCCTATTATGCCATTTTAAAGGTTGCTAATATTGCTTTATGAGTCTCTTAAAACAGGTTTACATGTATGCAAGGTCAAAAAACACTTTAGTTTTCTCCAAAAATAGATTTAATTTTACCCCATTTCTAAATGATTCGTAAACGACTCGTGTGAAGCAGTTCGAAGAATCAGTCTGTCTAAACCCCTCCTTTCCATTAACCCTCACTGCGGTGATGGGTCAGATGGCGTGGTCCTTTATGATTGGTCTACCGCTACAGCGTGTGTCGGAAAACGAAACGCCCATTACCATAACTGAACAGCAGCTCTGAAGACCTGTCAAAACATAGAAAAGATGGCCTCGATTTTACCCTATCAATTAGAGCCAGAGTCTGACGATAAAACGGTTGAAGTGGCACATCGACAAGAAACTGTTTCGCAAGCACGACTGAGTGTTTCTCATTGGTAAATGTCATATGTTAACAAGAGTGTGGTAACTTTAGTTAATTGTAAGATGTGATAGCATCATCAGTGTAATATTTGATTAGGTGCACATGTGGGAACTATATCAGAATTCCAGGCGAATGTGAAAACCTATGCTGCCGCGAAGTAAGACAGGTATAATACGTTTCTGCTATAGATTAATTTTTAAACGCCTCATATAGAGAAATGTGACCCTGGACCACAAAACTAGACATAAGTGTACATCAAAGCAGTCATCAGTAAATTGACGAGTACACAACACAAGATTGGGAATGTACTGCTGAGGTGTTGTTGAAAAAATTTATTTTAGCCACTCATTCTTTGGAGATTCTTTCTTCGGAAGGGGATATAAAATAAATTTACTTTCACAGCGCAGGATACAGCGTCTTCTTGACATGATGTAACATTAATCCACGTGGAAATTGTACTGTTTGTGGGTGGGCAAGTTGTTTGCGACACAGAACGTGGGCGGACATTATGCAGATATGTTACTTAGTGACGTGGATCCGTAACAGAAAAAGATTCGAATTGCCAACGACTAGTTTGGGCGAATGTGAGCCAACTTTTTTTTTTTATAGACAAAAACTTAATTTATCGTGCACTGTCGGCGTCACAACTTGGCAGATAGTTTATATTCACATACAGCTACATGACCCACTGCATGAAAGATCATATTTGAAAACGCATAATAGGGGCACTTTAACACAAAATATAGTGAAAATAAAACAAATTAACCTGCACTTTACAGGGTCACAGTGTTATAGTAAACAGTACACACGTGCACAGATGTTGATTATACCAGTGAGAGACCCAGCAGCAAGACCCAGCAGGGGAGAAGATTACCCACAATTCCGCAGCGTAAGAGAGAGACTGGCTCAGTTGTGATCATGTGACGCTTGGCATCAAAACAAGCAGCGCATGCGTGCTACATGATACTCAGTACTCAGAAACCAAGACTTGTACGTTTTCCAAGTCAAAATTTATTAAAATTCTTTGTTCGTCTTGCGGAACCGCGTTACTCGCAATCTGAGTTTTCACTGTAGTCAGTTTTCAGCTTGATCAGCCATAATCATGCCTGCTCATGGGAAACAGGTGGCATGCATATCAATAGTGCTTCACTCTGATTAATTTATACCGCTTCCTACCAGTATATGATTAGCAAGCCCTAGCAGGTTGGTAACCATCATATCATTTTCAAATGGATTAAAAAAAATTTTATTTGGATATTTTTGAGTGAGAGAAAGTAACTTACAAAGTTGTGCAATCTATAACATGCTGTTTCAAAGAAAACATAAAAAAAATTTTAAAGTTCATGTTTTTCTATGAAGATACCACTGAATTTTCCATTTAAGAAAGGACACAAAACATTTTGTGTACATGGTCACATGTTCTTTAAAATCGGCAGGATCGATATGTCAGACTTGTTTCACACAGCGCAGTGTAACACATTTTCAGGAAAGGGCTTTCTGCCATCTTCTACATACAGTACATGAGCTTCAGCAATTGGTTAGCAATACTCAGGATTCTCGGGAAATTAATAGAAGGCATCCCACCCACCACTTGTAAGCCAAGGGTTCTCGAAAGTAAACACCTCTATGACATAACTTATGCGTTTCCAGCCTCAGTAGCATTTAGCATATAGCATAAAGGGGTTAATTGTATATGTGCTGACAGTACCTGGTATAGGAATATTTATTGTTCCCTCTATTATTCTGCAACTTCACCACAGGCTGAAACAGATTTAAAACAAATTTCAGATTTCCGAAATAATTCAGCAAGATTACTTCACAAGCACTTCTCAGTGGATGCCTGTGTTTACAGAATGCCAAACATTTTTTTTTCACCTTCTTGCAGGTGGCGATCATCTGCTGCTCCTCCTTGGCAGAGGTGATCATGGGGATGCGACAGCCTCCCTCATAGATCTCACTGCGTTTCTACAGGTTGAAAAAAAGTATTTACACCTTAAAAGAGACATCCTAATATCTGTTAACAAAAAGAGAACTGCTGTAAGACAAGTGAAAAAAAATATGTATGACTATTTTACCAGCATTTTTTTGCTGAAACAATGGCTGCGGCTTTAGAAACAATTATCACATTAATTTAACACATCTTAATTTTAGAAAGGCATGTTGCCACCTTCCCCACTAACTGAAAGCTTCAACACTGAAACAGTTAACATGAACTGGCATCCAGAGCAGTGAAAAACTTCTGCACACCACCAAAGTGGAATTTTTTATTGAGAAATATTTATTTCAATTAATCTTAGCTTAAATGGTATTGCATGTAGACAATATGGACAAAAATATGTGAACACCTGACCATCACACCCATATGTGCCCGTTCCAAAACCAACACAGAATTGTTTTCTCCCAACGCTTTGCTGCTCCCACTCTTTTTTAACCTTGCAAAACCATGTGTTCATGAACCAGAACCATGCACAAGGGCATTGTGTTTGTCTCTTATTTGAAGCAAAAGGAAATCTTAATGCCACAGCAAACAAAAACACTGAAGACATTGTGTGTACACAACTAACCAGAAACAGTTTGAAAATAGCTAATATGTGGGTGTGACAGTCAAGTGTCTTCAAACCTTTGGATGTATAATATGCACAATGTCAACACAATGTGAATCACACAATTCAAATGTTCCTTGAGCACACATAACGTCATCCCGATCACGCTATTCACCACGTATGTCAGCTCATGCTGCCTGTATCTATTTTACAATATTTGATTAGAGCATTGATGTACGATTGTGCAAGGAGGCTGACCTGCAGTGTGGAAAGGCAGTGCTGGATGAGACCCTGCACTCTGTAGTACTGTGCCTCCTTCAGTACCTCTTCCAGCTCCCTCTGGCTCTCAGGAAGTGGCACTGTGCCATCGCGTAGGAAGTTCAACACCACAGGGAAATGACGTCCACACCTGTCCAACACGACCCAGCCTGGAGACAGAGAAGATGCTCCAAGATGAAACTCTAAGCTAAATACTTGCTACACAGTGCATAGCCGTAACCCATAAAACAGTCGTTGTCTTTAGCCCAAGAATGAGGGTCAAAATGTTCTAGGTATCTTTAAAAAAAGCTCAGTCACATATTAATTGGCGTAAGTTCAAAACTAAGCTGCAATTCCACAAAGATTCATCCAGCAATTGACAGAGACATGAGCTAATATGTAGTGGCTCTCATAAATATACAGTTAATTCACTACTGATTAATATCATTATTAATACCTAAATGGAAACATAATTGGCACCCTTGGCATATCATAGAAAAAAAAATCTGGCTTAATCTCACATTGCCCATCACTCTCACTCATTCTCTATACCGCTTCTCCTCTGCAGGGTCACAAATGTTATAAGGAATGGGCTACATTTAATTAATCATTAAACTTAAAATAATTTTTAAAATAAAATAAATACGTATATTTAATAAAAAAGGTTTAAAATAATTTAATGATTAACTTAATGTAGCCAATTCCTTATAATATTAATTTACATTTAAAAAAACAAGTGCAGCATTTAAACAATACAAAATAACTTTCAATTAATTAAAACTCATAATAAATTTTAATACAACAGTTAACATTCAACTGAGCATCACATACAATATCTCTTTTATAATTATTTTTAAACAACTTAGCAAATAATTCTCTCCTCCCACACAGGATGAAAATGTGTAAATATTTCAGAGTGCAAGTTATGTAGGATTATGAAAAGGGGTGACGTTTTACCTTCTCAAATACATCCAAAGTCTCAAACAGTTAACTTGACAGTGACATTTTTTAACTAATTTGCGATCGTGGTGTTTTGAGACTTGTGTAAATTTTAATGAGTGGGTTTGAGATTAATTGGATTAATCTCAGTTTGAAGAAAAAGGCAGATTGATTCACTTTTACTAATTATGAAATGCTATGAAAAATGGGCTTCTGTTGTGCCACTCAGAAGCTTCTGCGCTCGGTAAAGAATAGGTTATATTTGAGGCTGATCTGCCCAACACCGGTCATGGCCAGTCAAACTGAAAACCAGTCTATTCTGGTCACTGGCTGATTAACCGGTTCATCTCCATTGTAAATGTATTTATTAATTTTTATATCATTTTTATCATTTTTTAGTCATTACTTTGTAATTTTTACATAGAAATGTTTAGATGAAACAAAATGTGAGATTGAGTTTCTCTTACAACCCTGTCGGTATAAAGCTACCTCTACTTTAGGAACCCCTGCTTTAACTGCAGTACACACCTTCTAGGAAAACAGAACCAAACCTTATCACAATGACCACAAGTTACACACTGGCTCACCCTCTAAATCGATGGTCACCTCCATACTGCCGTCACATATCCTTCTGAGAAGGCTGTCCTCTTTGCTGAGGGTCTGGACTGTGGTGTAATGCAGGGATCCACCAACGTTCAGCTTCACATACTTACTGCCAGCCAGACCTGGTCCTACCTTCTTCTCTACGCCATGGCTGGGGGTTGGAGGGGCATGACTGGTCTCCGGCACCACGTTCCCATCAGAAGCTTCAGCAGACATCAGGAAAAAGCAGTTCTACCCTTGGAATGCTCTGCCTACAGATTAAACATAATGGATCAGAAAGATAGCACCAGCACTATGAAAACCAGCTACAGTTTTAACAAGAAAAAAACCTTAGCCAATACCAGCGTTGTATGGGCAGTGAGGTTAATCATCGTCGCATTAGGGATCATAAATAAGACGCACAAAAGACGTCAACGCCCAGGATAAACCACAATAAAATTCAGACACAATGACTCATTCTGGTGCTATTCTTAGTAGTCTTGAGATAGATATAAAACCACCAGCAGCTCTGGGGTAAAATACACACAACCACTCTGCAATCAGGATCATTAGTTAGCTAGCTAGCTATCATTTAGACTTGAAATGTAATACCTCTTTCCTCTTTGAAAAGGAATCGGGTCAATCAGTACGGGTGGCGAGACAGTGACATCTCACAAGCCAACGAGCTAGCTAGCTAATCCCAGGATAAATTACACCACATCAACGTTACTTATTTATGTACAGCCCACTCTTTCTGAAGATACACAACATAAGCAAGCATTAGAAACAACACCGAAACCATAATTATCTAGCAAACACACACAATTTAAATCATGCTAGATTACTTTCATTCTCTGGCTAATGTTGTGGATGTTGATGGATGTGTCATGGCGGAACTAACTGCTTACCGAGCTGCGTGTCGAAGTAAGCGCCCTGAAGCTCTAACACAGCAAAACAATAAATAGTTTGCATTTATTTCCCTCCATGAAACGCAATTTTCCAAATTTTGGTCTTTTTAATTTTGTTTTTGCGTCAGCGTTCAAGCATTACTCGCTTCCTCTTGAGTACTTTCCATGGGTCAGGAAACTCGTCAGGCGATTGGTCAAAACGCACGTCTGTCACTTGTCATGTGGTGCCGCCTTTCACCATGTATAGAAGCACGCGCAGTAACTACGTACAAGGCAACGTACTGCCGTACTAAACAGTATGCTATGAAAATAGTGTATATGGTAGCTGGGAAGCCTCAAAGCTGCGTGTATTAGGCATACTTTGTAGTACGGTAGGACGCACATTGGACATCGCCTGAACATGCACGTGCACGCTATTGGGGCCTGATTTCCACCAATCATGACAGCTGATTTATGTAGGTCACTGTTTTGTTTTTGTTCCGGGAGTTTAAAGCAGTATTGTGAATATGAAACCGTATTAAAATCTAATGCCTATTTAATTAATTTTTATTCTTATAATAAGTAAAATAGCGTAAGATAATTAATTCATTCCTTTTCCATACTGGTCACTGGTGGCTCACTGGTGGGTTTCTTGCCTACCACGAGGAAGACCTGTGTTCAGTTAAATTTAATCAGTAATTAATTAATTAAAAATCTTATAATAAATAAGATGACACACCCAATGCCCAACCTCCAGCCACTGGATTCTGGGCTGGTCCCAAGCACTGATAAAATGGGAGGGTTGCGTCTGAAAGGGCATTCAATGTTAAATCTGTGCCAAGTTGTTGTGCAGATTGGATCGTCTGCTGTGGCGACCCCTTGATCAGGGCAGCCAAAAGACTAATGACAACAACGTTCATCTTTTATACTGCTTATCCTGTGCACAACAGGGTTGCAGGGGACTGGAGTCTAAACCATGAAACAGGGCATTATGCAGGGTACAGCCTGATGCTAATCCATCTTAGGGAACACACACACAGGTGATGTGGAAACACCAGTTAACCTAATCTGTATGTCTTTGGATTGTATGCCCCAACAAGCCTACTGTACCTAGTGAAAACCCAAGAAGCACGGGGAGAATGTGTGAACTCCATGCACACAGACATGAGGCAGGAATTGAACCTTTGACCCTGGAGGCACGAGGCTGCAGTGCTAACCGCTGCACTCTGAGATAATAATCCAAACCTCACAGTCAGGGGGTCAATAATGGGTTACAGATTATTCATGTGTCAGGGACATGAAAAGGCCTTTGACGGATCTTCATTTTGTATTATAAGTAAAAACACACCGTCATCTAAAGGCCCCAGTAAAACTTGTCATCAAAGACCGTGACCCTGCTTGTATTATTATGCAAGTGGTCAGAACACTTTGTAATCACATTATTACATTTATTATATGAATTATTATTATATAATATATTATATAACAATTAATATGTAAATAAAATGAATAGAAATGCTTTTTGGAATTGCAATCCACTCTAGAGAAAACTGGTCTAAAGACTGGACTTCAAGAATGTTATTATAGAATTTCCTGCCAGAAAGAAATTTTCAAAATGACTAATGTCTGGCCTGAGTGTCAGTATATTTTATAATCATATTTCACAGTAAAAGGTAATTTAATTTTGTATCAATAATAGGTCACTAACAGCTTGGACACCCAGAATCTGACAGGGATACCAGCCCAAACAGGCCTTAGTGCACATAAAGTATACTGTACATTAACACATCTAGTGGCAATTTATAAGAAAGGATATAGGATTATAATATATTATTACTTATAGTAGAATTATGTTTATATGGAATGGATAAAATTTCACTAGCAGTTCTATAAGCAGTGTTTTACCTGTTTTCCATCTGAGTAAATGACTTTGTAAGACAATCATTAACTTTAGCAAAAGCAAATGTTGTAAACCATGTATGTTATACTGTATTTTATATTTATGACCATGGCTATTCACGACAAAAATAAGACAAGCCTTCACCATCCAAGAGACCTTTATTTATTCTTAAATCTTAGCAAATAAATTATGCCTTCATGACAATATATTATGTTGATTAATAAATAATATGAACAATTGAATATTAGTAATACTTCAATGCAACCGAGTCCACAGCTAGACTCCAAGTATGGCACAGTGGAAGAGACAAAAATTCACCGCTTAATAGTAACAACAAACCATGATTCAATTAAAAAATAACATTATAAAAAGCAGTTCAGTTTGATACTGCGATCACAGCAAGCAGCTGATTTTTTTTCTTTATATTTTTGTCAACATAGTGCATATGCAACAACATCAACTCTGATAAACAATGATAGTAAGGATAATTGTTTGAATGAATCCTAAGCTGAAGCAATAAAATATACAATCGTTGCGTGCCCTAAGCATGAAAGACATTCCACCCCTTTAATCCCATAGTCATTCAACATTAAGCAGAAAGAGATTTATAAGAAACAGCAAAGAACATTATGAAACGCTGGCATTATTGGTCATTATTACATTATAAATGTAGGAAATACTATGGCAACTTGTGAAACATGGTTCTGACGTCACATTATGGGATGTCAATATGGCACTGGATCGTTGGCACTGGATCAGTTTCGTATACATCGGTTTTGTATACATAATATCTAATCAAAATATTTACATTCAACATATTGTGTTTTTTCATGTGTGTGTGTACAGGAGTATGAGTATAGTGGTATCATGTTTTTGTTCACGTGTTATGTGTGTTTGTGTGTGCTCCTGTCTTTTGTATTATTCACTCCCCATGTGAAAAAGTTCTCTCTCGCTCTCCCTCTCTCTCTCTCTCTCTTTCACACCCCACAAGTTGCTGACTCACCGTTGTACTCATACCCTTTTGAGCCTCATTCTCAGCATCACTACCTTGATCGCTTTTAAGTCCCTAAGGCACCTAAAACATATCTAATCATGAGAAACCATACACTCACGCTTAATCCTTTTAACTAGGGATGCACCGATACCACATTTTGTCAGTACCTCCATTTGGAATTCCATTTGCTAATACAGAGTACCGATACCTCTGTTTCAAAGTACAACATGAACAGAACTTTTTTGGAATTTCCCATGTCATCAAACACGCCTGCTATGGCCTTGCTAGCGCATGCACCTAGAACCTGCTTTGCATGTAGAGTGACTCTTTGCGGAGTAACGTCCTCATTAATCCACTGCGCAGTTAAACTGATGATAAACACTGGACCGGACTATCAGTGATGAAATGTCCAGCAACAAGCTGGTGATGTGCTATTTTTTTGGTAAGTGAAACAGCTTTAAAAGCTCTAGGGATTATTTTTTTGGTAAGGAAAAAAAATTACTACATGCAATTGTGCTTACCGAAAAATCCATATATATTACAAATTTATCTTAATGTAAAAACCTTTTTCGGGGGTAGGGCAGAAAACTATAAAAAAAAATTAACGGTCTCTTTAGGGACTGTCAGTACCATGTCAAATGCTCACAAATAATGATGTCAGATCAATGAGTTTCATTTCATGCACCTATGCATATAAGCAAATTTTCATGCCTGACGTGATTATTTTTTCTGAGCTTCTTATATGATTTTTGTATATCAAACATAATAAATATTTTGTCAGCGAGTCAGGTTAGAAAAACTAGACTAGACTAGAATAAAGAGAGAAGCACTTAGTCTTACTTGTAATCTTATATCTTGCAAGCTTAATCTTACTTGCACTTGCTGACAATAAACTTAGAGGGGAGAAAACCCAAACCCATGATTGCTGTTCCTGCAGTGCACTTTTTTTTTTTTTTTTGCATCCATCCATATAGGAACCTCTGCAGTCCAACTAGAGACCGTGAAGGCCAATAAAGACATTCACACACTACGGGCAAATTGGAAATGCTAATTAGCCTACTCTATATGTTTTCGAATTGTAGGGGAAAACCAAAGAACCAGTGGGAAACCAACCAAGCACAGGGAGAACAAGCAAACACTATGCACGTTCAAACCTCAAAACCAGGACCTGGAGGTGCAAGGCGACAGTGCTAACCATTAAGCCACTGTGCTGCCAGTTTATTTTACCACCACAAAAATAGTTCCACTTTATTCTCTCAACGAAGGCGTTAACAACATTGTCACCCGCTTTGACTAGCTTTGGAGGACGAGGGGCTGCACATAGCTGCTGTGGTGAACTGGTATCGGTCCCATAGTATCAGAACAATTTCACCAATACATTAGCGTAGTATCAGACGTATACCTGATACTGGTATTGGTATTGGTGCATCTCTACTTTTTACTATTTAACAGTCTCTTCTTTCTCAACACACAACACACACACACACACACACACACACACACTGACACCGACACACGCACACTGTTACATGAGTCAGCAACGAGCAAGAGAGATACTGAAAATAGAGTGAAAAAAAGGAACGGTATAGTTGTTAAAGGACTGCAAGTGAGAGACAGACATAATATCCTTCATTCATTTTCTTTTCCATTCTTAGGTTTTGATTTCTTTCTTGTATGTTGCTTCAGATGGACACCTCGTACTCCCTTGTGTCCTACGGAGAAACAGAACAAACAGACAGATCCACATGATTCCTTCAATCAGAAGGAATTATACAGAAAAACGTATCATCTAAGTGCCTACAAAAATGTTCTTGTGAATTTACAGTGAGTGGTTTGGAGATGTTCGACCAACTTTATAGAAAGAAATAGAAAAAATGACTAAATTATTTGTAAAAAATCCCTCGCGTTCAATATACTGTACTGTAATTATATTAGAATGTTTCTTTAGATGTCAGACATACATTCTTAAGACATGTCAGATTAATTCATATGTACTATTGATTAGCCTGATTCCCTTATTACTGTATATATTTGTTCACTGTTAACAGAAATGTTTTTTTTCTCTTAATGGTAATAGGCTAGCTGACTTAAAACAGAGTCTTGAAACAGAAGCGTATTAATTGACAAATTAATATATTTATTACCCCAGTCAATTAGGAGTGACATTTTCAACTATTTATAACTCAAGTTTTCCACTAGGTGGCTCTGTCATAGCCCAGGTTTAATTCCCAGAAACTGGCTCCAGGGCATCCATAAGACTTCTCCCAAGCCCGGATAAAATGGAGGAGTTAGGTCGGGAAGGGCATTCAGCTGTGCCATATTGTATGTGAATCGAATGGTTCACTGTGATTATCTTGCTATTAGCCATTCATCCATTTATCCATTACCTCCAAAGCTTATCCTGTGTAGAGTCGAATGGGGTCTAACCCCGAGCCAGGGAGCCCAGGGCACAAGGCAGGGTGTATTATGGATGGGGTGCCAATCCATAACAGGGCACGAGCACACAAGCACACACTACAGGATCACTGAATATCATCTTACATTTCAGTGGTTAGCATTTGGCAATAATTACACTAATGAAATATTGATGTATCTCAGTGAGCGTCACATCCTATTAACAATTCTAAGCGTTATTATATTTTAGTAAAATGTAATTAATAAAAAAAAATTCTTATATGTTTCAAGAAAATCTTATTCACAGGCTATAATCACTCTACAGAGATTTTCACCATAAAAAGAACATAACTGCATTTTTCCTGTCACGTAACATCAGTCGACAAAGTAATCTCATTCTCTCCAGTAAGCATTTGTGTAATGTCCACTCAATTATGTTCAATGATGTTTGCCTGCAGTGTTTCTATCGACTTGGCTGGATTGGATTTGATGGAAATGTCTTACCCCTGCTTCATACAGTGGGTTATTAAAGTCAGACTCCACTGTGATGGGACTGTAAGAGTGGGTGTGTGAGAGGGACTTCCAAAATAGCGGCTTCCACTGCAACCTACACACACTGAAGGAAAAAGAAAGATAGAGAAAGAGAATTCACATGTACAATCCTACCTGCATACAATGAATAACTTTAGGATTACCACATAATTATAAGGATTTCCAACACAGTATAATAAAAGTTTCGGTTACAATCTAGAATAAATGGATACCAGTCTCAAAAGATCAGATGTTGAGCTGAGGTTAGTTATATAAGTCGAAACCTCTAGATTTGCTGTGTCATCAAGAAATGTGGCCAAGAAACACCCTAATTTACAGAAAGAGGCAATTTGTCTGACATGAAAGTTGAACGGGGATATTTTACTGTAGGCTGCCAACAAACACTGAGGAATAACTTGTGCACTTAATACTAAATGCAGTTGGTGTTTCTTGAAGGGAGAATTGAAGCAGCTAGTCAAGAAGTAAGCAAGAGCATTATTCCACCTTAAAGAAATGGGAAAAGATTTGGGGATTTCACAAGTGTGAAACAAACTATTAAAAGAGATGATAGTGAGGTAGACATGTGCAAAGCAGACATTTTTAATGATTTGATTTTGCCCAGAATGTGTCTTTTGAAAAAAATTATTACTGAACAAAATAATAATAATAATAATAATAATAATAATAATAAGTAGTAGTAGTAGTAGTAGTTACAAAGGACAACTTTATACACTTACTTAGTGTAGTACATGTATATTCCAGCAATCAAAAGGATGACCAGGATGATTGGCAGGATGATGGCCAATGCAATGTTCTCACTCAGCATTTGGTGGGAGGCCTCTAATGACTGAGAGACTAAACAGAAGCAAGAGAACCGTAAATGGACAGTAAAAATATAAGGTCGCACTATTCTGGGTTATCCTTGCTTATGCCAGTGTTCATAACTAAAATTTCTACAAAAAATTAAATATCTAGATTAGAATTGGACATCCTTACATTGTAGAATTAATCCTGATCTTGCAATTATAGCACTAGTGTGCAAGCAGGGCTTGTAGGATGACTTTCTCACACACACACACACACACACTAAGGGATTGGGAATGACTGCTGTTTGGTTCACGGATTACATAAATTGTCTAAATAACTGATTACATTTTTGAAAAAATAAATAACTGAGTACTTAAATGACGGACCTAACGTGATAGACTACTCGTTACATCAAAAGAGTAATCCAAGTACTCTAACGCGTTACTACAATTACTGTAATGTGTTTCACCCAACACTATTCATCAGTAAATGGAAACAGTATCATGGGTGCCCTAGGCTAGCTCGTCTGGTTCAATTTCACAGAAAAGTCAATGCAGCGCAACTCGCCTGTCAATGCTGGCCATGATACAATGGCACCACAACACTCATTTGCCATGTTGCCATGTGCCATTGTTGGCTGTGCACAGGGCCGAGCAGGCAAACAGCCCAAGACTGATGACCCAGCCTCTAAATGCCCCAGTTCCCAATTCGATTGACCGACCATGAAATGCACCAGACAAACATGTCTGATCCCCCACCCTGTAACCCATAGCACCCAAAGGATCATCTGCCAACACGACAGCACACCCCTATGGAGATGTCCCATGGAGCCATGTGCCGAGGGGTCAGAGCTGCCCAGGCAGCACAAGGTGGTCCTACACCATACCAAGGTTTTGTAATGTTATGGATGATCATGTACAGTATATGATCAGAATTAATTAAGCTTAGGTGCTAGTGTGCAAAGATGCTAGGATGCAAGCATTGCTTATCCAGTGCAAAGTGACGTTACACTCGAGCCTAAAACTACTAATAATTATGAATTAGTTCACTGTACTTTAATTAAGCAAAAAATTTTTTAGATGCAGCAAGTCACTGGAAATTTTTTTATTAAATCAGCAATTTTACTTACAGTACATACAAATAATAATGTTCAATTTATTCTCCTGTGTTTTATCTTCTCATTACATATACTGTACAGTGGTTGCCAAAAGTATTAAGGCAACAAACAGTATGCCATGTACGTATTATAGTTCTCCCTGAGTACAAAGCTGGTGATTTGGCTAATTAGTTCTAGCATATCTAGCTAAAAAGTTGTGCTAATTAACTGAAAACTATGAAGAAACTGTCTGTGTGATACTGTAATGGTATTTAGCTTCTGCAGCCATGACCATGGGTCGTCTTCAGACCTAAACTCAATAGAAAACTGTTGGACAGTGGTAAAGTCTTCTGTACATGGTCTTCAGGAAGCAATCAAGCAGGTATTGATTGAGCGAGTGACATGTGAGTACTGCAAATGTCCAGCAGGATCCAACTGGTTTAAAAAAAATTCATACTAAATATTGTTCTATATAGCAATTTCACTGGAAAAAACTTTGAGAATGTCATTAAAACACTGAATTTTACTTCAGTAATACGCTTAATACGCTTGCCCACAACTGTATTCTTTGTCCTGTACTTGTAAGAAACATTTGTTCCAATACAAGCTACTGTATATGAAGGAATGACAATACAAACCCACTCGACTTGACTTGAATATATATTTTTTAATAATTGTTTATGAGAAAGATTGTTGAGAGTTTGTATTATCCATACTGTATCTAGTTTGGCAAAGCTGTCATGCTTTTTGTTACAGCAAATGTGGTATTGATGTTGCAGTTGCATTACCTTCCAGTTTGTGATCTTCCAACAGCTCCTCATAGGCCACTATAGAAAGTATAAACACCGAGCATTTAATAATGTATTTAATTCGAATGCAACTCATTTGTGTGTTTGTTGGGTCGTCTCTTTATACCTTTGCAGAAAGGGGGTGGACTGTTCCACTGAGAGGGGTGTCCTGGGACACAATTAATGATGACCTCTCCAATCAGCTCATAGCCTTCATAACAGAAAAAGCGCAGGGTCTCCCCTGCTTGGTAACTGTGTTTATACAGCGTTTGGTAACCGTTGTCTGGCACGCCAGGATTTGGGCATGGATCATACTTCACTGCATTTGTGTGGAAAAGAGATGAGAAATACAGTATGTAAAAAGAAACATGCTATTATCTAATTATCAGTGTTTGTATTAAGTCAGAATAAGTCATACAAAGAAAATAATACACATAAAAAATTGATGGCACTTACAAACACACTTGGGGCTACGATCACTCCATTTTGGCATGCCAGTGTCTCTGCCATGGCAGGAGATCTGACTAGGGCCTTCCAGCTGGTAACCTTGATTACAGGTAAAGCGCACCACTGTTCCAACTGCGAAGCCTAATTCTGGGTGAACTGAGCGTGCTCCATTCACCACCTCCCCTGGATCAGGACACTGCTGAACTACAGCGGGAACAAAAGCAGAAAAAACAAGTAGTTATGTTAAATATACACCAAAACAAATGACACAGTCATCCATTTTTTTCAATGATACTCCATTTATGCAAATACGCCACAAGATCATTCATTCTCTCATTCATCTTCAACATGAATTTTCACTTGTCCATCTTGTCCATCCTTAACAACCTCGGCTTACTTTGGTTTTGGTTAAATTCCTACTTAGAGGAAGGGTCCTATTAGGTGACAATAAGGTGATCCACATCTACAGACTCTCCAGTGGTGTCCCACAAAGTTCAGTCTTTGGTCCTTTTCTATTTTCACTCTATATCCACATTTTGTATAATTTCATCATTTGGTTTTACACAGAAATTCTATGCTGATGACACTTAACTCATCTTTTTCTTTTCTTTCTCAGACACTTATGAATCTTCTGCATGTTTGGCAAACATCTCATCATGCATAACACCATATCACCAGAGACTAAATCCCAGTTAGAATAAGCTGTTTATATTCATTAAGATGAATCCCTACATCAAGATTGTATAATCTCTCTGGAGAACTGTTTTTAGATGTTTTACTTCATATTAAAACAATGACTGGCCATTTTTCTCCACCAAGAGCCTTTAAGATCCTGTCCAGTCTATTTTTGCTCTCAGGACTGGACTGCTGCAACATGGCCTTGCTGATCTATCCTGTGTGCCATCAAATGGCTGTAACTGATCCAGAATGCAGCTGCTTGATTGTTTTCTCCTCGAGTACATCATATCACTGCTTCTCTACCTCAACTGGTTTCATGTAATGTCCTGGATCAACTTTAACAGATTTTATATACTAGCATGGAAACATGCTAGTATTCAAGTATGCTCCTGATTTTCATACTGATGAAAGTTGTCTTACAATTTATGCCTAAAAGTATTTGGACACTTGCCCATTACACCAAGTGCACCATATGTGCTCCTTCCCTAAACACACTTAAAGCACTGAAAGCACACAACTGTGTATTTTGCATTCTGTATCCATACAATTTCCCGTTATTGAAAATAAGAGGCCCAAATCTGAGCCAGTATAACAATGTCCCTGTGCACAAAAGGAGGTGTGTGAACAAATGATTTGCCAAGGGTGAAGTGGAAGAACTTGAGTGCATTGCAGAGAGCACAGACCTCAACTCCACTGAACACCTTTGAGATGATTTTAGAATGCAGACTAAACCTCAAGCCTCCGCATCTGACATTAGTGCCAGGCCTGACTAATGTTCTTATGACTGAATGAGCCATAGAAACGCCCATAACCCCCCTTCAAAATCTAGCGCAAAGGCCATATAGTGTATGTACAATATAATAATTATATTTTTACACACATTATGCCATAATAATATAGGGCTGCTAGTATGCATATGGTAATACAAGTGTAATGGTTTATGCAAATCTGCTTTGTGACAATGTGTATTGTTAAATGTGCTATATAGATAAATCTAATTGTAAAGATAAACAAATATCTACTGTATGTAATGTACTTAGCAAATACATGAGAATAAAAGAACTAAACTAAGCCTGGTTTATCCCGTCAGGTTATATTGGGAAAAGGCTAACACTCCAACAGGGACTTACTGTATGTTCACCTGTCATTTCTCATCAGCAGAAGTAACTGGTTTAAAACCATGCTTCCTTAATAAATGAAACCATGAAATATTGAATGCATTTGACTTACTTTTCACACAGGTAGGTGGACTGTTGCTCCAGGACAGATCCCACTGACAGGTGATAATGTCAGAGCCCACAATGTCATAACCAGGTTGACACTGATAGGTTATTACACTTCCCCTGACAAGTGAGACGTGGGAAGAGCTACTCCAGCCAAATTCAATTGGTGGCAAAGTGGGGCATGTGTCATTAGGCTCCACCTCTGGAAAATAAATAAAAAAAAGTGAGACTAATCTAATACTGAACATTGAATGAAATGCAAAAGGGTAAAAAAAAAAAAACATTGTATGATTGATGAAAATAATTTTACCTCGATAGTGAATCAAAAAGCCTTGACTCAGAATGAAGGTGGAATCATCTGGGTCACTCTGAAACTGAATGGTGACCTCTGAGCCACCAGACACGACCCGGAACCTTTCCCGTGACCCCAAATATTGACCAATCACATGGGACATTAGGTCATGGCCATCAAATATAGTGAGAATGTCATTGTGACGAATGTTCAAACTTTGGGCGAGACATAAAAGGACATCAATCAGGACATCAATTGGTTAGGTGAATGCGCTGGAATAAAAGTGGATTGAGTTACATGTACACACACTCACATCTGAACATCCAGCTCAATCCGTTTGTCCTCACTGACATGGATCTGCCACACACAGTCTTGCCCTTTGGAGTAGCTCTGTGGCCAATCAGGAGACAGCACGGTTCCTGTTGCATCTGTCAGCTCCCCGCCACATAGAGCTGAATATAAAATAGAGAGATGTGTGAAAGTGTGAAAAAAAACATGAGGGGGACAGGATGCATCATGGAATAAAAAAAATGAAAGAAAATGAACTATTAATATCATAGACATCAAGACTATTAATATCATAGGCATCAAAACATCATGTGTGATTATATAACATGGACATACTAATGTTGATAAAGTCCCCTGTTTTTTCTTTCTTTCTTTCTTTTTGCTATTGTTTGTTTTTTTTTCATTCTTTTTTATTGTTTCTTTTATTTTATTCTTACTAACACACTACCAACTACCTAGGATAACATAGCAACTACCTAACAACATAGCAACCACATGGAAAGCCATAGCAACAAACTAACCAAATCCCCAACAACCCCCTTGAACACCACAGCAACCACCTGGCAACATGTTAACAACCGCATGGAACAATTATTTTTGCTTCTTCTTATTATTTTTCTTCCTTTCTTTTAAACATTTCGTTAAAAATGATTTTAGCATTTTTGCAAGCGGTTTATTAATATGAGGTTGATGTTTAACAGACATTTTTTATTTAAATGCACACTACTTGAAATGTCCCTAAGAGGTTTTCCTTAATGAATGTTATTTGTTAGAATTGTGCAAATAATTTGTGTTGGGTTATACCTTTGCATACAGGCTCACTCTCATTCCAATGAGGGTCACTGGGGTCGACACACTCCATGACCCCGGATCCTTGTTCCATGACAAAACCAGGTGAGCATGAGAAGGTTACCGTTGTACCAATAGGGAAGGCGATGTCGCTGCTGCTAAAATTCCCATGAGGGACATAGGGTTCATAACAGTGCTCACCATCAAATGCTGTGGAGGTAAAACACAATAGACAACCACGGTGCACTAAATCTTTGAATTCAAATAATTATACTCCTCTGACTGTCTGACTTGTGGACCATTAACCTAGGAAGAAACTTCATGGTGCTTAAGACAAACATGAAAAGTGAGGTGAGAAAGACAGTTCTTTTTATGTTCTCTCTCTCTCTCTCTACCTCTTTGTCTCTATTTCTCACCTTCATAGCGAAGTGCCATCAACAGAGGGATGGATGAAGAGTCGGCTGTTAGTTCCAGATACAGGGATGATCCTTCGCTCACTATCCCACGCTCTGGAACATCGTCCAGATCCGAGTCAAAAAGAAGGGGCATGTTAGAATTATTCCCACTGCGGACAATCAGCCTGAAAGAGAAACAGGCACATACACAGGTACAGATCAACATTTAGTGGGATAGTCTTTCAAGATTGCAGAACAACGTGTTATAGAACAACGAGACAGATGAACAGCATAATAAACAAGGATACATAGGAAAAACCAGCACACAAAAAATCTGTAACCTAATTTCACCCACACAAATCCTATTTTACATTTCAAGATCATTAACCAGTTATACGGTAAGCTGTATTATTTACAAAGGAAAATAGGTAATATATTTCATAAAGAAATAATAAAACAGCTTTGCTTCTTGAACCATTTCTTTCATCAATGTCCTAAAATTGCCTTGTATTGTAACATATAGGAATATTGTCATAAAAACTAATACATTGGCTATCAAAACATATGTATGTACACAAATACAGTACACACAAATATATGTATATAAAGAAAATTCCAGCTTGGCTGCTTTAAAATCTGTACAGTATGTGCATGTTAAAACCCATTTCCTGACCAAAGCCTCATATCTGGAAGCATGGCTTAAGGCTAATAGGAGATATTGCCTTTGTAATAAATATTCATGAACATATGTTATGAGACTATAAATAGCTAATCATTATAAAGATTAAGAATTTCCTCCAGAGTCAGCCATTCATTCATCTTCAGTAATTGCTTTATCCGGTATATCTAGGGCCCAGTCTGGGAATATACCCTAAATAGGACGTGTTGATCTTATTGATCAGCCCTATTTCCTAATGGATTTTTGTATGTTTGCCTGCTGTGGTGCAGCTGTCCATTTCAATCATTTGGCACTGGTGAGATTATTTGATTTAGTCACTATAGTATTAGAAAAAATACCAGAATAATAAAGTTCACCTGTCACTGGGTTAATACCCCTAATTCTATTACAGTTCCATGAAAAAGTATTTGCACCTTCCTGATTTTTTTTTTATTTTTTATTCATTTTTTGTGATAACCGGCAATGAGGTCTTAACATAGCTGTGTAGGAATTCCACAAGAATTACAGAAGTCTAGACTTGACTAGGCCACTCTAAAACCCCTTGATTTTGTTTTTCGAGCCATTCAAAGGTGAACTTTCTGGTGTGTTTCAAATCATTGTCCTGCTTCATAACCCATAATGACTCTTACTGTGGAACACTGGAGTCATAAAAGCCCTAGAAATGGCTTGGTAACAAATTACAGACAAACACTGTGTTTCTCATTTGGTTATTAATTTCTTTAAATCTTCTTGCTTTTGTAGATCTTTTAGCGTGCTTCACTATTTAAGTGGTTTCTTGATTCAACAGGGCTGGCAGTAATCAGGCCTGGATATGGCACGTGAAACTTAACTCAGCTCATTCATTCATGATTTAGCAGGGGGGCAATTACTTTTTCACATTGGGCCACCTAGGTTAGGAGATCTTTTTTCCCTTAATAAATAAAATTATAATTCAAAATGGCATTTTTATGTATTTACTCTGGTTATCTTTGTGTAATTTTATAATTTGTTTGATAATCTCAATGATTTAAGTGTGAAAAATATCCAAAAAAACTCAGGAAGGGGCAGATTCTTTGTCATTGTAGTAGTATATTACAGTACAGTAACACAGTTGAGCAAAATGCACTTACATTGTACCATTCTTCTGCACAGCATACATACCAAAGAGCCTCATTACAATACTGTGATCTTTTTCCCTTTTTTTGCTTTTGGGGTAGAGCATATTTATTACTTACTTATCGTTGTCTTCATCCAAAGCCATCCTTTCAAAATGGAGGTGTAGTCTGTGGCCCTCCTTGGCCTCAAGCAACCAGTGACAGCTCAAGTTGCTATTGCTAAGGTTACTGCTGGAGGGAACGGTAGGAGAGAGAATACGGCCCACCGTGGCATTTCTGATCCATCCTCCGCATGACACAGCTTTATATAATGCACACAGACACATACAAAGGCACAAATGTATGTCTATTTTACTGTAAGTGCTACCAGCAAAACAGTACAAAACAGCTGAAGTTAATGATTTTAGAACGCAAGAGATATAAACTATACAGTACTGTATAGTCCCGCAGTTGTAAGTGCATGCTTCAAAACCCCATAAAGACATGGAAATATATTAATGCTAGTGCATTGATAGGTGCACTTTTTGGATTTACGAGAAAACAGAGGATCCATGTCCTGATTGGTTGGATGTTGGTGATATCCATCATAATCTTACCGACTCTTGCTTAAAATATCTACAGGATATTATTAGTTCACATAAAGTGACCTTCAAACATGACGCACAACTCACAAACTCCACCTTAAAGAATGTAACCTCTCCTCACCCATACACTGAGGCTCAGGAGTGCTCCAATGGGGTCGGGTGGAGTTGAGACAAGTGGCGACTTCGTGACCTCTGACCTGAAAGCTGGGGTCACAGTGGAAGTGAGCCTGACCCCCAGGGTGAATGTCAGTCACAGTGACACCACCCCCCTCAGGAGAGAGAGGGAATGGGCAGGAGAGAAGGAATGCTGAAAGTAAGTACATGAACAAAACAGAGTGCAGTCAATGACCAGTCAATAGTCTTGTGGCTAATTAGAAAATAGCAATCCTCTTTAAAAGAGCTACCTTGGTAGTGAAGGGTAAAAATGCCATGATTGGTCTGCTTCAGGCTTCGATAGTGAATCTGCACCTGATTTGTTGTACTACGTATCACCTGTCCTTCAGTGATCATTGTCTCATTGGCTAAAAGCTCAGGTACGGAGCCATCCAGTCCCAGAATAGTCAGAGATTCCTCCTTAGACAAGTTCACTTTCTTCACCTGACACACCAGTAAAGTCAATATTAACTAACATTGTAGAAAGGTTGTTTTAATTGACCTGCTTTAAGTACTGTAAGTATTGGTATCTGCACAGCTAATACATATCTAGCCTAGTGAAAGCTACAGGAACCGGATCATACCTGTATTTCCACCCCATATCCAGGGTATACAGTGATGCTGTATGTGCATTCTAGTGGAGAAAATGGAATTGATGAAGAGAGCTGGTCTGGAGACTCCACTATGCCTTCCATGCCTGTCAGGGTTGCATTACACTGCACTAAAGAGAGAAAAAAGATGGAAGGAAGAAAGAAAGAAAGGAATGTAAATGGTCTGTCCAGGTTTTTAGACATTGAAACATCTTGCACTACCATTGCTTAATACAGGACATACAGTAGTTGAATTAGCAAACTTCCTCTCCAAATAATGACACTGACGGGGCTGACCTACAACATACTTAAAAGCTAAAACTGACATCAGTATAATGTAGACATGTTTTTTTTTTTTTTTAGTCTATATAAATCGTCTAGGATAGTAATAGGCTTCTCAGATATAGGATGCAGTCAGTGTTGTGACGAGTCCAGGAACTCCTCAAGGACCAAGTACACTTAAATTAATGTTATATAAGACAGTCGTCACGGCACAGAACAGTCAGTGCTTTGCTACCTTAGATTTCTTGTTTTGCTACTGTTCAGCAAATAATAATGACACCATTTTAAAGGCAGCTGTGCTTTTCCTTCCCCTTTTTTGGCAGTTTCCCAAAAGCAGACTTTGCTGATCAGCAGGACCTGCAGTTTGCTATAAAATGCAGACATTTTCAGATATGTCCTTCATATTTCCCCCCCCAAAAATACACCTCATATAGTATATAGCAGTTATATAGTACACCTCTTGTATGATTTTCATCTGCAGCGTACAAGCTAATTTCTAATGTATAAATGCCAGACAATAAAAAAATCTTTAATTATATTTAAAAATACCTGGTGTATGAACTGTTGTTATTGTTGTGGTGGTAATCAAAGTTGTTGTGGTCTCTTCCTCTGCTGGTGGTGATGTTACACCACCCCTCCCTCCTAACTGGCCAAACTGGGGGGCAGTTGAAGAAGTCATGGCAGTTGTGAGAACACCTGGTGACATTACTGTGGAGTGAGGTTCAACAGACGGGACAGCCTGAGTCGGGTTAGTGGTTGTGCCTGAGAGTTCAGAAAAAGCAAGCCATGGACACAAAACAAAGATACACAAAACAAAGACACACAGGTGGCTAATGGCACTTCAGTGGTTGTATTAGCAATTCAGTTCTCAGTTCTAGGCTTGGATTGTATTATACTTGGATTTGGCAGTGACAAAACTAGATAAACATGACCGACAAATTTAAAAAATATAAAATGCATATGTAACTTGTGAGTTTACCCTGGTTGAAAAACAAAAAATAAATTTTTGCGCTATTTACTTAACACTTTTCTCATTTAAACTCCTGAAGATACACCATATGTAGTTAAAGTGGACATTGAAAGCTTATTGACCATCCAATTGGGGGAAAAAAACTTGGCAATATTGTTCCCATTTCCTTCAAGCCAAACTCCATAATGTGATCAATGCTTAGCATTTTAATATGCATGAAAGGGCTGTGTGTTTCTTGAAAAAAATCAGTGGGGCAATGTATATAATGTAAAATAAATTATTTTACTGCAGCATAATGCAAAAAATTCAATAGTACTAATGTACTTGATTTTACGTCATGCCTAATTTGTCTTGTTTGGATCAATGTCCATGTCCTTCATAAGCTGAAGTCTCACCTATGGCCAAGATACTTCTTACTCAACAGCGCAGCATGGATCAACTCACCCAGGGGGCGGGGATTAGAAGTCATAGTGGGAGGAGCATCTGAATCTGGAGTGAGAAAGGCTGCACCTGAGAGAGCAAAGAATGCATCATGTTGGGTTGGACACCATCTGACTGATCCAACATTGACTTACTTTTTTATTGATCGGGATGTAAAATGTTATTACCAAACACATGAAACTTAAAACAGTTAAATCTAAAATTGTTTGCACATCCATTAACATGCATTTAAAATATGAATATGAACTACTTACCTGTAGTCATGCAAATGTGCATGAGTGTGACACACAGTGTCACAGCAAGAACTGTGGACACCATGGTGAAGTATGAGAGAAAGCAAGCTGAAAGAGAAAATCAGAAAGAAAGCAAGATTAAATATTTTCCAAAACAATAACGCAACCTTTAGTTACCCCAGGTAGATATGCTTTGGGTAACTATTCTTTATATTCACCCAATATAAACTCTCAACTTAGCAGACCAGAAAAAAGTTGGCCCAGTCTCTGCTGAACAATGTCAGACGATGACTGGGCACAAAATGTGTATAAAGCACCTAGTGATAGCTACCAATGTCTATTTTCTTGCTGCATTAATAGGCAAAGAGGTTTTGACCATTTTTTTACACATCATGTGCAATGTTTGATTGTTTTTTTAATTTGTGGCTGTTAGGATCACTTTATCACACAATGCAAGTCAAATAAGGCAATCAGATCCTAGAATAGGCCACTGGCTGTTTTACATGGTTACTGCCAAAATGTTTATTAAATATTAAACTAAAAAAAAAAAACTGAACTTTAAGCCACACCAAATGTCAGAAAAGTATAAAAGCAACACATAAATGGCTTAAACACATATTTGTAAACATAATGCCCTTTACATATTACCTAAGAAATTTTCCTTTCATACCTCTTAAGAGTCACAGGGGGGCCTGGAGTCTCTCTTACACAGCAAAATTCCCAGTGTTTGCATTAATACCCTACAGTGTTTATATACGTCCAGTTGGACTCATAAAAACTCTGAAAGTGTTAAATTAACAATGGGGGTTTTTATGGAGCTCAGCGCATAAGGCTGGATGAGTGCCAACACAATTCAGATTTGCATGCACACACCAACTCACACAGCCAATCACAATCTACAGGCAATCATTAAATGCCAACCAACCACTGGAGAAACTGTACTATGGGGGGAACTGGTGTCCCCAGATGAAACCCAGAATTCATGCAAACTCCAGGCACACATATTGGAGGCCCAGAGTCAAACCGCCAATCACTTTAAATATCCTAAACACTTATTGAATAAATAAAAACATGAGGCCATTGTTTCTGCATCCTAAATGTAACGGCATGATTTACCAGAACCCATGCCAAACTGTGGTATCTTTACAAAGTCAACTCTGCATCAATAAACTATGCAAGTAAAGGATAACTGTGGAGCTACTACAGTATAAAAGCTGATGTACTGCAAAATTCTGTATGTAAGACCAGCCATGATCTGGAATCAAACATGCAGTAAATAAATAAATGAAAACCACCCCAATCTGGCATCACATAGCGCGGCGCGGATCTCGCCGAGGACATATGGTAAAGATGACACAGGGCCTCCACCTTTTCTTATCTGGCATCAGTGATGTCACCTCCTTGCTGCGATTAGCGATCAGTCGTTACGACTCCTAATAACGACCCTTTGGCTCCTGCAATCTGCCGACGGAGATTAAGATACGGCGCGGGGTCTTGTATAAATTAATGGAGGATTTGAAGAATACTAATTGCACGTATTTAAATAAATAATTAAACAAACAAATAAATATATATAACAGAAGCTGACGGTGGTGTGTGTGTGACGCGCGTGTGTGTGAGAGAGCGAGAGAGAGAGAGAGAGAGAGAGACGCTGCTGACACGGCGGGCATAAACCTCACATCCCTCTCTCTTTATTTATGAGGCTCCCACTTCTCCTTCTCCTGCACCCTGAGATGTGCTTAGAACCCGACCTCCTCCTCCTCCTCCTCCTCCAAAACCTCCTCCTCCTCCATCCTGGCCTTCATTCCTTCTGCAAACATCTCCTTTGCCATCTCGCAAGACGCACCGAACGCATCAGCACCTAAACACTTGCGCGTAAAATAAGGCCTCATCCTGAGAAACGTTCGAATAAAAATGTGGGATGTGCTTGCTCTGAGCTAGACCATGCATCGTTATGCAGGTTGCTGTCAAGCGCAAACACCTCGACTCTGATGCGTTCAAGGCAGCGAAGCGACGAGCAAAAAACACTGACCAGACTGCTCACCTTGTACTACACGTCGTCTCCTTATGTGCTCTTTTTTAAATTTATTTTTGACAAGTCTAACCCTTACTATTAAACAGCTCTTATGTTTTTTTTTTCCCCCTCCTCCTTGTCTGTCTCTCTGTCTCACCAGAAATACCAGAAGAGTCTCTGCGCGGTTTAGATAATCAGCTCGCTCTTGGCGCTCTTAGCATCAATGGGGATGGATGCAGGCTCGCTGGGGATGCCAGCACCTCCACATAACGAATGAAACCATCGGGTTCTCTCACCTTGTCGTTCCTTTCTTCGGTGTTTAATATCCAAAGTCCGAGGGATTGGCGCTTATGTGGGTGGAACGGCCATAAACGTCCCGTGTTGTTTGATGCGTCGATGTGTAGCCCATCTACTGCTTCTATAATAAATCGCGCCACCCGGTGGCGGAACAGTGATATTGCGGTTAATCACCAGCCCCTGTGCGCAGTTTTCTTTCTTTCTTTTTTTTTTTTTTAATAAGGCGCGTAAAGTGCACTCCGTAAAAGCGCACGGAAATGACAGTCCCACTGTACGCTCGGCGCTGCAGCACACACACACACACACACACACTCGCTCTCTCTCTCACACACACACACACTCGCTCACTGGCGGGGAAAACACGGAAGGGGGGAGGCGGAAAGAGCGAGGGGGCAAAGACATACCGAGTGAGCAGCCGAGACGCGGTAAGTCAACACGCCGTGATCAGCCAAACACATAGAGCAATTCCGAACACAAGCAGAGCTCGATGCGCGCGGCGGAGGAATGGACGTTATAGAGCTTCGATGCAGCTTCGCTGGGATGCTTTGCCTCGTTCTGGAGTCAGTCCCGCGCGAGCAACGTGAACACAAACCCGCAGGCGGCTGCAGGAACCATGATTATGCAACAGCACAAGGAGAATAAGCACAAGACCAAGTCATTCTTGTTTTTTGAATTAGACGAATGCGGAAGTGTGAAGCTTCGTGCACGCTGCTTTATTTGCCAGGTTAACATCTGTTCACAAAGATATATCATTTCACAAGTGTTGCTTTACTGCTAGCCAGCCATGCCTGATCCAAACAATGATTTGTACTAAGTGAGCAAAGCCCTGGGGAAGAGTAACATGATTGCACTGGATGTAATATCAGTGCATGGTTGGGTCAGTTCCTGATAACTAGTTCCAACTAGGATCACTAAGAAATCATTGGTCTTTTATTTGCTATACCCTTTCATTTCCCCTGTCCTTCTTCACTTTAAATCAGCCACCCTGTTTTCTCTCCTGTCCGCTTCCTCTCCTCATCCACCCTGTTTAAAAAATGTTCTCGCTTAATAACTGTTGTGATCTGTGTACTGCTTTTTCTCGCTCCAATCATCTGTTCTCCACCACTTTTTTCTGCCAGTGTCTCAGCCTGTTGGCAGGATGTCGTGGTCTCTGGACCTGCTCCCTCTGCCTCCCTGTGTGGAACTAGGTGGGCTTCCTCTGAGTGGCCTTCTGTGGACTCTGCTGCTGCTCTTTCTCTGGTATTGCTACCGTGTCGGCGCTGACCCTCCATCCTGCTCAGCTGGCGCGGCTCACTCCGCTGTATCTCGCTCCTCCAGCTGCTCTTCGACTGAGCCTGGTCATTCTGTCTCCAAACCTTCCCCTGCAATCGCTGTGGAGAGCGGAGAGGAAGAAGAAACAAAGAGTTACCTGGTGCCGGTGTTGAGCCATGCTCCATTCCCTGCTCAAGCGGCAACAGGAAGCAGGAAGTTGTACACATCACTGCAGGAGTATGCCAAGCGTTACAGTTGGGCCGGCATGGGCCGCATCCACAAGGGCCTGCGCATTCAGGTCAGACACATATAGAAAAAAAGATCTGGGTTAGGGGTCAAGTTCCTAAATGATAGAGATGTCAAGGACTAAGTTTGAGACGAGCAGTAAAGCTGAGCAGGAAAGCATGTAGGGTTAGTTTAATTTTTAAAAGTAACATAAAAATATCCCAAAAATATTTTATAGCAACTATGCTTAGGGCTACTGTACAGTTAAACAGAGAAAACAGTGTACTTGTTTATTTTATTTCTTTCTTTACTCTTTATTAATAACACCAGCAGTGTTTTAGGAAGTTTTCAGAACTCCACTATTACAGATTTTTAAACGAAAGCGTGTCAAGGTCAAGTCCTTCTAACTCAACAAGTTAATGTCACCTTATGAATGTGATATCACTCATCTCACTCATCTTCTATACCGCTTTATCCTGTATTCAGGGTCACGGGGGACCTGGAGAATATCCCAGGTGGCTTAGGGCACATGGCAGGGTACACCCTGGACAGGGTGCCAATCTATCACAGGGCACACACACATACACACACTCATACACTAATTCACACACTACGGGCAATTTGGGAATGCCAATTAGTTTAACCTGCATACCTTTGGACTGTGGGAGGAAACCCAAATGTGATATCAGAGTTTAATAAAAAATATATATATTATTTTAAGTTCCAGAAATAAAGTTAGACACCAACATTGCTTCATGTCATGTTGATGTTTTCTACCATTTCATTGTGGTGGAGAAAGAGACATATTCAGTAACTGGCGGTAGGAATAGTTTTCTTGTAAGAAGGTTCTACTTGAAATTTTTTGGAAACGGAAGACTCTCTGTATGGCGTTACAATATACTGTAATTTTAAGTGATCCCCAATCTGGGGAAGGTTTTAGTGTCCCAAAAGAGGACATACTATTTTCTTTTGATTCTTTAAAGCTCATTTTTAAAAGCGCTATACAAATAAAATTGAATTAAATTGAATTAAAAGAGTTTACTTGATTTTTATAGTAACTGATTGACCCTAAACACAAAAGCCCATCTGTAAATACTGGCTGCATTGTATTTTTAAAATTTTACAGTGGAGGATACTTGGTCACGTTCTCACTCATCTTCTATACCGCTTTATCCTATATTCAGGGTCGCGGGGGCCTAGAACCTATCCCAGGAGGCTTAGGGCACAAGGCGGGGTACACCCTGGACAGGGTGCCTATCCATCGCAGAGCACACACACATACACTCACTCACACATTATGGGCAATTTAGAAACGCCAATCAACCTAACCTATATGTCTTTGGACTGTGGGAGAAAACCGGAGTACCCGGAGGAAACCCACCAAGCACTGGGAGAACATGAAAATTCCATGCACACAGAGATGTGAATCGAGCCTGGCCAGGAATCGATCCCGGACCCTGGAGGTGCAAGGCGACCGTGCCAACCACTACACCACCGTGCTGCCCTGTAGGGGATAATAGGAAAAGCAAACTTTGGTTGTGCATAAATGTCAATTACATTCCACTAAACTGTGTTCCTCCAGGACTGGAGTCCATGTCAGAAAATTGAGTGTACTTCTTTTTTTTACACATGACATGCCTTGTATTGAATCTGAACCTTTACTTTTATTCTCTCTCTCTGCTGGATTCCAATTCTTTTTAGACAAGGATGAATGATCGCTCCTCCATTCAAAAGCCCCACCTCTTCTACCTTCCCGATGTTCCCAGCATCCCTTTCTACCCACGGGATGCTCATCGGCATGACATCGAGGTCCTGGAGGCCAGCTATCCTATTATTCTTGCTGAATTCCAGGCTGTTTACCAGAGAGGTATTGACACAAAGCTGGGGTGGACGTACCAAGGACCTAAGGTAATAAAAGGAATATAGTGAAATATAAAGTAAAGTAATGTGATTATACTGTATAGTGTATGGAAAAAATCTAATGCTGTTTTAGTGTGGAGGATTCAAACAATAAACCCTGATGATTTTTTTTTATTATTGAATAACAGTTGTGGACTTAAAATAAAATGTCATCTTTAGCATAACACATCAATCAAGGTACATTTTGAGATCGTCAGGAACTTCCTGGTTCTTTGTTTAAGCCACTGTAGATGTAAGATGTAGATTTTGCAGCAACACTGATCTACTAAATATGTGTTAATTAAGTATATATAATCAAATTATTTATCAAGTAGCATCTCTCACTATCTCTCTCTCTTATTCTTTCTTATTCTCTCTTTCTCTTTGCTTCACTTTCACTCACTTGCTTTCACTTACTGTCACTTACATGCTCACTATCTCAAATCAATATCTGCACCGCACCACTCAAAGGTTTCCTGCTTTGCTTTATCATACATGTACATTCATCAAACATGGCTTAACTGTAGCTTATACAGCCTTTTAATTTTTTTTCTAAAACCTTGTTTCTGTTTTTGTCACTTCTCAGGGTCAGACACTGTTCTCGCTCTACAATGCTGGAGTGTGTGTGGCAAGTAACTGCCGTGCATGTCCATGTACGTACCGTATCCTTCTCTCCCTAAGAACATTCATCAGTAGTAACTCCCTTGGCTCAGCAGGTTTCTGCCTTTTGGGGCCTGGGGCCACACTTGGAGGAACCTATGGGCCCACCAACACACGCCTCCGGTGCCATCTGGGTAAGTATAAGTATATCTAAATAAACACGGCCAGATACTCTACAGAATTGCTAATGCAATAATGATGAAAGAAATAGGAAATCCTTTCTTAGCACATCACACAGGAAAAAAAAATAGGTTATTCAGTATTACAAAAAATCTCTGGAGCTATCTGATTAAATTTTCTGATATTTTATAAAATTATACAGTATATCTATAAAGCACAGGGTACTTTCCTTTCACTAGCACATCCCATGGTATTTTATTCCTTTTCATTTTATAACATTAAAAATCTTTCTCACTCAGTCGACACCGCTTTATCTTGGCAGGGTCACGTGGGGGGGAGGGGGGCGCACAGGGCGGGGTACACCATGAAAGGGGTACCAATACATCGCAAGGCACACACACTACGGGCAATTTGGGAATACCAATTAGTGTAATCTGCATGTCTTTGGACTGTGGGAGGAAACCGGAGGAAACCCACCAAGCACGGGGAGAACACGCTAAACCAGACCCGAGGCGGGAAATCAAGCCCAGACCTGGGAGGTGCAAGCCGACAGCGCTAACCACCAAGCCACCGTACTGCCACATAATAATCTAATAAATAAAAACAATTATGTCTAGAGCATTAAAGATTAAAAATAGTTCAAGCCCCCATCCTGACAACTGTGTAGGAGAATATAAGGCATCAATACAAGCTTTAGTTCTGATTGCTACAAAGATGCGTTCCTTACAGAAAATGTCATAACAACAGCTATGTATGTTTTCACAAATCCCACATGTCCCTCAGGTCTCCAGACTCCTGCACAGTGTGAACTGGTGGTAGGGGGTGAGCCGCAGTGCTGGTCTGAGGGACACTGCCTCCTAGTGGATGACTCTTTTCTGCATACTATCTCCCATAATGGTAAGTGTTGAAATAATTAGTGAAATAAATACCATTGAAGTCACAAAATAATAAGTTGGCAGTAAAGTTTGATTATAAATGCATGGGCATAGACATCAGATCTGTTGAACATCTGACCCAAGTTTTTAATTTCTATTTTTGTACAACAGGTGGCCCTGAAGATGGCCAGAGGGTGATTTTCAGTGTCGATCTGTGGCACCCAAATATTGCCGCAGCAGAAAGACAGGCTTTAGACTACATCTTCAGTCCTGAACAGTAATCAACAACATACCTCCAAGGTCACACACTGATATATGCAGAAATGGAGGCTAACTGCATCTCATTCCATTTTAGCCACTCTAAGCTACGAAAACTTGACGTATCTTTCCATTACGAGATACATTGCCTCTACTGTATGTAACGGCATTGTATTTTCCCCAAAATGCCCTGAAAAAGAAAAATTTTTCTTCCCTCTGAATAGACCCAAGACCAAGCACACATTTCTGTCCGAATAAGCCTCTTTATCCAACGCACTTACAAAACCTGTGAAGATTAAACAAGCTCAGATTTTCAATAATCTTCATATCTCTTTTTGCTTCGTGCCTGTCTTGATAACTCCGATTTCCTGTTGTATCATTTTGTGCCTGATTTGTTAATTTGATCGTGACCTTTTTTCTGATACATATATATATATATATATAAACTGTGATTCAAGCTATTCTGTCAGTACTGTATGTATAATATATTTATGTCTATACTGAAGACGGTGTTTTATCATATGGAGTTTTATTTTCATGATGAATTTTATTTTCAGACACATTCTGTGAAGCACACAGTGAAAAACAAGTATTTGATCCGACTGCATGCATGTGTTGTGAAGCCTGACTGTACAGCCAGTGTGATGAATCGGAACCATCTCCCTTGCAAGGCAAACATGTAATCAACTAAAGGTGTATTCTTCAAATAAAGATTTTTTGCCAGATCTAAAATGTTCACAGTGCTAAAGTTGTTTTTAAACATATAACTCATCTCACAGACATGTATGTGACACCTAACTGTTTGGATGTTCATCTGTTTCTCTCAGCGGGGAGATTGACAGCTGCCAGAATGTGGTCTTAGTTCCAACATCATATCTGAGTGTTCAAAATGAAATGAGGATTTTGGTCATTTTTACACCATATTCATAATTGTTTAGAATATTTGCTAAAGCTTTCAGGCTAAAAGGTTATGAAACACGTTTTTAGCTTCTTTTTTCAGCTAGCAAAAAAATGAGCTATGAAAGAATGTATTATTTATATTGCACATAATCGTATAGCCCACTAGATGTTCATATGAATTGAATTAGTTTTACTTGCACATAAGCGTGTATTACAAATGTACAACACAATCTGTTGAATTTTGTAATGAGCTAAATGTTTTACGTGCGAACATGAAGTACGCGGAATGAAGACGTGAGATCACGTTTATTAAGTTGATTTCAGTTGCGCACTTATAAGCGCATATAAAAAAAATTTACAGGGCCATCTGTTAATTTTGAGATGAACTAATGATCAAAATGTTTATGATATAAAGGATTTTTCCAGTTAAGTAGAGTTATTTTTTCTCAAATATCTTTGATGTACAGACATGCCAACTTTACAGTTTAATTATATGTATATAATAGGATTTTTGAGAGAAACATCTGTACTATTTGCTGTTAATGCTAGTTAGTTGCTCATTATGTGCTAACCTGACAGAATTATTTAAATGCTTATAATATTTATTAAGTGCAGAAAACAACAACACTGTACACAGGGAGGAGGTTTGGAATCTGACAGTATGGTGCACCAGTAATAACTTGCCTTCAATTCCAAAAAGAACAAAAAGAGTATAGTGATTCCAGGACTACCAAGAAGACCACACACACAGGCCTGTCTACTTCTACTTAGACTGTGGAGAGAACTTCAGGTTCCTCCGATTCACCATGACAGAGGACCTCTCCTGGGCTGAAAATTGGAATTGATCCGAGCTCTCCTAAAATCTGCCGATAAACTTTTACAGATGCACTATACAGAGATCATCCTAAGAAACTGCATGGCAGCCTGGTACAGAAGCTGTGCCAAGGCCTCCAGCGTGTTGTGAAAACAGCACAGGATGTTGTTGGCATAGAGATACCATCACTAGAACATCTTTACAGCACTCACTGTGTGAGGTGGGCTAAGAATATAACACCACGGACACCAACTGGTTATGCTCCTCCCATCAATCAGGTGCTTTAGGACAATCCGCCCATGCACAAATAAAATAAAAAACAGCTTCTTCCCAAAAGATGTGGCAACACTGAACACAAATCTGTTAAGGCTGGTGTACTGCTATCTTTGGAATACAGGCAATATTTATTTATTTATTTATTTATTTATTCATATGTAACATGTTCTTTCCTTCCTTCCTTCATTCCTTCCGTACCTATTTACTTACGTGCTTACTTATTTAATTACCTAATAACATGGTATTAGCAATAGTTAATTTTATTTCGTTTCAATCCCTGATTATATGCAACATTTCTTAATCAACCTTACAAGTTATTTAACACTCCAATACACCATATCATTTCTTTACTTTTAATTTTTTTATTTTTTACTTATATTGCTTGGTTATGTACTTTTTATTACTGGTATTTTATATTTATTTTTGGACATATGTGCAGGACTTAAAACACATAAAACATAAAATACACCATCAGAAGTTGAAAAAATTGCACTTTATAGTATAGTTTGTGAATCTTGAATCTTGACTCCTGAACCATGTGGTAACCTGACCAGCTTTCTGAGAGGAAATTAGCTAGCATAAACTTAAACTGACAGGGTTTCTTTGAAAAGTTATTTTATTCAGTCATATTCATGCATATTCAATATCTTTGTTGCTATTCTGTTTAGATGTAGGCTATAGTACTGAATCTCACTTGGAAGGATAGAGAGCTTGAGAGCTTGACCATCATTATATTATTCAATTTCCAGTGCATGAACCACTTAATCATCTTGAGCTACTACTGTAATCAGCACAGATAATCTGGCTCAGTATGCCATTGGCCTTCACTGTCTCATTGTCTCATTTCTACTGCTTTCACTGAGTTAGTTATACACTATGTACACAATACATATGTATTAGAGTACGGTGCACACGTATTGAGCCACCTATTATCTCTTCATCTTTAAGCACAAATAGCCAGACTTCCTTGTATTTGTATGTAGTATTAAAGACCAGTTCTCCAGGCGTCCTGAAACACTTTTTGGCCTCCATTTTTGACAAAGTCTTGGATCACATTCTCAGTCCAGTCCAGTCCCAGTACCTGAGCAGTTTCAGAGAATTGTTTTAGGTTTGTTAAGTCACACAGAAACCTATGAAACATTTAAGCATTAAAAAACATCTAACTTAAGGCATGAACCAGTGAGAAACTGGTGCAGATGATGACAGATGATAAAGCTGGTGATTAGTATACTGGTGATGCTGAATGCTGAGTGGTTGGAACAGAGGAGAGCGGAAATGAGGTTGCTGCTGAGGTGTTACATGAACACATGGTGTAGTGGTTAGCATTGTCGCCTTGCACCTCCAGGGTCCGGGCTCGATTCCCGTCTCTGTGTGCATGGAGTTTGCATGTTCTCCCCATGCTTGGTGGGTTTCCTCCGGGTACTCTGGTTTCCTCCCACAGTCCAAAGATATGCAGGTTAGGCTAATTGGCGTTCCCAAATTGCCCGTAGTGTGTGTATCTGTGTGTCCTGCGATGGATTGGCACCCTGTCCAGGGTGTACCCTGCCTTATGCCCTAAGCCTCCTGGGATAGGCTTCAGGTCCCTGCGACCCGGAATACAGGTTAAAGCGTTATAGAAAATGAGTGAGTGAGTGAGTCATTTCATATGAAGAAATGAGGGGTGGCTCAAGACTTTAGCAACTTATACATCTCTACTATTCAATACTGTAACAATTCAACTGTTCTGTTTTTAATGCAACTGTTTATTTTTGCTATACTTGGCTACACTGGAAAGTACTAAAGTTGATAAGTTGAAAGTACCAAACGCTCTTCCTTGTTTTTCCTTGTTTCTCTGAGGATCCTTGGCATAGTTGCCAATACACTGCCAACAGTGCTAAACAGAGTTTTGTATTTGACCTGCACACAAGAACTGTGCGATTTATCACTTGGCTGACACTCACTGAGCATTTGGCAGTAATGTGATCAGGGTGCCGTAATTCCAATGTCACATCTCTGCTTGCATTAAGTGCTCTGTAATTACTGGGATCTCTTATAAAGACAAAAAAAAAATCCCTAAAGCTTGCTGGGTAGGCCTATTAAGAGCTATATAATACAGATTTTGAGTTATTCAAACGAACAAAAAAATATATACAAATTACACAGGTGTGTTATTTTGTGTCAAACATGTTTGTTAAAATCAATTTTAACTATAATACATTTTATATTACTGTATAACAAGAAGCTTTATTTTATCTGCATAATATTGGTTTCTGACAGAAAACAACCTTAAAGGCAAAAACCCATCATCAATGATTTATTCATTTATTCATTTTCCATCCTGTATCCTATATAGGATGATTAAGGGCCTGGGGTATATCCCAGAAAACACAGGGCATGAAGCAGGAAAAACTATAGATAGGTTTACAACCTATCATAGTACAAAAGTACACCCCTCATACATACATACATACATACATAAACGGCAATTTGGACATCAATCACTGCATGTCTTTGGCCTGTGGGAGGAAACCAAAGCACCTGGAGGAAACCCAAACAGCCTGAAAGAACATCTGTGATCTATGAGCTCTGCCCAGAAAAAGCTTAGCCATTGTTAATATATCAAGAATGGGTTACCTGACATCAATGTAACCTTGCAGCTAAGGAGAATGGACTGGAATAGGCACGCGTGGGCAACTGACAACTTCGCTGTACTAGTCACTAGTCAACCATATCGGAATCTTCCACATGTACATGATGTGACTGAGCGGGAACTAGAAGCATAATTCAATTAGTTTATTACATGTAATTCAGTCATCACATGGATACTTTCTGGGTAGACCTCATACTTCCATATTTTACAATGGAAAAAAAATCATTCATTAATTTATCAATCAGCCTATTTAAGGGCAAAAGTTCCATGTACAGTGTGTTGAACAAAAATAAAAAATGGTAAACAATGGTTAAAAATTGGTATGTTTTGTACAATATACACATATACACATATTGTGATCTTTTTTTCTTTTTAAAAAATAAAATAGCTGTAAAATCTGCATGAGGCGAGAATCATTTTGGGGATGTGTGGAGGTTTATATTCTTTTTTCAAACACACCTTCTGAAGTTGTGACTGGCCAACAGATTTTTGATTTCATCTGACAACAACACACAATTTCAGAAATTTCAGTAATACAGTAATAAGCTAATTTCATGCATTACTTTATAGTCTGTTCTAAAAAAAATGTAATCAAAAAAATGTTATAGTGGGATCAAATGATGAATTTGAAATGCGAGTGTCATACTAAAACTGTGATTTTCTGGGTGCCTTATTTTGATGCAGTATGCATATGTGTTCTCAAAGAAAATTAGCATAATTAAACCAATCTTGTTTAATGTTTATTACACTAATAAGGAATTTATCCAATAATTTTTTTTTAAATATTGTGTCTTTATGTAAAGTAGATTTCAGATAAGGAAAAAAAGAGAACTTGAATTTGATGGCATTTTTTACCACCACATCTATAAAAAATCCAGCAGTGTCACAAAATCCTGCCTCATCTGTCTTTTCGTATGTCCAATCAGATTCTCTCTCTCTCTCTTTCTCTCTCTCTCTCTCTCTCTCTCTCTCTCTGATTATTCACTGCTAGCAAAGACAGAGAGAAACGCCACATCTTTGCTTTTCAGCCAAGTTTTGCAAAGACAATCGGAGTGAATTGAAGAGACAGGTAAGTGACAGGGTTTAAAAATGAAACTCCATCTTAGGTACCTTTATCACGATTATTATATTTCTCGAGTTTATGGTCACATTACTTTAATATAGATAACGTAACTAAATGTTATAGATAAGTATAAATTCTTGAACATTTTAGAAATTTTGTTATCATCTTTGGGTGCCATGAAATAATGACATACAATAGTACATTACACTTCTCTGCACTATAAACATGTAAATTAAATCAAGCTTATTTTCATATAGTGATGAAAGCATGATACTGTCTGCATTTAAAATTTCTTTAGAAACGTATTGCCTTAATATATTTTGAAGCTATTTGTCGTTTTTTTGTGCACAAGATTACAGGCTGGTTTTATTTACCATCCTACTGAAAACTACAACAGTATTCATATGGAAACACGGCCATACATGTTCACACATCCGCTGCCTCGGGGCCAGGAGGAGTCAGGTGGCGTTCTAGGACCAGCCTGCATCTTTCTGAGAGGAAAGAACTTTGTAAGATACTCAGATCTCTCTGTATCTCTTAGAAATCATGGTTAAATGTCAAACTGGTTTGTGTGAGTGTGTGTACTGTATGCATGTATAATCTCGGTGTTACTATTCATCAGGACCGAGCATTTGTGTGCGTGTACAGTATTTGTGTTCCTGTCTGTCCATGTGCATTAATCTGGTCTACTGTATATCTCTTGTATGCACACTTCTACTAAAATACCACTCTGGCTTCTTTTCAACCATTTTATTTTGTGCAGTTCCTCCAGCCTGCTCCTTTAATGTCCATCTGCAGACAATAAACATGATTGCCTCTCTGCAAGCTAATAAACATGATTGTCTCTCTCTTTCTAAATGATCATTATTAAACTTCATCATCTTTAGCAGCAAATGGACTCCAAAGTGATAGCGTAGGACAACACGTGCTTGTTCATAAACACATTATAAAGGTCTAAGGAGTCATTTAGTCTACATGGTTTTCCTTTAGTTAATTACATGATTTTTCTGGTGGCAAGTAGCCAGTTGTATTTGTGTTGATTCAGTTTGTGTGTGTATATGTGTGTGTGCTTTAACCTATTTTGATGTATACCTGTGAATTGTCTTACAGGAGCGGAAACTTGTAGCTGAAGAGATGGAAGGTAGCACATTTCTCTTACAGTCTCTTGTATAGTCATTCTCAAAGGAATACCTTTTGAATTATCTGTATCTACAGTACTTAATCTGTAGCATGTGCAATTACTGGCACCTTATCTTGTCTATTTATCATACACATGACAGCTAATTATAAAATAAGTACAGTTCATGTCTGGGTCACATAGGGTTTTGTCCCATGTACTTTGGGTACACACTGTACACTGAGTATCACTACCCATCCCCTTATTGTTTATGTTTTATGACCTGTCTCATTGTCATCTGCTTTTCTTGTCTCACCTCTAAATTAAACCTTTTATGTTTTATGCCCTGTCACACTCTAAATTCGAATATGATGGAAACCAAACATGATTTATTGAAAAGACTGTTAATAAACATAAAAAATGATGATATTCCAAGCAGCCATGACATTAAAACCCAAAATATTAAGCCCAGTATTGTGTAAGTTCCTTTTGTGCCATCTGGGCAACTCTGGCCCCACAGGCTATTAAATTACACTAGGCCTCTGGGGGTGTGCTGTGGTGTCTGGCACTGGGATGTTAGCCATGGATCCCATGGATGTTCAATTGGAATGAGATTTGGAAAATCTAAATAGGCAAAATCTAAATAGATCAACAGGCTGGTCCCCACAAGCGTAAATGATTGTTGGGCGCCCATGATGATATCACCAGTTTAGGGTGTATAACTGATAATCAATGTTATTGATTAGTGTTGTGGCTAATCGGGTGCATATGCATGCATCATGCACTTGATTAACAACTCCTATACACTTGCTCATTCATGCAGATCAAGCCAAAAAGTGCATGAAATCATTCAGAGCTTTAGGTAATAAAAACATCAAATATTAGAAAAGGGTAAGGATGTGATCTTTGTGGGTTTTAATTGTGGCATGGTTGTTGGAGCCAGGTTTTAATATTTCATGAACTGTGAATATCCTGGAAATTTACCGCAAGAATGGTCCGAGAAAGAAAAAAGGGCAATATTTAATGGGCAATATTTAAATGGCTGTAAACGCTTTGTTGACATGAGTGGACAGACAAAAATGTCCAGATTCAATGATTGAAGTATTCAGGGTGTAGGAACTCATTACAATAGTGATGAGCAAAAAAAAAAGAAAAAAAAACATCTCAGCATGCATCAGGGCAGAACTTATCATCATCATCATAGCCCTGTACGTCTGTTCTCGGCTGGCAGTAGTGAAAATGTTTTGCTGTTGTAAAGCATCCAACAAACATGCCACAATCAAAGTCATAGTGATCACAATATTACCTTTTTTTTTTTATTCATTCTTGCATTGCTGCCACATGATTTGCTAATTACAGTAGATTCCAACTACAGTATATTGGTAGCACATGTAACCACATGTTTGTTTGCTGAAGGGATGAATTACTTTGACTGAAAACTTAAAAACAAATGTGTTTTATATCAACATTTATTGATAAAAATTCCCTAACTGCCCTTAGCAAATTTGAAATAACCATGCCTTCTGTTCTCTAATCATCACAAAAACACTTGTCTGAATAATAGCTTTTGAAAATCCTACAGATCTGATAAGATTGGGGGGAAAACTGCAGGAGTATGTTTAAAACTGTAAATGTGTATTTGTGTGATTCAGAGTTGCAACAGGCATTTAGCGAATTTGATAAGGATAAGGATGGGCTCATCAGCTGTAAAGATCTGGGCAACCTGATGCGGACTATGGGATATATGCCCACAGAGATGGAGCTGATTGAACTCAGCCAGAACATCAGCATGAACCGTAAGAAACAGGCAAACATGCAGTGCGTTTGTGTTTCTATCTGTTTAATTGTTTAATTCACTTAAAAATATGTACCTACTGTAACTGTTACATGCCAAAAGCCTATCTTGACTTTAATGATGTTTATCCTTTTTATTATGAAGGACGTTCAAGTTAAATCAAGACTTGTGAGGAAATTTCTTGTGAATGAAGGCAGTAAAATGATTGACATTAACAGACTTCAAGCACAGTATACAAACTTGAGTTTCTTAGCTGCAGTTAAATATTTGACACTTTTGCCCATCTGGCTGATATGGCTCGGAGCCCACTGCACATGTTCCCATGAACATTCAGGAAGAAGAACGCCTTATCCTTGAAAATTAGCAGATAATTTGTCTCCAACTTGTAAGAGAGGCTTCACACACCATTCAGGAACAACATTTGCACATTACTGAAATTCAGCTTGAGTTATTGCCACATCCCCTGTCCAGTCCTGACCTTGCTCCGAGCCATTTCTACATGATTGGGGTTTTAAAGGAGTTCCTGGGAGGCCAGGCTTCCAGACATAAAGTCAAATCATGGCTCTGGCATACTGTACAAAACTTTCCATTTTGATGATGTCCAAGCACAAGTGAAACACTGGGATAAGGTTTTTTTTTTTTCTTCTCATAAATGTGGTCTGTTATAATGCAGAATTAAAAGTCCTGGATTGACTTAAACACCCTTATACATGATACAATGTACTGTATGCACATTTGATTTTCTTTACAAACTCTCACTCTCTTTCTCTGGTTCTAGTTGGTGGTCAAGTAGACTTTGAGGATTTTGTGGAACTCATGGCTCCTAAGCTCTTAGAAGAGACAGCTGGAATGATCGGCCTAAAGGAGCTGAAGGAAGCCTTCAGAGAGGTGAGCGGCCATTACATCTGAAAGCAACCTCTAAAAGGCACTTAGAAAAAGCTGCGAACAGACTGTCTCCCTCACTTATTGTTTTATTGATGGTAATTCTCCTTCTGTGTGTGTGTAGTTCGACATGGACGGTGATGGCGCCATCACTATTGATGAACTGAGGCATGCTATGGAGAAGCTGCTTGGTGAAAACACTAACAGAAAAGAGATTGAGGCTGTGGTAAGAGAGGTTGACAATAATGAAGATGGAAGAGTAGATTTCGAAGGTGAGTTTCACACACACACTCGTGAGACAAAATGACGATATTAAATGAACATTACACACAATTACTCAACTTTTACACTGCAATAGATGAGTAAATTAATTACCTGTTCCCCTACTGTTTAAAAAATAAACAATAACTTTAGGGTCATAATATACATATTAGACTGCCTGGGCAAAAAAAAAAAAAAAAAAAAAAACATTTAAATGGGTTAAATGTCCAAGGCCTGAATCAAGCAAAACAATAACTACCGGAATATATTAAATGACTAGGTTATTCCATCAATGGCCTATTCCAGGATTGTGAAAATGTGGTTTGGGAAGTATTAGCACTCATTTCTACACATTCACTGGTCACCTCATTGTGTTCCATAATAAAAAGCCAAAGCCAGTCAGATTCAATATTAAAGCATGTGGCTTATGTTTTTGCCCAGAGAATTTATTTACGACAGACACAGTTCAAGCTTAGCCAACACTGGAAAATCTTTTATAAAATTCATACTATGGTGGGTATTAACCTTTACAGGGGCAGGTGCTCAAAGTTTAGAAGAAAAACATATATATCAATTTCAGAATGCCAACTATCTAATATAGCTGAACAATTGCAAATATATTTATCCTTGTCAGGATCACCAGTAAAATCAGTTTATTTGACACTTTCAGGTTTCATTACAGTTGAACTGAATGTACTGTACAGTATATACATACTGTACTGTATGGTGTTACTGTTTAAAAGTACTAATTTACAACTTTTAAATGTAAAACACATTCCTATTCATAAAATCTCGAAAATGTACTAAAAAATAAATACATTTACAGTAGAAATAAATCAAGATGGATTTACACAATGCCTTAGTGGTTAGCACACTCCAGGGTCCAGGTTCGATTCCCGCCTCAGGTGAATGATTGATGGGTTTCCTTTGGATACTTTGTTTTCCTCCCACAGTCCAAACACCTGCAGATTAGGCTTTTTTAAAAATAGTTAATTATTCATTCATTAAAACTTTTATGGTGATAAGAACCATGGACAAGCCTCTTTCAGAAATATATTGTATTTGATTAAAAGCTCTTTTAAAATTGTGACCGCAGTTGTGCCAATAATCTGCTATAAATTTAAGATGCTAAAAGACGCGTGCGTGCGTGCGTGTGTGTGTGTGTGTGTGTGACCGGTAACATATAACATCACTCTCTCTTTCATTTCAGAATTTGTCAGAATGATGTCAAGAGATTAAAGAAAAAAAAAAAAAAAAAAGAAGTACTGAAGAAGTTGAAAAAACAGAACAGACAAGGGTTCTTATACAATAATTTTGATATTTATAATAGTCCTGACTCCTGGAAATGTAGAAAAACATTTGTATGAGTTTGTGTATAAAAAGACCAACTTAAATAAAATGCAACTTGATCAATTTTAAATAATATAAATTGCACAGAGTACTACAGTGTGTGTTTTATATTACATTTCACCTATGTGTAACACACTTTCAAGTAAGGACAAATAAACTTTTTTTATTATGTTTTTTTTTATATAGTTCTGTATGAACATGGAAACATGCTGGTCTGTCTGAGAATAGCTGTAAAACAATATGCCTCAGATGATTTATTATTATTATTATGATGATGATGATGATGATGATGATAATGATGATGATGAAATATTTAATTGGCATAGGAGTTAGTCAAAATAACTTCCACTTCTGCTTTTCAGCCTGTATCTTCATTGTTAAGTTCATGCTCCCAGATGTCTAAACTCTTGAACTTTTGTTGATTTTTTGTTGGTGTTACATAAATGCACTTTTCACACTTGCGTACAAATAGAATTAATTTTTTTAAAGTTTCATAATTTTTTTCCAGTTTGGCTTATGTAAATATGTACACAAACTTTCCTAAAAGGTTGATAAATAAAGCCTTTTATATTATTATTATTATTAATAATAATAATAATAATAAATAATAATAATGATAATAATAATAATAATAATAATAATAATAACAGAACTACAGTTAAAAGCATACTTGTGGTCGATTGCTCAGGTCTGAATAAATTTATATGAATAGGTTTTATTACATTACTAGGGTATTTTATAAGTATACAATACACTGTACAGTGGTGGCCAAATGTACTGTGATAAAGGTGAAATTTAACACTCTAAAGACATTCTCAACTTTTTAAAATAATGACAACATTATAATAATATATAAAAGCTAAATAAGGCTAAAATATTTTTTGAATGTAGGATAAACTAAATCAAAATTAGACCAGAAGATCCTAAATAACAAAACAACAACACTATAGAAAAACTCACTGGAAAGGATAACTGTGACAGTTCTAATAAAATGTCTCCTAATAAAGTAGTACGTCCTATATTAAATTAGAGGATTCATCCTGATTTAAAGCGATTACGCACCCACTCTTTTCCAGGGAATGAATTACTTCTGTGGTAGATAAACCCAAATTGCTAGCTGACAGCTGTGCTTCCTTGAGTTATTTGTACGAATTAGGATAAACCCATAATTTTAACAAATCCTGCTCTGTTTCAGAAAGCACGTGAAGCCACTGGGCCAGTAGTTGAGGTCAGGGATTGAGGTCAGTGGAAAGTTTCAGAAATTGATTGATAGACTGAATTTCCTACTTACATTATTCATTATATAAAACACAGACAGGCTGTAGGCTGCAAAAGGCTTCCTGTATCCTGCGTGCATGCATTTTAAATAGTGATTCTAGTTAACTTGTTAATTATAGTGAAAAATAGGCTTTAATTCAGAACTTGTGGACTACATTAAATTGGACTACATTACATTGTGAATAAAAGAATACATATGCTTTAGTTCTCCAGTCATTTAACTGCACGTTATAGCCAAAGTTTCTAGGACGTCTTCATATGTTGTAGAATTACACTTTTTCTTCAATGAGACCGTGAATGGGAAGTTATAAATGTGCATATGGTTGTTATGTTGAGGTGTCTGCATACATTTGGCCAAATACACCTGAGAGCTACACAAAGTACCATGGAGAGCACACAGAGTCACATCACAGCCGTGCTAGATCAAATTAACCTATTATGCCCTGTGATGGATTGGCACCCCATCCAGGGTATATACCACCTTATGCCCTAAGTCTCCTGGGATAGGCTCTAGGTCCCATCTGACCCTGTATATGGGATAAAGCGGTATATAGATGATGAGCGAGTGAGTGAGCGAGTAAATTTTTTATTTATATGAAGATGCATGTGGCATATTTATTTGGATCAAAGTGGACTAACTGGCATACATGAACACATATTACTTTGGATCATGCATTATGTTAATACTGGAGAATTGGTATATTGGTACTGTATATGCTTAACTCCAAAAATATTAGCACCCAGTGAAATGTGAATAAAATGTATGTATTTAATCATTTCCGTATATGAAACTTACTAAACTCTCTATTTTAATTATATAGAGATATTGCATATATAACATTTTTTAACAATAGAAATTTTCTCAAATGGCCACACATTCAGGCCACTCCACCTTAGATAACTTTTCAGTCTTTTTTATATTTCCAGGCTTATGCATGTAGGTGCATTGTAAAAAAAAATGTCCTTTGCACTGTATTGATTTTTTTTTCATGATAAGGTTGTGATGACCTCAACATTTTGTTCTTCATCTGCAAAAAAGGCCAAAAAATATATCAGACATGCAAAAGATAAAGAAATATTATTTTAAAGATATTTAAAATATCTTTAAGACTTTGCCTCAACTAAATGCTAATTAAATCACATCTTGTGTATTTTATTAGTGAAAATAAAATATATTTTTAATATAAATCTTTAAAAAATCTTATATAACAGCTTAATGAAAAGAACTTACCTGATACTCCACATAGTCTAAAACATTTTTCATATTTTATTGTTATTAAACAAACAAAATGTTTATATGATGGTGGGTTATGTAAGGATTTTTTTTTACATTTATGGAAGTATTCATTAAGTAAGCTTTCTTCCTTAAAAGAATAAAGATCAGGATGAAGAAAATGTACTTTCCTGTTGAGCTGTGCCATGACAGCTTTTTTTATTGTAATCTTGCATAATAGCATGAACTAAGTTGTTTTGCAGGTTGTAAGTTGTATTGTTCCCCAATACTTACCAATATTAAATGGATCAATAATATGACATGGTCGCCAAATTGGCTAAAAGGCTTCAGGAGGAGCTATTCCTAAAAAAAAAAAAAATATATATATATATATATATATATATATAGTGAGAGTGTCAGACTAAAAAACATACACATTTCAAGAAAAGAAAATAGTATGTTGTATATTATATTAATATAATATTAATATTATTATCATATATAATATAGTATATATGCAATTTTTTTGGCATATATAGTATACTGTATATGCAAATATTTTATGATCATATGGAAGCCTTGTTGGTGTGTATTAACGTGATGACATTTTGAGAAGTGCTACATAAGGTTGTAGCTGTGGCCTGGTAATCACCCTGCTGAACTGGAGCAATAGGCACAGCTCTGTTCGGAAGTAAATAAAGGAGGTGGAAACAAAATTCTTTATTCTTGCCACTGTAACTCAGCTGTGACAGTCAATCCTAATAGTGTTCTGTCTACAGTATACAAAACACCAAGTCTACCTGTTCTAATGAGAAAAGTTCGATGAATAAGGTCCCAAAGTATGTGAGAACACTGACCATTTTATCCTGGCTATGCTGTTCCGATGAAAATGGGGACAAATGTTGGTGACAGTTAAGAGGTTAATTAGCCCTTCAGCAAAACTGATCTGGAGAATAATAGCCCACACTGTGCTGCCCTGCAAACTAATTGATTTCCAAACCCTCCAGTACAGACAGCTGGTCTACTTAGAGTACACGAGACCTGATAGACACATGCCTGAATACGAGTCTGGATTAAAAAGATCTGCCACAGATCTAAGACCAGTTTTGTGAATGCCATCCGAAGTGAGCCGGACTTTAATCTTGTTCATTCAGGCAGTATTATAAGGATAAAATCCCAGTTAATATCTCCCCAAATCTGCAGATCCTCATGTGATGACAGCAGGTAGTGATTGCACATGTCTATGTGTGTTCTCGAAACATGCCTAAGAGGGAAAATGTAGACTCATTAAAGTCTAAAAGAAAGTATTAAACAGGATTATTCATAATATGTTGTCCTGGCCTAAGGAATATTCTCAAACAAATGCAGTTTACAACTCTATTTTACAACATGCACTGATGTCTGAGGTACATTCATATTGACATACTCAGGTTTTTCCATCAGTCTTAATCAGTGGAAAAGATAGCTACAGGTAGCTAAAGGTATACTAGAACCTTTAACCTGCTGATAATGTGTGTCTTGAAAGTGGATTTTGGCCCACATACAATAAAAACAGTTTAAAACGTTAAGTTAGCAACACTCTAAAAAATAAAACTGTGCTGTACTCAATTTTTTTGGTGAAACATTTTTACACTTAAAAATATTGAGTAAATATAAAAAAATATAAAAATCATGTAAAATATACTTCATGAATTGAGTAAAAGTCAGTAAAAAAATTAAGTAGACTTGAATAACTATATTTAGTACAATGATGTACAAAATTGAGTAAATGTAATGAAAATTAGAAGTTAATGAAAAGTGAAAATGAGTAAAATAATTGAGTAGATATAATTGAAATGGAAGGAAGAAGATACTGAAAATTATACTATTATTTAATAAACAAATGTGCTACATTTACTAAATATTTTAACTGAATGAAAGAAACAATACACACATTTTCATTTTTATTAAACATTTATTTGCCAAATTGGACAAGACATGAAGTCTAAACTCAACCTGGTTTACTTTGCAAATGACATGTAACAAGATCATAAACAAAGAGCTGAATTTATGTTATTAGTAAACAGTTTCAGAAACAATACTCCTGCCACAAGTATTATACAGTTAACACATGGAAAGTAGACTTTTGTATTAGAATCTAATGAGTCACATTTTACATCTGAAAGATTGCACACCTTCACACTTCAGTTTCCTGCAAACTGTGGGATCCATACAAATGTGTGTGCAGACCTTGTCAGGTCTTAAAGAAGCAATGACAGTCTAAATGAAGACAGGACACTAAATATCCATGACCAACAGTACCATGCTTTACTCGGTAATGATCGAAATTCCTTTTGATGATACGACAAATGTGCAGAGCTTACACCGCCATCCCATAAGCTGGCACCTAAAAAAGGAACAATAGTATACAAGTAAGTACAAGTGTGACTGTTACTGTAAAGTCTACCAGACTGGTAAAATAGTACTTCCGTTCAAATACATACTTTTTGGACTAATAGTCTATTTCTATCTTTGATTCAATGGTTACACATTTAATACTTCTGTAACATTTAAAAAAGTTGACATTTACCTCCTGTTTTATCTCTATTCAACTTCTCTTCATTAGTGGTGTTGGTGCTGTGAAAGAGATATAGAAAATATATAACATGTTTCACACAAACACACACACAAAATCAATCAGTTTTAGGTTCTTTTACTTACATATCAGATCATAATGTTTCACTTCAATATTTTAATTTCATATTACTTTCTCCCAATTCTAATTCTGAGATGTTGTATTTTCACTAAATCTTTATATTTCATAGCTTTAGTTACTAGTACAGTACTTAGCACATTTATTTTATAACATCTGCTGCTGCGTGCTCAGTGTTTAATCATGTTAAAAAATACTCATATACAGTAACGTATAAAACAGTACCAGAGTCCGGACACTGCACCTCATTTCTGCTGTTTAAACCTGCTTTGTTCTGAGTTTTTTCCTTAAAGTGTCGGAGTGACCGAGCAGACTCGCGGTTCATTGTGTGAGGTGGACCGGTACACATGCGTTAATTATTTGAACATGTTAGTTTTATATCCTCGCCACAGTGGCGGTAGGCTGCGCAAAATCACCGCATTTGGCGGGAGAAATTCAAATATTGCGGCACAACCGCGGCCGGTTACACCGAGAAACCCGGAGGAAACCCGGACATGCACGCGCTGCTGCTCGGTGTTAAATCTCTCCTTTTACACCAGATTTTAAGTGTCTGTATTAAACGCGCTTTAGCTAAGCAGTTTGGTGGTTGGAACAAACAAGCTAAATCACACTAAACCCCAGGACTGGCCTGTTGCTAGCTATCGTTAGCTCTGGAGCTCGGCTGTGACAGGATTCAGAACAGTAACTCACACACTATAAAGTTGTGTGTGCAGGCAGACAGTCATTATTACAGTAACTTGTGTTAGCTGTTTACTCACCAGGATTTGTAAGGAATGTTCCAGAATGTTCCAGGTGCTTCATGTCCATTCTCACATCCTCACAGCCTTCTTGTCTCTGATGTTACACCAGACTTCCCATGAGCACTTGCACAGGGCAATTTACTCAATTATTTAAGTTTTTGTTGTTAAAAATAAAGAATATTGAGTTGGAATAATTTATAATTGTAGTTCTTGAAACTAATCAGTACAATTACTCCATTAACAGATATTTTGATTGAAATGTATCAAAAAATATTAAGTGCATGTTAAAAATATAATTCAGTTAGTCAAATACTGATTTTTACTAGTGAAGTAAACTTAAATTATAGTGTAAATTTAAGACAAAATGAATAATTGTTTTTTTAGGCATTTATTTTGATTTGTCTAACTCAAACAATCATGTATGTGACTTTTAGAGATTTTATTAAGGTAACATAACTTTTTTATAACTGTGAAATTTACAAGGCCACAGAATCATTTTTTAGAGTGAATTAAAATACAAACTCCAGGCTCACATTTCATATACAGTATATAAGGGGTGTTCAAGTCAAACTTGGACTGATAGTATTATAATTAATAGAATACTTTTTTCATGAATGAAGACGATTGATATTTATAGTAGACTTTAAGCACAAGTACAGTAATGAACAGTGCAAATGTTTTAAAGAAGGCTGTACTGCAGGGTTTCCCGTGATAGTTCAGCAAGGGGAAAACCTGTATCCAACCAGTAGTGCAACTCTGGGATAAGTGCATTAGTGTAGCAGGGGATTATATAGAAAAATAAAAGTAATTTTCATCCTCATAGCTGTGTTCTGTTATTCTCAATTAAAAGTCTTGGTTTGACTTGAACGCTTCTCATATATTCATATATAACAGGAAAACATTTACACCTGCTGTTATGCAGTTATTTAATCACCCAATCATGTGGCAGCAGAATTATTCAGAAAATAATCTTATTTTTTGTCTCTCGGCTGTTCCACAGCGAATTATCTGCCTCCATCTAACCCTATCCTCTGCATCCTCTTCGATCACACCAACTTAATTCATGTCCTCTCTCACTGCATCCATAAATCTCCTCTTTGGTCTTCCTCTAGACTTCCTTCCTGGCAGTTCCAACCTCAGCATCCTGCTACCAATATATTCACAGTCTGTCCTTTTGAACATGTCCAAACCAGAAAAAAAATATGCAATTACAGGTCAAGAGCTTTAGTTCACATCAAACAACAAAATAAAATAAAAAAAAGATTTCTATGACTTGAAGTAATTCTGAAACTGTTGATCTCATGGGAATTTCACACACAACCGTCACATGATTTAAATTTACTTAGAATGGTGCAGGAAAAGAAATCTATAGAGGGTTCTCTGTAGAAGATATTTGGATCCAAATCTCTCTGGATTCTATTCATGTCTACCTACTGAATTGTCCCTCCCCCTTGTTGAGTGACACCAACAACCATTGCACAATCAATCACAAAAGCAGCGTAGTTTCCCCATTTTAATGTTTGATATGAACATTAATTGTAGCTCTTGAGCTTTTTTATTATTTTTACTGTTGCCAAATAAGTGACAACTTAAAGGGGACACATTTGCTGATGGTGATGGAAAATCTCTCTCTACAATGCCATATAGGTTGTCAAATTGATCTGGTCACTAAAGCCACAGAGTATGATCTACATAAGTTAATCTTAAAGAAAGCTCTTCCACCAGTTAAAAAAATGTTTCATTATTGAAAAAAAGAAGTCAGTGTAACATTAGATTGATTTGCTGCGGCCAATCCATCTTAGGGGAAGAGTCACTCCAAACCATGCCAACAAATCCTATTCCATATTATAACAGCCAGTTTATTTCTCTCAATTTGTCACTTAAAAAAAAAAAAAAAAAAAAATATATATATATATATATATATTCAAAACAAGACTGGAGACGAGCAGAAAGACAGACACAAGGTGAATGAAGTCAATGATGTTGGTTTTTATTTTGTTACAGTATTGTAAATCAGACTCAGCTTGAAAAGATGTGAATTGCCTCAGCCAAGTGGTGAGGCTTGGCATGCCACATGTCAGTCAAAAGTGGGAAAGCTTCTTGAGTTTAAAAAGAGTCTCATCTACAAACAGCTCCTCTCACCCAGCAACGAGGACACTCAAACTGAATCAAGCCGTCAGTGCAGAGAGGAATCCAACAAAAAGACAGGGGGAAAAAAAACAAAAGAAAAAACTAACAGAAGCTTTGTCCATCGTGCTTTGAGTTTCATATGAGGAAAACAAGCATTATGCATACATTTTGTTTCAATGACTTGTGTATTGATTTATTACACATGCCCTTTTCTTGTAGTGTACATTAACTTTCCACTGACAATTTCACAAACAAACTCAAATTTAATTGTAATAAGTAAATTACTTAGTTGTTTATTCATGGTTGCGATACAAGTTCAGTGAAATGCACCCCCAAACCGTCTTTGTAAAACTTGTAGGCCCCACCGGCACGCTTAGTACAAAGCTGATGGTTGCAAAATAAGCCAGAAACCGTAGAACAGTTATAATATTTAATTATAAAAAGAAATGCTGACATTATTTAACACATTTGAAGTAAAATCCAAAAGAATTTGGCAGCAAATGATGAGGTCATGTAAGGCAAACTGCACCGGCACAAATGCACACGCACATTTTACACACACGTGCACGCACGCGCGCATGCACGCACTCACGCTCTCGCACAAGGTAACGGACACTTCCTGGGTAAAAGATGACAGTTTCCTGTTCAAAAGGGCTTGGTGAAGTGGCACATTGTGAACGGCCATGTGAGGACTGAAGGAGGTAAAATTAAAAGTAGCCCTGGGTTTCTTTCCATTCCTCGCTCATTCCCACTTTAGTCATCTCCTGCTTTCATTCCTCTCACCGATCCTTGGTTACGCATCTGTAAAGATGAATACAAATACAAAGAATTTGAGCCATGTTTATATTTGTTAAAATCATTGCAAGCGGTGCATGTTGCCGATCTGTCATTGGTATTTTAGGTCTATGATAGATTTAGTGCTATAACCAAGTAGATTTTAATACATTTTAGACTTGTATACACTCCAAGTGTGTGGGCTGAGGCTCACGGTGGGCTGCACTAAAGATAAATTCTTGCCTCAGGTCTTTGTGTTTGAATTTTATGTTCTCCCCATGCTTGGTGTGTTTCATCCTGTTACTCTGATTTCCTCCCACAGTACAAAAACATGCAGAGTAGACTAGTTGGCATTCCTGTAGTGTGTGTGTCTGTGCCTTGCAATGGATTGGCACCCCATCCAAGGTGTACCCCGCCTAGTCACCTGGGATAGGCTCCAGGCCTCTTATGACGCTGTACAGCGGTGTAGCGAATGAGTGAGAAAGTGAGTACAACAACGAGCTGACAAACATCAGCAACAAATCACCAAAGCCTTAGACAGTCAGTGCCGATTTTCATCAAAACTATGACCACAGTAAACCACCAGATGTCAAAGCAGAATTTGTAAACACACTGGCATGTTCATGCTTGTTATCTGTAAACACATTGTTCTCAGGAAACTGGGGAAAGGGACGCCCCTGACGGATATCAAATCGTTCTTGTGATTCCAACCTTCCAAAGCTCATATGTATATGGCATTTCCTCCACTTGTGCTAGAATGTAAGGGACACTGTATAACGTTTTTACCTGGTCCAGTTCCCGCTGCGTCTCCTCCTCCATCCTGCGGATGTCGTCCATGGTCAAGTCCACCCAGCGGTCCAGCCAGCAGAACAGCTGCCGGTGAAAATTGGTAAAGAGCCTCTTCTCTTGCTGCTCAAAAACAGAGAACATGACAAAACAAAATAAGTGTGAAAATGTGTCATGTTGTGCTTCTCTTACTCTTATATAGGTCTACAGTACACACACATAGATAACTCACACTGAGCGTGAGGAGGTGAAATATAGCAACAAAACGACTATTCAGAAACCAAAGGTCCTGGGCTAAAAGGTAAAAGGAAAAGTTTATTACCTTGTGAATGAAGTTCTCCACACGGCCCTGCAGACCCCACCAGCGAAAATGTACAGTCACCAACTTATACGCAGTCATATAGGGACAGTTACTGTTATGAAGCTCTTCCTGAAGCAGAACCAAAGAAAAACAGAGGTTATTTCAAACATTTGGAAAATGCGTGTGCATTTATAAAGAGATGTGTGTACAAGTGTGTGCATACCTTCCATCCTGGTCCCAGTGGCCCCCTGCCTGTCTTCTCAGAGTGAAAAATAGCAGGATCCTCCTCTGCCTTGTAGTCCTAAAAGACAAATTTATTTCAGCTCCTTAAATTTTTACAGAATTTCTGAAGCTTGTATGATTTTTAGTTTGTTGCATCAGAGAGGGTGGAAGAGTTTTTTTTTTTTTTTTTTTTAAATCAGCAATATGTCCAGAACAGAACTGTAAAGTTAACGGATAGGCCTTCTGTTTAAATTGGTTATTCAGACATTCCTAAGACTTGATGGATGGATAGTGAGTTGATGAATAGAAAAGGGGAAAAGCATATTAATATGATACTCAAGGAGCAAATAAAAGAATTGATATGTAATACAGATAAACAAATATATATATACACACCAAAAGCCTGTCACAATTCTTTTCTTGTCATATTTCCTTCCTAAAGTCTTTGGATCTAAAGTAATCATTTTTGAGAAAATGATTGCAGGGTTTGAATACTAATGTTTTAACCAGTTAAACCAGGCATTCCAATACTTAAATTCTATAGTTACTAAACCAAATCCAGAACTTTATTCTGGTTAAGTGAAATAATGTAAACCTGTCAAACCAGAAGTAATTCTCCAGAGGATGTGCAGTGCTGACCTGTGATTAAATCCCGGATTTGTCAGTTTGTAAAGTACTACTTAACAGTGTTATGGCTTGTCTTACATTACAACGTGTGAGAAGCTGTCGAGTGGAGAGGACAAACCACTTGGCACCAGTCAGAGCGAGCCAGTTGGCCAGCACTAAAGTTGGCAAGTGACCCAAGTGTATAAATACGTTTTGAGTACACGTTTGTTTGGTTTTTTTTTTTATTAAAATTCCCAGTAATTAGGGCTGCATGATTTGATAGTGATTTATTTTACAAATATTACTATATAAACTGTGATATTTAACTATTAAATGTATTATTTGCATTTTAAATCATTGAACAAATGGTCTAATTAGATCTCAGATGATGGTTGCCCATATTAATTTAGCACCCAAAATGTAATTTTAAAAAACTCATAATTTCCCGTCTGTATGTATATTACCTGTAATAAATTGCAGTATTTGGTGATGAAATATTTGCACAGGTCCATATCGAAATTTAGAATTTTCTGCATTAATTGTGCAGCACTAGTGGTAATGTAAATTTGAATATATGCAATATGACTGAAAGATTTGTCTTAAATTATGTTTGGAATGCCATTTAAAATAAAAAAAAAATGTTAGATGGCATTAAGAATTGTGAAAATGCAAACCATTTGTGAAAGTTAAAATACAACTAAAAAAAACAGATTCAGCCAAACTCTATGATGAATTTTATGTATATTAAGTAAAAAAAATAAAAAATTACAATAAATCTTAGCAACAATTGTGTGGGTAATTAATTTCTGTACTATTCGGCATTATGTATGTAAATAAATTATTAATTATTTATTAAACTGTTGTCAATGTTTTTTAATTGAATGTGAATAATAAATCATAAGATGGCCTACTTTTGTTAATAATACTATAATGTTAAGGGGAAAATAAACCCTTTGACAGGGTCACTGCAATAATCCCCAAGACTGCTGTGCAATAAAAATGATCTAATTTAAAAATAGTTTTGTTGACATTACTTTGCTGTCTAACTTGAATTACAAATCATGATAAGCTGGTGATTATTGTCTTATCAATAGTCTGGTCCATTTCTGGCTTTACCCATAAATCCCATTTGCCACCATTAGTAACAAATTCAGCATAAGAAACTCATTTAAAGGTCCCTATGGGATTACAGATTTGCACCCTGCTGCACTAACTGATAACTTAAAATTCCTGTCTGACTTACCGCATCGTCCACCTGAGAACGATCACCGATATCAATCGGAACTACTTCAGTCTCCTCCCACTCTTCAGGGGGAAGGCCATGAGGCTAGAGAGAGAACAGAGGGGAATTTTTTTCTCTAAACTTTTTTTAAACCAAACAGAAAACACTACCTTTAGTCAGTACAACACATTTACAGAATCTCATTGACTTACGTTGTCAGTTGTTCCCAAGTCAGGTTTGTGCCAGGTCTCTATCTTAATGAAAAAGTCATCTTTCATGTACTCATTCTGGAAAAAGAGACACATGATGCATCTCAAACAATAGACATGATATTTCATAATTCATTTTCCTATACAGCTTGCTAAAATTGTGGTTTCTTTATACAAATTAATAAACATATTTTAATATAAAAATTATAAAAAGTGACAAAAAAAAAAACTCACTGTAACAACTGTGGGAGTTATATTCCAGCATGGAAGAAAGGAATGAAAAAGGGAATTGTGATTAATGATTCAAATTATACCAAACTCTACTTACTATATCAATACATATTTAAATACATTTAAATTGAGCAATGAGAATTAACACAGCTCATGGTTTAATGTATACTGCATGTAGAAGCTGTTTAACAGCTTGTGATAAGTGGCATCACCTGCATTTCAAGAGCATTACAGGTGTATATACAAGTATATCGTTTTTTTTCCTTTAAGAAAGCAAGTCCCAGAACTCACAATTTCACAGGTTGGGACCTGGAATATGCCAGTGCTATCAGGAAAGAAGCCTTCCATAGATGTGATAACTGGGACATACAGTACATTCAGGTCCTAAGCTGACTAGACCTGACCAACTGAAGCAAACCCAGATCATAACCCTGCTTCTAGAGGCTTGTACAGTGACCACTATGCATAATGAGTGAATCGCTTTATGCACTTCCCTTCTTACACTGATGCACCCAAGACTCTGGTATAGAGACAATCTGATCTGAACTTTACAAATAAATCTTTAGGTTTAAATCTTTAGAGGCAAGTAAAATCTAAACGATAATGTAAAATACTATATAAACACTAAAGATTTATTTACATGTGCCTTTTACAACTAAACAAACAAATGTACATGTGGTTTAATTCTACAGTATTAAATATAGGTCCTCAAATAGCGCACAGTTCTTGTAAATACACGCATGTACAGATCTACCACATGTACTACAGTCACCTCTAACTTTAAACAAGACACATTGTTTTTAAGATACCCACTAGTGCGGCAGTAAGGATAGGCGTTCCAGGCTTTCTCGTGAAACACCAGCGCACCCTCTGGGGCAACCATCTGAATGAAGCTGGGCACCTTGCTGTAAAACAAAGACAAAGTGTTTACCACTGTATGTCAAAGTGATGAATTGTCTGTGCACAATCTGAAACATAACTTAATAATAAAACAAAGTGTTGTCATGACTATCAACTTGCTGGTCTGATTTGATAAAGACAGTGTATAATTTCTGTCCAATCATAAACAAAAATGTGAAGAAGTAAAGAAATGCACAAAGAGTGGCCAAGCAACCTGGCAGAGTTAAAAAAATAAATAAAAATAAAAAAAAAGATGTAGAAAAGACTTTTGCAGGGGAGAATTACAACTGAGGTGATCCAAAGGCTATTCCGAGTATGTGTGGAGACAAACAGTGCGCATCCAAAACACATTAATCACATTAAGAAAGGGAGGTGCAAACTATTGAAGCCAGGAATCTTAAATGTTAAAAAAAAAAAGAAAGAAATATATCCCCCACAAACCCAGTTATTCATGTTTGTATTGGACTCCTTTAACCAGTTTAACAGGCTAATAACTTACACCGTAGCAAACATCTCAGCGTTTCAGGGGTGAGATTTCTTCACACAAACTTTGGAGTTTAGTTATTAGATGTGAAAACAAATGTAACTGGAGGTGAAAAAGTGTGATAAATTACTTCTGAAGACAATAAGCAATACTTCAACACAGCAGATAAAAAAAATCTGACCATCACCCTTTTTATATTCCCCAAACTTATCCTTCCAATTAAACTAGGAGAAAACGTTTCCTGCCTTCCTGATGTATACGTTTTGCACATGTACAAGCACTTCCTCTATTTTGGAAGGTGCTGGAATATATTTAAAGAGCTTCTAAAGGCCCTGCACATCTAGTCATGTAAACAACCTCAGGGTGTTTCAACACAAGCAGAGAAAAAAAAATAACTTTGTTGTGACACAGAGGGCAGGTCAATCGGTTAAGTAACTTTGCTAACGTTAGCAATACTTATTACGAAGATTAAAAATCTTCAGCGTATACATACAGTAGCTACGAGGATGTCATGCACTGCTGCTTGCTTAAGCAGTCTTTTATGTAGTTAAGTGAAAAAGTGTATTAGGGCAGTCGATTACCAATATAAATTGAATACAAGTATGAGTGAAAATTATCAGTTTTCTGGCTGTAGTATTTATTTTAATTAACGTTTGGAAAAGATTTTTATTTATTTTTTTACATAGTCTCTATCTTTTCAATACACTTTGTCAACAAGCTTTCATATTTCCTCAATAAAATGTTTTAGGCTGAACCACAACATGAATGCACCACTGTCTTCACTTGTTCATTAGAGTCCTCGTCTTCATAATGCTGTTTTCAGGAAACCAAACAGGTGAAAGCAAGATCAGACTGATCATCAGCTCTTTAACAAGCATCTCACTGTAACAAGCAGGCACTGTTTACTGTTAAAACTTTTTCCTGATAATGTTCGAATACTGGCATCTCCTCGGTAGAGTTTTCAATTCCTGCCTCTGGTCTATGTGCTTGGAGGTTGAGTGTTCTCCCTGTGCTTTTCTCTGAGTATTCTGGTTTCCTCCCACAGTCCAAAGACTGGCTGTACAATCCTAAAAAAAATCCTAAAAATCTGTAAGCATTAATTTTCCATCTGATCGTTCTCTTTTTTTTTTTTGGTACTTTTTCTTGTTCGTCACTTAAGGTTGTTTCGTTTTCATACTCTGACGTTTACTCTTAGACTCGTAGTGATGTATCCATGTCTCTTCACCAGTAACAATTATCCAAAAGAAATTTTTACCTTTATCATCAGTCTGAAGTTTGTTTGCAGGCATACAAATTCTTTTGCTTGGCTCTTCTATACGTTGTGTCAGCACCAGGTAGACCCTTAGACCCTCAAACTACCCCCCTCCCCCCACCTTCTTTCACGCAAATCACAAGCTGGGTGTCCATTTTGCTTACATCACAGTTACAAATTAACTGATGTAACACTTTTACACCAGCATAGTAGCGACTGAGGGAACAGTAGCTTTGAACGAAAAGCTCTGATAAGACAGTGCAGCCTACAGAAGTTTTCATATAACAAAGTGCAGATATTTTTTTTACTCTTATGCATGCTCTTGTATGGACAACATGTTCGAACCTACTTGAGAAATTATTTCCCTAAGTACATATTGAGACTATGCCTATTATAGTCTATGACTATTAGGACCAAATTATTTTCTAAATCAACAAGACATATACATACCTGTGTATGTGATAGATTTTGTGGGTATACTGGCCCTTCTCCCCTTCTTTCTCGTACGGTTCATTTCGGAGCACTTCGATCCCTTCGCCCCCTCCTGTGTTGTTCTTACTGGCCTCTGCAACCGAGTACAGCTGGCCAACCTGGTACTGGAGGAGAAGACACAAACAACTAACAGCAAAGAACCGCCACAAGTGCTTTAAACAGAAGACTGCAGATACTGTACGAGTGGCTTGGCTTCTCAGGGGCCAAAAGGCCACGATTTCACACTCCTAACACGCTGTCCTGAATCAGAGTGATTTTAACCCTAACACACTCATTAAGCTGTTATTCAAACGATGCATTTACACCAACACAAGTCAGATGTGCTACACATGACATGAACTCCAGCATTAAGAAGAAATCATGCAGTTATCAATTCCACCAGCTGTTATAATGAGCTGATCTCGAGATCTAAATTAATGATGAGTGATATGATTCTGGACTTTAACTTACCTCTTCTACCGAGCATGGCAACACCACTTGACTGAAAAACAAAACAAAAACAGATTGTAAAAACCTTGGCGAGCTAATACACTGACCAGTGTTTTTTCTTTTTCTTTCCTACCCGCATTCATGTTAGTCCCGCCTTCTGCATGATAATTGGCTAATATTTTATCCCCGCAGCCAATCCGAAACATAAAAAATGATTCCATGAGGTGACTGACTGCGGGTATAAACTATTAGCCAATCCTAGTGCAAGACGCGTTATTTCCCGGAATATGGGTACAGGAGAAATATGAACGCCTCGCTCTAGTAACCGGGTGTGAAGCCGCTTTCCGCCCCGTTAGCTGGAAAGGCTAGGTTACGTTATTTATTTCCGTTACTTCCGTTACATGAGCGCGGTGTAAAAATAAAACGATTTTTTATAAACCGGATATCGTGTCGTTACGGTTTTGTTAAAACCGCTCTGACATGATTATCTGTAAAATAATTAAATTCGCTATTGAAGCATTAGCCAGGTTTAGCCATCAGGCTACATTTTCTTACCCTAATGCTAATGCTAGCGCAGGACAAATAAGCAGCCCCCCTTCTCCCCAACTCCCCCTAAAGAATCACTGACTCGCATTCATTGTTACATAACCAAAGGCTCGGAATAAAACCGACAACAGTGCCTGGTTGCTATTAAAGACACAGCTGTTATATTTGTGTAAAATGGTAAAGCGGAGTTACTCACTATTCTTTGATGAGTACCATGCCGAAGCCGCACAGAACCTCACATCCAACAAGAAGCTCTCGCTCGGCGGAAATTGGACAGCCGCGTTGGCGTGTGTCATCAGGAAAGTGGGCGGGGTTTACAGGGCCAGGGGGTGGGGCTACACAGACGCGTGTATAAAATGACTCGTGCGGTAGCCAGTGTAATCACATACCCAGCTCTCAGCTGCTAGCAGGAAATCTAATTGATGTGTATTCGTCAGCCTTCAGTTACCCAATTCATCCACATGTCACCACCAATATGGTGTAGCACGTTGCTGTGTTTTTTTAAATACTGTGTGCTAGAGCAGGGATGTACAATCCTATCCAGTGTGGGTGCAGGCTTTCATGCCAGCCAACTAAATACCACACGTTATTCTATCTAGATGATATCTATTTGATTCTATTAGTGGAAAACCAAAATTAGTAATTAACCAGGTGTTTTGTTTGGTTGGAATGAAACCCTGCACTCATAGCAGCCCTTTCTAAATAAAATTGGACACACCTGTATTAGAGGATTGGCTAGGGAATGATTTATGGCTAAATGTTTGGGATTCTTGATCTCAACATCAAAACCAAATGTGGTTGTTCATTCATCATCTATATTGCTAATCCTGTGCTGGAGCCTATCCCAGAAGACATGGGATACAAGGTGGGGTGCACCCTGGACAGGATGCCAATTTATTACAGGGCACACACCCACACTACAGGCAATTTGGGAACACCAAGTAATATAATTTATATGGTTTTGCACTGAGGGAGGAAACCCACCGAAGGGGGAAGAAGAGGCAAACTCCATGCACATAGACCCAAGGCAGGAATCGAACAACCCTGGAGGTGCGAGGCCACAGTGCTAACCATTACACTATGTGTTGCCAAGTTTAAGTAGGCTTTATTATCACTTCAACCATATACAGTTAGTACACAGTGAAACGAAACAACGTTCCTCCAGGACCAAGGTGCTACATGCAACATAAATTTACAACATAAATTAACAGAGAAACTAAACTAGCTAACTAAGAAGCCTAGTTAGCTGGCTAGCAGAGACAAGACAGATAGTCCTAACATAAATTACAACATAAATTAACAAAAACTAACTAAATAAGGAAGACTATCTGCAGTCTTTACAGAATGTGTGATTGCAAGGTTTTGTAATATAAACTTTCTCCACTTCAGGCATTCATTGAATACAAAGAAATTTCATCCAAGCATCAAAGGCAATTCTTATGTTTGTAATTGTTAGTTTGTTCCATTATATATAAGCCCCCGCAATGGGGGAAGGGGGGTTAAAAATGGCTGTAATTCTTGAATAGTTAATACCATACTTTTGTCAAACCACTTGAATTAAAGCTGAAAGTCTGGACTTTGCTCACATCTGGGATGTTTCAGTTCAATCTTAGCTCCCTAATATATTGTCAGTGGTAAGCACTTGGTGGTTTATTTTTAGTGATAAATTTGGATGGTTTGTTAGATAGGTATTTGTGCTGTTGTGCACATACAGTACATAGGCTACCCAGTGAAAAGCATATACTGTATGAGATATGTGTATAGCATCATGTGGACACTGAAAATAATGTATAAACAAAAGAGAAATACTTGTAAGCCTTACTTTTCCAAAACCCACTACATCTAATCACTGGTTTAGATTACACTTTTCCACCTTGGTCTCTGTATGCATGGAGTTCTTGGTGGGTTTCCTTTGAGTACTCCAGTTTCCTCCCACAGTCCAACACATGCAGATTAGGTTAAGAGGCATTCCCACATTGTCCAAAGTGTTTTAAGGTTGAAATAAATTGGAATGAGAATAAATACAGTGGGAATCACCACTGGCCTTCATGGTCCCTAGTTAGACTACAGAAGTTCCTAGATAGGTGGATGGATAGAGGCATGCTTAAAGATAGGAATACTTTAATCAGAAAAGAAGGAAACAAACACGATGGCAAGAACTTTTGGTGCATACGTTTTCTTAGAAAACGTATTGATGTCTACTTCTTGCGCGTGTACGTGGTGTATAGGATGTCGTTTATATTCTCAGTAATTGGATTTATTTATTTTTTTAAAAAATTGTGACGTAGACTGTTCCAACCCGGAAGCAAACCCACCGTGGACGATAGACGTGACGTAAAATAATCTATCAACCGCTGTTTTTTGGTTTTTTTTTTTGGTTTTTTTAAAGAAACATGGAGTATGTATTTTGGCCGCTGCTAATTTTGCACTTTTTATTACTGCAGTTGTCATATAATGCTTCCCTCCTGCAAGCTGTCTCGATTTTATTACAGAGGCGAAGGCGAGCGCTACTGGAGCGCGCGGCCGCTCTCGCGCCCACTGTTCGTCTTCCTCCGGTTCCGACCAAAAGCCGCTCGTGCTGGATGCGCGTGCGGAGTCGGGACTGGTGGGAGAGAGTGGTGCTGCAGGAATTCTCCGACGCGGAATGGAGAGAGCATTTCAGGATGACTCGCAGGTCGTTCGTTAAACTTTGTGACCTGATGAAGGATGTCATGAGCCCGGGTGAGGTGACCGTGCGTCCCGCGATCCCTTTGGAGATGCGCGTGGCGATCGCGCTGTACAAGCTGAGCGGCTGCGGGGAGTACGGCTCTATCGCGTACCGCTTCGGGGTGCATAAGACGACGGTGATGAAATTTGTTTACATGTTCTGTAAAGGCATGGTGAACCAGTCGATACGGCATTTCATTAAAGTGCCGAGCCTGCAGGAAGCCTGCGCCATCGCCGAGCGATTTCAGAGCAAGTTCTATATCCCTCAGGTTATCGGGTGTGTCGATGTCACTCACATCCCGGTCCTGGCGCCGAGTGACAGCTACATTCATTTTCTCAACTGTAAAGGTTGGACGTCTTATGTGCTGCAAGGGGTCGTCGATGACCGGTATTGGTAAGCCTATATATCATAAAGAGATACGAATTGCATCATGAAATGCCAAGTTATTATCCCAGTTCTGCTCATGAACACTTACACAGCCATTATGACCACCTATTATCGAGCCACTATAACAGTGATGCATTGCATGTTCTGACATCTTTTTATCACAGCCATCATTAACCTTTTCATCAATCTGATCTACACTAGTGATTCTACTGGATCGGTTAATACACAGGCCAGCCTTCGCTCCCCATGTGCATCAGTACACCTTAGTCGCTGACGACCCTGTCGCCAGTTCACCGGTTTTCCTTCATTTGATCACTTCTGGTATGTCCTAACCACTGCAGACCAGGAACATCCCACAAGAGCTGCAGTTTTGGACTTGCTCTTTCCCAGTCTTCTAGCCACCACAATCTGGCTCTTTGAGTCAAAGTCCCTCATCCTTATGCTTGCCCATTTTTTCTGCCTTTAACACATCAACTTCAGGAAAAAAAGGTTCACTTGCTGCCTAATGTATCTTCCATCATTGTAACTGTGAGAAGGGCAAATTGTAATGGCTAGAAACTTGGGTCAGAGCAACTCCATAACTGCAGCTCTTGGGGGATGTTTCTGGTCTGCAGTGATCAGGACATAGCCAAATAGTTCACGGAAGGAAAACGGGTGACAGTGTGGGAGGCAGCTGAAGCTCACTGATGCACAAGGGAAGTAAAGGGTGGCTTATGTAGACTGATCCAATAGAGAGCTACTGTAGCTCAGACTGTTAAAAAGATCAATGCTGATTTTAATAGAAGGTGTTAAAACACACACAGAGTATTACTGTTTTGATTCCATAAGGGACACCGGTGCCTTGGTACCCAAGTGCCCATGGGGCCTTGGTATAAGGCAGGTGGTCATAACGTTATAACTGATCAGTTTATACACTCACCTTTACCCTAGGTAAAATGTTGCAGTTTCTCTATAATCCTATAATTATATAGCCAGGCCTCCTATTAAAGTGGCTGGTGCATATTCATATACTGTAATATATATATATATATATATATATATATATATATATATATATATATATATATATACTTAGTGTACAGTACATACATACATGTATAATACTGTGCAAAAGTAGTTGTCAGCTAACCTTCAGTCGGTACAGTGATTTATTGCAATATAAAGAGAGTTTATCCAATTCTAATGAACCTAAAAGTCAATATTTGTTATGTCCACTGTTATTCTTTAACACAGACTGAACTATATTAAGCGAGTGTTCTTGCAGTTTCTTTAAATAGTCTTTAGGAATACTTCTTTAAGCTTGTTGAGGGATATTTCATAGCTCTGCTTTGGACATTGGCTGCCTTTGTTCTGTTCTCTTTCAAGATGATCCCGCTCTGCTTCAGTAAGGGTTGAGATTCAGGCTTTTTTCAAGGTATACTTTGTATTTATACCAAATAAGTACCAAAATGTACTAGTGCTTAGAGCGATACTGTTACAGGTACATCTTGTGTACACTGTATCCTGTGAAAGAGCATGTGGTGTACTGTAAATTATCTTTTAGTAAACCATCAATGGGCTGCACACCTTAACTTTCAGTTTAATACCATAAATAAATTAAAGGTATAAAGGTACATGTTACACCACCAACATTAAGGAAAAGTACAACTTGGTATGTTTATTTTCAGTAATAATATTTCAGTGATATTGTACTGCATTTTTGTTGATCAACAGCTTCTGGAGTGTGAGCTGCAAAGCTCCTGGAGGTGCTCATGATGCCACTGTATTCAAACAATCCCAGCTGTTCAACCTGGCTCACCTTCTTCCTAAGGTACAGTTTATAAGACATGACTGTCAGTGTGTAATTCTCCTCAACACTGAAATGTGAGGTAACTAGTTTCTAATCGGATATGGTGTCATTGTTTCAAGTTTGCCAAGTTAGACCAGGTACCACACAGGGGTATATGGGCAGGGATTGTAATAGTACAGGGCACTAATGGTTAAATGACAGTGTTCGTAGTAGAAAGATTTATTTTTATCCCTTTCCTTTTCTCAGTGGATTTTTTCCAGGCAATATAAATTTTATCATACTGTAAAGTTTAATTTGAAATGGTTTATTGTTTACTTGTTGCAGATACTATCCATGATTTTGTATAAACCCAATAAACCATTATTCAAATTTCACTTGTCACATACACAGTCATACGCAGTACGATATGCAGTGAAATGCTTAACAAATAAAAATGCTTAACAATAATAAACCTTCAAGTTAAGATGAATCCCAAAAGGATCATTATGCACCGTTTGGCTACAACATTGGATATCTGGCAAAGTGCATGCATTCCTGTTGTTTCACTGGGTATAAAGTATTAGCACCAGTGACTTTGTTTTGGGCTGCTTTTCATCATAAAAACTATTTTGCTATGCTGTTTCATGTCTACATAAATGAACATAAAATTGAAAGCGTGATATCTTTCTTTTATAAGATGTGATTTCTTATTAAGTATAGACACAAGCACTTGAGCAATACAGGTAGTTCCCGACTTATGAACGAGTTCTGTTCTGGGAGTCCTGTTCCAAAGTCAGATTTGTTCTTAAGTTCGACAAAGTGAGTGTTATACTGTATGCCTTTGACACGAATATACAATTTAAGGCATGCCAAAATCTAAATCTGTCCCCTTTATCCACACTGCCGTCATGTGGCCAAAAACCATAACAGCACCTAAGAAAATGGCTCACACCCACCAAATGTAACAGTGTTGACTCTGCGCCTTTAAATCGCAAGGGGAATTCTGAATGCCATTTTGTCTCATAGCTGTTTTCCACTGTATTGGACTGTGAACTATGTTTTGTTAGTGATTTTATGAAATTAGGATTATTACCTACCTTAGTACTGCTACAGGTAGTCTTGGTTCAGATCTGTAACTGTACTAGGCTGTTATAAACTAGTTATAAACTAGTAGTTTGATAATCATATTTAGGATCATGACTTGTCATGCAAAAAAGAAATTAAATTCCTGTATGCTTTAAGGAAAAACTGCATGAATGTGTCAATCTGTCCTGCTTACGTTCTACTTTTCAGCACACCCGCGACATAGAGGGAACACTCATCAATTTCATTGTTCTTGGTGACTCAGCCTACCCGCTCCTGGAATGGCTCATGATGGCATACACCCCAAGTCCTACTCTAACCCCTCAGCAAAATTCCTTTAACATACACCTTGATGATGCAAGAGCAGCAATAGAAATTGCCTTCGGGAGGTTGAAAGCAAGATGGCGGGTTCTTCTAAAGAGAAGTGACTTCCACTACACCTTTTCACCATATGTGGCAATTACTTGCTGTGCACTGCATAACTTCTGTGAGAGACAAGAGGAGTCTCTTGGTCAAGCCTGGATGAAAGAGGCTGCTGCTTTGGAGAGAGCCATGCCTCAGCCTATGACGCAGTCGTACAGACAATCAAGTAATGCTGGTAAAACTGTAAGGCGGGTCCTTACAGAATATATGGCCAGCAATTTTCCTCTTCGCGTGCAAGAACAATGAACAGGTTTACACAGGACATGTGAATGTGAATATTTATTTTTGTACTGTTATTCATTTAATTAACTTTTATTATGTCATTTTGTTTTTTATGACCTAAATAAAATATAGTTTTATAATTAAGCATCACTGACTGAACACTGATTCTTATAATTAATGAACAGGGGATTTATTAATTAATTAATTAAATTTTTTTATGGTCAGGATAGTCATGCTTAAATTTTGTGTAGCACTAAAGTGAATGCTGAGAAAAATTAAATTACTGAAGAACTGATGCGCATTTCTTTAGAAAATTCTAAATGTTAGATTACTTATTTTATAAGTTACACAGTAATTAATGTGTCCTTTTCAGTTTTTTATTTCTATTAATGCAGAATGTGGCATTGCATCCCAAGATGATCAAGGATTCTAAAAGGATGATGGTTTGGCTAAGATATATTACCCCTAGATGTAAATGACTGTGTGTGTGTGTGTGTGTGTGTGTGGTGTTCTTAGTCAGATTGTAACATTTTTTTGCCTTATGCCCAGTATCCCTGTATGTCCTATTGATTTACCTGAATGCTGAGAGGGATAATGTACATATGTGATTATATGTGATTTCAAAGCAACAAAAAAATTGTAAAATATTTTTTAATCTAGTTCTTGGTTTAAAATTTTTGGTCCAGTGCATCCTATATTTGAATGTTTCCATTAGCTTTGATTAAAAAATTTGGCCGTGGCCAAAAGTTTTAAGAATTACATAAATATTGGAATTTGAAAAAGTTGCTGCTTAAGTTTTTATAACAGCAATTTGCATATACTCCAGAATGTTATGAAGAGTGATCAGATGAATTGCATAGTCCTTCTTTGCCATGAAAATTAACTTCATCCCAAAAAAACCTTTCCACTGCATTTCATTGCTGTCATTAAAGGACCTGCTGAGATCATTTCAGTAATCGTCTTGTTAACTCAGGTGAGAATGGTGACGAGCACAAGGCTGGAGATCATTATGTCAGGCTGATTGGGTTAGAATGGCAGACTTGACATGTTAAAAGGAGGGTGATGCTTGAAATCATTGTTCTTCCATTGTTAACCATGGTGACCTGCAAAGAAACGTGTGCAGCCATCCTTGCGTTGCATAAAAATGGCTTCACAGGCAAGGATATTGTGGCTACTAAGATTGCACCCTCCAACAGCAACTTCCTCCAACAATCCAACAACAGTTTGGTAAAAAAAAAAAACAATGCATTTTTTAGCACAATGGAGCACCATGCCATAAGGCAAAAGTGATAACTAAGTCGCTTGGGGACCAAAACGCTGAAATTTTGGGTCCATGGCCTGGAAACTCCCAGATCTTAATCCCATTGAGAACTTGTGGTCAATCCTCAAGAGGCGGTGGACAAACAAAAACCCACTAAATTCTGACAATTTCTTGCAGAGGTCCTGAAAAAGAAGGGCCAACATTTCAAATACTGACTCTTTGCATAGATGTCATGTAATTGTCGATAAAAGCCTTTAAAACGTATGAAGTGCTTGTAATTATACTTCAGTACATCACAGAAACAACTGAAACAAAGATCTAAAAGCAGTTTAGCAGAAAACTTTGTGAAAACTAATATTTGTGTCATTCTCAAAACTTTTGGCCACGACCTTATACGAAGAATGTCACATATAATGATATTGAGATATGGTAAGCAACAACAACAAAACAATATCAAAGCTATCAGATGTCGATTTTTTTCTTTTCTTTTTTTTTTTTTTTTTTGCAGTGTTTGTTTCTTACAATTGAACTATTTGGCTATTTGTGGCCACTGGTATTTTGCCTGTTGTTTTTTGCTAAGCCAGTAGGGTACATTGTTGGTTCCATTTAAGGAATGGTAAACAGGATTTGGTAATCCTGCAATTTAATATTTGGATCACAGTGATCCAACCCAATGTGTCTTTGAAAAACTTTCATAAAAGTAAGATAAATTAGTTAATCCTGAATAGCAAAACATGGGATTTCCAAATCCGGACCAATTTGATGCAGATTAAATTTTTTGAAAAACTGGGCCCTGGTCATTTAGTACATGCAGTACATTGAGGTAGGCAGCTGACTTCATTTAATTGCCACATTAAATTGTTGAGCCTAGACCTGACCAACTGAAGCAACCCCAGATCATAGCACTGTGTCATGAGGTTTTTAAAATAGACACTGTGCATGCTTCATGCGCTCCCCTTCTTACCTTGACTCCACATATCACATGACCTTTTTCCATTGCATCAAAGCATAGTCTTTATCCACCCTAGTACTGTAAATTAAAGGATTTTTGTTCTGAATAGCCTCATTACCAAGTGTTTTCATGGCCACACAACTGTTTACTCCCAATTATGTGAGTTCTTGTCACACTGTGTGCTTACTTTCACCATTTTACATAGCTGTAATTTCGAATGTTGTTTTTTTTTATGATGTAACTTCAAGTGTTTAGCTGATCTCTGATTACAGTCATTCGTGGTTTTAGACCACAATTCTTCTGAAAAGTGGACACTTGAGCACTATCCTTCCAGGTTTTAATCATGTGCTGAATTGTCCTTCAATTCCGTTTTTTATTTTTTATTTTTTATTTTTTTATATGACTCTTCTAAAACTGTGACTTTTTTGGTCAGACAGTAAATAATCTTTTGCAAAACACTGTCCACACACAAGCCGTTTATTATCAGTCTTCAAGGGATTGTATACTTAGTTTTGGTAGCTGGATGGTGAAATCCATACCTAGAGACTATCACATATTATAGAAACACTCATTGCCCAGTGCAGTTGTGCTACGTTTTGCCTTTCATCCATCTCGTTTCTCCAAAATAAACTCTGCACAGTGGTCATGAGCATTTCTGTGCTTTTTCATTAGGACTGGAGCTGAGGAGTTGCCATACCTGGAATAACAAATGGAAGCTAACACATAATTTCATAATTATTCAAACATTTCTTTTATTCTCTCATTTCTTGAAGAGACTTGACAGGTAATTCAATTTCCCCTTATTTTCCCTAAATGACTGGCTTGTGGAGATGTTGTGCTAGTATTGAAGTGGACACTTTGGAATGAAATCCAAACATGAACTTTTATTTATTCATTTTCAGTAAACTATTTATTCTAGTGGGAATATACCCTGGATAGGATCCCAGTTAGTGCTGAGAAGAAAACCAGAGAACCATTGAGGGAGGTGGAAAGAGACTGAATAATCCCTAAAGTGTGGAAGTGGTATCATGCAGGGGCAATACCATACAAGCATGCATGTGTATGTGCAGATATAAAAAAAGGTGGAGGCAACATCAGGACACAATTTTTTATTAACAACCCACAATGTCACTTTTGTGTTCCTGGTCCTTTTCACCTCCAACTCTAAGGTCATGGAAGACTCAATGCTTTGTGTTGGACTGATGGACTGTTTCCTGACATTTCCGAACAGTGCAACTCAAACAATGGCCATTCATTGCCACTTTGATGAGAGAACAACTGTGATCGTCCCTGGCAAATATGTCTCAGTAGTGTAAACTGTAGTAAGTGGGTAAAAAAAAAGCAGTATATTTCTTCTATATCTAATAAATACAGTGGGGAAAATAAGTATTTGATCGCCTACAGATTTTCTAAGTTTGCTCACTTACAAAGAAATGAAGGGTCTATAATTTTTATCATAGGTTTATGGTAAAGGATTGAGACAGAATATCAACCAAAAATCCAGAAAAAGCACATGATACAAATGTTATGAATTAAGTTGCATTTCAATGAGGGAAATAAGTATTTGATCCCCTACCAAACAACAATAATTCTGCCTCTCACAGACTGGTTATGTGGTTATGTTTAAGAAGGTGCTCCTAACAGCAATGTGGTATGTGCATAAAAGCCACCTGTCCACAAAATCTCTATCTTCCAATCAAACCTCACCACCATCGGCAAGACCAAAGAGCTGTCAAAGCAAGTCAGGAACAAGATTTTAGTTTGCCAATGAACAGAAAAAGACTGGGATAAACTGCTGTGGTCAGATGAGACCAAATTGAGCTCTTTGTCATCAACTCAACTTGTTTTTGGAGGAAGAAAAATGCTGATGGAAGATGGAAGACTGTGACACTAAGAACACCACAGTCCCTACAGTCAAGCACGGAGATGGAAACATTATGCTTTGGGGCTGTTTCTCTGCTAAAAGTACAGATTGACTTTGCTGCACTGAGGGGCCAATGGATGAGGCCATGTGTTGTAAAATTTTGGATGAGAACCTCCTGAAGATGGGTTGTGGATGGGTCTTCCAGCAAGAAAATGACCCCAAACATACTGCCAATGCGACTAAAGAGTGGCTCATGAATAAGAACATTAAGGTCATGGAGTAGTTTAGCCAGTCTTCAGACCTTAATCCAATAGAAAATTCACAGAGAGAGCTGTAACTTCGAGTTGCCAAGCAACAGGCGAGAAACCTTAAACATTTAGAGAAAATCTGTAAAGAATAGTGGATCAAAATGCATCCCAAGATGTGTGCAAATCTGGTAAACAGCTGCAAGAAACGTCTTCCCACTGTGCTTTCCAGCAAGGAGTTTTATTTATAATATTATATATAATATATAATATATAATATTATTTATAATAATACTTATTTCCCTTATTGAAATACAACTTATTTCATGAAATTTGTATCAAGTGCTTTTTCTGGATTTTTGGTCGATATTCCGTTTCAATCCTTTACCATAAACCTATGATAGAAATTATAGACCCTTCCTTTCTTTGTAAGTGGGCAAACTGAGAAAATCTGTAGGGGATCAAATACTTATTTCCCCCACTGTATATAACATTCATTGCCAGATTTTCTATACATCCATCACATTTTGATTGTGTCATTTAAAATCTACTGTTGTGGTATACAGAGGCAAATATACAAAAATTGTGTCCAAATACTTATAAACCAGACTGTAAATGTGAAACATAGTATGTCCCAAGTATACTGTAAGTAAAAATGTGGTAAGCCATGTTTAACAGAGACAAAAGTCTAATGATTGTTTGTTCATTGTCTTTAGCACATAGCTGCCCAAATTCCTTACTTCTCTGATGTAAATAAGATAAACAACAAATGACAACGACGTTACTGTGTGAAATTTCCATGGGTACAGAGAAACAGATATAGCTGCATGTGCTTTACCTGTACAGGAAGTGTATCAGTGGTTGGGGGATTTCTCAGGGTCAAAAAGTCTATACTCTTATGTTTTGTGTATCTGACACTTGCAACACTGGATTTAATAAAAAGGTTTTCGAGGGTACATTTTGAAGGTAAGTGAAGATACAGCATTTTGTGGTACTTAAAAACTATATGCAATTCACTGTGTCTACCATTCAATATCAGTTTCAATATTTGTTGCAAAGACTGCATACTCTAAATTTGGTGGTTATATTTGGTTATTTTTCATACTTACTTTTTAAGGACTTTTTATATTTATTATTTTTTTATAGTTATTTATTACTTTTCCTTTATATAACAACTGTAAGCAACTGTAACCAATAATAAGCAATTTCCCTCTGGGATTACTAAAGTTCTTTCTTAAATTGAATAATTTCATTATCATGCTTGCAAATAGGACATTAATATAAAATAATTTTTATGTGACATACATTATCTCTAATGTATCATTAGACCTTAATAAAGAGCTGTGGTTTTAGACAAGAATTGTACATACTGTAGTTTTATACTAATTCTTCAGCTAAATTAAAAACCAGAACTATAACAAAAAAACACATAAAATGCCTACCAAAAGGTTGATTACATAACTAACAAAAACTATATATTTGCATATATAAATTATAAATTCTAAAAAATATATGCTGATAAATGTAATTAGTGAAACCTAAATTTACTAACAAACTAATAAAAGAAGAGAAAATTATTAAAAATTGTTTATATATACTGTGTATATATACAGTACAGTTTGGGATCACTTTCTAACTCAATGGTTGCTCCTGATTTTTATAAAGTAGCTTTGAAGCCATCCAAAATATGCAATAATCTCCTTTGAACAGTTAATGTTCAGATGATGAAATAAACTTCAGAAGTTCTGGTCTTGTCAGAAGGTCTTCACGAGAGCCAGTTTCATTGTGGTACTTGATGGCTTTTGCAAATGTACTTAAAAATACTGTTCTTGCAAGATCTATTCCATAATATAATTACCTAATTCTGTGTTGTTTGTTATTTCACAAATTTTTTTGTTATTTTGCTATTTTTTGTGATTGTCCATTGGTGGCTCAGCGGTAGGTTTCTTATCTGCCCGATTCAATTCCGACCCAATGCCCAAATCCCAGCCACTGGATGGGTACAGGTCCCAAGCGTAGAGTTTAGGAGGCTTTCAGAGTAAAACTTGCACCAAGCTTGTGTGCAGATCAGATGTGGATAGAATAAAAAGAAAAAATTGCCATAAGATATATACAAATATACACAGACAATCACAAAAAATTATATATTCTATATAAATACTGTTTATGTGTATATATAATACACTCAATATTCTATATAAACATAAACAGTATTTATATATAATATACATAATATATAATTTTCTGTGGGAGGAATATATATATATATATATATATATATATATAGACTTTGCATGTTCTCCCTGTGCTTGGTGGGTTTCCTCCCGCAGTCCAAAGACATGCAGATTAGGCTAATTGGCGTACCCAAATTGCCCCTAGTGTGTGAATGTTGACCAGAGGTCCTATTACGGGAATGGGAATAAATACAATGGTCACCATTGGCCTCCACGGTCCCTAGTTGGACTACATGGGTTCCTAGATGGATGGATTATATAGTCATATACTGCAGCTACGTATCACATCAATATTTATAAAAGGTATTACAAATTAGGAAGAAATAAAAAAGAACATTAATGAAATGCAAACTAATTAGTAAACATGTACAATTTGGAGGTACAATAGATAAAATTCGTAAAATGTGAATTACATAAGGGCAGTTATTGTCAGAGGGTCAAAATTAGACAAAAAGACACTGATGTACATTTTCTGTTTGTTGTGTTTGCGAATTCTGCTGAAATATCCCACCACACATGTAGTATCAGTAAAATGAGTGAAAATATATTTTTTTCACACCAGAACGGAATATTTCAAAAATCTTGTCTGTGCCCTGCGAAGAGCTTCACGGTCAGTGCATTATTCTCCATCCTAATCCCCCTTGACTTTCCCTGAGCCCCTCACACTCTTTCCCAGTGTATCGCGAGAGACTGAGTGGGACAGGAGGCAGAGAGAAATAATCATATGCTTATAACACACCAAGAGAGCAATATACACGTGTTATAGCTGATATATAATTTATGATTAGAACGCCGACTATTTATTGATGCACAACGTTAAACGCGGTGGCTACTCAATGTGGAATGAGGACTAATACTGGACGCAATAACACTGGCTTCTTGTCTAAACAACTAGCTAGCTATGTAGCCGCCGAGCTAGTTAGCTAGCTAGCTACATCTGCAACAATCATTTACGTAGGTTAGTTAGCTAGCTAGCTAGCTAAAGCTACTCCAGAGAGCCTTCTGTTTAAAATAAAAATCCGGGTCCGGTTTAAGTTTTTTACTCTCCCGAACAACAAGGTAGGATATATTCTATGACTATAAATAAAGTAAATATGGCTAGCTAGCTAACTAGTTTTCTAGCTAGCAAAGTGCCATAAAGTTCCAGGCTAGCTTGTTCAGCCTTAGCTTGTTATTTAGCTAGCCTGGAAGCTATAATGCTTTCAGTTCTCTTGTGTGTTTTTGTTATTGTAACGTTAGCTAGAGCTTCGTATATGACAGCTGTTTATTGTTATGGTAGCGAGGCCTGTGAGTGTGTGAGGTTAACTGTTGTCTTCCACCATGTCTAGCTCACACAAGCAAAGCGCCGGTCTCCAGTTACACCCTGACCCGAAAATGGTGAGTCTGCCCCTGGGTTTGGTTTTTAATATCATCTTGTTTTGGTAGCAACTAGTTGCGTGAAATGAATGCTATCACTGTTTCATAAAACTTGTTCTCTTCTAATTGATAAAGAACAAGAAAGAAATAGTAAGTAACGTGTGAGTGTCAGTCATAACTCGGAGCTGTGCACCTTTCACAACAACCAGCTTGTGAGTAATTACATGCGTTGTAGCAATCAAGTTACATCACCCAAAGCTAGACAGCTAACACTCGATAAGCCATTATTACTAAGTTCCAGATTTCTAGTTGTTAGTTTTGTTATCACCCTCATAATCTTTAAACCACTACTACTGCAATGAAAGTGTACAGAATAAATCACAGAATACTTAAACCATGTGACGATTCTCAGTCATGCAGGTCTGGTTATCTTGAAGTTGAGTCATTTCAACTTGATTTCTTTCTTCTTAGTTAGAAGGTTAGGTAGTAGTGGTTAATAGACCATCAAACCAAAAAGCCCCTAAAAAGTCACGTCCCTAAAAAGAAAGAACTCCAGTTGACTCAAATTCCAGAAGATTAAATCATGATTAATCATTGGAGTTTGTTGATGGGTGGTGTAGATTAGCTTAGAGTAGATACAACTTTCTTGTCATTGTAAAAAGTACATGCACAATCAAATGCAGTTTGCATCCAACCAGAAGTGCAAATGTGGTTATTGGTCCATACATACAGGGACGAGAGTGTCTTCTGTACAGAATATGCAGTAGGTAATATAGATGGATAGATATATTGACCCTGAAGGAAATTCCAGACATCCAGTAGCAAGGATATTAACACAACAAACATATACAGTAGTTACAATTGCAAACCACCAATCATGTAAAAAAGGAAGAAAAAGAAAAAATACTGAACCTAATGTATGATATATATATATGTGTGTGTGTGTGTGTAAAGAATAAGATGAATATGTGCAAATATGAGCAACAACGATAAATATTCCATGAATAGAATAGTGCACATTCTAGGGCAAAAAGTCAGTCATGCAAGACTTGGGTAATGAGAGTCAATGCTGTGTAGGGTAAATGATAAGTAGATAAATATTATTGTGAAGCGTGCACAGTGAGTTTGTTGTGAAGGAGAGCTACATGTATAACTGAGGATGAGTAGTGGTTGAGGGATCATCACAACCAAGAATCCCTATCACTGTAAACAGGTGTAGAAACAGTTTATGGCTCTGAGAACAAGGGACTTCCTAAGTCTGTCAGTAGAGTAGCTCTGTGATAGACATCTGCTACTGAACATCTTCTTCTTCTTCTTGGCAAAAGTTCCCTACAAACGTGACTGGTGTTTGACACAGTGGACGCTATTTTGTTTAAGGTCATTCTTCCCAGCAACAGCTCCAGCGAGTCAAACTTAACACCAACCCCAAACCCATTTCTCCTAACTACCGTGTTCAGTTGTGTGGTGTCTCTGCTTTTGAGGTTCCTTCCCCAACACACTACAGCATAGAAGAGATGACTGGCCACCGCTGATTAGTAGAACATTGGTAGGAGCTTTTTGCAGATGCTAAAAGAGCCTTGTTTCCTCAGGAAGAACATCATACTCTGACTTTTTTGTAAAGATGTTTTGTGTTTGCTGATCAGTCCAGTTTGTCATCCAGCAGTCTACCTGGATATTTATGTTATCCCTAAATAATTATAGGTCTATATGATATATTTGTAGGTGTAAAGTATATGGTAAAAAAAAGACATATAACTGTGCAAACATTGTGCAATGAATAAGACATGTCTAGAAGATTACATGCTCAACACTATACATATGTACATATATGAATGTCTGTATGATGCAGTATATACAGAACAATTCATGTACATACAGCCAAAAGAGCATTAACAAGGACCACCTCTCATTCATGCTAACCTTCACCCATATCACATTGACCACAAACCTCTCTGAACAACTTTGGAATAAACTGGAACTACAACATAAATGAGTTTTGTGGCCAGCTGTCCACACATTGTAGAATACATTAGTTGTAGCAATATTAAATGCAGTATCAAATTGTGCATGACCTTTCCTTATATATGTGTGACAGTTAATTTCTTTTATTTTGTCTCTGTATCTTGTTGTCTCATACACACTTTAATTTGGTTCTAGGAGCTTGTTATTGTCACACAAGAATTTCTGTGTTTTATATAGTCTGTATACAGAACACACATAACAATAAACCTGACTGTAATTTAACAAAATCTAATAAATATTGCAGGACATTTGTCACTCTTAAGGATGACTAGAAAAACTGACCCCTGTAAAGAGGTGTGCATTTACACAATTAAACCATTTTTTAGTTGATGATGTTTTTTTTTATTGCAGGCCACAGATCAACTCATCTGGTTTCTTGGAGATCCCTGAAGAAAAAAATAAAAGATCTTATCTGATTCTTACACAACACTAACTCCTTCATAATCCTGTATTCTGCAGTCAGTCATTATGCAGATTTATATTTATGTATTTCAGATTGCACTCACTACTATATGCGGAGTGCACAACTCTTTCTGAAAGAACCTAGTTGCTTCTTAAATGGGGGGGAACTGTCATCCCTCCTTTTTTGGTCTATTACTTTTCCTAGTCCTAAGTAAATCTTTACCCCATGAACAGAGCGTGCCTTTTCCTGACCCCATCAGTTTGTGACAATCCTAGATCAGAAGGCTTTAGTAATTAGTCTGCAAATTACAAGAAATTAATTGCTCATTAAGTCAATTATGAACGGCTCCTTATTAACTCCGCCCAGCCCACGGGCTGCAGCAAACTCGTCTCCTCTTCCTCCATCCCCGTCTCCCTCGCCTTCTCCTCCATCTCCCTCATTGTTGCCCCTTTCTGTGCGTCCCCCACCCTTACCCCCTCCGACTTCTGGCCAGCCACTGTCTTCTCTGTCTGACACACCAACTCCCTCACCTTCTCCCTGCCTTAGCTGGACCGAGTTCTGTGAGCTTCATGCCCGGGTAGCAGCTGGCGATTTTGCCCGTCATGTCAGGGCTTTTCTGCAGGAGAATCCACATTATTCTTCTGATTCTGCTGCTGCTTTCTGCCGGCGCTTCACTGACCGATTTGTTCGGCATTTTGAGAGCGAACTTGAGGTAAGCGGTGCAGTGAGGGAGGGTACAGGGATTTGGGTCACTCAGTCTGATGGCACATCATTGGAGGAAGAACCTACGTCTCCACCACTTTTGCCACCTGATGCTGCTGCAGCTTGCCTGCCCACACATGTCAGGGCTCCGCCCAAGCCACTTTCAGCTCGGCAAGGATTGGACGCTCGAGGTTCAGAAAGATTTCAGAATCCCACTGTTTTCCAGGACTCATATGCTCATGCGCAAATTCTGCCACCTTCTTCTTCTTCGTCTTGTTCATCTTCAATGGGTGGAAACAATGGTCGAAGGGAAGATAGGGCATTGACGGTTAAAAAGTATCCTGGCCACTTGCCTGGTAATGGAGACCTAGAAGAAGAGGATGACAGCTGGGTGGGGCTAGTGACAGGAGAGGAGGCAGAGTCGGATGAGCTAGTAGGGAAGGACTGTGAGGCAGAGGGTAGTACCCTCGCAGATAGACCTGACGGCAGCCTGACACCACTGAGCCCAGCTTCTGGGGAACCGCTGAACTCCGGGTCAAAGGGCAATATCCCAGGTACAGGTGGTCACTCCAAAAACAAGCTAAAGAAACGCTTCTCCCTCCGCAATGTAGGCCGTAGTGTGCGCGGCAGCGTAAGGGGTATCCTGCACTGGCGGAGCTCCTCAAGTGACTCGCCTCAAGGTTGTGGATCAACTAATGCCACACCACTTCCCTCCAGCTACAGCTACACTATGGGCCTGCAGGATGCCAAGAGAAGTGCTCAAGGTGCCCCAGGTTCACTCCCCGTTTCACTTTCTCTCCCCCTCTCACTCCCTCACTCATCTTCCTCCTCCCTGCCACCTTCATCCTCCAGCAGTGCCACCTCTCTTTCCCTCTCTGAAGCTCGTGATCGAAGAAGAAGTAATGGAGAAGGCGAGAAGGAAAAGTGGACACACAGACTGGAGAAGCTGCGCCTGTCCCGCTCTCCTCCACCAACCCTACAAGCACCAGTAGGACCCACATCAGCCTTGTTGCCCTCTGCCCTACCATCTAGGAAGACAAGCAGACTTGTACGAGAGGGAGGAGTGAATGTCTGCTCTTCTGCGGATGAATTTACTGGCTCTCATGGCTTTCCGGGTGTCTCTTTCGGGTTGCTCCACCATGGCATAGACAATAACAATGCCCTCTCTGGCTCCAGTGTGGAACCAGCAGGTGGAATTCCACCTCCAGCCACAGCTGGGGCAATAGCTGGACGAAGCACTCGCTGGCACAAGTGTCGACTTGTTTTGAAGGAGCGAGACAAGGAAGGAGGCGAGAGAGGAGAAGAGTACTTCCTGGAGTTTTATATCCCTCCCAAGGTAAATGGAAAATTTAAAGAATTCCTACAAATTGTCTGTAAGGATAAAATGATATGGGTCACTTTTATGCATTGTGTTGTATTTAAAGTAGTACTATGACTCTCTGTTAAAATCACATTTGTTTGGTAGTGCCGTGAATTACCACAGGATATGGAAATCAGAAAAAATCTTATTTTCTTGTTTCTCTTTTTTAGGCCTCTAAGCCCAGAGTGACTATCCCATGCTGCTTCATTTTAGACATCAGAAGCACCACAGCTCTTGAAGTGCCAGACAAAGAAAACACTTTTCTTCTGCAGGTTTGTCTTTACCTGTCCCTCAGTTTCACTCTCACATGAGGGTGTCTTTCTACAGATGTTCATCTATGAAGCTTTTAATGGAAAGTTTCTTTACCCGCTCTTTACTTTTGTTTGAATTAATACTAGATGTGCCTGCGACTTAATTTGCGTGGAATGTAATTGCACACTAATTATCGCATATTAAAAATTTACAGTGTTGTTTGTTGAATTTTGAACTAATGATTGTTTTTCAAGGTTGATTTTTTTTATTAATTCATTTATTTATTTTCTTTTTTTTTAAATAATACAAGGGTGTTTTACATTTAAATTTCGAATTAGCATGCGTTCTCTTCACAGGGGGCCGTTTGCATTGAAAATAAGCCTATATGTTACCTCAAGCTCAGGCAAACACACCTCTAAAAAACCTATTGAAATTTGTTCACCAGTTTTTACATGATGCCTGCACAAACAGACAGACAAATGTTTTATATTATCATAAATATATTATCTATATTATTTTATATACTTTTTATATTACGCATCTGACACCCCCCCCCAATTTATTATTATTTTTTAAATGTTTTTAATGTACAGATGCACCATCTTTACAGTTTTAATTTATGTATAGATAATATAGTTTATAACTTGTCCATCTCTTGTTCGTTTGTCCCACTGACTTTGTGTGTGCCGTTTTCTCAGTTGGAAGGACAGGTTCAGTATGTCATCGAGACCAGGGATGCTGTTCAGATGAGAGCTTGGCTGAGTGACATTAGAAACAGCATCTGTCTGAGGTAACATACGTTTGTTTGCGTTGTTGATATTGCTGATATAATGCTTCAAAGAATAGCAAGTTAAGAATAGAGAGTTAAGTGTGTTTGTAACAAAGAAAAAAAATCTAATTTTGGCATAAATCACATCATCATATTTATTATATCAGAACAGCTGACTTCAGTTTACTGACTGTTAAATATTTAATATTATAAAATTATTATTATTTAATATTTATTGTATTTTTGTTTTTTTTAATAAGTAACATAAGTAAACTTTATGTTATTTTCCTTCATATGTTCTCTGTCCTGGTCCAAATCTGGAGGAAAGCTTTTTACCTCCTTAGATTACTTTTGAGCACATATGAATGTTAAAAAACCTAAATTTAGCATTGTAATGAGCTGAGTAAGTTTTAATTCAGTATAAGATATTATAGTATGCTTATACAGTATACAAGTACTTTAATAAAGCTGATATTATCTGATGGTTAGTGGGCTTGTATAAACAAATTTTTGGTTGTTGTTTTTAGTGAGCAAGAGGATATCGAGGGAGTGTGTGGTGGCCCACAGACGGACCTCAGTAGCACGCCAGAATTTAGCGACCGTCTGTCTCAAGGTCAGTGTTTTGTCAGTAATTACTTAGTGTGAAGAAGGGAGGTGAAATCCTAGTAATGGTTGGGACTAGCTTTGCTTATAATTTTGTTTTGTAAATTTCAGTGGTAGTAATTTATAACTCTTATTAAATATATTTTAATGGCATGTGCATGACTTCAGAATTGTGTGTGTTTGAGTTTAAATAAGAGGACAAATACTTTATCTGAAGTTTTGTCAATTCACTGTAAGTTTATAACTCACTGCTCAAACACAGACGATTCAATTAATCTGTTAATTACTAGGTTCAACGCACCGTGTTAAGGTGAATTACAAATTGCGCTGGACACTGGTGTTCCAGGACTGCTGTGTATTATATAGAGACTATTAAATATCATGTGTGTTTGTTTCTTCCAGTGTGTTATGGTGGGGTGGGTGGTTCTCCACTGCTGGAGCCTCTTCCTCCTGAGTTGCCACCCCGCGCTCCTCTAGATGAGCCCGATGGTCGACTGCTTGGCGGAGGCGGAGCTAGTCTTGGCATGCCATTCCCGGAGACACCTGATGCCACAGGTATTCCTTAAAGACATCACAATAGCTAACAACCAGTTAGTCAAACCGGAATCCACTGTGAAGTGTGTGACCTTAAATCAATGCAGTCTATGCTGTACTGTTTTATTTATTTTATTAAAATGTTTTTGTATCACAGAGGTTCTCAGTTATCTTTTGCTTTTTCCCAGGGTCCTTCTTGTTCTCGGAGGGCTCAGCAGCAGAGCCAGTGGAGCACCCATTAAGTGAATGCCAGTGGTTCCATGGGACATTGTCACGGCTAAAGGCAGCCCAGCTGGTGCTGGCAGGCGGCATGGCAAGTCATGGCGTCTTCCTTGTGCGCCAGAGTGAGACGCGGCGTGGGGAGTATGTCCTCACCTTCAACTTCCAGGGCAAAGCGAAGGTGAGTTCACTTTAGCCGTTCTGTGTTAATAGTCTGATCAAGAAGCTCCCTTAGAAGAAGACCTAACTTTCTTATTGTCTTTTTTTTTTTCCTATTTTTCTAACTCTTGGCTCAGATATTGGTTTATCTTTCCTCATTTTATTGTGATGTTAATATCCTTTTTCCTCCTCTGTACAGCACCTGCGCCTTTCTCTAAACGAAGATGGCCAGTGTCGTGTGCAGCATCTCTGGTTCCAGTCTATCTTTGACATGCTGGAGCACTTCCGGGTGCATCCTATCCCCTTGGAGTCTGGGGGTGCCTCAGACGTCACCCTCATCAGCTTTGTGGGTGCCACTGCTGCTCGGCAACCAGGTATAGATACCGAGGGCCAAAGCTCAAAGCTGGAGAAGTGTGATGGCAGACAGGAGTAGCATTTGTGTGTCTTTTTTATTTTTATTATTATTATTTCTTTTTTTTTTACAGATTTTTGAAAAGCATTCAGTGTATCCAAAAATTCCAGAATGCATTTTTCATTATGTGCATAAGTCTTAATTATCATGGAATGCACTGCTGCATGAGCTTTGTGACATTGAATTAGGGCTAAATTGGGGTTTTATCCACAAATCCAGTCGCCTCCCATTGCTAGCATGGCATGTATGAGTGAACTTTACAGTTTGCTGGCTGTGCATGACTTCGCTTCTGAAAGTTTTCTGATTTACGTATTTGTATTCGCTCGGTGTGCATGGCCTGATGTGTTGACTTTTCCCCTTCCCGCAGCCCCCCTCACCAGTCTGAATCTCATTAACACTTTCATCCTCTAACCATCTATCTAGTAATGCACTCCTATAACTTTTTAACCTTTTTGCTACATTGTTTTCTCTTAGTGTCTTTCCCAATTTTTCTCACTATCATTTTCTCTTTCTGTACCGCCTACCTAATTTGTGCCACCTACTGGCCATACCTCATTAAACTTCCACCATAATTATACAAGAGCCCAACTGTTTAGCTGACTTTAGCTGTTTTTTTTTTTTTTTTTTACAGATCAGGTCAAGATTATTTAAAGCACATTTAAAAACAGCAAAAGTGCTGTATAACATAAAAACTAAAAGAAATAATACCCAATATGTATATATAAGAACAAAATGCATGGCAAACAAAAACAATAATGATAATGATGATAATAATTTATATTATGGATATTGCAGTTCTCTCCACTGTCTTAAAATATTGTATACATTATATTGCCTCTTGTAGTGTGCATGGTGTCCTCTATGATAGGTGGTGTCTCATACTTGGGTTGTATTCCCACCTGATCCCAGAACACCGAGAGCTTATTCATATAAAAGCAGTTACAGAGCACGAGTGATAAATGGATGGTAAAATAAATAGTCAAAGAATTAAGCACAGCAAAAAATTTACTAACATTTCAGATAAGAAAATAACATTAACTTTTAGTGCCAACCAGATAAACAAGAGTGCAATTAACATTGATTAGTGCCTTTAATTCCCTGTAGGTCTGGTGGTCAAAATAGTGTCACAAAAGAACCCTTCCATGATTCTATGATTTCTATCAATGTTTTTTTACAAATATGTTTTTCACCTCTACAGTCTCATCTATCTTTCCTGTTATACATATTCGTTTGTCATCCATCTTTCTTTGTACGTGCACATCTACCTTTTGCCCCGACCCCTGTTCCACCCCTATGGCTAATGCCTCCCTCCTGCTAGTGCGTACCAAAGCTCTGATTGGCTGTCTTTGTTGTTGTTTGTCGTTGGGTCATCTTCGCAGGCCGGGACAGGGCAGGCAGCCGGCCCACAGTCTGTGATGTCATCACCACGCGCCACCCTGACTCTCCATCAACCCCCATCTCTGACTGTGTGTAAGTGAGACCAGATTTAATAGACAGAGAGCAAGACAGAGAGAATGTAGAAGAAAAAAAAAGTATGACATGAGAGAGATTTTTCTTTAAGGGGTAGACTCATAGCTTAATTAATTATCTCAGGCTATTGGAAGTTTGACGGTCTTTAAATAAATATGTGGCCAATAGAGATAATAATTTAGTCAACTACTCAAGTAAAATAGTATTCAGCTTAGAGAAGACTAAACATGACACCTGAAAACCTGTAGCATATGTAAGGTGAAGGAGATTGAGATGGGAGGGAGTGGAGCAGCAGGTTGTCATCCGTTCACCTCAGATGCACATTGTGTCTGCCTAACTTTCCATCCACGGCTGGATTGCAGTTGCATTAGCTCCATCGTAGTCCATTTGTCGTCACATGGAACATTGCTCACTATAGTTTGTGATTATTACAACAACAGTTCAGCTTTCCATTTAGTAATTGATCTTACATCACACATTTGACAGACAACAAGCTCTTTCTCCACAATCACCTTAATTCCTACTCTTTTCTTGTGTAGAATGAGATATGGTTTGATAGTTTTATAATGTAGGATGCACTTATCTCTATTTGCATACACACTGTGGAGACAGGGTGTAGGAAGTCTGTGTACTGTGTGTTGACTGATTCCATTACTGCGACACATGAATGTGTTCTTTCCTGGATCTCTTACGTACTTTGCCACTTCTTTTTTTTCCCATCCTCTCTCTTTCTCTTACTTTCCCTTTCCCCCCTTTCCACCCTTCCTCTTTTTTCTCTCTCTTTTTTTCTCACTCTGTGCAACTTACCACTTGCATATACCCAATTTTCAATTCTTTCGATTCCTTTCAACTTTCTTTCCCGTTTTGCCTACTTCTTTTCTATCCCTCTCTGTCTCTCTTCGCCTCTCTGTCCTTGTTTCAGACTTGACCAGCAGACCCCGTAGCCCCCCTCAGCCCCCGCCTCCCCCCCTCCCACCGGGGCGCCCTCCACCACCCACACCACCACAGGAGCGTGTAACTGACATGGAGGCTGTAGGGGGAGGAGCAGCAGCCAGCGGGCCAGAGGAATGTGAGGAGCGTGAAAGGGACGCACCTCTAAGACAGCTGGAAGGAGCAGAGGCTGAGGAGAGAGAGGGAGGCCGGGCCCGAGCCATTGACAACCAGTACTCCTTCTTCTGAGGAGCGGAGTAGGAAAGCCAGTCACAATCAGTATTTTTAACTTTATAGGAAGAACTTAAGGGGTTGGGGGAGCATTCCTAACGCTATAAAAAAAAATTAAAAAAGCTTTTAAACAGTGAGAGAGATATGGAGGAAGATGCACGCACACACACACATGCATACATACACGCATACACGCACACCCACTGTTAACTGAAAATACAACATAGAAACACTAAATACCAGTACACTAAGTGGAGATTGGCTGAGGAAACTTTTGTTAATGTTACACTACATTTTATTTTTCATTGTACAGTATATTTCAGTATTAAAGGTGTCTTTCGTTGTTCAGTTGCATAGGATGGTACGATTCATCAGCTTCGTGCAATCACACTGGATGGTACTAAACCACCAAGTGGTGCTATCATTTTACACACAGATCTTTCTAAATTCTTACCCAGCAGTACTCTACTGTCACACGTTTTTTTCCGGTACGTTCGCTTTGTTGTATTTTTTGTTTTTTTTTGTTTGTTGTTTTATCATTAAATAAGCAGCCACCGATGAGCCTGGATTGTTGCAAATTATTTTAGTGCTAGATTTCTCACAGGACTGCTGCTTGCCAAAATAACTTAAACTCATCCATGAGCCAGACCAGATATAAAACATCTCCATGTACATCATTACCTCAGTGCCCTCAGGCTGTATCGGTACGACTGCTGATCTTGGAACCTTGGACCTTGGAATCCTTGGAAATCGTCAATTTAAACTGGCTGATCCCAGATCAGCAGTCTTCCAGTGTGCTGCTGGAGGTTTATGAGCCCTGATGTCTCGATCACTGCTTTGCTGAAGGGTGCACAGGGTCGGGAGATTATTTTGCAACCAAATCGTAACACATCTGCAACATGCTGATATTCTAACCAGTAACTCACTCTGATCGCTGTGTTCGAGGCACTTCATTGGATCTTGTTTTTGCTAAATTAATTAGGTTATTATCAAAGTTGACTGGGAGGTGAAATGATGATGCATGGTGAAATTGATTTAATGACTGCTGGTCGACGTCAAAGCACACGTGAAAAGTGATTTGGTTTGAAAATCCTGAACCTGTCTCTTTCATCAGGAGACAATCTCTCTCGTTCTATCATCATATTTCTTATTGTTTGTCTATATCCAGTACCTGTATCAGATTCATCTAAGCAATCTGTTTTTTATGGCATCCATCTCTCTTTTTATTCTAAACAAGCCTTTTCACAAGAGTACACACACATATACATCTGCACACAGTTTGTTTCAGTGGATTAGAGGAAAAGAATGTTGTTCATTTACATAAGAATTTGTTTCTTACTGAATATGACAATGAGGAAGACCATGATAATTAATAGTAATAATTGTCTAAATAATAGTATTAATTTTATTTTTGTTGTTTTAAAAATGCATTGTTGTATGTCTTTTACTCTATGTATGCATAATATTGTTCTCCAGACTGAGTTTCACATTTTTGTGCCATTTTTTTTTGTATAGTTTGTGATCCCCCTCAGCCTAGAGACTAGTTTCTCCTTTTCCTTGCTACACCTTCCTCATATTTTAAAGGATTATTTTTCCTAATGGCACTTGACTCCCTGTGCCTTTCCGTGTCGTTTAGGCATTGTCATTTATTCTGTGCCACACAATTTTGGATTTGTCTCCTAGCTCTTTCCTCTTTTCTCCTTTACCCATAGCACCCATATGACTTCATCAGATCCTAGGTTTTTTTTTTTTGTAATCAGCGTTTTTGTTTTTATATATCTATATATTGCCCTTTCCTTGACTTCTGAACTTCTGTTTGTGCCTTCTCTCTCTCTTTCTCTCTCTCTCTCTCTGTGCTGGGACCGTGTGTTGAGGTGGACTGTGTTGTCCACTCTGTGTAATTAGTTTCAGGTACTACATTGAATTTAATAATAATAATAATAATAATAGTACATGACAATGGTGATATAAATATACTGAAACATGTTTTGGAGTCTTGTGTCTGTGTGTAACTTCAATGAAATTCATATGAAGAGGGTCTAAACTGTAAGGTTTCAATTTTTTTTTCCTAAACATAAGAAGCCATTAGGATATCATAAGGATTATTTGACTAGTTGGTTCTATGTTTACAAAAAGACTATTTGACCGTGTGGCATTTCATAGTGGAATCACAGGTCTTGCAATATATTTTAATTTCTCTGTTTCTGTATACATGATTTAAGCCATCAGCTCATAAACTGTCCTTTTTTATAGGTTGACAACATAACTCTGCCCAACATGTGTAGTCTAAAGATGTTAAATAATGTAGTCTGTTTCTTTCCTTTACATGTGTTAAATGAAAGCCAGATCATTATCGTTTTCTGAACCTGGCTAAATAAGGTCAGTAGTTTTCAAAGTTAGGTTTTTAAAATTTGTATTTTCCCCCTGATTTATACCTCAAAATTATTATTGAATTCTTTTAGTCCTTAGGCACTTTGAATTGTCCTTTGATTTGAATAGCTTTAATACAAACCTCAGTAGCTAAAAATCATATACATAATTATACAATAATAAAGCAACACTAAATACCAACTTGGACTTCATATGTTCACTCTCTCACCCTCACCTGCTAATTTTTTACACTGGTATTTTGTACTAGATAAATCTGTGTTTTTTGAATTTTAGAATTAACTAAATTTTTTATGTGTGAATACAGTCCTAGATTTACACACACACACACACACATACACACACACACACACACTTTCTCTCATACACTATGAGCAATATGGAAACACCAATTAGCTTATAATGCATGTCTTTGGGCTGTGCAAGAAAACTGGAGAAAGCTCATCCAGCACAGGGAGAACATAGACTCCATGCATGCATACTCTGGGCGTTAATCAAACCCTGGACCCTGGAGGTGCAAGGCCACAGTGTTTACCACTACATCACCATGCAGCCCTAAGAATTATACAGATTATTATTATTAAAATGACAACTCTTTGGCTTTGGTGGATCAGAGTTTCTTGCCTTCCATGTGAAAGGCCTGGGTTTAATTTCCACCCAAACCCTCAAGCCACTGGATTGCAGTGCCAGTCCCAAGCTTGGATAAAATGGGAGCGCATCAAGGAGGGGATCTGGCATAAAACCTGAGCCAAAGTTGTGTGCGGATCAAATGGTCTGCTGTGACCCCCTGGCGGGAGCAGCCGAAAGACGAACAACATAAAAATGAGAACTCTTTCTTTATTGCCATGACTAGATGCAGCACTGCCACCTTACAAATCCAGGTTAAGCCAAAGACATGCACTGTACACTGGAGTTAGTTTCCTATAATGTGCAAGTGTTTGCTTGTGTCTGGTAATAGGCTGGCAACCCATAGAGTGTGTACCCTGCTTTTTCCTCAGACTTCCTTGAGAAAGGGTTACCCTAAACATGACACAGTTTAGATAACGGACTGACATGACTAGTTTAAAGCCTTGCCTCTCTGATCTTCTTCTTTGTCTTTCAGCTGTTCCCTTTCAGGGGTCGCCACAGCGAATCATCTGCCTCCATCTAACCCTATCCTCTGCATCCTCTTCTCTCACACCAAAAAAGTTTATGTAAAATTATCACCCCAGATGGGACTTGAACCCATCTCAGATCTTATTAATAACATCAATACATAACAATAACAATATCTAAAAATTTGTTTTTCGGTGCCTCTGAGAGGGCAGTTTGTGGTCAAGTTAAGATACTGAATAGACTGTGTTTCACAAATGCAGAAAGAACCCTTGCAAAGTAAATAAACTGTGTTAAAAGGAAAAACACTGAGATAAGGCCAGGACCTGGTTGAACATCTAATCAATAACACCAGGCTGGTCACCGTTGTGCTGCATTTGAGCACTCCTCAATGCCATTCTTCTCTTTTAACCAACATGGGGGGTTACCACTCACTCTTTACCTATACCACTTTATTATGTATACAGGGTCACGGGGGGCTGGAGCCTATCCAAGAACACTCGGGACATGAGCCAGGGTACATCCTGGACAGGGTTCTAATCCATCGGAGGGCACACACATACACACTATGGGGCAATTTGGGAAAACCAATTAGCCTAATCTGCTCGTCCTTCAGCATGTGGGAGGAAAGTGGAGCACGTGGAAGAAACCCACCAAGCACAGGGAGAACATGCAAACTGCACGTACACAGACCCCGAGGCGGGAATCCAACCCGGAGCCTGGAGGTGCAAGAAGACATTAGTAACCACGAAAGGTTACCAATGTCATCAAAAATCTATCTAAAATGTCACTTTTAAACAAATAACCTTGCATAAATTTACTCTGTGATTTTAGAGACATTCGAACGCACGACACAAGTATGGCTCACGTCCATGAGCTGCCTGTAGCGCGCACGTAGTGCGTCACTGCGTCATTAATCCAGGTTGGACCAATCAAAAGAGACTTACTGAAAGCGGGTTGCCATTATGTTTAAGGCAAATCTTAAGACGTGGTACCGGCTTTTTTAAACAAAATTAAGAAATACTATTTGAAACTTTTCTTAAGCGTGCTCATGACATGTTTTCAGAATAAAGACAGAAGAAGATTCTGGGCACTTGGAAAGGAAGCTATCGAAGGTGCTGGGTATTTCTGACGCGTATTCCGAGGTTTAGCTAGCTAACTAGCTATCAAGGTTGCTAGCATACGCCAGAGAACACTGAAACGCGCCACAACGATAGTTGAGAAGCCTAGTTCGCGGATAGCGATGTCTTTCCGCCGCCAGAATGTGAGTATTTATGCCTGGAACAGTCTTTTATGTACACAAACAAAATGTAGACAAAAATCGATTCAGTTACCAAACTAGCTAGGTTAGCTTATTAGCTAGCTAGCGCGTTGTAGCTAGTTTCCATTTGCCGGTCAACCAGCATGGACATCGTAAAAATTAAATATCACGTGTAGACAATTATTATGCAAAAAATACAATTATGACATGTCTTTCAGCCACAGCCTGGACCAAGTGGCCGCAAAACGACTAACGGACCTTCTGGATCGGCCGGTATGTCACCGACAGTTCCTGGGAGTAGCACTACCAGACCAGCCCCTGGAAGGTAATCTGAACCCGGTTTACTCATCAGAGAAAATCCGAGGATTGGTATTTTATCATGAGGCCTACCGGTCAAAGGGGGTGTGTACATTACGACTATATGACGTACTGTTCGGAAGAGACCAATTGGACAATATGTTATTGAATTAGCAGAGCTATTGACCAATTGAAGATGAGCAGATATGATTGACATTCAGTCTGACCAATAATTTAACGCCGATTGTAAACCATAAACGCTCCCTTTACAGGAGGTTCGAACCAATCGAATAAGGAAACTAGCTGATTGACGTTGTAATTGACCAAAGGTTGTTCCCAGGGCGGAGACCTACGAGATCTCGGCAGGGTTTTGTTGTTGTTTTTTTGAATCCATATGACCCAAACGGTGTTTTTTCTTTCTTGAGTCGAGCAATTTAACACCGGAGACCTGGAATGTACGTTACAAAAAAGTATAAATATATGTACTTAAATGTCATGCCCAGAATGGCTCTTGATAATCCGACATATTTTAAATTGCAGCGTTCTGTCTGATCTTTATTGTTACGGTGTTATTTGCGCATGGTGGCTAAATCTAGCCTGTTAGCTGACGCATTGGGTTTGTTAACGTTAACCGGATCAGTATTAAACTCACATAGCGCTGTCGAGATATTGTTAAAAAGTGGAAATAATCGCGCGAACGTTATTCAGTTGTAAATCTTGCTTCTTAGCTGTCGCTCTTGTTTTGCTAGTGTTACTTATATTATTACACAATGCCACTGTGGCCATGTTTAAGAGCTGAAGGTCCGAGCGAGAGTACTGTATTTGAATCTATATGTGAAGTAGACTAATAACACAAAACTAATGATTAAAACGTCGGGTTATTGATGCTGATGTAAAGCTTTTAATAAGGTTAACCAAAGTGGATGGAAGGTTTAAGTTGCTTAATAATCTATTTTGATGTGTCTATTATGTGCCCTTACACAGATGTAAACACATTTTATATATAGTACTGTTCAGTACTGTTGACATTTCAAAAAAGATCCGGTCACAATTTTGTCCTGACCATTTGATTTTTATTATTATTTTTCAGGAACAGAAACTCTGTGAAGCCTCCCTCACAGTCTCCTCCTGTATGTAAACCCGATTCAAAAATGTTCTCATTTCTTATTATAGTTGTGCTTTCTTGTCCAGCATATTGCTTGTACCTGCACTGTTGCCTCTTTCACACTCAAACCCATAATATAAATGGTATATCTCTATAGGCAGTGTCACAGCTTTGCACAACTCCCGAACCTCAACATACAAATGTAATTAATTCTGGAGGCGATCCAAATTTTTCTATAAGAAATAATTTAAATGCAGATAATCTGTTTCAGCCACACACAAGTCTTAACAATATTACAAAAAAAAAAATGCATGAAAAATCACATAGCTTTTGAACATATGCCTTAGGCAACGTTGGATTTGTGGGTTGACTCTTTTAAGACAGCTTTCGCTGACTGAAAACATTCATAAAAAATTGCTTCTTTTGGCATTCCACTGACACCAACAGCAGATGTTTGGTTCATTTGTTCATTCGTTCGTATGTTGAAAATGTTTTGTGTGCCGATGCAAATTTTAATTCTTTGGGAAAAAATTAATAAGGGCGGGCATTTGTATGCAGAGGTTCCGCTGTATTTACATTTTCCAATGGCAGCATACCAGGTGGCACACATTCACATATTGGTTTTATCCCAGTAATTTGCTTTGTTAAATCTTGTTTTCATACATAACCTGCTTTATTTTTAAGAGGCATTAAGTTTCAGTATAAAAGTTAGGCCTACATGTTTGAATGAGTTGTACTATGCTGTCATTGTTATTTATTTGTTTATTTATTTTAGGTTTGTGAGTCAGTTTGTTCTTTATTTGGAGAATGTATCAAAGTGTCATGCTTCGCTTTCTTTCGCTTTTAGGTGTTTGAGGGAGTCTACAATAACTCCCGGATGCTTCATTTCCTCACAGCTGTAGTGGTGAGTTTTCTTTTGTGAACTGAGCCCATGCAGTTATCAAGTATCGCAGAACAAGTTTGATGAGTATCCAGGTTTCACCTAAGTGAATGAGAACAATTTAATTGTTTGGTGATCTCACCAATACCTGTTTATTAAAACATATAAAGACTTCTTTTTTAAAAATATATTTTTTTACAATATTTTTTTTTTTCTAATGCTTCTCCTCCTAGGGCTCTAGGTGTGACGTGCGGGTAAAGAATGGCAGTGTGTACGAGGGGATTTTTAAGACACTAAGTTCAAGAGTAAGCAAGACGCTTCTTTGTATTAAACACACCAATCAGTGGACAAGTGATTTTTATTTATTTATTTTTATTTTATTATTATTTTTTATGGTTCTATAATCAAACTTTAAAGAAACTCAGAAATAAGGTTACTCAGTGGTTTTGATTTGTGTAAGAAAATGTTTTTCTGTAGTTTAATAACAAAGGATATAAAGTGAAATAATAACCCAAGAAGATTTTATTTATTATTATTAGAGAGTGGATTCAGGTCCACTACTTACAAAGGGTGGCCAGAAGGAGCGGCTAGCGTTTTCCTCCGAGTGTGTTACTCTGCCCCTAATGGTGCGTGAGGAAGCAGTTCAAAAAGATGCGGTCGGCTGACGTGACGTGGTTCGGAGGAAACACGGGGTAGTCTTCGCCCTCCGACTGAGTGGTAGTAGTAGCCTTAATGTGGGATCCCCCTAGTGACGGGGAGGAATTGGCTACGACTAATATTGGGGAGAAAATTGGAAACCCCCTCCCTCCCAAAAAAAGAAATTGTTCTGGATCATTATTAATAGACTACTGATTTCAGACAACCCAAAGATTGGTTAGGTTTTGTACTTGTTCAGTCTTCTGTTGTTGGTTTCTCATCTATCTTGGGTCTAAAATTACCCAAAAAAATTCTAAAGGAAAAATGTCGATGCATCCAGACATTTTGGCTGCCCTGTATATACTCTCTGCATAGGATGGCATTGTAAAGGGCCATGCTCTGCGCGGCTGATAGAACATCACTCATGATTTATATTGATTTAAACTCTGTCTTATCCTTTAGTCTAAATGCCTGTTGAAAATAAACTGCCTTAACGGCACCCTTACATCAGAACATTCAGTTATAACCATTTTGTTTATTTAAATAATAATATTCCAACAGTCAAAATAATTTTGGGAAAACCTAGCCAAGCTGTTCTGTCTTTTAGTTGTGTTTTGTAATGTTATTGATTTAAACTTGATCTCGTTACTTTCACACAGTGTGAACTGGCAGTGGACGCCGTACACAAACTAAGGACTGAAGAAGGGGATGGCTGTGGAGGTGGTTCGTCCACACACCCCAGGAGAGAAGAGATCACAGACACAATGATCTTTAGCCCCAGTGACTTGATCACTATGACCTGCAGAGACGTGGATCTTAACTATGCTACTCGAGGTGTGTGCGCACAAAGGAATGCTTTTAGATCTGGCGAGTAATCTCTGTTCTAATATTGATTTGGTCTGGACTGATTGCATGAATTTTTGTTTGTTTGCAGACACCTTTACAGACTCTGCGATCAGCTCGTCCAGAGTAAACGGCGATCACAGAGAGAAGGTGCTGCAGAGGTGGGATGGTGGAGACAGCAATGGAGAGAACTTTGATCTAGAAACAGACGCAGTGAGTTAACATAACAGGCACACTGAAATGTACTACAGATGTACTCAAACTACGCTATTAGCAACATTTTAGTCAGGTTTAAGTAAAAGGAGCAATACAGCAGATCTGTTTAAAACAAGATTGTTCCTGTATTTTTTCTATGTTTATCTGTAGTATGTGGTTAAAATTATAAATTGCATCATGCTTAGATGTTAAGTTTTTTAAATGTATATAGTAGATAAGTGATCATGGTTTTATTTAAACACACTCAGAACTTTTTTTTTAAACATTTAAACTGTTAAATCTGATTTTTTATTTTTTTGTCTCTTTTCCTTTCTGTCTTTTCTCCGATTAGTCTAATGGTTGGGATGCCAGTGAGATGTTCCGCTTCAACGAAGAAACTTATGGGGTGAAGTCCACCTACGACTCAAGCCTCTCAATGTACACGTAAGTTTGCCTTACACACAAAAAGCTGGAAGATGATGTTTGCTCTTCTCTCTGTCTTATCCTTTAGTCTAAAGCTTAAATAAACAATAAGCATAATAGACCAGCGATGTTTGGGAATTGTCTGCTATTACGGTCAGTATATAGAATGGTAGTGTCTTAATCGTATAGTTTTTTTGTTTTTTTTTACACAAGGAAACTTTGTACTTTGCAACTGAATCTCAATCACTCACTTTTCCAATCTCTTTTCTTTTTCAGGGTTCCCCTGGAGCGAGGTAGCTCGGAGGGTTTCCGGCAGCGAGAGGCCCGAGCTGCACGGCTGGCCAGTGAGATTGAGGCCAGCGCGCAATATCGCCACAGAGTGGCGCTGGAGAATGATGAAGGAAGAAGCGAAGAAGATAAGTATAGTGCTGTAGTGCGTGATGGAGGGGAGAGAGAGAGGGGGAGAGACAGCCCAGGCTTCTCCAGTTCTGGGAGCCGGTCAGTATGGCATATAACTTGCCCCAAATCTTAGTTTCTCATCATTCTCTAGTTCATGATGCATGTTCGTTGTGGTTTCTGTAGTATTTCAAATACATATAAATATATTCTTCCTCCATTGTTGATTTCTCTTAGGGAGGGCAAATACATTCCCTTACCTCAAAGAGCGAGAGAACGAGAAATTGGTGCATCCAGAAGTGACCGAGAAAGAGGAGGACCTTCCTCTGCTCTTCCCAATCGAACAAACAGACCTGCCCCCTCAAGCTCGTCCCCCAGGCCGCCACTGCCCTCTGGCAGTGGTCAGCCCACACCGCCTTCTGATAGGAACAGTCCTTTGTCAATCCGAGGTGGATATTCTCCCCACCAAGCGCAGTGTAGCCCACCTGCTCAATCCCGGCCCTTAGAAGGAGGTCATGCCAGTCCTCCTGCCCCACACATGCTCCCCCATTCTCTTTCACACCCTCAGTCTCCCTCAGATTCTGCACGACCTGTTAATGGAGGTAAGGTTTTTGTCATGATTTTGTAACTAATAATTACACACATTATAAAATTCTTAAAACATAGCACTTTTTTTCTGTCATAGTGTCATCTCGGACATCCCCCAAATCTCAAAGGCCAGCACAAACCAGAAGCTTGCGTGCATCCAACTCTCACTCTTCACCTACAGGTGAAGCCACTGTTAAAATTGTATCCTGTGTAAATGAAAATCCAATATCTGCCTTATAAAGTCGGTGATCTTATTATCAACATCTCCATTTACCTTCTTCTATTTCATTCTTCAGTCTCGCATTCCCCCAAACCTGATGCACCCAACCAGGATTCCCCCCTGAGTGCTCCTACCTATCTGGACACCTCTTCAGTTACCATGGTCACCTCGAAGCCCTCTGGCCCCACCCCACTCTTCCCTGTAGATGGTGAGCAGCATTAATCCTCCACAGTCTTTTGTCAATATTATAATTCCTAGCAAAAAGTAATTTTTCCTGATTGTATGTCAAGTTTTCTCTCCTTTTCTGTGTTCTGTTCATTTATTTTCATTTTTTCTTTTTGTTCAACTTTTTGTGTCAGTGAATGAGATCTTATCCAAGGAGAGGACAGAAAGCCCTGTCAGTCCTCAAGACAGCAAGGGCAGTAAAGGTAATATTATTATTATTTTTTTTTATTAACTAGGTTACAGCATCCAATTTTTTTTAGTTTTGCCTACCTAGATGGCCTTTTTTGTTTTCCAGCTGCCTCACTTCAGCAAAGGTCACAGATAGAGGAGCTCCGCAAGTTTGGAAAAGAGTTCAGAGTGAGTGAAGTTGAACAATTCAGTTTATTTTATGTACCATCGAGTGCTTTATCAATTTCTTAAGCACTAAATGCTGATTAAAATTCAAACAAACCCCTTTTTGTCTCTCTCTTTCTCAGCTTCACTCAAGCTCCACACCCTCGAGCCCTAACACTTCAGTGACCCACAGCGAACCTGCTCAGACAAGCCCAACCCAAAGCACGCAGACGGACTCAACTCTCTCCACAGATCCCAAAACTGTCTCACCTACAACTCCGACACAGGAGCTTCCATCAGATGAGGCAGGCAGGGAAACGAGTGCTGAAGGTCCAGCTGCGGTGACCCCACCGTCTGTCACACCCACAGGCACACCTTCTGCCACACCTGATGGTGTTTCTCATCAAACTGGTACAGATGGACAAGCAGCAGTGCCACCCCAGCCTGCGAGGACACCAGGCAGGGAAGACGGCCGCTCAGAGGCCACGGACAGAGTGGAGGGTGTGACTGAGTGAGTAGAAGGATGGAGATGGCTGCGAAAGACTGTTTTATATATTTGTCTGTTGTTAAACATTGGCCCTGTTTAACTGTCACCTACCAAATGTGGGTGGGTTAAGTAATTGGGAGTAAAAGCTTGTTTCTAAAACATGAACCTATCACCTCGTGTTGTTTTTTCCATTGTTTTGGTTACACTGAGCAGAAGCCTTGTAAAGCTTCTTTTTACACTGAAAAAAAAAGCTTTTATAGAAGTGTTAAATAGCCTTAATCAAACGTTAAATCTCTACATATAACTCCTGTTTTTAGATGCATGTTGACATGACTTTTTCCACATCCTTTTATTTAACACAGTGTTTAACACTGTTTTCTTTTGTCCAATACAGTCAAGTGAAGAAGTCCACACTAAACCCTAATGCCAAAGAGTTTAACCCTGCCAAGGCTCCTCTCACTATGGTGAGTGCTCTGGCCTTCAGCTTTTTTTATTTTTCGCCCGTCATGCACCCACTTGGGCAACCTTTCACATAGATGTGCATGTACGTGTCATCTTGACCTGTGTTTGGTGTTTAGGTAAAGCCTTCTGCGACCCCCACTACTCCACGGCCCACACCTCCAAGCCCCTCTGTGGTGCTCCAGCCTCCCACAGGACAAGGACCTATCTACACCCCCCCTCAGTACCTGAACTACGTCTCAATACCTTTACAGGGCCACTCTGTGCAGGTACACACACACACACACACACACACACACACACACATACAGACTGGTTTTCTGTGCTTGCAGCTAGCTAAATCTGTTTGTGTAACTTGTTCTTATCAGACAGTAAGAGGCATTATGAGGAAGTATTGTAGAACGAGTGAAAAGTAATGTTTTTTGTGTGATCTGTCTTTGCCAGGCCCCTCAGATGTACCAGTATGCTGTGTCCACCGTGAGCCAAGGAAAGTACCCCAGAGCTAAAGGTATTTTTGGGACCTAATTTCCTGAACACTAAACTTGTTTAATATGTTGCTCTTTATTAAGCAGATTTTGCAGTAAAGCTTTTTATTTGTCTTTAAAATGTTTGTCCACCAGTTCATTAAAAACTATACAAATAACTTGTTTGTTACATGATCGTGTTTAGTTCTCAGTATGCATATGGCCGGTTTGGCCTGTAGCTGCAGAATAAAATATTGCACCAGAAGAGAAAACTTGTTAACTCAAAATCTATTTAATTAAAGCGCAAGGGCAGTTTTTACATACCGTTAGTAAACCTGCTTGACCTAATAATATGTAAACTAAACTCTTGGAACAAACACAATTGCTTATTTACAAGCAAAGTGCGTTTTATTAGTGCAGCTGCCTGTACAGTAGATACAAACCCCAGATTCAGGTCACACTTGCACATATGAAAACGCCCAAGCTCTAATGTCTTATCTCTGTCGTGATCAGGCTCAGTTGTTGCCCCCCGTCCGGACCACAACTCGTCGGGAGCTCCTATGCTCCAGGCGGCATCAGCAGCAGGTCCTCCTCTTGTGGCCTCTCCTTATCCCCAGTCTTACCTGCAATATAGCCAGGTCATCCCTGCCATGCCACACTATCCGGGACAGGTAAACTTAATATTTTAAAGTTTGATGTCGTACAAAACACTTATTTACATTTCATAAAACTGCCCCAAACTTGTTAATTCCTAAAACTGATAAAACACCCCTCTCTTATGTTTTTGTTAGCCGGTGTATTCCATGCTGCAAAGTGGAGCGCGGATGCTGAGTTCAGGGGGACACCCTCAGACGCTTGGACATCCTGGTCCTCAATACCCTGGCCAGACCGAGGGACCCCCAGGAGCCCAGCAGGGCATGTATGGTATGTCCCACAAAATTGTCACACATTGCAGAACAAATGTTCATAAAACTGTGCATACACTTCTGTGTGTGTGTGTGTGTGTGTGTGTGTTTTGGTCTGGAAAATCATTATTTATCAAACACCTGTATACACTGTGTAATATAATGAACTCCAGCACGTTCTGCGTTGTTCAGCTTGTGCGTTCTAGCTAGTTTAGCATTTCATAAAAATGTACAATGCTGAGGCAGTCGTGCATGAGGATCAGAAACATCTTTTTTTAATGTTGACTTAATTCTGGTGGCACAGTGGCTTAGTGGTTAGCACTGCGTTAGTGGTTACACCTCCAGGGTCTGGGTTTGATTCCCACCTCGGGTTTGTGTGCATGTTCTCCCTGTGCTTGGTGAGTTTTTGCCTACAGTCCAAATACATGCAGATTAAGGCATGAACTGGTGTTCCCAAATTGTCTATAGCGTGTGAATGAGTTGTGCGAGTGTGTGTCTTTCGATGGTTTTGCACCCTGTCCAGGGTAGAGACAGGGTTGCACCAGGCCTTTCAGTCACCCTGTAGCCAGGATAAAGCAGTATGGATGGTGAGCGAGTGAGTAATTTAATGTTTTTGCAAAGCTAAAATTCTTTAAAAAAATTTCCTACTTGCACACTAAACACCCTGGTGTGACCGGACATATCGACCTCAGTCAATTATTAACCAAATGGGTGACGAGGTAGGGAAAAAATATGTCAGAAATTGATGGGATTTAACATTAAATCTAATAGCTAATATCCTGTAGTTTCTCACCCTATACCATTATTTGGTCTCTGGTCATGTGTTAAGTCAAATTTGTGTGGTTGAATTTAGCAAGGGATTTCTCATTATTCAGCCTGATCGTAATCATCTATGGCAGATTTGATTGCCAGCAAACTTTTGCATAGTGGAAGTGCAAGAGCTCTGTAGCTGATTATGGTGAAACATCAGTTATATATTTACATTAAATATTTCATAAAATCTTCCAAAATATTAATATACTTTTTTTTTTAACTATATGGATTCAGTGTGTTAATAAAAAAAACTTGGCTCATACAACCTGCTGTTTCTGCTCTCATTTAAAAACAATTTACATTCTGTGAAACAAAGCTAAAATGTGCTATTTTGCTTATTGCTTTGTGGAATTGTGAAATATCAGTTAAATTGAATGTGTAGAATTCTCATCAAAATATCTTTTTGTTTGCAGCCCCTCAGTCATTCCCCCATCACTCGGGCTCCATGCATCCTCCGCAGCCCTCCACCACTCCCACCGGCAACCAGCCACCCCCTCAGCACCCCGCCCCTAGCCCAGGCCAGGTATTGCCCCTACTTTTCTTTTAGAAATGTTTGTTATTGATTAATAATTAGTTTGGTTACTTAACTGGTCTGATTAATATTTTTAAATTAACTTGTGTGTGTGTGTGTCTTTAGTCTGGTCAATCAGGTCCACAACCGCAGGCTTTGTATCATTCAGCTCCCCTGTCAGCTCCCACCCCCCCTAACCTGCCGCCAGGCCACAGTTCTCCCCAGGCCTCATACCCCATCCAGGGCTACAGCCTGCCAGGACATCAGCCTCTACCCCACCCCTACACGTCCATTGGGCAGCTCACACAGGTACTGCATGTTCTCTCACACACCACACACACACACACACACTCACTCACTCAAGCACTAGGGAGTTAGAAAAGGGTGTTCCTAACTTTTACAAAGGCATTTTGCATGGTTTTCCTGTAAAAGAGGAAATTCATCACCACACCGGTTTGGTTTGGACTTTAAGGCGTCAGCGCTGAAAGAGTCTAATTTATATTTCTAAAAGAAACAATATAATTATTGCACTAAGAGACATCAAGGTTTCTAATGATTTGTCAGCATATATTCAGTTGAAGTTTTAAAATGTCATAAGATTGTTGTTAGAAATCAGAAAATGACCATAACATGACTTAAAACTGAAACCTTTCACAGAGACAGTGAAGTAGATAAAATGGTATTAGGCTCTTTAAAAACATCCACAATTTGTTTATAAAATGTTAAATGTTTTGACTCTAAATGGAGCACCTCAAGCACCAGCACTAAGTAGGTGGAGGGACAGCTGTGCCCTGGTGCCAAGATAGATAAAGTTTCAGCTGTTAGAAAAATAGTCTGCAGTAAGAAATACAGCTTGTTTTTAAGTAATTGCAAAGCCCTTCCTTCTTAAAATATTTAAAGCAGGAGTCAGAGTGCAAACACCAGTGGCTTCTTTTAAATACACCAAGTAATCCAAACAGAAAACATGATTTCAGTTATACATTTTCATGTGAATTAGCTGGTAGAGTTGGTGTAAAAATACAATGGGAACATTGACACTGTAATTCATGCTGTACTGTCTGGTGGAAAAGCTTGATTAGTAGCTGCATGAAGGTTCTCAAATAAGGTCTGAGCGATGTTATTAAATTCCACATAACTTTTGTCATAGCATTATAGAGCGAGAGTTTGTCATTATTAGTGACTCAGTGAGTGATGTATTTACTTCCTTCTTTCCCTCAGGCTCATGTCCCAGGGGCACTGTCAGGCCCTCATCACTCTGGGGGTCACGGGCCTCCTCCGATGATGCTGCTTCATGCTGCTCCTCCCCCTCAGCAGGGCCCAGGTTCTGGACCTGGCCCCCAACACCCTGCACATGCACCCCCTCCACCCCAGCAAGGAACTCATCAGCACTACACCTACATCGGGCACCCTCAAGGTGAGGCTTCAGCACCGAGACACTGTGTCCGAACAGAATAATACAGCAGTATTGTTTCCCTTCTTTATTATGATATATAGATCTTCTAAATTAATTTAGTGCACACATTAGTATATGCACTGTTACCTGTAGATATAAAGTTTTGACAATAGTTTTAGTTCTTGGTTCAGATGTAAAGGAAAGTTTGTTTTTTTTTTTTGTTTTTTTTTGGGTGACCGCTGTTTGCAAAGCATAGACAACCCATAGGGATCACTATCTATAGGCGTCATCAGTCTTTTTTTTTTTTTTTCGCAACTCCTCCTAAACCATGGGATTTTGACCTGCTATCCGTGACTCCTCCTTAACCACTTATACGAATTTGACCAAACCTGGATTTTTTCCCCTTTTTTTTTTCTTCCAGAAAGTGAAGATGTGCACTTTCTTTTATATATAAAATCTTATACCATTGAATGTGCTGTAACAGTAGCACTCTAACAAGGAGGTTTAGTAACACTTGCACTGTGATACCAAATATCGCCACACGGTGGCACTTCCTTTTTCTGGTAGACCACAGCTGAGTATGTTTGCTTGTTTGTTTTTCCAGCTGTGCAGGTGCAGCCCCACCCTCCCCAACAGCTGCCCTTCCACCCTCCTGGAAACTGATTGAGAATTCAGGCTTCGTCTCTCCCTGACCTTTGGAGTGAGAATTCCTCTTGCTGATTCTGGACCAGGCCCATCTACACACTAACACAATCACACACACACAAATACACGCAGACACACACACACACACACACACACTGCTTTCCCTTTGCTCCAGAAACAGACATTTTTTGTTTTTATTCTTATCCATTGGAAGGACTTTCCTTTTTTTGTTGAAAGGACGAGCGGACAGTGTGTATCCATAATGGAGGGAATGTGTGAATGAGTGAGAATGACCAAGTGAGCATGATGGAATGGAACAAAAGAATGAGATGTTTTATAAAAGAATAGCAAGATTTCTCCCCTCCTCCTCAACCCCTAATTAAATAAATAATAAAATGACTAAAAAAAGGAAAAAAAAAATAAAATACAAAAAATAAACAAAATTTCAAACTCTAAACCATGGTGGTGTCATGTTGGGTTTTGTTTGTTCAGATTAAAAAATAAATTGTTAAAAGAAAAATGACAAATTAGTAAATAAATTTAAACTAATACACTTATGTGCATCTGTGAGCTGATGTACGAAAATAAAAAATATTGTTTGGTTTGTTCAGCTGTGGTAGTGTTTAAACCACAGGATGAGATGTGGTGAAACAGCTGCATGTACCCTGTTTAGGATGGGGTTGTACATTTAGATTTTATAGTTTTTCTTAGGTAATTATTTATGCAAATATTTTATTAAGGCCACAATGTTTTATTAACGCTCCAATATTAATATCACATGGTTAAACTATTTTTACTTTTTTCTTTCTCCAAAAAAGTTTGAGGGAAAAAAACCAGAGGAAACTTTAAATATTATACAATATCCTATAGGAGTGCCAATAATTCTGTAATGAGTGCATTTGTTGAGCGAGAGAGAGAGCAAATAAAATCAAGACCATATTCGCAGTATATATTATATAACTATGTGCAAGTTTACTATTGCCAACAGGGGGTGCAGGAGAGACGCCCTCTTCGACTTATCACTCGTGCTTACCAGGAAGCTGCAATAAAAAAATATATATATTTCCCTGGTGAGCATAACCACCTGGCAGCTATGGACTATTTACATCCAGCCTGTGGCCACCAAAGAAGAAATAAAAGTAGGTGATGGTTAGTCGGCATTCTATATAATATAAAATTTATTAATATTGAGTTTTTACCTCAGAAAATCGAAACGTGTAATAGACCTGGGTGCAAACAGCATCTGCCAAGAACATATTCCTTGTTTGGATTTACCCATCAGAATTCAACCAAGAAAATAATGACCAGATGGAGAATGATGCAGAATTCCCATAATTACGAAAAAAATTATGACATAAAAAAATAAATAAGTGAATAAATGTTTTTGGCACACATGGGCCAGTTTCCATCAGAGTTTTCTCTGATTGTGGCGTTTCTCCTGGACCTGAGGTCCGTTCTTCGTACGTCGCTTGACACATCCGAGATGAATTGACACATCTAAGATGAGATCATCGTGCTAATTACGATCTGGCTAAGTTGGTTCTTCGAGCTCACCTGTTGTTGATGATTAGTATAGCTGGATTGAGTTGTCTAGGATTATTGCGCGCTCGTGCGTTGGTTTAAAAGGCGATATGCATCGACAGTAGAAACACTGATCACAACCCCTCCGATTGGTTGACGAAATGGAAAAAGAGCGGCTCAATTATTTTTATAACACGTGTTATGCGCTGAAATGCCCCCCTGCCATGGATTGACCCCCCTACATAATCACAATCAAATATTATATTAGAACATAAATTCATAAGTTAATGGTTTACAAATTACAAATTACATGAGACAATAAAATAAAATAAGCAATATGAAAATAAATATGTTGTATATAAAAAAATAGAAATATGTATACTTTTATATTGTTTATTTTATAATAAAATTAGTTTCGTCCAATTTATCATTATAAAATATTAATTTTTAATATATATAAATATTTATTAGCATATTTTTATGACAAACCCCTGAAAAATAAATGTTACAAAATAAACATTATACAAGAGTTTGTATTAATGGTCTCGATGGCTGTCTCATGCCTAGGGTTTATTATTATAGTAATATCATATTTGATAATAATAAACCTATGAATTTATGTTCATATATAATATTTGATAGCGATTATGTGTGTGTGTGTGTGTGTGTGTGTGAGTGGGGGGGAGTCCATGGCAGGGGGCATATACTTTTCTTTTTCCACGTGAGTCGGTCATGCTCTTTAACCAATCAGATGTGACCTCGCCATTTCAACCAATCATAACCTGGCAGGAGCGCAGGCTAAATCCTGTTTACATGAAATAAACCTGCTCCCGAGCAGGTTCAAGCTTACAGATATGTTGCTATGACAACAAATGCTAGAAGCGCATCGAAGAACGAAACAATCCAAGATCAGGACAAATCCACAACAATCAAATCCAGCTAACTGAGTTAGCGACGTACGAAGAACGGACCCCAGGGCCAGGAACATCTGCTTTAAACATTTTGCCTAAATCTTGTCATGAGATACAGAAACATGTTTGGTGATGCATAATTTATTTACTTAACAGACAACAAAGTTACAAAGCATTACATTACTTTACATACAAAAGCCAAAGAACAACTGATTTTTACTGTAATTATAATAAAATGTAAAACAAAACCAAGTCATGTTTTGAGTCAGAAAAATGCAGGTGAGTAAAAGTGAAAATTCTCAGGAACTGTCAGCAAATCCTCTCAAGAGGATGTGGGTGGGGGTGGGGGGGAGTACAAGGGAAATAAAATTAAACGGCTTTAGTTTTTTTTTTATGGAATAATATTTTAATGATCATTCCGTCCATATGTTTAACATCATTGTCAATACAATGACAAAATGTGGAGCTTACATTTTTATACAGTATGGTAGAAATCCTTCTGTATAATCTGATGGTGCTTTTAATCAACCCAGGTGGTAGTTAACTGGAAGAGGTTTGAAAAGGAAAGAAAGAGAGAGAAAGAGAGAGATGGGAATAAATAACTAGGCATAAAAAACTTACACTGAGTAAAAAAAAAAAAATTATGATTAGTATCAAACAATCTAAAGCTTACAGTTTCTTGGAGCGTTCACGTTTACGTAGTCAGAGCTCCCCTGATCATCACTGCTGCAGCTCCCAACTGGAAAACACACATACACACAATAGTTACCTTTATGTATAGATTTTTTTAGCTTTTTTTTTTGGAAAAGTGCTATCTCCCCTCTTTTGCATACAAAACTTCACAGATGCCTCCTATTGGCTAGTGTCCCTGCTATTGGCTAGAAAAAAGTTCACACCAAGAAAACATGGCGAGTTTTGGAGTCACAATCATGGACAGCTGTGACATCTTGTCAGCTTGCACTTTTTAACAGACAGAGCAAACACTATTCTGTTGTGGCAGGAAGAAACCACACACATGATCATCTCATTATCAATGGCTCAGATAATCTTTTAATCAGAAAAACTTCGAAACGAAATAATACAAATGAGACGTTGAAGATGAACAATTTTACTAAGTAAATATACAACCTTCCAGTTATTAACTTAATTAATAAATAATTAAACCTTAAGCCACCAATACCACCAGGGAGGATCTCAAGGATCTAAACATCTTAACAGAAAAACCTCCAGAAATTACAATCTCTTTGTGTCTCCTAAACAAAGCACCAATTCAGGACCTCAAACTGAAGGACTTGTATAAAGAAAGACAATGTGAAGTAGACCTCCTTGAACTTACTCGGAGTTTCAATTGCAGGTTCTCTGTCCTCGTTGACATTTATATAATGCTGACTATCTGTTGGAGCAAACATTCGAACAGATTAGATGAAGTTTGTGTTACATCCTGCTGAAGTGCGATGAGTCACTGGGACGGGACTGATTCAACTCCAGCCCATATCCTACCTGAATCATCATCATCATCGTTGTCATCATTCTCAATGTTCTGGTAACTCTGCCCTAGAAAATCAGCAAAGAAACCACAAGGACCTTTTGAGTTCACCACAGTATAAAGAGTCGGGTTGATTGGTTCTGAAAAGCTCACGTTAAATGACTTTACATGATTAGAGTGTAAATTGAACATGTGGCTTTTAGAAGTTATGCATGTTGGACATGGAGTTTTATTTTTCATGTTATCACAAGGTGGTTTTCCATGTCATTAAAAGCGCGATCGCAACGAGTTCCTTTTCAAAAGTTTGCATCCCCCATAATTTATGGATAGAAATATTTATATAACCTGGATATAAAATATCCCAAAGTAAACAATTTAACATTGGTTCATTCTAGGGCATGACAGCAATTTAAAACCTACAGCAACAGTTTTAAAAAAAGAATGAATTCCAAGCTGTATCATTACCTCGAGGTAATTAAAAAGAACTCGTCACACAACAGCCTTTTCATCATACACATTCTGCAAAATAATTGAACTAAATCTTAAAGACAAGGAGTCTGAGGAATAATTTAGAATATGAAATAATATTTGAATTTAGAGATGTACAAGCACTGTGCATTGTCTTTTTACAGAAATTACAATATCAATTGTTATGTTTTTCTTGTTCAAGTTTATAAGTTTAATAAGTTTATAAGTCAAAACAATACAGTTCATGGGAAACATTTTTTTACTATTAAAAAAACAATAATGTTTTCGAACATACGTTAATATAAGCAATGCAACCGGAACTGGTTTCGAAATTTAACTGAGCTGTAGTTTTAAAATGATTTACACCACATTCAGAAAGGGAGTGAATAACGTTTGAGCTGGTATCGGTTTAATCACTAACTGTCCAAACATAGAGAATTTCATCAAATCTGTTACAATAAAGGAACGTCTGGTAACATACTACTAGTAACTTACAATTAGTTACATGCTAATTGTCTCTTGTTAGTTGATGTTCAATGATTTCCATTTTCAATTTATTAATATAGTTAAAAATTAACAATACACGTTAATCAGAATCAACATTTACAGTGTAAGCAGCCAAATGGATCATTTTAATTTGTGGACTCTGGGCAGGTTTATGATTTAAAAACCTTATGATTTTAAAAGAACAGACAGGACATGAAGAATAAAAAATCCACTAAACAGCTTCAGAAAAACATGGTTACACAAGCAAAAATAGAGAAAAATGCAACCACCCATGCACACCAGAAACACAAGCCATTACAGCAGCAATTCCTGGACTTAACAAGGCTGCAGCCCACACTGAAATGTGAAAATGATCTGAGGCCCACCCAAACTTTAATCACATTTCTGATCAACACTAAGACTAAAATTAGTGTCACATCATTCAAATGCCGTGGCTTTATTTTATTAATGCCGGTTCCCTTTGAAGTGTAACTACTTAGAAAGAAATATTTTATGGGAATATAAAACTATTATCAATTTATCAATGTTTTACTTGGTTATTTGTTAGAAACAATTTTTTGTGGCCCACCCACGACTATTCCTTACAGTCCACTAGGGGGCTGAGGCTTACAATTTGGCATTACACACACACTCACTCACTCACTCACTCATCGTCCATACCACTTTATCCTGTATATAGGGTGGCCTGAAGTCAGGTTCCCAGTGGACTTAGGTACATGGAGGGGTACACCTTGGAAAGGGTGCCAATCCATCATAGAGCACACACACACAGGCACATACTCACATGCTCATTCACGCACTATGGGCAATTTGGGAACGCCAATTAAACTAATCTGCATGTCTTTGGACTGTGGGAGGAAACTGGAGCACCTGGTGGAAACCCACCAAGCACGGAGAGAACTTGCAAACTCCATGCACACAGATCCGACATGGGATCACACCCAGACCCTGGAGGTGCAAGTCAACAGTGTTAACCACTAAGCCACTGTGCCCCTCTATTACACAATTAAATAAAATTTAGTGTGTTACATTTCTTCTCGGAGTATGCAAACATTTGCAACTGTCTTCTTGTTTCAAACCCTGGCTGATTATTTCACTGTTTTTGCAAACCATTTTTTTTCATATAAGATGTTGTTTTAATACCTTATGGTAAAAATTAATAGGGTAAATGGGCTTTTCTTTAACTAACCTGAATTCAACGAAGAGGCGAGATTCTGCTGGGAGATATTTTGGTCATCCGGTAACACGTCCCTGAAAAGATCAGTGTATAGGAGCTTGGAACAAAAACCAGTCATGTTTACACAAGAATTCTAATAAAATTAGACAGTTGTGTATAACATACATCCCTTTTTTATATCCTAAATAAAAGTGCTCAATTAATATATAGATGAAAAAAATAAACATGTTCTTACAGATAGTCTGGGTAGTCTGGGGTCTTTTCAGGAGGCTGCTCGTAGCTTACTGCATCATTGTCCACTAGTGACAAAATATATAATCAGTACATTCAACCCATAACACACTAGAATAATTAATACACAAGAAAAATGTATTTTCTTCCCCCTCACCATTTTGGTTGATGTAATCACTCTGGCTTCCACCTTATTAAACAAACAGAAATAACTGACTGAGGTCTAACTCATAACAGTTTAATTTGCATTGCAATTGACATTTAAACCTAAAGAATAAACATCTCTTGTGTCAATGTACAGGAAGCAGGAGAAAAAAAAAAGATAACTTACCATCAGATGAGCGACAAGCAGAGATCCGTCTTGCATCAGTCATGGACGGAGATCTGATAAGCAGAGACAGCATGAGGTTCATGCAAACAAAGTTTTAATAGACTGTACAGTAGCCTATATGTTTACAGGTAAAGAGCAGACTCACGTGATGAGGTGGTGTTGAGAAGGCTGAACTGGTACGATGGTCAAAGAAGGAGGCTCTGTGTCTAAAAGATGACATGGAGGAAACTGATCATTAAAAATGCTTTTTTATTAAAAGCCAGAAATGCAGCTTATCTGTTTATTCTAAAAATATTAATAATGGCACTGTATAGCAATTTATCAGCTAGAGGTTTATCTAATCTAGCCAGCTACAAACCCAGAACATGGTTAATGTTGCCAGCTATGTGTTCAGATTAGCCAATTTCACCTCCTTGTAGAAGCTAGGTAAGTTCAGTGTCAAAGCAAGCATTGACGAGCTAGTATTAATCTAACATAGACTAACATTTAAATCTAACAAATAAACCTGGGTTCAAGATGGCAGGCAAGCTACCTAACAACACATCTATTGTGAAAGTCAAGTTAATAGGCATTATCATTGCCTAAATTACATACTTATTAATTAATTGCTTAAAATGCCTAAAGTGTCCTTTTTTTAAACCTGCAGCAACACAAAACCAAGTAGGTGCACTTTTATTTCGATATCGGCCAAAACACAGTATTAGTGCTAATTGTTTTTACGTTATACATAAAATAAAGAAAACTACTTCAGAAACTACTACTGAAGTTTATGCAACATGGATGTGACCAATCTTGCTTTTTAAAAATCTGTTAAGTTGCTAATTCTCTGTTTTGGGGAGATCATTTTATATGGCCTAGATGTGGCCATTTTTCAGTCACACTTCAACCAATAATAATTTAAAATGCAAGTTATTCATATTTCTTTATAAAAAAAAATCTGTAAATCTGTATTTATACTACAATTGGTGTAAGCGTCTAGAAGCATAAGACCTGTTAAAATTGTTGCTTAAATTAAAACATTCCAGTTGATAAAAGCAAAAAATCTGTAGTGTCTGTAACCATGTCAAATTCATGTTGCATTTTTTTAGAAACAATATTGCATTTGAGAATAATATACTTTTTCAGGTTTATGTCTTTTCATGTGAAATCTAACATGACAATCTGAATGACAGTTAAAATTATTAAAAGATTTTAATCCAAAAAAGTTACAGACATTACCTAAAAGGGCATGGAATTGTAATTAGTAAAGGTGTTTCTTTTCATTTGCTCATTCATTTATTTGCTAAAATTGCCATTTATAAAAATATAAATATGTATGCATATTTACAAAAAAACAAAGCATGGACTGGAAGCATTAGGTATTATGAAAATATGAGACAATTTTTAACACCAATACTATGTATGAATTTAGTTTGCACCCTACACCCAGTGATGCACTGTAGATAGGATATTTCATTCTAGCCCTAGTTGAGCATGATGTGATTCTTTCTACATCAGGGGAGATTAAATCCATTACTAGAGGAAAATTCTCCAGGAAAGTTTGGGGATTTTTTTTTCTGCTCAAAAACAGCTGATTTAACCAATCTGTTAATGCCAGATTTAGTGGATGTGTTTAAGTGTTGGTGAATTACAAACTATGCAGGATGCTCCTTTTTCAGGACTGGATTTAAACACATCTGTTCTACAAACTTTTGCCAGAATGATAAATCATTGCATGTCACTCAGACCTTTCATTCAATTTTTATTTTAAGGCTATTTTTTCACAAAATTCTCACATTCAACAATTTCATTTGAATTACATGGAAGAGATGACGTGAGTAGGATCAGATAAGGTACTTAAGTACTTAATGAATTACTAATATAATTAATCATAGCTTAATCTTAAAATCCCATTATCTGATCTCCAGAGGAGGTTTTCATTATGAGGCTCTTTCTTCTGTCATATGCTGTTTCCTGAAGTATTTCCTTGCCACAGTTTTTCCTGCATTGCTTATTAGGAATCTAGTTCTAACCTGTTCTGTTGTTAACAGTATCACATTTCAGTTTCACATTAGGATGTCCCTGGTTTTAAACCAACACTTTTCTTTTACTTACAGGGGCGAACAAGTACAAATCCTTGGTTCCTGTAAAAAGAGAGAGAGAGAGAGAGAGAGAGAGAGAGAGACCGAGTAAACAAAACAGAAGCATCCAGGCACAAATTGTACAAAAGATTAAATAAATAATAATAATAAAATAATAATATTCTAATACAAGAAGCAAGATAAGGATTGAAGCTAAAAGGTTTTCATTCAAGGATGTTATTATTTGTGTGCAAAAATATAATGGGATGAATACATAAATAAAGTAAAAATATAATAATAATTTTAAAAAAGAATGTATGTAATGTACAGTAATATATGTATATACTGTAAAATTAAATCAATTTTTTCTTCACATATCCCAACTTCTTGTTAGTGGGCTGTGATCAGAGCGCAGGTTCAGCCATTTCACGGTCTCCCTGGACTGGTTTAAGAGTTTTAGTTGTCTAAAGATTTTTTCTTGGAATCTGTCATAGGGTTCTAAATAGAATTGTTATTTGTTCTTCAGAAGGAAAACCTGAAGAACTCGCAGACAAGAATGACCAAAGCAGAGGTAAAAAAGTGAAATAGAAATCAATTATTAGATCAGATCATCCCTTACGATGGATAACTGTTGCGTGGATCATGTTGTTGTCTTATATATGCTAAAAGAAAACAAAAGAAAAATTTTTATTATTATTATTATACAAGGATTTATATTAAGGATTGTGTTTAAATTTGCTATACAAAATAGCACAAAAGTTCCGATCCATAGACATTTTTGCTTATTTGAGATCTGCTTTTTCTTTTATTTCAGACCCAAGGCAGCATTGAAACTGGAAGAAGATCAAAAAAGAATTTGTTCTCATATAAGTTTTCTTCAGAAACTGCTGCTGAATTTTACAGCATTTCCTTGTTCGCCTACGGATCGAGACATTTGAGCCACTCTGAATAACGTGTTTCAAGTGATAAAAGGATCTGTTTTATGCACATCCTTTATTTCTTATCTTACTTGGTTGGCTGTTTCCTTTGCAGTTCAAACAAAGACCAGTCAGGATGATGAACAGCACAACAACTGCCACACATACCACCGTCAAAAGTGCAGTGGAATCCATACCTGAGAAATTAATCAGGATTTTAATTAACTATTTGTATAATAAAAAAAAAAATATATATATATATGATGCAATCTTAGTAGGTACATTCAGCTGTAAATCTGCTCTCATATCTTACAGTTTATATGCTGATGATTATTTAGGTTTAGAGAGTCTGCGTCTGCTGGTAAAAGTAGCAGGTTCAACCACTAGTGGCTTTTTTGTATCTTCCAGTGGAGAGTTTTAGTTTGCAGCGAGAAACCACTTTACTCACAGCTTATTCGAGCTAATCCTTAATTCACTAACATGATAAATATGCACGTTAAGCAAAGTGGAATCAAGGAACCAAAAATCCTTTTATTACTGTTAGGGTCACTGAAATTACTGAATAAATGCCCAAACCAGAAAAAGTGTAAGAGGGTTTAGATGAGTATATAAATTACGGTATTTAGAGCATGTTTATCTGTGTGAGACTCTTTTTTGCTCATGTGCAAATGTCATTAATAATAGTTTTTTGAAAACAGCTCTACATCGAGAACCGAAGGGTAAAAGAAATCACACAAATTTTGTGTTGAATGTTTGGCTCATTCCCCCGGCTACCAAGTGCTGATTACTAGCTTAGTAGCATGACAAACTTTCTGTGCGTTCAAAGTTGTTTTTTATTTTATATTATTTTTTTAAGCATTTTAAGTAATAATCAGACTGTCACTATTTATATGGTGTTAGCAGAAAACAATTTGTGGTAATATTTACAAAACATAATTAGCTCCAAAATCAATATAAAACATAGATGTTTGATTAGATTATTTTTAAGCTAGACAGCTGGTTAATGCTAACTGCAAACATTGTTGGAAACTAGAAGGCATGTTCATTTTTCAGTGGTTGTATTAAACAAACTCTTTTTGCCTCCTAGTTATCAACAATGTTTGCAGTTAGCATTAACCAGCTATCTATCTTTAAAAAATAATCTAATCAAACATCTATGTTTTAAAGCAGAAAACCTAAGGCCCTGGCTCCATGAGGCATATAAACAATGTTTGATTATGGTAATTTGAAAAATATTAAATAACTAACAGGATTGGACTTTAAACTTCAGTAAATCAAATGCTTAGGAAAAAAAAATACCTGGCTCATTGAGGTATGTATATAAACCGTTCGTTTTTTGTTCTATTATTAAAAATCTGTTTGTTACCCAGCTAGCTGGATAATTAGTGTTAATTGGAAAACTAAATGTAATTAAACATATTTTAAATTTTGATTAACTAAATGCTTACAAAACCTATCTACCTCCATAAGGTACAGAAGCTCGTTTTTATGGGGGGTATAATTTACATTAGCTTGTTAGTTAGCAGGCTAGTTAGTGGTAATTGGAAAAATATTAAATAGCTACCAGGATTGAAACTTTAGTTAATTAAAGCTCAGAAAAACTACCTGGCTCCTCGAGGTAAATAAAATAATTCATTTTCTTTCTGAATTATTCAGATTATCAAAATCTGTTAGTTAGCTAGCTAGCTGGCTAATTAGTGTTAATTGAAAATTATACATGGTTAACTAAATGCTCAGAAAACCTATTTAGTGCCATAATGTATAGATTTTTTGTTGTTGTTGTTGATAATTAACAGCTTGTTGAATATTGAAATTGTCATTCTTTTCTTTATTGTAATGTTTGCTTGGTCATTGCTAACCATTATCATTATTATATTATTGTCTCTGAGGAAATATCTTCAGAAATATATAAATTGCGAAAAAAAAAAATTACTAAATAAATCAGTATTATTTCTTTTGATGGATTTTATTTAAAGATTTTGGAAATTATACAGATTGTTCCAAATTTATTCACTGAAGCGACATTACCACCCAAAAAAGGAATATATCAGAGCTACACGTTAACAGTTTCACAATTTAATTAATCTTGTGGCATCACTGTCATTGCAATTCTCTTTATTCTCCGCCTATGTTGCCGTGACTGTATGTATGCATGTGAGTGCGTTCATTGCCAGGAAACGGATTTCCTGTATTTTGCAGTTAGATGAGAAAAAAGAGAAAAAAAAGCACATCACAAGAAATTGACTTGGCCTAGGCTTCTCTGTTACACCTACTTCTGCAGGGCTTCTTTCACTCAAACCCCAAAAACCAGGGCCACAGCATATCCACCTCCATTTTGTGCCAATCCGAGCATTTCTAAATGCCAACGTGAACCTGACACAGTGCTTATTGAGCGCCCACGCTGTAAACTGTCAATGTGGACATTTTTCTAACATTAATGCAATTAAACTAATAAAATAAGAAAAAGCAAGTATCACATGGTCTACCCTGTGATGATATGAACATAAGTCATTTGCAATACTATATGCTTTAATTTAATAAGTCATGTATTATATGTATTATGTATCATATCTGTTATAAAAAGATATACGTTAAATACATTGTAATAAATCATTTATTTTAGTGGTGACCAAAAAGGAGAAGAAAAAATGTGTGAGAATGAGGTTTCCTTAAGAGACTGTGTTGTGGTGTACCATTGCTAGATCCTTTGACCACCAAAGGACCTTTGGTCACCAAATTGCTCATGCAAAGCTGGTAAGGCTGATCATAATGAGAAAAGAAAGAAGAAAAAGTTTGATTGTGCCCCTGAGGTTGAAAAGTTGGCAACTACTAGGAGTAGCTACTTATTTAAATCATACTTAATATTGTTTTGAATTGATTCTAATAAGTGGACAAAATATGCTCTTCATCTAAGATTAGAACATGATCAAAAGTAAAAAAAAAACAAAAAACAACTTACCGGCACTGTCACAGCAGGTGCTGAGCCGAACCAAGGGCCAGTTCTCACACGTCACTCACCAAAGCAAAATCACCCCTAGTTCACACTCCGAGTTTCACCATTGTGGTTCTTCCACTTTTCCTCCAAGTTTCTTATCGTTCTTTCTTCACCTCCTTCTCACTTTCAACACTTCTCACTCATCAGCCCATAAGCTATTTAAGCAAGCACATCAGTCATACATGAGTGCTGTAGAGAAATAGGCCATCCCTAAACTTTTTCTTTATCTTTCCTGTGCCTGCGCTCTCTCGCTCAGTCTCTCTCCTCATAGGCTCTTTCTGAATGTCGTCGAAGCCTCCACCTCCAATCTCTGAGCTAAACTGTCTGAGTGGTTTCTTGCTCATTCATCTACCTGGCTTCAGCTCTGCCCATTTGCCTATGAGGACTGTTCCTTTTTTTTTTTTGCTCATGTGCTTCGTATTTAGTCGCAAGTGTTCCACATGCTGCTTTACGTTCTTCTTTCAGAGATGTAGACATTTCAGTCTACATCACTATTTAGAAATATAATTTAATACTCTTTATCCCTAATGCGCCACTAGGTACTACGGTAATTTCAAAGAATCATTTTGCTTTATAATTATCACACAGGAGCTTAAAACCTCCAGGAAACCAAATCTCTCACCAAATCACAAAACAAGAAATTAATACATTTGTAAAGTACAATAAAGGCAATTTTGTTTTATTACACTCATTAAAAGCCACCTATGATAGGGTGAGTTGGTTTAAGGGGGAAAATTAACATAAACATCAAATTTTCAGTTTCCCCTTTGTATCAGCTGCCACACTTATGACATTTAGCTTTTATGCATGCACACACATCCACACACTTGCATTTAAGCCGTTGCATAAATCATCACTATTCCACTACACCTCAGAGCAGTCGAGACTGTTTTCATGTTGCATTTGCTCGGCTAATTTGCAATGTAGTGAGAAATTTACTGAACCTGTCTCTCCCACCTACAAACAGGAAACCACAGCAACTGAAGACAACATCGCGCTCCCCAATAGAGAGAGAGAGAGAGAGAGAGAGAGAGAGAGAGAGAAAGAGGGGGGGGAATAAGTAACACTGCTGGAAAGGTGATTGCTAAGGACAGAACAGAAAACAAGTTTCGAGCTGAAGTTAGACGTTTATGGACTAGTATAAGGTTGTTGCTGAAAGTTTTCTAAGTATAGCGTTCAGATTAGGTAAAAAGACCACAAACACACATGAGCTGAAGCGTAATTTATTGCTTAAAAAAAAATAAAAAATAAAATCTTTCCCAAATTACAGCTGCTCCAAATCAATCAAGTTTCATACAAACACTATAATCTTCTTAAAAATAATAATAAAAAAAAGGAATGACTTTCTTTATTTAAGTGGCACACCCTGAACATCTGCTGTTTTCTCAACTACTGCATTTAATTTCAATTAAGTTTTAGTATTTAGAATAATAAAAAAAGAGAGCAGTAGGTGTTTTATCTGATTTACAAAAACCAAAATGAAGAAAGCTAAATGTGGATTAGCATGTGGGACGTGTTGAATATGCATGTATAAAAGGTCATCCAGGTAATGTAACATTCCCACATCAATGCATAGTTGTGTCATTATGGTAATGTAGTGTGATTACAGAAAGGACAGTAAAATGATATCTGTTCATTTATTTTAGTCTGTACATGTCTGCTAAATTATTTAACAACCTGAAATGTATGTTAACAACAAAGGTTAAAATCTCCTTTTCTGCTTGAGGTTTAAAACACAATTTGTGCTTTTTAACATATAGAAAAAGAAACAGTCCTTCCTGGATGAGTTCTTCCAGACTGTTTCCTATTATTAACAGTCTTCAGCGTTCCTCTGTAAGAGACACAACTCTTTTGTCAGTTCTGGAATGCAAAATGCTGGACAGCATTTTTTTTTCCTCCCAGGAAAAGCAAGTCATTCAAAAGTGCCATGTCACACTTCCTCATGGTTAGTCATGCTCCCAAAAATAGTAACAGTGTTAATAATATAAACATAATACATATAATAAATTAACCTAAAAATCCCTGAAGGGGTGAAATTTCAATCAGTGACCCTATTCGCCCCTTACTAAGCAGTGGTGTTAAGCTCGTGTATATCCGTCTCCTTTCCCCCCAGAGTGGTGAGTGTTCTCTAGAAGTCCTCAAATTAAAACACTCGACACTGAGACCTTGGTGGATCTTCCTCTTTTAGGGACGATAATTGGTGCATCATCTGAAGAAAAAGATATAAAAATGATATAAGAGGGAGAACCTTTTATCCATAATAAAATGTTCTGTATGCTTGCAATCTGTATGCTTAAAAATAAATTAGAATAAATATTCAGGAAAAGTTTTTAAACTATGCCGATACACAACATATTAAAACACATCGAAAGATTTTTTTGTTCTTTTCCAAGTGAACAGAAATATTGGAAAATTTGCCTGACTGGTATTTCTTGTTTCCCAGATGTGCGATGCCAGACTAAAAACGTTTACTTAACACTTAACAGTGCTGAGTGTCTGTACATGATAAACAACAACAAAAAAAGACACAAAGAGTAGCAGCTCTGCAGGAGGAAGCTCCACAAAGAATTTCCGCACGATTTTAAGCGTTGCTCTGCTGCAACTTGATTGGCTGATTAGATAACTGCATGAAAGGTCAGGTGTACAGGCATTCTGTGGTTGGTGAGTTTATGCAAGTAGTTTTTTTTTTTTTTCACAGCTACTAGTGGCAGTTATTTTATAAATGACAAACCACTGAGTGTGTGAGAGCCCACAATGATGTTATTGGACACCCTGCTGTTTTATGGCCTAAATGTTGACTCTTTGTACAGCACTTTGGTCAGCTTTGTTGTTGTTTTAAAGTGCTTTAGAAATAAAGTGGTATGGTATGGTTATGGTATTGGACACCAAGTAGTAAACCTATGAAGTAAATAATAGAAGCATATTTCTTACAGAACAAAAAAAAACTACTAAAATTATAATAAAAATATATAATAACTCATGTTAATTATTTAAATTTCATTTCTCATACAAAGGCAATCTTTTTTTAGTTTCTGCCCCACACTCCATAACATACCAACGACCGTTAAAATCAAAAGAAGAAGCAATACTTTCGCTAAGTATTAGTGTTTGTGGAAGATGTGGTCGATTTCTATTTTCGATATAGCGTTTGTGAAAATTTGATTGGAAATGACACAGGCGTCTCCCAGAAGATAATAAGACGGTGTACAAGAGGCATCATTGTGGAAAAAAATATTACTTATCTATTATTTACATTTGAATAAAAAGTGGCATGTCCATTATTATTTATACCTTTATCAATAATAAATTAAAAAGCCTTTATTGGCCATTACAGCAATCAAACGCTTCCTATATTTGCCGACCAGCTTTCTGCATGTCTCACTGGTATTTTTGCCAATTCATCTTTAGCAATGAGCTCCAACTCTTTCAGGTTGGAGGATGTCTTTGCCATCACCCCGAACGTTAGCTCCCTCCACAGATTCTCAAGTGGATTTAAGTCAGAACTGGCTCTGCACACCAACTCTGGCTGGGCCACTGCAAAACAGTAATGTTTTTGTCTGTGTGTTTTGGGTCGTGTCGTGCTGAAATGTCCACAGGTGCCCAAGGCCAAGTTCCTCTGCAGACTGCCTGATGTTGTTGAGAATTTTGATGTATTGCTCATTTTTCATAGTGCTGATTACTGTGATTAGGTTCCCTAATGAAAAACACCACCAAAACATTAGGTCATTAGGCCACAATGTTTGACAGTGGGGATGCTGTTTTTAGGGTTGAAGGCGTCTCCTTTTTACGCCAAATAAAGGCTACATCAATGAGGCCAAACATATAAATTTTTTTTTTTACATCTGACCATAAAACAGAAGACCAGAAGTCGTCTTCTTTGTCCAGATGAGCATTTGCAAAGGCCAAGCGGGCTTTTGTGTGCCTTATCTGGAGAAGTGGTGTCCTCCTTGGTCTACGTCCGTGAAACCCAGTGGTGTGCAGTGTCCATTGGACTGTCTGCCTTGAGATGCTGCCACCAGCAGAGCCTAGAATCATCAGGATGGCTTTGGTGGTGATCCTTAAATTCTTTTTTTTACCTCTCTTACTATCCTCCTGGCCAGCACAGGTGTCACTTTTGCTTTAATAATACTTTGCACAAAAGCCACTGGAACTTCAAAACATTTAAATATGGTCTTATAGCATTTTCTTGACATTTCATCCTGCAGATCCTCAGTGAGCTCATTTGTCTTAGCCATGACTGTCCACAAACCAACAGCAGATAGCTTCTGTTTTTCACCTGCTTTAGTTGATTAAAACAGCTGTTCCCAATGAATCAGGAATAAGGATGCTTTAGAACAGCTTGGACTATTTGGAATAGTATAGAACTTTGGATTTTCCAATAGACTGTAACAGTTTGCAAGGGGTATGTTTAATTTGACTTGCCATTTTTTGTTCAAACGTGAATAAAAAGTAATATTTTCTCTCCAATATTAGTCGTAGCCAATTCCTCCCCATCGCTAGGGGGGCACCCATATTAAGGCTACTACTACCACTTAGCCAGGAGGGCCGAAGACTATCCCATGTTTCCTCCGAACCGTGTGACGTCAGCCTACCGCATCTTTTCGAACTGCTTGCGCAGCCACCGTTAGGGGCGGAGTAACACACTTGGAGGAAAGCGCTAGCCGCTCCTTCCGCGTGCGCAAATAAACTTCAGTTTATAGGTCTATGCAGTAGGTCTTGCATGGCCACATAGGGAGAAGGTTATCACATGTTTTCTTTAAGACAAGTAAAGCCAGCTAAGCACAAGTCATTTAAAACTGCACCACACTGGGCAGCATTTGGAAGACAGTGCTTCTCACCGCTATGCACAGTTTCTCTATGATTGATGGGGAAGGAAAGACAAGCAGAGAGAGAGAGAAAGAGAGAGAGAGAAATATACCTCTCACCTCGACAGCACTGACAATTTGGACTCACTAGCTGTGCCATTGTTGTTTTGGACTTGATTAATAAGTAATGTTAACTGAATAAGTTACATACATTACTGAAGTTACTGAATACAGTCAAAGAAAGACAAATCCATTTTATACTCACCTGAAGGGACATAGCTCTCTGCATCATGTCTGTCTTTTTCAACAAAAAGGGCCGTGGCCAAGAAGAAACCCCCGCCGACCACGGCAACGAAAGAACAGAGGAGGAGAGAGAGCTGCAAGGAGCGAAACTGCCACATGTAAGAGTCTGTGCGTTTTAGTGAGTCTGACACCTACCACGGAAAGCAAACAAATGAATTATTAATAGAACGATCCAACAGAATAAACTGTGTATTTCGTTGTATATATATGTCATAGTGACACGTACCACTCCTATGAGGTAGGGACTGCCTGCGTCTCCCAGCAGGTGAGAGAGAACAATCTGAAAAGCCTCTGCAGTGGAGCGCCGTGTGGGGACGACAACATACTGAGAGAGCCAGAGAGAGAGAGAGATGTGATCAATATTTAATGCCAGGTCAGTTTGTTATAAATACTTGTATATAAAAAAAAGCAGAAAAGGAAGCTCACCAGCAAGATGTCAGCCACAATGGCCCAGTTCATTGAGAGGAACATCTCACCAAAAAAGATGAAGACCTGAATCAAATAAAAATGGTACACAAAGGTCACCCTAAGACATCAAAGGAGGCAAAGGTGCAGCAGCATTCAATCTACAACACTCACTCACACACTCAGATTTTTTGTAATACTTGGCATGTTCAAAAACAAAAATCGCTTTATTTTACTTAAAGTTTTACGTTGTTTTAATCACCGAAATAAATACAGCATAATACAGCATAATTAAACCTTTTAGCAAAACAACCAAACGGGTCTCAGTAAATCCAGCTTTCAATTATATTTTAATTAGGTATTACATTTTTATTCATGCATTTAAACAACAAAAAGCACATCATATATTATAATCTTACTGAGACTTATCCACTTTTTGCAGCACCATGCTGACTACTGTGTTAATTAAGCTACATAAATAATGTAACTCCAACGAATAACTGTTAATTATAAATAACCTACACATATTTTATCCTTACCTTTCATGCAGTTATCTAATCAACAAATCACGTGACAGCAATGCAGTGCATCATGCAGATAAGTCAAGAGCTTCGACTCCTTGATGCCTTTTTCGGCATCGTTGCTGATTACAGACAGGCTTGGTTTGAGAATTTTGTTGGAATTTTCACACATAAAACAGTCTCTAGAGGTTTCACAAAATGTGTGATAAACAAAAAAGACCCAAAGAGTAGCAGCTCTGCAGGGGGAAGCTCCATGATAAATTTCCGCATGATTTTAAGCGTTGCACTGCTGCTACAGGTTTGCTTGATTAGATAACTGCATAAAAGGTCAGGCATTCTGCAGATGTACAGGCATTCTGCAGTCAGTGAGCTTAAGCAAGCAGTTTATTTTTGACAGCCACTGATGGTAGTTACTTTACAAATGAAAAGCTACTGAGTGTGTGAAAGCCCACAATGCTAATATTGAACTCTAAGCAGTAAACCTAGAGTAAACAGTAATAGGGTAATACTGTCTTAGGCACCGTATTATCTTTAGTATAAATTTTGCTATACATGTTTATCATGTATTATTAGGTACTAAATTCAATTGAATTTTATTTAATTTGCAAAGTGCTATTAACAATCGTCATTGTCGCAAAGCAGCTTGACACCATCAAAACAAATTATGAAAGTTTGTATGAAATGTCAATGTGTATAAATCAAAATGATTAGATAGTCCCTGAGGAGCAAGCTGAGAGTGACAATGGCAAGGAAAAAGTCCCTAGGATGGCAATAGGAAGAAACCTTGAGAGGAATCAGACTGAATCAAAATCATTTACTATTTCCACATATATTAAAAAAAAACATTTTTTTTAAAAACCCTTAGGCACAAAAAAAATGCCTTCCAAAACATTTCTACATTAAAAAAACTTCTATAAAAAGAACTAAAGTGTAATAACAAACACTGACAAGAGACAGATTTGTTTAGTTTATAAATAAAACAGCCGTTAGGTTTTACTGAGTGTGCTGGAGAATATGAATTCTGCTGGTTCTTGCTCCTTTCTATTTTTTGTAAAACTCTGGAGCCTACATTAGGGTTTTGGTTTCATCTAAAAAACTGGTATGTTATGTAATTGTGCTTGCCTTACAGGTATATCTTCTTCTGTAATGTTCTTTCTTTTTTTTATGAATATAATGAATGCTTTTATATATAATGCCGACATGATAAACATATTTAAGAAATTAAAGACTTCTGCACAGTACTGTATATTTCTTACAGGTTTTGAACTATTAACAACTAATAAAAGTATCAAATAAACACTGAAAAGCTGCGTAATTCATGTTGTTAAGTGCTTACATGTCATGTCTCATACAAAGTAACCACTTTTTGTTTTTTTACCCCTGACAATCGTCTGCTCCACACCCATAAACTCAAAATAAGCGACACCGGCGAGGTATTGGACAACGGTTCGGAAAGTCCCAAGTTCAAACCCCACGACCACCAAGTTGCCACTGTTGGGCCTTTGAGCAAGGCCCTTAACCCTCAACTGCTCATATATGTAAAGAGATAAAAATGTAAGTCGCTCCGGATGAGGGCGTTTGCCAAATGCCTATGTAAATGTAAATCATGCGGCTCTAAGAGGCAGCTAAAGGGGATTTTGAGAATCTGTGTGGGACGTAAACAAAAAATTACCACACTGGACTCAGAAGTGTAACTGCACATCTGCCTTTTTTGTTCTACGCCATTTTTTTAACCGAGTTATTGGTTAAATGAATGAACATGTACCAAATCAAGGGAAGGCTTACTAAAGAAGTTTGGAAATATTGTATTCTCTCTTATCTGCATTGCAGCCATTTCAATAAAATGATAGTAAAAAAGTTACAGTAATGTCTGTTTAGTTTCAATCCCCTGCTTAGCTTCATTTTTTCAAGCTTCTGTGGTTGATATAAACATACGCACGCTACCGGTAATAGTTGCCCAGTCTGTGGCAGGATAAAACCTCGGATTCAAATTTAGTATTACAATGCATTTTTTAGAATATTAATCTTTTGCTTTAATATCTTAAATATAAAGCACAGCACCAATGTAAAAAAAAAAACCAGAAACAAACAGGAAATGGCGAGGAAACAAAAAACATGCTAAAGATGTGTAAAGAGTGTGTGCTAAGTGTGAAAAAATGAAATGTGAGAAATTGCAGCAAGAGTGAGAATTTTTTTTTTTTTTTTTTTTTTTAAATGGTATACAGAAGCGAACTCACATAGGTAGCTATGGTGCTGCCCTGGGCAAAGATGATGGACAGATAAAGGAAGGGGGCAGCGAGGAGGAGGCCAGCAGCACACACGAGTGGATCGGCACGTGGCGTTCTCGTCCTCAAACGCTTACTGACACCTACACCCATTGCTACACCCAACACTCCCGTCACACATGTGATGATTCCAAAATACAGACTAGAGGGCACACAGACAGGATATTGAAATAAACAGATATTAGACCATCATAATCTGTGTGGAAAGGAAATGAGAAAGGGTTCTGCACATTTACAATACAAGAAGTTTGTTTTCACTAAACTGGAACTGTCAGTGTGCATCAGTGTTGCAGTGCAGAAGATGAGGTTAAACTGATTCCGTTATTATTAAAATGACAATAGTCTCAAAATACATTTGATCGGCAATGTACGGCTAGTTTCAGTTTCCTGCTTTTTGAAAGCGTGATATTACAGAGTGTGAGACATGCATTAACGCGACAGTGTATGTTCCCTCAATGATTGCAAGTCTAACCTGTCAGAGGTGTCACATGGCTCCTGGATGCATGGCTGCTTCTCTCCGGTGAAGACCGCTGCTCTGAAGAGGAAAGCAGGAGCCCAAAGAGCAAGCGATCCTGTGACGAAAGCCACTGCCGTGAAACCAAAGGTCGACAGTACGAAGCTCTTACTGAAGAGAGAGAGACTGGTACAATTAAAAGATGTACACATGGTATTCCTGAGATAGGAAAAATATTCCCCTTATTCTCAAAAGACTGAACCCTAAAAATGTCACAACTACTCAGAGTCTGGAGTCTATTGGCATACACTCTATCTACCCTCTTAAATCACGACGATTAGCGACTTCTAGCTATAAACACACTCCCTAAACTTAGGGAAAAAGACATGAAGGAGTCTGGCTTCATGTAAATGTGATAATTGTCACGTGATTGAGTTTGCTAGTAGGCGGAAATACACAATATTGTACATATTTTCATCTGTTACTTTTGAAGAATTAATCAAGAAGGATAAGAAAAGTCGGACAATGGTGTTAAATATAAACTGATGTCAGTGGACACGCAATGGAGATTTCAGGGTAGGAAGGTCTGCAGCCTAAGCAGTGAATACTTTTAAGCAAAAATTTAAAAAAAAAATCATGCAAGTTGTAAAATCAGAACAGCACTGACTTCCTGAAGAGAGCCTTCATGTCTGAGAGCCAGCTGGTCCTGTGCAGTGTGTGCTCGGGCCGAGCCTCTATAGCACCTCTCTTTGGCTCCTTCACCACACACAATAACAACACCACCGCTAAAAGACCCAACGCAGGCGTCACCTGATGGAGAGAGACAGACAAAGGCATGAAGGTGTTTATTACAAGTCAATAAAAGGTGTGAATGTCGCATCAGAACAAAAGTGCAAGTGAAACATAATGTGCTTGCGGACTTACCCTCAGAGCCCAGTGCCAGTCTTTTGCCTGTTTATCCACTGCTGATCCAACTATGTAGCCCAGACCACTGATAGGTGTGTGTGTGAGGGTGTAAAAAAAAGAGAAACAGGGAGAAGGTGGGACAGAGAAAATAAATTAATGCCATCATGTTATAAAGTTTAAAAAGATCTAATGTGGAAGAGAAACCTGGACTTTACCGATTGGTAAAGTGCAGACCACCTCCAAAATGCAAATTAATTTTTTTTTTAAAACCTGCAAGGAACAGTATGCCCCAACATCTTGCAACCTTTTAAAGAACTAAACTAGATGACAATGACATGGTTTGTCTATGGAGTTCCTGATCAGTGCGTCATAGGAAGTAAAATCATGATATATGATTCCTAGGGAAAAGCCTGCACGAGTGCAAAAAGTAGGTAAACACCTACTAAAATGAACGTGTTCATTTGAAATTATGTATATTCTTCTGCTGCAAGATATGTTCAGAATTGTTTAGGTACAAATTACCAACTATTACAGACTTTCCAGTGACTGAATAAGGAACAACAAGTCTCCAAATTTAACCACAGTTTGCACTGCTGTATGCTTGCCACATGCTCAGATGATGTTATCATCACACTGTTTGCATCACTTTTTGTATAATGGTCACAGTCTCTGATTTACAGCAAAAACAAAGAACAGAAAGTCATCCAGGAACTGTGTAGCTCTCATAATTAAAGAAATCTTCAGTTCCTCAAAAGATTTCTGAGATAGCATGTCTTTGATTTCTAAAGCAATCATATGTAAATAAATAATTTTTAAGATGGCAATTAATCACTGCTTTCACAGAATTTTAATGCTCTTGGTTACAACGACTTATCAGTCAAGTTATCTGGTGCAGTGTTTTAATAATAATAATAATAATAAAATAATGATAGTAACTTTCTGAAATCCCAAGACTTGACAGTGTCAAGTTCAAACTCCTCTGTATTTCTCTCACCTGCCTACAGGGATGGCAAAGTAGAAAACAGAGAGCATGACTGTTCTCTTCTCCTTAACGAAAAGGTCTGCGATGATGGTGGGTGCGATGGTGGAGTAACTGGCCTCACCGACCCCAACGAACCCCCGTGTCAGCAACAATGCCCAAAAATGCTGTCTCACAAAAAGACAGATGGCAACGCATCAAAAGTCATTTAATCAAACCTCAGTCGCCTTTTTATATATTAAATATGTTTTTGTATATTAAAGTCCATTTTATATATAAAAAGGCATTAAAACAAGTCAAGAATAAAGAACAGGTCTAGTTTTTCTACTAACATCTTTGGTGACGTAGGAGCTGGCTAAAGTCACTAAAGACCAGAAGCTGATGCCCACACACATGATCGCCTTCCTGTTGTACCGGTCGCCCAGGTAACCAAAAATTGGAGCAAGAAACATGTAGCTGCAGATAAAGACTGGGAGAACAGGTTTCCAGTTAATTTTGGTGTTCATGGCAACAACAATAAAGCATCCACCACCATCATCATCATCATCATCATCATCATACCGGTTTGAAGCAGCCCAGATTTGCCATCACTGATGTTGAAGAATTTCTCAATATCAGGAAGTACACCTACAGGAAAGAACAACAAAACAAATTTGACGGACTTTACAAATTATTTTATGGTCAGCTTCCTTCATAATTGCACAAACAGGAAAAAAAAAAACCCCAACAAATTTAGATTTGGGAAGACAGCTTTTAATTAGCTTTTTTTAACAATTTTTTTACTAGAACACATTCATACAACAATAATTATAAAACAATTCATTTAAATGTGACCTGTCGAATGAATAAAATATAAAAGACAGTGGGTACGAAATAGGTCGAGCTTGTCGTGTATACAGAGCTCCCTGTTCCAGATCACAAAGATTCAAGAGGTAAGTGATATTGACTGTGTGTTACAGCACTTGAAAGAGAGATCATGTCAATCTCACATGTGATACATCAATAGCCTTGGGCAATATTTGCTCAGAGTAATACGAATTGCTGTTAAAAAAAAAAAGGCATTGTCTGAAAATGAATTTCAGACAATGCCTATCGTCAATGCTCTAGTCATTCTACCTTTATTTAGACCATTTCAAAAAACCTGGCAACTATCTGACATTTTAATTCAGGACAAAAGACTCTTTCAAATGAAAACTCCACTTTGTGAAACACATCTGAAAGTCACAAAGTGGATGTACTGTAATACAAACCTGCTACAGTGAATCTGTCCATATAGTTTAGCAAGTTGACATAGCAGAGGACAATCACGGTCATAAACGCTCTCCTATTGGACACTCCACTCGTGCACTCTGCCTCTGGCTGATCTGACTGCTCCTCGTTCTTTGTATCTGTCCCTTCCCCATCATCATCCGAAAAGAAGGGAGTGGTATCTGTGGTCGGCTGGACAAATGACATTGCTGCTGTACATGACACACAAACAAAGAGAGAATTAAGAGAGTATTAAGCGCATAAATGCAAGATATTATTTCTAAAGCATGAGCATCTAGAGCCTAAAACATACAAAAGTGTATGAAGTTGTGTGTACTGATCCATTTAGGAAACTAGTCACATAAAGCAGAAGTGAACACTAGAAGTGGTCTGTGGCTTCCTAAGAATGACACCGTGTATATGACCAAGTAAGTAGAAGACGTAATGCTTCGATGAAGCTGAACACATTCTTGGAGAAGGTTACATCTCAATGTTTTTCTTATAATAGTACAGGCATTGCAGGACATCATGCCGACATGCCAAGCTATTTTTTTTTATTTTTAAATCTAATGCCATCCAATATACTGGAACAGGCAGAAGTTTAGTAAATGTGGCTACACGCTAATGTCTAATAACGTCACACAAAGGTGGCACTTCCTTTTTGTTGAGGTAGACCAGAGCATGATGTCTTTACAGGTCAAGTTTTGCTTCAATGCTGCTCTGATGAGCTACCTCGCTAAAATTATTCTCCGCAGTAACCAGCAGTGCAGGGCATGATTGCTATATTCTACAGTTCGTGTATAACTAAGGAACGGAGAACTGGCTTGTACAGACATTGTTTAATACTGTCAGAATAAAGCTACAGTGTGGAATTTGCCATCTAGGCGTGTTTTTCAGCTCTCTATCCTAACTCACCATCTTAGTACTAATGTTAACTACACCCTTTGGTTCACCGCAATAAGGTTGGCCAGACGTTTGATATTCACTTGATATTCGAAGTTCCTTATCTCTGTATGAATTAAAATGCAGCTGAAATGACAAAGGGCTTGGTCTCTCCAAATCAGCACTGATCTGTAGTACACAGATATAAATTACAGACCAAAAGTCTTGTGTTTGGCGAGGAAAAATAAATAACCAAAAAATTGAGTCTGCGCACACAAAACTTTAATCATCCTCTTATCACCAAGCCCGAAAAAATGTCTATGGGAAAATACTGCATCTGAATACACTGCAGAAATTTAATCTGAGCTTGGGTGGGTGAAAACGTAAATAGAGCTTTGGCTGTTTTTTTTTTGTCAGCATGAATTTGTTAATGTAAAATACCAAATTAAGAGTCTGTTCTTCTGACTGCCATCGTGAGCTGATCACTGTTGCCATCATGTCATTTGGCATGTTGACCCATTTCGTATATGTTAAGTGACATATCGGACAATAATGCCAACACAAATACTGAACCGTGAGTTCTTGTTTTCACATTAATTAGGCATAATACATTTGGAGGGTGGTCAGGAACGGTTGCTTCGCACCCATTCAAAATACATACAAATATACTATATATACATTTTTTTATAGCAACTATAGCTGTGTAGGTCAAAGGATTAGATTGGCATGTGGAGATTCCCAAGGAGACCGATGGCACTGAGACATCGCATCTAAACATAGACCTAATTCTGTGATCAGGTATGCTGTATCGTTCTCAGGACCACCTTTTCCAGCCCACTCAGGTGTGGTTCCAAAGCAAAGAATGATTGTGTTCTCACTGATCAAAATGAACCAGACTTTGGGGTCAACCGTTTTATGCCTGGAATCTAACTCAGTGAACCAAGTCATTACAGGTCATAGGCAAAGACACACAGTCATACAATACAGGCAATGAGAAAACACCAATCAGGACTGTGAGTGGGGATGACATCAATGACCATCGCATTATTGTAAAAAAACAAAACAAACAAAAAAAAAACAAAACGTGGATTTAAAACCAATTTTATGTGTTGTGTTTTGTAAGTGACAAAAACATTCCCTTGCCCTTAATAACTTGGATGCCAATTCTTTGCCTGCATAACCATTACAGTCACTTCTGTCTGACATATTCTTTGACAAACTTGTGAAATCTCTCAGATGTAATGTTTGCACCTTATTCTTCTCAACATCTGCAATCCAGTCAGATATCCCTTATTCAAATTAAGGCTGGAGAAAAGAAGGGGTCATAGCATGCATATTTAAATAGACGATGCACATACACAGATTTTTATAAACTTACTTTATTTCTTTTGGAACTAATTTGTCAATTCTATACTGGATAAATGCAAACTTTTGCGTTGTATAATCCTTGCTTTTTCTTTCTAAGTCAGACAAGCTTCTGCTTCAGAATGGCATTTATTTATGCTGACTAAGCGTCTTCATATCCTGAATATTGACCAACAGATGGGAAAAAATATATGGGTTAGTCTGAGAGCGCGTGCAGAGCACCTGACTAAAGAAGATTAAAAAAAAAGCTGATGATATCAGGTAACCTAATGAGAAATTAAATCAGATTTTATTTGTATAGCACTTTTAGTGATGTTTATTGTTGTAAGAAAGTTTTAAAATAGATATGAATTAAAAACAAGTATAAAGAAATGAGGGGAACCAGAATCAACAGGGAAACCAGTTCTCATTTGGGTTGATACCAGGTAGTACAGACAGACTATAAATTAATCCCTGATGTGTTTGTGTGCTATAATCTTCAGGATATAATATTTAACAACACTCAGGAAATACAGGATAAACACCAATCATGTTAAACCAACAAAATAATAACTGTGAGAAGACAGTCATATAACACGAGTTAATTAAACAGATAAATAAGACGGCTGTGCAGTACCTCACTGTGGCGTTATTGATGACTATTAGATTGTTATGATGATCCCTGAGAGGAGTCAGGACGCCGGTGTTTACCTGCAGTTGTTGCGGGTTTAAGTCAGCTCGTCTACAGCACTTCCACACACTTCACTTCAGCGCCGAAATGAAGCAGCTCTATCGCTTTAAACGCGTCAACAGAAGCTCGACTGACGCGATAACATTTTTTTAGAAACAGAAAAAAAAATGAAAATTCAAGTTTGTTTTTCTTTGTTGCTACTGTTGTCACTGTGAAACTGCACTACGGCGTCGCCATCTTGAATTAACTCCCGATTTTTAGTTACATCCTTTTTCTGACGTCACTCACTGTCGATTGGCCAGAAGGAGACAGACGGTGGTTTAAACCCCGCCCCCTTTGCACACCACGCAAATATAATCGTCACATGATAACGCGGCAAACAGTATTACGACACATTTCGGAACAGAGGTTTAATAATAATCGTTGCTGAGGTGCAAGTTTAACTACAGAAGTGTAAACCACGATCTATACCTGAAACCAGAAGTTTAGATACCGCAACTTTGCAAAAGGAAACGTACCATTTCTCTCAGTGCAGTTTTTCTTACAGCAAAATCCTTGTCTTTCCTCTCCACCTTACCTTTATCTTATATGTCTTTAATAATCTTATTAGCATTGAACTGCATATCATACTGCGTATGGTTGTGTTTATGACAAATACAATTAAAAAAACTGTTTTTCCCGACATTTAATCCTAGTTAACATTCCCTGTCTTAGATCAGTTAGGATCAATTGCCACTGTTGGGCCTTTGAGCGAGGCCCTTAACCCTGTCTGCTCCGGAGTCCCGTATAATGACTGACCCGCATATCCCACTAACAAAGTTGGGATATGCGAAGAATAATTTTTCTTTCTTTTTGTGCAGCAATGTATATAAATAAACCTGTATTTAATATGTAGATAGAAAGATGTAACAAAGAGGTCAGAAATTTACATACAATGGGAATATTCCCTGTAATCCTTTAACATTTGTCAAATGCTTCGGCTAGCCTTTCCACACACATCTCACTTATTGAAGTTGCTGGAATTTCACCCATTCCTCCTGACAGAACTGGTCTGACCGAGTCAGCTTTTAAGGCCTTCACATTGTTTTTAAGTTCTTCACACAATTTGCTTCAGGATTGAGGTCATGGTCACACCAATACCTCAACCTTATTGTCCTAAAGTCATTTTGCCACAATTTGGAAGTATCCTTGGACTCCTTGTCCATTTGGAAGAACAATTTGTGACCAAGCTTTAATATTCTGGCTGGTGTCTGGAAATGTTGCTTTAATATATCCACATAATCTTCCTCCCTCATGATGCTATCTATTTTCCCTCCAGGAGCAAAGCACCCCCACAATGCTGCTGCTTTACGATTGGGATGGTGTTCTTCAGCTTGCAAGCCTCCCCCTTTTTCATCCAGACAACAATGTTCATTATAGATAAATAGTTCATTTTTGTTTTAATAGACTAGATTACCCTAACCCTAGTTACTAAAGAACCAAAAAGTAAGAGCTTTGTCCCCAAGTGCCACTGCAACAACTCTAGTCTGGGTTTATGGCGGTTTTGGAGCTGCGGCTTCCTCTTTGTTGAGCAGCCTTTTAGGTTACGTTGATGCTGGTCTCATTTTACTGGATATAGATACACTTGTATCTGTTTTCTTCTGTGTCTTTACAATGTCACAAAGATTGATTTGTACTTTTCGTTCCAAAGTACACATCTTCCTGAGTGGTCACATTATGTTTATACTTGCGAGGTATAGTTTGTACTGATGAATGTGGTATTTTCAGGTATTTGGAAGTTGCTTACAAGGAATAAACCAGATTTTTGGAGGTTTTCTTTTTTCCTGAGGTCTAGGCTGATTTCTTTTGATTTTCCCATGATGTCAAACTAAGAGGCAGAGTTTAAAGGCAAACCTTAAAACAGACTTGTTAAATACTGAATTTGGGTGTTTTAATCAGACCCTTATCCCCAGTAAACGGCAATCTTAATGCTTTCGCATACCAAGACATCTTGGACAATGCTATGCTCCGAACGTTGTGGCAACAGTTTGGGAAGGCTCTTTTCTATTCCACCATGACAGTGCCGACGTGAACAAACCAGGGACTATAAAGACACAGTTTGATGAGTTAGGAGTGGAAGAACTTGACTGACCCTCACAGAGCCCTGACCACAACCCTATCGAGCACCTTTGGGATAAACTGGAACAGAGATTGCGAGACAAGCCTTCTTATCCAATATCAGTGCCTGCCCTTATGAATGCTTTACAGAAAGAATGGAAATGAATTCCTACAAAAACACTCCAAAATCTTGCGGGCAGCCTTCCAAGAAGAGTGGAAGCTGTTATACTGTAACAAAAGAGGGGATAAACTCCATAATGAAGTACATGTATACAATATCATTGCAGGTTTGGAATTGGTTGGAATTTCCCAAGCTGTTGAAAGCCCAAGTGTATGTTAGCTTTTGACCCACTGGAATTGTGATAAAATGACTTATAAGTGAAATAACTTATCCGTAAACAAATGTTGGAAAAATCACTTGTCTCATGTATAAAATAGATGTCCGAACTGACATGCTAAAACAAAAACAAAAAATAGTTTAACATAAAATCTGTTGAGCAGTTAAAAATCAGTTCTGATAACTTTTACCAAGGTGTATGTAAACCTTTGACTTCAACTGTACGATAATATATCCTAAAATAATGAGCTTAATATTTAAAATATTTAGATTATGTGCACAAAATGAACCTGGGCTGAAGGTGGCAAAACATTTGCAAGAACTTGTATACAACAGGGGAACTATGCAAACAGGACATGTTGTAAAGTCTTCTATTGATTGACAAGTCAGTAATCAAATAGATAACAATAAATCCCATCAGTGTTTATTATAATCTGCACCTTTTTTCTTTTACACCCAAACATCTTATACTACCACTAATTAATTTCAGTTAATACAGAACTCAAAAAATAAATAAATAAAACAGCAGCAAGACTTTTATTATTGTTTAAAATAGTAAATATACTGTACATGTGATGTAGAAACATATGTAATTTTTTTAAATAAGATAAAAATCTATATATGCACCAAAATTTAAACCTCATGAAGAAAGAAACAGCAAATGAGACAGCTGACATGAAACAATACTGTTAATGAAATTAGGCCCAGACGTCAATGACATCACCGTCTTCCATATCCAGCTGTAAAGGGGTCTGATTGTGTTTCAACTTTAACCCATCGAAAAGGAATTTGACCTTGCGCTTAGCAGCAGCGGACAGACCTGAAGTGTACTGTGACAGAATGGAACCCAGAGGAGCATCCTGAAAGGTTAAAAAGTAAGAAATCTATAAGAAAAACCAAACATACAGGGTGACTTACTCAAAAGAGGCACAGAATATTCTGTAATAACCCTCACTAAGAAAAAGCAATCTGAAGGAAACAACGTACAACGTGCTCCCCAGTATATAAAGCTTTGAACACCCTGGGATGCCCCCGAGTGGGATCAATAAAGTAGGTGCCAGACAGCCATGGTGCTGTTTAACGCCATAGCTCTTCACTCAGTTAATCAACTTCTCATCAGTAATGAGCAGTGCATCTTTATAGTGCGAACCTATTGGGTCACCAATTTGTTTATGCGATGTCAGACTAAATTTAGGAAGAAATATGGTGTTCCTGACGTACCCTCAAAGAGTGTTACGTCTGACACTGTTGCAGAACACAATCCCTTAAGCAGTTGCCTACGAAATCTCTGAATCTTGCCTGATATTTTCAGGACCATTTCAACATAATACTCCATGTGTCTGGCAGAAAACGGAGATCACAATTTTTTTTTGTTGCTTCATCATAGTGAGAGTTATTACAGACTATCCGGGGCCTCTTTCGAGTAAGTCACACTGTACTGTACATCACGTGATAAGAAAAATCTGGATCTTCACCAACTTTATCTAAGGAATATTCTTGTACGGATCCTTTTTCTTTGCCTTGCAGTCGCAGGGTAATGACATCACAGCTACTTTCATCTTCTTTGTCGTCGGCTATCACAAGACAGTCTGACAGATCAGGCATAAAAGACAAGATTTAGAGGAAAAAATGCCACCCAGGATAATAAGTGACTAACCTGTTGATTAAAATGATTAATCAGAAACCTTTTAACTCACCTATAGTGTCTGTAATGCTAAGATCTAGCTGTGTGATTGTTAAATGCACTTGAAGCTCATCATCATTTTTCATCAACAGTATTTTAGTGGGCGGGACTTTAAGTTTGACAGACAGCTGAGCTACAGCCTTGCTCAGAGGATCCGTCTGCAAGTGACAATCAGATCATTATATCGTATTTATGAGAAAAATACCATTAAAGCCTGTAGGGGGAAAAAAACTTACTGAAAGCACTGGAATTTTGTGAACATCCATTCGCCAGCGAATTTTCAGTGAGATTTTTCGGGCACGGTCTCTGCGCTTAGGTTTGAGTGGACGCCTTTGCTTTTTATTATTTATTATAATATTGTTGTCATCCTTGTAGCGGTCATGTATTTGGGAGCGACAGTCACTGAAGTCTGGTATATCTTTAGGCCTTTTGGTTGTTAAACATATAAAAAATAAATCTACATTTATTTCTTCGGCTTAAAGAAAATTCAATTGTGGTGGAGAGAAGGTTAAAATGTTTTTACTGACCTTACTCTTTTGTTTGACCGCTTAGTTTCCAAACTAGGAAGGATGCAGGGAGGTGGAGGTGAAGGGGAGTCCAAGTTACATAGCAAAGCAAGATAAAAGAAGTGATGCCACCACATTAAACACTATAAATCTAAAACATTTTTCCACTTAGATATCAACTCATTCAGTAATTAACTTATTTTACCATTTAATTTAAGTCAGGAGTGAAACTCACTGAGGCATTTCTTGTTCTGTTTCCTCCTCAGAGTCACTCAAGTTTATGGTAATTGGATGGTTCTTACATTTGGGTGGGGACGGAAGCCAAAGACTGGCTTCTTTTTCTTCTTCACTGATATCTATTCATCCACAAACACAGCAGCATTGGATAAGTTATCACTTATATCATACTTATGTAAAATTAAATTTAATCAATAAACTGAACCTGTATCATGGACAGTCTAAACTTTCAATGGAATCATATTTGGCAAAAGATTTTCATATATTTCAAAGGTAATGTTGGTATCCTGGTAATGCAGGGCTACCTGTACAGTCCACTTGTTTGTAGAGTGGTTGTTTCACTAAAGGTTTATGTGTGACCTAAAATCAAATGTAAATATTAGAACAATTTAAGTGAACTCTGGGGTCTTTAATAGATTATCAACAATCTTTATGATATAAAATATATATTTTTACATTACTAAAAAACACAAAATACAAACTCACACACACTCACTCATTCATTTATTCTCTACACCGCATTGCAGTGCCAATCCATCACAGGGCGCACGCCTCATTCACTCACACACTATGGGCAAACTAGAATTGCCTAATCGGCATGTCTTTGGACAGTGGGAGGAGATTGGCGTACCTGGAGGAAACCCACTAAGCATGGGGATGACATGAAAACTCCACACACAGAGACCCGTTATGGGAATGAAACCTTGACCCTGGCAGCACATGACCACTGAGAATTGACAGATAATTGGTGTGAGTGCTTTACCTTTTTGTAGGAAATGGGCACCGCTGGAATGGATAGAGGGTCGAGGACACGCCTTCGTTTAGGACGTGGAGTTGGGCAGCTATGTGCCACAATCTCAACATCACTGTCACTGTCGTGTGCCTTAATCAGATCAGGGGGAAGAGAGGAAAAGATCAGGAAACATGTAGAATCTGATCAACAGACTCCAGTCAGAACTCAAACATCAATCAAAGTCTGTGAAAACTTTTTAAGGAAGCTGAGTGCAGACACAAACACTGTGGGGATGTGTTCATGAAAGTAAGACTTAACAGAGCTGCTCATAAATTAATATCTATAGCTTGGACATAAACACACCACTAGTGGGTCATTCTGTACTGCGAGCCTGAACTGGTTCATCAAACCAAACCAACCTGAGTGGATAACTAACCTCATAGGAGGATGATGCTAGCAAGCTAAATACAGAACACTGTAACGGAGGAATTACACCAAGACTCACCATCACAGCATTTAAAATATTTAAAATATATGTATTTAGATAAAAAATTTAACAAAACACATCCTACGGTACCACTTGAGCCATGCTTGATTTCCGCGCCTCAACGCTAAGTGGAGGCGGGGCTTAAGTTTTAGCCAATAGGAATTCAGAACAAACCCGGAAGCGGCGGCCGCGCGCAAGCCGTACACTTCCTGTTTGTGCTGCACCCTGACGATTAAAAGTAATAATAGTTCACATTCTTTTTAGCAAAATATGTTTGGATATAATTACTTCTCAATCTTAATTTTGTTTTTCTCAATAAATGTTTAACAGTCAGTCATTAATACTTTATTTATTCCACCCATAGAGACAACAAAACAATGGTCAGATACCACACACTTCATTTACTCAAATGCAGTTATCCATGTCACAGTTGTAATTATTTTGGGCATTGGTGGCTCAATGTCAATAGGCTTCTTGCCATCCATGTTGTAAGCCCGGGTTTAAAGCCCAGCCACTCAATGCTGTGCCAGTCCCAAGCCTGAATAAAATAGGAGGGCTGCATTAGGAAGGGCATCCGGCGTAAAACCTGTGCTCGCGAGCCCTAGCAGCCAAAAGAGTAACAACAACCATTGTGATTATTCTAATTCAATCAAAAGTTTACTCTTTCTTACACCCAGACATTAAACAGCAAGCAGAACCACACAAAAACACAGAAAAGAAGTTTCTCTTTTTATTATGTTACACTCTATATCTGCAGTCCTTATTATCTTTGGCTGCACCCTGACAGAAATATTGTACAAAAAAAAAAAAAAAAAAAAAAACCATACATTATCTACACATACACTTGTATACCGATTCCCCACTGACGATTATCCAAGAATCATATACAAATTTAAACATATATTCAGCCTTCCTCCTGGTAACATTTCATTAGAGCTGGTATTTAGTGATTTCAGAGTCTTGTTTAGATCCATTTGGTCGTGTAGTGAAAATATGCAGCAGGAGTCTGATTCTACACCAGTGCTCCCATTTAAAGACCACTTCATCATGTCCTTATCTTCAGCTGTAACATCCTCCTCTTCACTTTTTCTTGTTCTCCTTGCAGGCCACTACGTATCTTTGAGCAACGTTAAGGGGCGGTGAGTAGCCATCTGCATACGATGTGTCTTCAAACAGCACCAAGTAGTCATCCTGCGGCTGTCATTAAAATGATATGGTTAAAATAGTAGGACAAAACTACTTATAATATTATTTTACAGACATAACATTTCTCAATCTCACTTATTAATTGTCTAAACCGCTTTAGCCTGTATTCAGGGTCGCGGGGACCTAGAGCCTGTCCCAGGAGGCTTAGGGTACAAGGTGGTGTCTTTGGACTGCGGGAGGAAAGTGGAGTACCCGGAGGAAACCCACCAAGCACGGGGAAAACATACAAAAACATGCACATATAGACAGGAATTGAGCCTGGCCAGGAATCAAACCTGGACCCTGGAGGTGCAAAGCAACAGTGCTAACCACTACACCACCGTGCCTTCTATACATAACGTTTCATAAGATAATTTTTATGTTCTATATAAACTGAGCTGCAGTTTCTTCTGAGATGAAAGCATCCAGCAACCAAGGGTTAACCCTAACTCTATTTGAACTTTCATGATTTTTTAAAGAAAAATAATCATGACATATTACATCCATGACAATTATAAAACCCAATAGATATTTGTTCATTTTTTAAAACTTGAAAGGGTTTGACTTTGGATGCTAAAATATGTTCAACTATCTTTATTTGTATGCTGTGAACCACCACTTTTCTCAAACTGTCCCTCCTGTGCTTACCCGGTGAGGGGGGGTATGAATGAGGGCTCTGTAGAAACAGGTGGTTTGTGGGTAAAGGGCCAGCACCAGCTGATCTTTGCTGAAAAGTGCCTCAGGGTCTGTCTCTGGGTTGGCTTTCCACTGCGGCAGTGGGATGATTCGTCTACGGCTTAAAGTGTGTCTCCTAGAGCAAAAGAGGAGAGTATTGACAGGGTAGAGAACACACAGCAACTTAACATGATTAAAAAGGACACAATTAAAACAAATAATTAAATGTCGTGGGAACCTGTTGGTTATTTTTTAATAACACCGTGCCATGGAGTGTTTTATACCTTCAACACTACAACTTGACAAATTTTAATTTATTTAAAAAAAAAAATTATAATTCACTACTGTTATAGCTAGTGCTGCACAATTAAACGCATTAAAATCAAAATCGCAGTATGCACCTCTGCAATTATTTAATTACTGCAATTTATTACAGGTAATATAAGCATAGTCGGAAATTTATTGAGCATTTGGCAATAATTTAGGTATTTGTTTATTTTTTAAATCCTTTTAAAAAAAATAATATTGGCAAACATTCAAGTTTACATCTCAAAACTTTCGAGTTTTTTTTAACAAAGGTTTTTTTTGACCTACAACTTGAAACTTCTTAGTTTTAAACTCGGAAATTCCCTGGCCTTCCCCTTTCAACTCTTTTTTTTTTAATTTCTAATCTCACATTGGACCAAATACTCCATCGTATTGGAACTAATTGGTAAAATCACCTGTTTTGTGCACAGGGAGAACTATAATAAAATGTCATGATGTCTTAATACTTTTTACCATCATTTAAATGAAGTTAAACTGTACAGCTACAGCATACAAAAACATCCTAAACAATTGTGTGCTTCCAACTTTTTGGCAACAATATATAGAACTGGGTGTGATGGTCATGTGTCCAAAAACCTCTGATCATATAATACATGAGCAATTTTTTCTTTTTAGATTCATTGGAATATTCTCCATATAAATGAGTGATTTTGAATACAGCTGTCACTACTGGCACAATTCTGCCATGCTATAAAACATTCTGTGCTTTCTGTCCTATTAAGCTGAGAGATTTAACATCACTGTGGTTTAATGCAATAATTTGAGATGCTACTTACTCCTTTCCTTCCTCATCAATGTCATCCACTTCATACCTAGGAAAAGAATGTAGAGAACCCATGAACCATTTCCTTGTCCGTATGGTTTCACAGAAGTTAAAATGGTGTTAACATGGTGGGCTTAACTGGCAGATAGTTACTTGTTGGTGGAGTGATTGTAGCTGACCACTTCAGCCAGGATCCACTGTTCATCACCATCCACAGCCTTCACCCTAGCTGCCACCTTGTCACCCTGCTTAGCTACGTAGTCACTGCTTGCGGGTATTGCTCCACACAAAGGAGGTGGGCTAAAGCAAATGACCAACAGGGACAGAAATACATTTTTCCACTCCATTGTTAAGATTATAAATAGAAAATGTAACTTAGAGAAACCGGGCTGGTACCTTTCACCTGGTTTTCCAATCCAGAGAGGAAGCGTCATAGCAGATTGCTGTAACAGGGTCATCAGAACACCTCTCCGCATTGTTTTTCTGGGTGGGTCACTGTCGGTGTACACCCCTGCCATCCTTACAGCTGGAAGATGAGAAAGAGGTGTGTGTCAGGCATGTTTATCGTAAGTAGTTAAACTTTAACACACACATTAACAAAGACTCTCACATTAACACAAACTTTTAGTAACTTACCAATACGTCTCTCCTCAAGTCGTGATTTAATTTCTAGAATCTTGTCAAGAGCATGGCGTAATATACTGTTAAAAAAAATCAAAAAAAAAAGTCAGTGATCTCTGCACATCAGTTGTATTACATATAGAAAGATGGCACGAAGTCACCAACAGAGCCATGTATTCAATACCACAAGATGGAGCTCTGTCATTACTGTGCCCGATCGAAGCATGATCGAAATAAACTAGTGATTTGTGCATTAGTGCTGTAGTGTTTAGTTACTACATCATATATAAGAAATTGCACATAAAAGTTTATATATTATATAGTATGAGGGGTGTTCAAGTCGAACTGGGTCGAAGTCACTTCAAACAGTACGGTGATGAGACTCTTGGCCCACAGTGAAACATTTGAATGGCGTAAACAGTTTAAAAAAAAAGGCCATATGTCTGTGAATGACGATCCTGGCCGATGTGGCTCAGAACCGTCTGCAGTCGTTCCTGTGAACATTCAGACAGCGGAACGCCTGATGAGTCAAAACTGATGGATAACTTGTCACCAACTTGAGGGAGAGACGCATCTGTCTGTGGGAACTGTACAGCCCAGCGTTTCAGACATGAAGCAGTAATCAACATGTACTGAAAAAAAATTTCACCTTGATGGTATTCAAGCACTAGTGAAATGCTGGGATGAGTGCTCAAGTGTAGCAGTGATTATAAAAAGGACTAAAGGTTGTTTTACCCTCATATCTGTGTTCTGTTATTCTGCACAATCAAAGGTCCCAGTTTTCATCATAGTTTTTGATTTTGCCTTTTATTTTCTTCAGTTGTGTCTGGACCTAGAGCAAGGAACTGCGCTTCCAAATATTTGACAGATAAACGATGCATGTGTATAATATTGTAATTACCTGCACTCAGCCTCGGCATCTGCTTTTGCTGTGGTGTACAGTCCACGCAGCTTTGTCCGATAGTATGGGGAAGCTGGGGAAAGATACAATTCTGACATTATTCTGGATTGATAGCTAGTACAGAAGATATTTTATTAAAGGAAAAGAAGAATGTAGACTCACTTTTGTTTTCTGTCTGCATTCTTTCATGTGTCTTCTGGATGTTTAGTAGGTTGTGTTCACTGCGCGAACGCTCCTCCTAAAGTGGGAAACAAGTGGGAAAGCACAAACAGACAAAGAAACAATTTCACATGTTCGACTATAATTCATAAGACACTTTTTTTTTTAGGTGGCTAATTTATTTTCATTTATTCACCATAAAAATCCAAGAACTTTGCACAAGCAAATGCATTTACATTCAGCATTAGATTTATCGAAAGATTCTACTTTGCTAAAATAAAAACATCTTATTGCAAGGTACAATAAAGGAAAAACAGTGTGTAACAGGTTACACAATCTCAAGCAAATATTGACATGCAAGGTGAGTCCAGATTCAAATCATGATAAAATGTAAAAAAAAAAATTTTAATGTAATAATCAGTTTAGAACTTAACAAATTTTTATAGGGTCTCACAAAAGTCTCCATACACAGCAGATCAACAGTTCCTGAATTCCTGGATTGCTCACCGTTGGCCTGTGGAACGGCCTGCTGAGATCCCCTTGATTATTAGCTGCATGGGCACATGACTGGCACAGTGTACCAGGACAATATGCAGCACAAAGATCTAATTTTAAGTGCATATGCATGCAACAGAGTAATTCCATCTCAAATCAACCAATGAAAGAGAAATTTTCCACCATCACTTCTCAGATTTTGCTGATTTTTTCACCAATTGTTGGTATTGCCATGAAAATAAAAAACCCCAATTTTTTTGTCCCAACTTCCACTCGTTAAAAAATGGCAGCCATCTTAATTTTTGGCCTCGACGCGCTTCGAGACGTGCCACGCCCCTTTTTGAAATCCTCTTTTCCTTGATAACTCTCTTGCTATATGTCATATGGAGATGAAACTGGGTATATTTATGTAATTTTTTATGTAGATTCAGATTCTCCAATCAGAATTTGGCTGTCTGCTGTGGTTATGGAGATATTTCTGAAAAATAAATTTTGGGGGTACCCCTTTTCGACCCCCCAGAACCCAAGGTCTGCATGTATATATGTTACTCAAAAAAATAGGGGTTACTTCACATCACCTTATCTTAAAAATAAATAAAAACCAGGGGTGTGTTATGCCCTGTTTTATAGAAATCATCAAAAATGTATTGTCCAGGTTTTGCAAATGTTTTACGATTTGATACACATTTTATATACAGAGAATGTACATGGATCTACACAATAGGCCTTATCTACCAGTAAATGTGTCATTTTATGGTGGTACATGTAAGATACATGTATCACTGTCAAACAGTATCCTGTAACTGAACCATTCAGGTTCATACTGATCAGAAAGTTGAATTATCCCCAACCAACTCCATGAGTGACCTCGTACTCAAGGAACTTGGTGATTGTATCATCTTTTTCTTGGTACTAATTAAGTGCAGAAAAACAAAAGCAGGTGAGTGTGTTTCATTTATGTTAATTTATTACCTAAAGCTTTCCAATGTAGTTTGTTATCTTAATCACAATCTGATTACAAAGACTTGATGGCAAAGCTTGTCTGTTTCTTGGATTCTCGTGACTATATGTTTCACAGGTGTGAGCAGTGCCCCCCTAAATCAAACTATCTGATTATCTTGATTAGGGCAGGGCAATATGGCCAAAAATATTTATCACGATATATATTTGAAAATTTGCGATAATGATATAACTGACGATATGATTGACACGAGACAAAGCAGCTGTTTGTATGTGCATTAAAGCTATATAAAATTTTAACAGTGCAAATGCAAATTCCACACCACTGAAGCTGCACATGCGTGTTTTACCCATATTCTATCGCGATATTTCATTTTCTTATCATTGCCTAACATTGTACCGGTATTACCGTGAAAGGTATAATATGGCCCAGCCCTAATCTTGATGGTATATTTGAAAATGCTGATTTGGACCCAGATGACACTGTTCAGTTCAAGCAATGGATTTCATTATGAGACTTTGTGAAAAATGTGACTCCTGCACAGCTCATCACTATACAGCCAAGGCCCAAGCTGCTTATTTGAAAGAACTGAAAGAGAAACTTCCCATTGGAGAGGAGGCTGTTATCCTCATGGATTTTGCTATCGAATTTCGAATGCTATTTTTCATTTGTCAGGATGCTGTTCAAGGTTTTTATTGGGATACATCCCAGGTGATTCTGCATCCTTTCGTGGTTTACTATAGGGATGGTAGTGAAAACGATGGTTCACTAAGTTGCAAAAGTTTTTGTGTTGTCAGTAATAAAAGAGAACACAATGCTATTGTTGTTCACAAGTTTATTAAGGTTCTCATAAATCCACTGAAAGTTCTTCTACCAAATTTAAATCATGTGCATTACTTCTCAGATGGTGCAGCCAGGCAGTACAAGAATTTTACAAATTTGTGGAGGCATTTCCTATCAAAATGACTTTGGTAGCTACAAAGTGCATGCCTTTCCTAGTTGATATTATTTGTGTCACTGCATCTTGACATGTCTCGTACATGTACCCTTTTGGTCTTATTCCATGAACTCATTTTTGTGGGCTTTGTTCTTTTAGAATCAGATACCCAGGGTGATGAAAAAAAAAACTGTGATTAGTCCTCAGTGTAGAGAGATGAATAACGTCATTATCAGTCTTTGACTAGATATACTTTACAGAAGAATTTGAGGTAACTTTTACTTTAAAAGGAGCAGATTTTATGAGTGTGCATTAAGTATTCTACAGATATTGCAGTACATTTCTGTGTGTCAAATCATAAAATGTTGCAAAACCTGGACAATTCATTTTTGATGATTTCTATAAAACAGGGCATAACACAACTCTGGTTTTTATTTATTTTCAAGATAAGGTGATGTGAAGTAACTCCTATTTTTTTGAGTAACATATATACATGCAGACCTTGGGTTCTGGGGGGTCGAAAAGGGGTACCCGCAAAAAATGTTTTTTCAGAAATCTCTCCATAACCACAGCAGACAGCCAAATTCTGATTGCAGAATCTGAATCTACATAAGAAATTACATAAATATACCCAGTTTCATCTCCATATGACATATAGCAAGAGAGTTATCAAGGAAAAGAGGATTTCAAAAAGGGGTGTGGCACGTCTCGAAGCGCGTCAAGGCCAAAAATTAAGATGGCTGCCATTTTTTAACGAGTGGGAGTTGGGACAAAAAAATTGGGGTTTTTTATTTTCATGGCAATACCAACAATTGGTGAAAAAATCAGCAAAATCTGTGATCATGTGGTGGAACCCACTGGTTGATTTGAGATGGAATCACCCAACACCAGATGTTCTGTAACTGGTTTTATATATATATATATATATATATATATATATATATATATATATATATATATATATACTGTATATATTTCTTTTTTTTTAAAGGGCATGTATAAAGATTTTTGGGACACCTTATTTAGGTCATGTATGAGGTCTGTACCAAAAGTAATGCAAAAGCAGGCATTAACTTTTTCATCAAACAGGTCCTTCAAGATATCTGTTCATATGAGGGCTGTTCCAAAAGTAAATTAAAAGCATAACTTGTAATTACCTGACACAAGTCGTTTAATTTGGACATGTTGATAGAGTTACTCTTTCTTTATTTAAAGATAAATTTGTGCCATCACCCAACCTAACTCTCGAATCGTCTACGGAAAATCCCCTTTGTTTCAGTTGATGGTATCTCACTTCAGTATAAAATGTTTATGGAGACAAGAGCGATGTGCATTGATGAATGAAGAAGTTTAAAGAAAGGGAAACCAGCAATAAAGATAAAACACACAGTGAGAGGCCATCAAATGTGATAAAGCTGATTTTTAAAGAGGAGTCAAGAGTTGGGTTCAACGATAGCACAAATGCATCTCTTGTGATGGACACTGTTGAGTAATATCTTTGTATAGAGGAGGAGTTACTCTACCAACATTCAAACAGAAAATTGGGCAGCTTAGTTAATAAAAAGCTATTCTGACTTTAAATTTTTTTTTTTTTTTACTTTTTGGTACAGCCCGCGTATGAACAGATATCTTCACTCAATGCTGCAATAATTCTTTCATATCGGAATTTCCCTTTTGCACTGATAAATGCACACTTACCTTTGGTTATGTTTAGTGTGTGCTTTAAGTATCATTTGGCATGCGACCCATCCTCTGTTATTATGTTTACATTTTTTTATCTTTATTCTACGATATCTATCGATGGTGATTTAAGAATGCTTTATTTCTCATTATCTTTATTTTCCTTTATTTTGTCTTGACACTTATTTCTGTCAAGTAAACTTAAGTAATAAAATTTCTTCTTATTATTATTGTCATTATTACCAAATGAAATTAGTATGTATTTGGTTAGATTAATAACGGGTTCTCCTTGTTATAATTAGTGTGAGGTTTACCCGAGTTAAAAACTTACCTGTGTTTGTTTGATCAGCTGATGGAGCTCAGACAGCAGCTCAGCAATTTTGGAATCTGCAGACACTAAAGCCATTGAGCCTGTAACAAAACAATAAATATTTTTCAGTTTTACTTTCAGAATGGTGATCCACACAAACAACTCCTGTGTGTGTGAGACGCAACTGTCAATGATTGTACACTGCCTCCAATAATTTTTCATATCAGCTCTAGCTTGGATTACGTGCTGCATTCACCATGCTGTTGTTTAAAATGACAAGTTCATGTGTAAAAAAGATTACTCGTAGACTCATAGATTACTCCCAAAACCACTCTTTCACTATTTAAGTCCTGGAATACGAGGACTACCATCAGGGAAGAAAAACTTCATAGATGTGATAACCTGGTCATTCAGCACATTCAGGTCGTCAGCTGACTTTAATTTATTGCCACATAACATTGCTAAGCTTAGACCTGTTTAACTGAAGCAACCTCAGATCATAACACTGCCTCCAGAGATCTGTATAGTGGGCACTATGCATGCATCATCTCATTCGCGTCCCTTTTCAGGCGCCTATCAGTCTGGACTTATCAGAGCACATGACATTTCTTCAATGCTCCAAGGTCGAATCTTTATGGTCCCTAGCGAATTAAAGCCTTTCTTATGGCTACAGCTGTTTAGTCCCAGTCATCTGGAAAGGATTTTACTTTCTATTACTATTAAACATAGTTGTGGTTTCTACGGTCATTTCTTTATTTATTTATTTATTTTAGAATGCAACTTCACCAAGCATTCAAGTGATCTCCAATGACGGTACTTCACTCTCTTTCTCATTGTCTTTATCACTTTATTCTGTGTACAGGGTCATGGGAGGCCTGGGGCCTATCCCAGGAGACTTAGGGCATGATGCGGGGTACAGCCTGGATGGGGTCCCAATCCATCACAGGGCTCACACACATGCTCATTCACATACAGGCAATTTGGGAATGCTATTCAGCCTAACCTGCAGGTCTTTGAACTATGGGAGGAAACTGGAGTACCCGAAGGAAACCCACACGCAAACTCTATGCACCCAGGCGGGAATCGAACCCGGACCCTGGGGGTGCAAGGTGACAGAGCTAACCACTAAATTATGGTCATTCATTCATTATTCATTTTTTCCCAGACCAGATTTCTTCAGTAAAGTTCAGTAAATTGTTCAGCACTGCCTTTCCAGGCTTTAATAATGCATCTGACATTTCTTAACCCTAGTCTCTTCAGCAAGCACCTGGGTTGTTTGCCTTATACAAGCAGATAATTTCATCCTTTTGGAATGAAATATTATGATTTCCACAACTACTGGACACATCTTATGTTGTGGTTGTATTATTAATGAGAAACTGTTGGGATTAGCGATACGGCTAGCGTTAGCTTTAGCATCACTGTGCGAGTGCAACTTAATAAAAGATTACAACCGTTCTTAATTTACTGTCTGGGCTAATAATGCAATGGCCAAATCTCTATGCATTATCAGTGCGCATAAACGTCAACTAATTATTTAGAAGTGCAACGTTACCTCTGTTTAGAAGCTTTATTTTCGGTTTTGAATCGGCTGGTTAGCTAATGGAGCTGGCCTTGTACGGGAACCTGGGAGGGACAAACGGTCTGTGAAAAGACATGTTTTGAAAACGCGTCCCTCAGGTCACAGTTACACACACACACACACACGACCATATAAATGCTCTACGGAATGAATGGGCGCGAATTCCCACAGATACACTTTAAAATCTTGTGGACAGCCTTCAAAATGGTATCTCTAATATTCATGCTTATTAAAATAGGCATTAATAAGCACTTTAATAAATACAGTATGTGTGAAATGTCAATTGAAAACCCACCTGTATTCTGTGGTTCTAGTCAGTATTAAAGGTGTTTCAGAACTACTTAAAACAGCTGACTGTCCTTTTTTAAAATAACAACTAACTGTTTTTGTTGTTACTAATGACCTAATGCCATATCTTTTATTTCATCGTTTTGAAATCTACAGTATTGTTTTTTTCCAAAAGGGACATATATATATATATAACTACAGTATTATCAGCTACAGTAGCAAGTCAAAGTAAGTAAACCTTTCATGAGTGTGTGATCTGATCCTAAGTCAAGAGTATTAACAAATATAATGTGTCTAAAAGAATAACACAAAAAACAACCATAAAAACCTCATAGTGATATTGAAAAAAATTTGTGAATCCTTAAGTTAAGGACCTCTAAAAAGCTACTTGGAGTCAGCTGAGGTGTAGACTAGGGCTACTTTGACTGATAAAAACCACTCAAACTTTTTGGAGGTTGCTCTGCACAAGAAAAACAAGCTAATGTGAACCATGCCTCACCCAAAAGAGCTTTGAGAGGATCTATGATCAAGAATTGTTGATTTACATAAAGCTGGAAAGGGTTACAAATTGATTTTAAATTCACCAGTCTACAGTTAGGCACTTTGTGACTGTGGCTACTCTACCAAAAAGTGGTAGCCCAGTCAAAAAGACCCAAAGACCACAACAAAGACACATAATGAGGAAAAGAAACAATCCTGAGTGACAGTCAAAGATTTGAAGGTTAACATCTGTGTTCATGAATCTACATTACGTGAACAAGTAGAGTGTTCAGGGAGGACACCACAAAGGAAGCCACTGCTTACTGAAAAGAACATTGCTGCACACCTGAAGTTTGCAACTGAGCACATTGACACTCCACAGTGGTACTGGAAAAATGTTTTATGCACTGATGAAACTAAGGTTGAACTAAGATTCATCTGGCGTAAACCAGGCACTTAATATCATCATGAAAACATCCTCCCAACCATAAAGTATGGTGGAGGAAACATCATAATTTGGCCTGCTTTGTTGCATTAGGACCTGGCCAGCTTGCAGTCATAGAGGGGAAGATGAATACCCAAGTGTATTGAAAATTTTTCAGGATAATGTAAGAATGTCTCTTCATCAGCTGAAACTCTGTAGAAGTTGGGTGATGCAACAGGACAATCACCTAAACCACTGGAGCATGTCCACAACGGAATGGCTTTAGAAAAACAAAATCCACCTTTTGGAGTGGCCAAGTCAAAGCCCAGACCTCGACGCAACAGAGATGCTAAAGAATGACTTGAAAAGAGTCATACACATACTGTAAGATGTCCAAAGATTATGACAAAGCTAAAGCAGTTCTGGCAAGAAGAATGAGCTAGAATTCCTCTTGAATGATGTGCAGCTCTGATCCACAACTACAGGAAGCATCTGGTTGAGGTTATTGCTGCCAAATTGTATAAAAATTAAATGCCAAAACCCATAAAATTCTGAATGGTTAACATTCTCTGTGTATGTCAGTCTTTAGACTGTGGTAGAAAACCAAAGTACCAGGAGAAAACTCACCAAACATGGGGAGAAGATTCAAACTCCATGCACATGCACCCCAAGGCGAGAATTAAACTCAGTGTCTGGAGATGCAAGCTGACTGTGCTAACCACTAAGCCACTGTGCTGCTATATATATATATATATATATATATATATATATATATATATATATATATATAGGCCTATGTCAGTTTTCACATTGTCTTCGGTATGGTCATGTACTGTATGTACAGTCAATGCACATGGTATATCCTTTCTAAAAAGCTCTAGAGAGCACTTAAAATTTGTTGTGCTTTCTTTCTAACTAAGAACATATTTATTTATTTGCATGCCTGTGAAAGGATTCAAAGAGGAAATAAGAAAGTAGAGCATTACATTAATCGATGTCTAATTTAATATATAACTAATCTACTAAAATAAATCTCAGAGTCCACAGCAAGATGCCTTTGTTGATATTTCGAAAGTTTATTTTAAAAGCAGTGGTCTCGAAACAAGGTGCTTCTGACCTCATTCTAACTTGTTTGAACAAATTAGAGAGGGATGTATAGTGAAAAGCTGTTAGGTAAGGAATGCTTAGCTGAGTTAATAATCCAAATATTTATTTAAGTTTTTTTTTACTCCCACATGACATGACAGCAACATTTAAAGCCAAGAACAAGATTATGTACCCAGATCATGAGACAACCAAGAGGAAAGAGAAAACACAATGTGATGTGGCGGTTTTTCAGAAGGTCTAACTGTACATAGAAGATTATACCCAGATGTTTTTCAGAACATCTAGGAATAAAAATATATATAAATAGAATGATTAGATAAAATTTGAAAGTGTCAGCACTAACTAATGGTGTGCGTATAAGTTGGACAGAAGGAGACAAACATACAGCCGGAGGAGTCGTACAGTTTGTGCTTTAAAAATGAAGCAGAAAATATGAGGAGTGTCTGCTAAGTACACACTCGCTCTGCTCATAAACACATGGTGCAGCTTGTGCTGTGGAATGTTCCAGACTTCAGCACAAAAACTCACTCACCCTCTCTGTTTTTCTCACCGTCACTGTGGTCAGCCCCAAAACACAAGACATTTACAGGAAGCCAAATCATTCCTCTAAAAATATGTGCATTTTAAAAAACTACTCACTGAATATGAATCAGAAAACCACGAAAGTATCTTTCGAAACACCACAGAAAGTGTGTGTAACATAAATGTGTCATGCTTCCAGTGTGTCACGTTTTCCATGCCCTGCACGCGCTCAGTGTAAACACACAGGACTGGAAGTAGGGCAGAGTGTCTAGCAGTGTTGTGGAGATAACTTTGAAAGCAAAGTTGTTGTTTCTTTCTTGTTTTTCAAGGTCACATAATGGAAATAGTTCATGTTTTGTCAAAACTGAAAAAAAAAGCTACAACATTGATATTACAATATTTGTAACAAAAGGTTCCAATTTTTTTGAAGAGCATATACACCAATCAGCCATAATATTAACATATTAACAATGATTATTAATTATATACCAGTAAACCGGTGACAGGATAATCATATGTGCCTGTGGGGAGCAAAGGCTAGTCTGTCTGGTCTTATCCCAAAGAAAAGCCAATGCAGCACAACTCAACAAAAAAAAGTTAGTGTTTGCTATGATGGAAGCGCACCAGAACACCCAGTGCACCACAGCTCACCGCACACAGATAGAAACCCAAGGCCACTGACACTGCCTTAAAATTTCTTATACCCCAATCCGGTCGAGAATCCATGAGATGCATCACGCAAACAACACAGAACACCTTAAAAGGACTTTTGGCACAAAAGGATCCTGCACAATGCTGAGCATAATGTTTTGCATGTAATGTTATGGCTGATCAGTGTAATTCCACAATAATTTTACTGGCAGTTTATTGCATGCTTATAAAGATGGGTGACACATTAATAGGAAAACGTATAAGGAGCTAGGCCATCATGGGCCATCTACTTGTTCAAGGTTTTCTGCTGTAATATTTTAATAAACACCAATCTTTTTAAAGATATTTCCTCACTTACTGTGTTGACAATGTTGGAGTGCCTTTTTAAATGTTATTAAAAAAAGTTAAAATATTTTTTTAAAAAGAAGCTGGTTTGACTGTGACACTCCTATCAGGTAATCCAAAAGGGTAAATACCATAAAACCTTAAGTGAGATGATTATTACAAACTGCAGGTGCAAGAAAAACTAAGACATGTCACTGCGGTTTGTTGATAGGAAAGATTAACCCTTATACAAGGGAATGAGATGGCCATAAATTAAATATATCCAGTGTTGGACCTTGGGTTGGAAAATATTTACAGAGAAAGGGAGATATCCTGCTGTGTTCAGTAGCTTGAAATGAAATCCTGGTCATATGGTTGTTTGCTTAATGTTTCAGTAGACACAACTATACTTTCCCAAGTTTTGTGCCAGCAGAGTCTTATTGCTGAAGCTATAAATCAAGTAGATACATTTCAATAGCTTTGTAAGGATATGCAGTGTTGCTTAAGAAGACAAGTGCAAACAAACTATTCATTCATATTTGGTAAATACTTAATCTAGGACCTGGTCCCTATGGAGCTGAAGCAACTCAGGAAAGTGAGGGAAAATACCCTGGATGGGATCCAGTCCACCCTGCACACACTCGTTTACACACAGGATCAGATCTATGGGTAATGCACCGACTACAGTGCTTTTGGGAGAAAGAATAAACATATAAAAAACCTATGCAGCTGCAAGAAGGTCATGCAACACTTTAAACATACAGTAACCTAAGATAGGCTTTGAACTTGGGCTGTTACAAATTCTCCATAGCAAAAATTGGCTATCATAAACATAATGCTACACACACTGTCTCTTAAAGTCTGCTGACTTAAAACAACATTTTTTGCATATATTATTGAATATTACCAGTACACAATTGTTAAATATATGAATATTGCACATATGAAACTATGCTATGCTATACATTTATATACACAGTATACAGCATCTCTTATTTACACTAATTTACTTTACACTTTCTACGCTTTAACATGCTCACCACTTTAATTCACTTATTTAACTATCATTCAAGAACCAAATATAATATGAGACACATAACAGATAAGGAAATAATCAATTTGTTCTTTACTGTGCAGCTATTATCATACTGAGAATGTCGGTTTGTGTCTATTGTTGTGCTACTTTTGCCTTGAGAGCATGCAATAATAAATTAATTGCATGTCATATACAGTCATTTTGCATGACAACAAAAACTCGAAGCATGTACCTTTTTAAATAATACAAATTATTGCTGTTTTATGTCAGAAAATGGTAAAATTTTTAAATGTATATGCAAGCTAAAATAAACAATCAAGCATATGTGAACAGAACGTCCATGTGGGAACGTCATGTGGGAACTGGCTGAACACACACAGGTGTGGTCAAGAGAGACAAACATTAACAACTGTAATTAAATCTAATCTTGACATGGATATAAACAGAGGAGAAATAGCCGATTCAAAACAAAACAAAATAGGGAAAAGAAATGTATGTTGGTTTGGTGAATAGAAAAGAAACACCCCCTCCCCCTGTGCCCCCGCCCCACACACTTTTCTTCAATAGAATGTACATTAACTAAAATGTTATTCATAAAGTCCCTATAAAAACAACAAAGTCTAGTGAATAAAACAAATAAAACAAGCAAGGTCATCTGATAATGTTATGTTTCTGAATATGGGAAGGGCTCTTGAAACATGAAACATTAACTCCAGCCTGATGCAATTTTCTGACTCAGGCAGGAAAGGAGGAGAGAAGAGGAGGAGCTGCCTTTCCTTATATAATCCCTGGCACACAAAGCCCACCACAAACAAACAGAGCCTACCACGTAAGTTTAGCTATATTTTGGCTTACATTTTGCCTTTTTTTTCTAAGTCTTAAGAACTTAGGTTTCTCAAAATGAGCCACGTTGACGTTAAAAACCTGAAGCCTACGAGCTTTGAGGATCACTACTACGATGAATATGATTATTACAACCTAACAGACAGATACACAGGTAAGTCATTAAACAAGACTTGAACAAATATTGTTAATTGTTAGAGTTTAATTTTGTTTCTCTGACTTAGATTTTTTATCTTTGGCTTCACTTTTAGTTTTTTTGTGTAGATCAGTACAAAGCCTAAATAGATCATAAATAAGTTCCTTGTACAAAAACTTCAAGTAGATGTTGTAATGAAAAATCTTATAATGCCAAGTACTAAACCCGTCACTATTCCATCAGGGCTCAGTTAATTCTTTATTTTTAATAACAGTCTACAACAATCTTTCCTGTGGTCGTACACTAAACCCTGGTCCTGGAGTGCCCTGTGTGCTGAACCCACATTTGAGTGTTTTCCCTGCTCTACACACTCACTTATATTCAATAAAGGCTGTTTTAGATCAGTTAGATGTGCTAGGCACTGAGAAGACACTTAAAAGTTCTTAGGACTTGGGAACCACTGCACTAAACACTGGCTTCTACCTTAAGTGTGTATAGTGGCTCGGTGGTTTAGTGGTTAGCACTGCTGCCTTGCGCACCCATGGTTTTTTGGTTTCCTCCGGGTACTCTGGTTTCCTCCCAGCAGCCAACCCGACCCCTTGTATAACTGCAAAAGAAATGTCAGATATATCCCCAGGGTTGGCAGAAGATGGGTTGGGAGTTGGAAAAAAAAAAAAAAAAAATATATGTATATATATATATATATATATATATATATATATATATATATTTTTTTTTTTTTTTTTTTTCCCCCCTTTCTGTACTTCATAGAATGTAAGCAAACTCATGAATGCAACACTGCCTTATGGTATAACTAGTGCATTATACTACTATAACTTATATATATATATATATATATATATATAAGTGCTTTAGAGTCTTTTAACCCTGTTTTTATGTGCGCGCGCTGTTCTGTGTGGCCGCTAGAGAGCACGAGCCGCAAAGGCAAGACGAAGAAGGAGGCAAGTTGCAACACCAACCGCCCCAGCCCGGGCGGGCACGAGCGCAAGATCGTCGAGAAGCTCCAGAACGCCGAGAAGAAGGCCAAAGAGTGAAACGAGAGGTGCATTAACAACCTGTCATATGACCATATATTTCATAAACAACCAGCGCGTGCTTGAACGTGAATGTCAGAGTTTAAAACCGGTTTGTTTTCCGCTTTCAGATTTATTCGGACGGCTTGATCTGGAAACCGACCTGTGGCGCCTTGGCGTCGGATTGCAAAAAAGCAGAGGATGTGATACATGCCCTCCGGTTCTAGTGCAGGGTGACTTCTGAAACGACCCTCGGTGGCCGGTTTGTGGTTTGGACGTGCGCGTGCACAGCACACCTGAGCAGGTGGACGCAGAATGCATTGATGAGCGCGTGCTGGGTGATCAGTGATGCTTTTCGTCATGATGTTTTTTTTTTTTTTTTTTTAATACACATTTCTATGATACTTTAACTCATAAAAAATAATAAAATCTTTTTACAATACCTTTGTCTACCTCTGTATTTATTTATATTTATATATTATTATTATTATTTAAAAGAAACTAGCTGTGAATTGCCTTAGTGCTTTTGGTGTTGACAGTAAAATTGGACTCAGTTTTTAAGCATTGATGAGATCTCAGACCATTGATTGTTCACACTACATTGACACTATAGTTTAATATTGAATATATGCATTAATGATCAATGGGGCAATGATGGCTCAGGAGGTTGATGCGCCAGTTGCTAATCGATAAAGGAGGTAATGCAATAATAATAATTTTAATAATTTTACAAAAATTGTTGATTACTGTAATTCAGCTGGGATGCTATATAATTTGGGTGGAAAATGGAGCAGGCAAATTAATTGTGGTGAAGGACTAGAAGCATTTTTGATACAGAATTATCAAAACCAACTGACTATAGTACTGGCTGATTGGTTGAAGTGGATAAAATGTGCATTCACTGCACACAGTGTGGTTTATACTATATACGTAGCTTACTGCATGCTAATAGTATTGTACAGTAACTATTGCTCCTCTCACTGACACACAATTATTTATACTGGTGCATCAGAATTTAAGCCCTACACCAAATTTGCTAGTGCCACAGTGTCTCCATTAGCTTACACCATTTACTGTAGCATTAATATTAACACCACATACCATTAACACATTAAAGTGGATTATCAATGATATATCAGTGGAGCTAGAGATTGCAACTCAGTTCTTTATCTTTAGATAAAGATAGTCCTTTATCCATAAGCCAAAATGTGAAGCATACTGAGACTACCTACAATGTTTTCACAATGCACAAATTAAGCAGACCACAAAATGAAATAAATCACGAATGTAAGCAACTTTGAATGTGATCTGAATGTGGGTCACTTGTGGTTCACTTGATAGGAGTCTTGGTTCATTTGTTGTGTTCCCTCATGTATAGTCCTCAATCGAAGACCTCTTGGAGCACTCAAATGAACCAAGTGTAAAAACACCTCAGTAAAAACCCTCTATGAAAAGTGGCGTGCACTTCCTTTCAGTGCCCACAGATGTAGTCTTCAGTTGGCAATGACCAGTAGGTGGCAGTGGGTTAATATGAGTGAAGTTGTAAACAGCCTACCAAAGTGGTAGGCTGCAATATGGAAATTAACACCTCTGAGGATTATCTAAAGTACTGCTGCATTTCATTTAAAGCATTTGAAAAAAGTACGTGGCAACTTGATACAAAATGGGTTCTTGTCCTTTTTTTCTTTCTCAGAAGAAATACAAAAGCGATTCATATGGATGAAGCATTTAAATGAACTATGTAGCTTGGGCAAAATCCACTTAACCTTCTGGGTGTTAGACCAGCATTTGTAATCCAACAATAAAAAAAGGCAGAAACATGAAAATACAATAAATTCAGAAAGAGGGTAATTGCATTCACTTCCACAGCAGACACAGTAAAATTTAAATAAGGTTCACACAAATAGGGTTCTCTAAGAGTACCAAACACTAGGAAAAGTGTCCATCTAAGCAGAGACATTAATAGAGTAAATCATCCTGTCTGTAACATACCTGTGAATCACCAGACTAAAGCCAGAGTGTTTCCGGACAGGATTTGTTTATATGCTGGTGTATTTACATGTTTGCTACTTTCTCGGCCCAAAGCATCCCAAAACATCACATTTGTATTTAGATCTGGTGATTGTGGAGGCAAAATCATTTGATGCAGTACTCTTTCACTCTCCTTCTTGGACAAACAGCTCTTACAAAACCTAGAAGTTTGTTTGGGATTATTGTCTTGGAAAACAAATGATGATCCCACTAAGTGCAAACCAGATGGGATGGCACATCGCTGGAAAATGCCGTGGAAGTCATGCAGGTTAAGTGTGCCCCTTAGTTTTGATTAAGTCATCAACAGTGTCACCAGTAAAGCACCCCCACACCATCACACATTCTCCTCCAGGCTTCACAGTGGAAACCACACAATCAGGAACCGTCTGTTCACCCTCTCTACATCTAACAAAAACAAATTTGGACTCATCAGACCAAAGGACTGTTCATTCCTTGTGCTTCTTGACCCAAGCAAGTATGTTTTATTTGTTGATCTTTGGGAATTAATAGTTTCTTTGCCAAAATTCAACCCTAAAAGCCTGACTCCAGTCTCCTCCGGACAGTAGATAGTAATATATGTTTGCTGCTTGAACTCGGAGAAGCATTTATGTGAGTTCTCATCTGAGGTGCTATAACTCAGCAGTTTCTGATCTCTAATAAGTTCTCCTAAACACATCCTCTGCAGCGAAGTTAGCTCTTGGTCGTCCTTTCCCGAGATGGTCCAGTTTCATCATAGTTTTGGCAACTGCACTTGAGATACATTCAAAGTTTTTTGATAATTTTCAAATTTTTAAAGTAATGATAGACTGTTTTTTTCTCTTTATTTAACTTTTTCTTGCCACAATATGGGGTTGTATGGTAGCTGTAGTACCACTAATAGGGCCATTAACTCAGCCTTCCTTTGCACAAGACAACTACTGTAATATGTCAAAAATAATTAACATATAGGGGAAAAAAAAAACACTGTGGGAAAAAGTGTGTCCAAACTTTTAACTGAAAGTGTATTTTCCGCTTATTGCACAGGGAATTATGCTAAGAGGAAAGTAAAATCAAACATTAATTTAAGAAATGAGTGCAAAGCATTAATTCATGAGATTAAACCAAGGGGGGCGGGGTGGGTGGATTGGGGGTTAATTTATTTTCTCACTACCTATCAAGTTCAATCCTGAGGGCTGCCTTAATCAGTATTAGCCATATTAAAATATACATAAAATATATAACTGTCTACTAAAATAATAATAATAATAACAATAATAATAATAATAATAATTATTATTATTATTATTATTATTATTAACAGAGGCTTAACCCACAAATAGCTTATTTTATCGTAGCCATCTTTTCATCTGTATTTTTAGCTACAAATACAAGTTGCCTGAGTCTCTGATAATGTTCGTCCAGTAGTGGCTAAATTACACAAATCCTGCACTTGAGTAAAAGTAGATACCCCAAATAGAATATTACTCAAGTAAAAGTCCCTCCTTTACATTTCTACCTAAGTACAAGTATAAAAGTACTTCAACTTTACTTTTTTTAGTAAGTTGAAAGTACAGATATCTGTTGTAGAATGTTGAGGAGTAAAAGTAAATGTATCCCTGAACAATACTAGGCACGTAAAGTACAGATACACGAAAACTATGCTTAAGTATAGTAACAAAATCCCTTTATCCTCTATTCCTGTCCAGTCCCTGTCCAGTTTTCCTTCATTGGAGTGGATGGTGAGTCCATTGAGTGTTTCATGGCTTACCGTGGAGTGCATATAATTTTTTTTCAACTGTTTTGACTACAAAAGTTTCACAAGAACAGACAGAAGTATTAAATGACAAGTTGAAATGTGTTTTAACTCTAATAACAAATGTTTTATTATGAAAATACATATACAGTGGTACCTTGGCATGCAAATGTGATTTAAGTTCTTTCATTTATTTAGTTGTGTTCTCAGTTCCCTGAAAGCTTCTAGTTTGAAACTGTTTCTGAAACTTTCTTGTTGTATGATTTTACATAAAGTTGATAAATAGAACCAGGATTTTCTTAGACCTACAAAAAAAGAGTAGATTTTCACAATATTTCTTTACAATTTTGTAACCTTCTGATTCCTACTTTACAAGCCGCCTTAAAATATACCGGGCACCACTCAGGGAGGCTGACATGTTTTCTGTTGCACCACTTGGTAGCCCCTAAGGGTTTCACAGCTGTTTATGATAAACAGATAAGCAGTGCAACACAGTGAAAGATGTCTGGGGTAATAAGATTTTTATTTACATTTTTTTATGGTGTGCGTTTAGGCTAATAAAAGAATTAGCTTGGCTTATATGGGTTTTATGCAGTTAAAAAGGCTTAAATTATAATTTTTTTAAATCAACATAAAACATCAATATACTGACAAAATACAGAGGTGGAGGCAAGCTTAGCTTTTTATTATTATTATTATTATTATTATTATTAATAGTAATGTTAATAATAATAATAATAATAATAATAATAATAATAATTATTATTATTATTATTAATATTATTATAAATTATTATTATTATTATTATTATTATTATTATTATTATTATTATTAATAATAATAATAATAATAATAATAATATGAGAATTTGTGTGTTTTGACTTTTTGGACTTTTGTTTAAAGAATTGACTTTTGAAAGATCATTATATAGAATAAATATCAGTGATATTCAAGATTGTGCTAATGGCTTAGAAAGGCGTTTAAATAGAAATCGTGTAAAATGAGCACATATACATTATATACACTTACTATATAACTACTAGATTAAGCAGTAACACAACTATATAACTGAGACTGTGTCTGCATTTAAAAGCACATGTATTCTCTATTCTAAGAAAATTGGCCATGGCAGGTTGTTCAAGGCTTCAACAGTTCTTTTGTGTCAGCAGAGATAAAATCCCAGACAGCCTTAATCGTGTTTTTTCTTTTCAAAAACGTGCTCTGTAACCTAACAATGTACCATTAAAAAAAGATAGCATGAGTATTTTTTTGAAATAAAAATTAAATGCAGCAATATCTGTGTTTTTGTATATTATGTTGTTTTATCTGCCTTTAAATGATCCGCTGTGACTTTGAGTACTCTACTATGGTAACAGTAAAGTAAGATGTATTTTTATATATATATATATATATATAAAAGCCTATTTAAATGTATGTTTCTAGAGATTATTAGATGTTAATGGTTTGCTTTTAGATGTTTTTGTTGTACGCTCAGGTTTAGTTTTGTTAAACTAAAAACAACTAACATGTAAATCAATGAAGGTTCCACTGCAGTACTAGGAATAGGTATAGCTAATGAGAATAAACATATATCATTTGAACATAAATACGAAAGTCTAATGTCATACTAGCATTTGTACTATTACATTATCTGGAATTGAGACTCACCACATCACACTAGCTCTTTTTTCCACCTTGGTCACCCCAGTTAGTACAGAATATTCTGGATCTGCCACTGATTCCAGTACTGAAGAATGAATGTACTAATTACAAAATACCCAGATGTGTCTACCAGATGTTACTTTCTTAACATCAAGGATGCAATAAAGTGAATATTACCAATGTGAATGTGCTGATAGCCCAATATTTCATTTTGCTCGTATAATAACAGTGAACAAGGTGATTAAATTTTTATTCACCAAAATGCTGCAGTAGAATCTGTTCGTAAAAAGATTATTAGAATTATACAATCATCAAAAAATTACAAAGGGAAATCTAGGTACATATAATTGTTTTTTAGGTGGCATTTATATTTACGACAATTGGCAGATTAAATGTATATAAATTTATATAAATAAATCTTTTTTTTTTCTTTTTTTTTAATGGCCCAGCAGTGGCTGCTGGGTGGTGCTGGGATTTGAACTGACAACCTTCTGATCAGAAATCAGTTACCAGTTGTCTGACCTTTGTTCTTGAATGGCAAGTTGTCTGTAATATTCTTCACATTTTGCATTGAGTAACAGCCCAAATCTCTTAGCAACAGATTGATTGAACCAGTAAAAGAAACGCTTAAGCATCTGACTCCTTTAATGGCCTGGAGCTCTGGGTTATAAACTGAAACTGTAAGACTTTGGAACACATCCATCTCCATCTTTCTATCTGGCCTGGTTTTCTCTGTAGGCACATGCTGTGGATGTTGCTGGTATCTGTTAAATGAAATGCCCAAAGCAATAAAAAAAGAAGTTCTGGAGCCCATGAATTCTGACAGGCTCTGGTGGTTTTGTTTGATTATAAAACACTGATCAGTGAAAGACAACTGTGAAAATAACTAGCAGCATTTCATTAGCATGTGGAAACATTTAATCAGAATCTTATTACACTTCATAATTTACAGAATGTGAAGAGTGTCAAGTTCGCAGTTTGTGTTACACTGGGAAAAATCTGAAAAAAATTATAACACTGGTCAAAGTGAAATTAATTAATTAAATGGATGAATTAACAAACAAGAGAATAAAGACAGCAAATCAGACATTTACACTGGTCTCGAAAATGACTTTCAGTAAAAATGTAAAAAATATTTTTTGCAGTTATTAAACAATATATGAATATTAAAAATATTATTAAATATTGTTACTAGCCTATATACTACAATATGTCAGCATTGTCAGTAAAGCCTGTATTCGTCACAAAATAATTCTTCTAAAATGATATTTCTTTGACTAACTAATATGCACTTTTAAGCACAGATGTATTGCATGTTCTAAAATAATAATAATTTTTTTTGCAGACCCTTTCTTCTCTGCTAATGAAAGTATGATCGTGTGCTTCAGACAATCCCTGAGATCCACTTGAAACCTGATTCCGTTCAAATTCCATTTCAAGGAACAATGAACATCTCTGGTATTGCATCACATTGCTTTATTACTAAATTATACAAAATGCCCCTGTTCCCATTTCACGATAGCTCACATCATGCGAACTTTGCAGTATGAAGTGCTCTTTATGTTAAATTCCGGATTAGGGTTAATGTGCTGCCTGAAACGATAAGTGCATGCGGTTAAGCTCAGTCCTCAGGTACTGTAGCTAGACAGAGTGCAGGATGAAACAAAAGCAAGTCCAAAAGCAAGTACTGTTCAGCTCCCCGTGTTCTTGCCCCCTCCCCCTTTGCCCATCTCTATTTCTCCTCTCCTCTCCACTGGTGGTTGGAGAAACACCGCCTGTTGCCTAGCAACTGGCCTTTGGAAATTCCAAAAGAGCCCATGGACAGCACAGACCATTCTTCATGCCGTTCATGTGGCTAAGTTGCGTTTGAAAAAACCGCGAGACTGGGTCCTCTAACCAGATTGTGCAGGTGAGCAGGTGTCTATGTGAAAAGAGTAACAGACATTATAGTCATCTGAAATGAAATAAAAAATTATTAAAAATCATTTCATTTGGGGAAACATCTGCTAGAGACAGCACAGCAATAAGTAAACAAAGCAATTAACATCTGCTGTGTGTGTGTGTGTGTGTGTGTGTGTGTGTGTGAGAGAGAGAGAGAGAGAGAGAGAGAGAGAGAGGAGACAGAGCATGTAAAATGTTAACCAAAAAAATTAACTGACAAAAAAATTAATCAAACTTTTTACCAGTAAAGGCTTTCAACAACAACAACAACAAAAAAATGAATATTCAAATATTCAAAAATATTCAGAACTTCAGATAAATGTATTCAAGACCTGCACTTTTAATTGCTAACACTTATTGATGATACAGATCATTTCCATTGCTCTGAACAGCAATTCGTACTGATTAAGATTGAGATTAGATTTATGGTGACATTATTTATGCTTGTTATTACTAGGTATAGTTTCTCTTGGGAAATAAAGAACAGTCCTTTAGGAAATGCATTAGAAGCATCGTTTTAAAACACCACCACCTCTACAACACCATCATCACCATCACCATCATCATCATCATCATCATCATCATCATCATCAACATCAACAAGAACAGAATGGCTGTACAGTTGTGTAGCATTACTTGGAATTTTTGTCTACAACAACAACAACAACAATAATAATAATAATAATAATAATAAACATTGTAAAATGTATTATTGGCCCAAAGTTTAGGTTCACCTAATCAAAACACCCATACCTGCTTTGAGAACGTCAATTTCCAAATATAGTTCCCTATTGCTGTTATAAAACCCTTCACTATACTGGAGAGGCTTACCACTAGATTCTAAAGCATAGTTCTGAGGATTTGTCTGTTAACAACAAGAGCATTAGTGAAGTCAGATGCTGCTGCTGAATGAGGAGGCCTGATGTGCGGATGTGCAGTTTCTTTAATCCAGTTAATCTCATAGTCCGCTGGCGTTAAATCCAATTCGGTTTCATTTACATAGTGCCTTTAACTATTGTCATTGTTACAAAGAAGCTTTACAGAATCAAAAGAAAAAAAATAATAAGGGAGATGAGTTTAAAAGTGTGAAAGAAGACGAAAATGTATAAATCATAATTATAAGATTGTCCCTGATGAGCGTGGGAATAAGTGACGGTGGCAAGGAAAAACTCCCTGAAATGACAATAGGAAGAAACCTCGAGAGGAACCAAACCCAGCAGGGAACCCATCTACATTTGGGCGAAATCAGTGAACAGTGTTTAATTTAATATGAGGTCAGGGGTCTGTCCTGGTCACTCAAGATCTTCCTTCTGAAACTTGACAAACCATGCTTTCATAGAGCTTGCTACATAGGGGCAGTGCTACATAGGGGCAGTGCTACATAGGGGCAGTGCTACATAGGGGCAGTGCTACATAGGGCAGTGTAATATTAGAACATATTCAGGTCTCTTGGTTTCAGTAAAGGGAAATTGTCATGCTCCAACAAACATTCTACACAATAGTTGGCAACATAGTAGCTACAATCCAAGATTGTATGAACCATCAATGGATTAACAACAATACACAACCATAGTGTGACCATATTTGCTACTTGGGATGCAGTTATTAAGTCAAGTCACACATCACAGACCTGGTGTAAATCTCTTACTTAATGTTGTAGCCCTTCACAGGAATAGATGTGAATTGACCATATCCCAAACACTAAATATGGATGAAGGTTCTATGGGGGAAACTCCAACAGTGTCATTTCATATCAGAGCGGGTTCCAATTATAGGGAGCCTAAAATCCCTTAAGAAAAAAATCTGTATTCGAGTTCATTTATGAAACGATTAGGGAAAATTAGAAAGGTAGATAAGGTGAGTGATATATAGGATCTAATAGTCTATGAAGAAAACCTTGGAAATTCTGATATTCATACTCTATTTGCTAATCCATGTATAAAATCTGCATGCAGTCAGCGTGCTTCTCTAAGCAGATAAGTTAATTACTGAAATAAGAAACATGATACACGCACTTTGGCCATAGGTGGACTGCAGGACGGTAAGCCATCGCCCAGACGTAGCAGTGGCTTCAGTGCAAATGTTTCACGTCTCTCGTTATATCATCCCCTCCTCCTTTTTCTGGTTCATTACCCTGACCATACCATGCCATTTACTTCCAAAAGCTCTTTCACCTGCTCACCTGCTGTTTCTATCCCTCTCTATTTATCTCTTTATTTCCTCAACTCTACCTCCCGCCTATCACTGTTTTCATCCACACACCGTAAATCTCTATCTTATTGACAATTATCAGGCCTCCCAAGCTTGCCAGTTTTGTAATGATGAGAATCTCCCTTGTTGGACCTAATGAGGCTTAATTAATTGACATGATAACAATCCAGGTCCAATTTAATTTAAATTACAATGTTCACTCCTCTCATTCTACATCATACTTTCATGTTTATGCCTAGAGGATTTCTTCCTTCTTCTCACTCTTTTCTCTTGCTTCCTCTCTGACAAACAAAAAGACTTGGCTTAGATTTAGATTTTGTTCTCAGAATTTCTGATGTTTACCTTTTCTTTGTGAGGGTGTCCGATCAATCAATACACAACCGTTCACCCCAACCCAAAGAAAGCCATTTGAGTGTAAAGGACTCTCTGATGTATGTTCATGATAGTGGCACTGTCATTTAAATGCTGTCCTCCAACTAACTCCCTCTTGAGTCTTTTTTTCATTTTGCTTCTCTGTTGCATTTCATTGAATTCAGCGATGACCAGATGTGGCGCAGAAAAACCCATGCAATATGTGTGATGTCTTCATACCACTAGAGCTAATATGAATAGGAATAAGTCACCACCTAGATTTAACTACTACTTGGATTATTAATGCAGTGATTAATATGTTTCAATGTGCAACAAGTTATTCACCCCTAACTGATGCAGTGAGTCGCTTAAATCAAGTTTTAAAAAGTTTTAAAAGCATTTTTATTTTAAATATTTTAAAAAGTTTTACTGCTATTATTTTCTTTCTCTTTTCATAATTATTTTATCTCTTTTATGTAAAGCACTTTGAATTATCATTGTGTATGAAATGTGCTATACAAATAAACTTGCCTTGCCTTGCCTTCTTATTTTCTAAACATGTCAGAGGACATACTGTGTCCTGTGGTTGTGAAGATGTTACTCCGCTTCAGAAGGGTCAAATTATAATGCAGCAGCAGCAAAAAAAAAAATGCTAAAACTATTAAAATTGGGAAAAGGAACTGAAAATTGCATTATTAAAACCTGAAGGAATAGTAGTGAACTGTCACCTTTGAGGAACAAATGTGGTCCGGAATGAGCGTGATGGGAGATCATGTCAAAACTTAGTAAAATCAAATAAAAACAAACAAATAAACAAACAAACAAGCAACAGTATAATGGACAACTATTTACTAGTTACAGTAAATGTAACACACAGTGTGAAGATAAATCAAGAGATTGGGACTAAACAGTTGTGTAGCATTAAGAAAAACACTTATCAGAGTCTGATTGGACAAAAAGGTTCAGTTTGCAGGGTGGCATAAAGAACGGACTATGGAGCATTGGAAAGAGATCACATGAGTCCAGACGTGCCCTGTTCCAGAGTTGCTTCAGTTGGTCAGGTGTAGGCTCAGCGATGTTATGTGCCCAAAATGGGATCAGCCGACTACCTGAATGTATGACCAGGTTTTTCCATCAATGGATTTTTTTCTCCCTGATGGCACGGGCATATTCCAAGATGATTCATCGAGCTCAAATTGTGAAAGAGTGGTTCAGGGAGTATGAGACAACATTTTCACACATGGGTTGGCCACCACACAGTCCAGACATTAACCCCATCGAGAATCTGTAGGATGTGCCGGAGAAGACTTTATGCAGTGGTCGGAGTCTTCTATCATTAATAAAATATCTTTGAGAGAACATAATCTGACTCTAAATGTGATGGGAATAAATGTTGTGAGATTGCATACGCTTATCAAAAATGATGCCGGTCCAATGATATTAGAGTGTGTGATTTTTTTTTTGGTGTGTGTGTATTTGAATGGTTTGCGTTGTTTTTCAGAGCTGCTAGATTAAACCAGAATCAAGTGGGACTGGGATGTTTTTCGGATGTGTTTTTTTTGGCAGACTGTTAGACTGATTTGAATTTGAATGCATGTGCTACAATGCAAATGCAGTACTATCTGGCTTATTTCTCATGATCTAAACCATTTCGATATGATAGTAATGATTCGAACAGGTGTGCTTGGCTGAATCCCACTGCTTCTGGCAGCAATGTGAAAGTCTGGCAAATGGACATTGCACAATGCCGGCTTCAATAAAACAGAGCAATGGTAGCTTTAATAACAAAACCGAACCCTGTCTGCTGCAGAGAACATGGATTCCTGCTTTAGTTTGGCTTCTTTAGACCCTTTGGACTCAGTGATAATGATCAGAACAGGTGTACCTGGTTGAAAGTTTGGGGAAATGGTTTTAAAATGATGGCTTTAATAACTCTTAGACAGATGTAAAGCTTCACATAAACATAAGTTAAAGCTTAGAGTTTACAACCCGCCAGGTTCCAGACCTGTTGTAAGGTGTTTATTTCCTTTGTGGATTTTAATTATTGCAGTAGCAAAGATTTATGCTTTGATCAAGTGATCTGATTTACTTTTATTTTTCCTTGTTTAATTCTGGTGAATAAGGCCTGAGATATTCATCTTTGCAATATCTGCAGCATGGTATTAAATGAGGTATTAAAGAATAAATAATGAAAGCTCAGTTCAACCTGGTCAATTACAATGGTTGTTCACACCATGGTGGCCTACCGGCGCTGATAACAGACGAGAAAAACCCACCCACATTTCCTCTTCAATCAAACATTTTTTGCATCTCAAGGGCCTGGAGGTACGCGTGACCTTTTTGACATGCACCCTCAGTGTGCTAAATGAACAAATGCTAATTAAAATGATGCGGTTAACAACGCAGCTGATCGGTAGCGCGACTCTAATCCGTATCATGCTGCTGCATGATTTGCCATGCAGTTCAAAGGCCACTGGGTATGACACTTCAAGCTGGGGGGTTGTTTAGCCCTTAGGACAAAGGGAGTATATCGTTGTTTACTTTCATTACATCTGTGCAGTGAGTCGATTTGACGCGATTCGGCGGTCCAGGACCTTTAATAAACAGCCAATATATTCCACTGGGATCCTTGGAGATCTCATGAGAAAGCAAGATGACAAGAAGACATGGGGAAGATGAAAGCCAGAGGACATGTTGGACAAGTGCATGTGTGTCCACACAGTCAGTCATCCGTAGGGATAACAAGCCATCAGCTAAAGAAGCATGGAGGAAAATTGAGAGAACGGAGAAGTGAAGTATGGGGAAGAACGCAAAGTAGAGACCACTCACTCTGAGGGATGTCGCTGACCACATGAGGAGAGGAGGGAAAAAAAGAGAAGTGAAGGAAACTGAAACGGAGGAGGGGTTTAGTAACTGATGATCCTGAATCCGTGTCTTCACGCGTGTATCATTAGGCATTATTAGAGCAAATTATATAGAGGGAAAGACAGATGCTGCTGCTGGCACATGCTTGCTTATGTGGCACAGCGTAAAAGTCACTGCTTACATACGATCCTGCTGCTGCTGCTGCTGCACGCTTCCTGGATCAGGGATAAATCTCACACACTCACTCACAAGCTCATAATGCAGTCATAATCGGAGACAGTGGCAAGCTGGAAGGAATCCTAACGCGCACACACAGATATTCATTAAGGGGGACACGACAGATAAATGCAGGCACTCCAAAAGGATATTGGAAGATTGCCAGGGAATTAAAGTGCCCGGGAAAAGGAGCGAGGGAACGTGTGGAAGGGGAGGAGGGGAAAATATGAAGGGAAGAAACGCAGAAGATGGGTGCATAGTGGACTGGGAATTGAGTAGAAATGAAATTCTGCCTCCTATGCATCGCAGACGTGAGCGTGCTCTCACTCAGCATTTTGTCACAACTGAACTTCTCAGTTCATATTCATTTTTTTCCCTACTTTTTTTTTTGTCTCCACTGACACACAACCTCTTCGTACCTTATGCTATACCTCTTCAGACAGTTATCTAGATATTTACCATCTGATGCACATTAACGCTTCATCATCTCTGCCTCTTCCCCAGTCTCTCCATCGCACTGTGTCTCCTCTCCCCTCCTCCACCTCCTCCTCCTCCTCCTTCTCCTCTCTCTCTCTCTCTCTCTCTCTGTCTCTCAGGCTCTCTTTCTCATTCTCCAACACCACCTGTTAGTGCAGACCTGTAAGCTTTGGAATCCACTCTTTTATGAGGGACTCATTTATACTCACGCAATCGGAGGTAAGTGAAGGAATTCCTCTAATTAGAGCAAAAACTTCCTCTGCTTGTCTTTGTAGAAAGTGTGCATTGCCATTTGTTCCATCATCCTTTCACCATCCTCACTTTTTCTTTTTTTTTATGTCTTCCTTGCTTTATTTGCATTTAGTTTTGTTATTAGAGACATCTCAAATATTAACCCTTTGTAACCGGGGTAACAGTTTAGTTTTGTTCCAATACAGAATAGTCGTCTCCTCCTCTCTGTAGTGTGCACATGTTAAGTGATAATGTACAAGTGTGTGCTAAGCTTTCCTCTCGTCCTGACTCCCTGTTCTTTATCCTATTCTTTACAACTTATTCACATGAACTATATATTTTCTTTTCAGTACTATTATATACTAATCCAAGTGCTGAAATCTGGAATCTGTAGCTTCCACTGAAAGGTGCACTTCACTGCTTTTCTTTTCCTCTTGCTCCTCTTCTACATCCCTTGCTTTTTCAACAGAGTCAGGAGAGCCATTCTCAACAGATAAAGAGAAGTAAGGGTGACAGAAAGAAGGATGACAGAGGGCGGACACGTGTGTCACTTGTGGCTTGTGCATCAATCAGACGGTTAGATACTTTAGAACGTAAAAGGGACGTCAGGTCTTTTAGTGGCACGCCGATATGTCATTGGAAGTGGACATATTGTTGGGGGAAGGCTGTAACGATTCTGGCGAAACAACATTATAGACACCATGGAAAAAAGGTGAGAGGATACAGTAGGTGTGAAGGTGCTGTAACTCAAGCAAGAATGGATGATGCACTGGGGTGACCCAACTGGGATAAACTTTTTCTGGGCTACATATTATCCATCTTAAGTGGTTCAAATTCCAACAGGTTCTTCATGCATATTCAAATTTCTTAAAAAAAAAAAAAGAAAATTGACCAAAACATGACCGTTGGACAGACATCATCAGTCTAGGCACAGAACTGAGCAACGCAAATTAAAATTATGTGCGCTGAACCAAATCAGTGGATAAAATGAAAAATGAAAGAGTATAGAACATATTCCCTGGATTACAGTGCGGTGTCGGTATATTACAGGATGATGCATTCAAGCCTAGGATGGATATGACTCGCAGTTTTGGCAAGCTTAGACATGCTGCTCAAATCACACAGGCATTCCGAGTGCTTTCTAATCCAGCTAGATTCCCCTGCACTGCCAACAATCATAATGAACACTGCTGACCACCTACTGTCATTACCACACACACACACACACACGCACACACACATACAACCACACACACACACACACATTTCCTTCATCTCTCGTACTCTCATGCTCAGCGATAGCCCTTCAACATCTTACTTCACCTCTTGCTGTGATACACTCTCAGCTACACTGATACTCAATCACACACACACACACACACACACACACACATAGACACACACTTATTTGACACAGCTAGAAGCTAGAGAGCAGTGGTGCTGACAGTTCCAAGCCCAAACCCCAGAAGGGTTACTGCAGTCAGCTCACACACACACACACACACACACATGCACACACTTGGCTGCATTGGGTGTGGGTTTGCTTTTTATGGCAGTGCATGACTTACACAGCTAGTCAGTGCAAGTCCTCTCAGTAAAAGAGGTTCTTTGGATGGATAAGAAATCTAGTTTTCTTTAAACTTTTTTAAAAGCTAAACCTGATGTTGTACATTCCCTTCTTTTTTCATATGAGATAATGTATATTAAATTAAAGAAGTGGGACGAAACGGGGGCGGCGTGGTGGCTCAGTGATTAGCACTGTCTCCTTGCACATCCAGGGTCCGGGTGCAATTTCCGGCTAGGTTAGATTGTGCATGGAGTTTGCGTGTTCTCCCCGTGCTTAGTGGGTTTCAGTCCAAAGACTGAAAAATTAGGCTATTTGCTGTTCCCAAATTGCCCCAAAGTGTGAGAATGAGTGTGTATGTGTGTGTGCCCTGCGATAGATTGGCACCCAGTCCAGGGTGTACCCTGCCATGTGCCCCAAGTCTTTTAGGATAGGCTCCAGGCCCTCGGTGACCCTGTATACAGGATAAAGCGGTATAGATGAAGAATGTGAGAAATGTTTTACGGTGACAGGCTGAAAAGTGCCTAAAATTTCAATTGAAAAAAATCTATGTAATTTATGTAACACCCTCAGGAGCAACCTCATCTCCCCCTCTCTGTTCCAGCCACTCAGCATTCAGCATCACCAGTGTACTAATCACCGGCCTGATCATCTGCCATCATCTGCACCTGTTTCTCACTGGTTCATTGTTTTTATGCTGAAGTGATTCATCTGTCACTATGTGGCTTAACAAACATTCCTCTGAAACCGGCCAGGTAGAGGGACAGGAGTGAAAACGAGAACCAAAAACCGGCTGAAAATGTGAGCCAAAAAAAGCCCTTAAAAAAGCCCGGAGAACTTTTCCTTACGATTACATTAAAAATACAAGAAAGTCTGCCTTTTATATGGAATATATCGAATACAATTATATAGAATACAATACAACAGGGCTTTTAAGGAAACTACTCCATTGCATTACTCTCCTGGAGTGGATTATTTTTCTCCAAAAGTGTCTTTTTCTTCTTCTTTCTTCCATATCATTGTTATAGTTGCAGTTATCGCTTGAATTATAACTATGCATTACTATTCAGTCGTATTCTTCTCTCTACATGTTACTGAGAATCTGAAAAGCACACAAATGTCCCCTGACCCTATCACCTTCCCCTGCAGGAAAACACCAGGTAATTGACTGTTACATCGTGCAAACACTGGAGTCTCCTTGGGTCCACAGTTTAGTCCTGTGAATAATTTACTAAAGACTTTCAGCTTTATGAATGCAACAGGCCTAAGGTGAAGTGCTTTTAAATAGAATTTTAAAGCTGCTGTTTGCAAAGTTTCCACTTTATGTCTAAATCATTCTTTTTTTTTTTTTTTTTTTAACATACCTTGAGAGAAAACATGATTCATAGCATTCCCATGCAGTCGATACGACCAGTGTGTTCAATTTAATCTTTAAAAAAAAATAAAAATTATAATGCACCCCACTCAGAACAGAGTTTATTTATTCTTAAGCGTTATTCCTGAGGTATTAAAGTTTTCAAAGAGGATGTTTTAAAGCTGAGTGTGATTAAGGGAAAGTGGAAGACATTAATATTTTCATTGCAGACGCTGCCTTAGAGGCAGAAATATTTTGTAAAAATCTCAAACAGCTCCTTTCATATTAAATGATTTAATTCTTAACTCATGGGTTTTCGAACCCCAGGTTTGTATTATATTCTGACGGTCTCTTCGGAAATCATCATACTGTCAATCAAGATCAACACAGCAGCACGGGGGGAAAAACGTTGTAATATGACATTTCAAAAAGGCATTAAAAATTTATAACAAACGTGTAACAATTATGATTGACAAGGATTCGCATTTTTGTTCCATTCCATTAGAATAAAAAACATTGAAATGAAAAAAAAAAAAAGAAAAAAGATAAATGATAGAGCGTGCTGCGAAATATTACATTAGGAGAACAAAAGTGCAGAGCTGTACAGGGCTGAGAGGACATTTAAAACTGGACATGTAACAGCATAATAATCCTGTGCTAGCTACTAATTTTGGCAGCATGTGTATTTCTATGTGTGTGTGTGTGTGTGTGTGTCATGATCTCATTAGCTGTGCATGTACAGAGCCTCTTAACTAACTGGTCTTACTTTTACGATGAGCTCCATGTCACAGCCACCAGATGTGACACCTGTCAAAGTAAGGACGCTGAATTTACAGACATGACGGACTGACAGTTGTGTATATGTGCTTGTGTTTGTGCATGTGTGTCTGTGTGTGTGTTTGTGTCTGCACCTAAGGCTAGTTGGGACTAATCTGGCTCACTATAAGTGAGGGTGTAAGGAAACAATCATTGTTAAATAAGCCTCCATTCATTTCTTTTCTACTGTAAATCCCAATTTCTTCCCTCATTAATTACATTATAAACCAGAATAACACCAGTGGCTGCGGTTTAGAAAACAGTACTTTGCTCTGCTAGTAATGCAGTTTTTTAAAAATTCATTTTCTTTGTAATTCTGCCTGTGGATGAAACACTGAACAGTTATACGACAGTTAATAAAATAAAGCCCTAATAAAAGCTTTTATGTTCCTTCTTTTCCCTCTCCACTAAATTATATCTTTAACAGTCAAATAGATCTTCCATTAAACCTTACTTTTTCCCTCTTCGCTTGGCTTACTGGCAATAAGCTATGTTGGCATTAGGATAAAGTCTAAATCTCTCTCTCTTTCTGTCTCTCAGTTTCTGTCTCTTAGAATACTTTTCTACTGGATATCCATGTCTTATCCTTCCCTATTTTGTTCTCGCTAACAGCTCACAATGCCTTCAGCGTAGATTTATTTTCTCTGGTTGCACTGAAGGTACAAAGATTAGCCTAAGCAGGCGAACGTTAATTACTGAGATATTGGCCGACGCTGCCTTAGTGTGCAGCTCACGTCCAGGCTTTTAGAACAGGTTGAAGGTTTTCACCAGAAATGTGACTTACGGCAACTAGATGCTGGCTGACCGTAGCATTCTGTATAAGGCGGGTCAAACATCAAATTTTTTTGAAGTCTTGAAGGTAGCACATAAAAAAAATACTGAAAATCTGAAAGGCCCTCTTTTTTTAAGTTAAAGTAACTTTTGGACAAGAAAAAGGATTTTTTACGAACTCACACATAAAGAAATGTAAAAATATATATAAGTGAAGTGGCGGCATGATGGCTTAGTGGTTAGCATTGTCGCCTTGAACCTTCAGGGTCCAGGTTCCATTCCCGCCTTAGGTCTGTGTGCAGGGAGTTTGCCTGTTCTCCCCATGCTTGGTGGGTTTCCTCCGGGTACTCCGGTTGCCTCCCATTGTTCAAAGACATGCAGATTAGGCTAATTGGTGCTCCAAAATTGCATGTAGTGTGTGCATTAGTGTGTGCATTTGTGTGTGGCCTACAATGGATTGGCACCCCATCCAAAGCCTCGTGCCCGAGGCTTCAGGCCCTCCGACATTGTACACAGGATAAAGCGGTAAAGACGATGAGTGAGTGAGAGATAAGTCAAGTTTATGAAGCTTGGTTGCTGAAGAAAGTATTTAAATAGATTTTATGTATTTAAATCATGAACAAGTCACATTAAATATATTTAAATATATAATACGCATTTCTCGGTTATATTTAGTACATTAAAAATTACATCATAATGTTTTTTCTGTTTTGTACTTGATGGCAAAATTTGCTTTTAAAGAAGTAACACTTAATCATAACACTAAATACAAAATGAAAAACATAATAAAATAAATGATACATTTTGCTATTATTATTATTATTATTATTATTATTATTTATTTATTTATATAATATTATTTTTTTTATATTTTTTATTATTATTATTATTATTATTATTAGTAGTAGTAGTAGTAGTAGTAGTAGTCACAGCGATATTAATAGCAGAAACGATAGTAGTAGAAACTACTGGTAATAATTGTAATAGTAGAACAGGTAGTTGTTGTCATAGTAACAGCTCAAGCAGCAGCAGTAGCCATCATATTAGAGGTAGAAATAATACTAGAAGTAGTCAAAATAGTAGTGGGGTCTCACTCACTCACTCACTTATCGTCTATACCGCTTTATCCTGTATACAGGGTTGCAGGGGGCCTGGAGCCAATCACATGAGACTTAGGGCACAAGGTGAGGTACACCCTGAATGGTGTGCCAATCCAATGCAGGGCTCACACACACACACACACTCATTCACACTACGGCCAATTTGGAAGCGCCAACTAGCCTAATCTGCATGTCTTTGGACTGTGGGAGGAAACCAGATTACCCAGAGAAAACAGGGGCAGAACATGCAAACCCACGCACACAGACCCAGAGGTGGGAATCGAACCAGGAACCTGAATGTGCAAGGCACTAGTGCTAACCACTAAGCCCCTATCGCGTCAGTAGAAGGGTCAGTCCCACAATTTGGTGCCTTTTGTGTCCCCAATACAAATCATGGTATTTATTGTGAAAAATGTTTTTTTTTTAAATTGCTTTCTTTTTGAATACTTTTGTTTTGTTAATTGAAAAGTGCAATATAATCAATAAAAAATGTTTCAATTTAAGCATTTTACATATCACTGTCCACCGTGTTATGTCTGACTGCTGTCTCTTTAAATAAAAAGTCATCTTATGTATTGACATCATTGTTTGCAGTCCACATAATCCTTTTAAAGGGAAAGCAACTGTAGAAGATGAGTGACTGAATACCTGTTAGTGTCCATTTTCCTATATTTATCTTATCAGTCAGTACACACTTGGGCCTTACTGTATGTTATGCAATAATTCACAAAAAAATATCTAATTATTTCTATTAATCATTGGTTTATGAACTTCATAAGTACAGTAGTTAAAGTCCACTCTGCTACAGTATGTCCATGTTCTGGATATAAAGTTACCCTTGAAAAAAAGCAGGCTAGTATAATGGTTAAATCAGACAAAGAATTTTATGCTTATTAAAACGATTATTTTGAAACTGGTCTGTTATGTAATATGTAATGCTACAGGCATGCAAATATCCTTATGTAATGTTATCAATTTATTAAGCTTTACATTTTGTTTTAGGAATATTGAATGGTTTTGTACATTAAAAAAGGCAGGTATGATAAACTTGCTCTTGTTTACCCATAAAATGCAGATCAACTTGCACTAAAACATGAACAATAACACTCCTGCTGACACACACATCATTTTATTTCATACTTCATGTATCACTCATTCTGCTGCTGTCATACCCACATACCATATCTGTACCCTTTTATACTCTTTTATATTGCACATTCTGCACAACCTGTATAATTTATACAGTTTATGTACAGTTGTTCTATTTAAAGTATTGCATTTTAACTTTGTAAATCTGTAAATGTGTAGATTGTACACTCATACAGTCTATACACTCATGGTACGTCTATAGCGCTTTATACAGGGCCACGGGGGGGGGGGGGGGGGCTTGGAGACTATCCCAGGAGACCTAAGGCGTGAGGCGGCGTACACCCTGGATAGGGTTCCAATCCATCGCAGGATACACACACATACATACTATGGGCAATTTGGGAACGCCAATTAGCCTAATCTGTATCTCAGGAAACCAGAGAACACAGAGGAAACCCGCAAAGCATGGGGAGAACATGCAAACTCCATGCACATGAACCCCAAGGCGGGAATCAAATGCCGACCCACTGTGCTGCCATAGGTTGTACAGGACTTTCGCACAGTACTGTATGAGTAGTAGCTGCACTAGTTGTAGTAGTAGTAGCAGTAGTTGTAGTCTCAGTCATGGTAGCAGCACCTCATGGGAAATAAATTCAGCTTTTGATCTCATTATTTTCTGTCTATCTTTTTTAGCTCTATGACGGTGCGTAAAGGAAAGAAACTCACCATCTCCATCCAGGAACACATGGCCATAGACGTCTGCCCGGGACCGATCCGACCAATCAGACAGATCTCTGCTTACTTCCCCCGTCTTTCCCCAACCGGCGAACCAATCTCCCCACATCCTGCTGCCTCTCCAGTGGCCCTCAGCCCTGGGCTCGGGGCATCTGGAGTGGGGAGCAGCACACTCCTCTCCCCCCTGCAGGCTGGAGCCAGGGGAGGTGGTGGAACACTGTCATTGTCCAGTAGTGTGGACACATCAGTGGACATTAACAGCTCTGACAGTGATGACTGCAGTAAGCGCTCCAGCCACCTGTTACTTCTAATCCTACTTATCTCATACACTTAGCTCTGTACAGTATATAGGAACATAAAAGCAATCTTTTAAATGGAATATTTAAAAATCAAGAGGGTTGTTTGTGCTAGAAAGTATGAAATGTTGTAATGCAATGAGGTTATATATGGCCAAAGTGAAAGGGGAATTTTAGCAGATAATGTTCTCTATAGGTGCTGAGATGCAGGCCAAAATCATATAGTATCATAAATAAAAAAAAAGGGGTATAAAAGGTCAATCCAATGTGGTTGAAAAATCGTTAAAATTGCAGGAGCATTACTGCATTCTGTTATGTTTCATGGGTGGTTGTGGTCTGAGTCATAATTGTCGAAACCAGATAGATACATAACTGGATTTATGTAGGCACAGGTGTGATGGTGCTGGAGTATTTCCCACACATTTGTTACACACATTCAGAAAGGTCCAGCATAATCAGTAAAGCTGCATTTTAATTGGCACCTTTATCGCGTGAACATTGCATAATGATAGATATGAAATGTATTTTAAAATCTGCTATGTTTTTTGTTTACATCTGCACTATTAGCAGTATACCCTGACATCTAGTAAACATTAAATGTGAATTATTTTCGAAAATAGAACTGCTAATCTTTGCTTGCCATGGTTTTTCGTAGTGTACAGATTACAATAAGGATGGATGACTGATGATCATTTTCAGGCCGGAGGTCCTTAAAGCTGATTGTTGTAGCTTGACAAATTGCACTGTGAATAGTTTAATCCATCAGAGTGTATTTTAATGTGATCATTTTCTCATTATGGTATAGCGGCTCTCGGGACATTAGAGTTCGAATTGCGGTATGAAAGAGCAACCAGCTCCCTTCACTGCACCATCCTCAGAGCCAAGGTTTGTCCTTTTCACACTGCTTTTTTCTTGTTGCTTTTATTAATATTATTATTTTATAAGGCTACATTATAAGAGATGTTCTACTGAGGTAATACTCATGCAGCTACGGTAGCTCAATGACTAAATGTCACTGATTTTGATTGCTTTGATATTCACCTAAAAATGCATTTTTTATTAAACAACATTTTTAAGAGGTTTTATTTAATTTGAACAAAAGACACCTGTGAGATAATTATCACTTTCTCTTCATCTAGCGTTTGAAGCCTATGGATTTTAACGGCTTAGCAGATCCATATGTTAAGATTCATCTCCTGCCTGGAGCGAGTAAGGTGAATCAGTTTAAACTGCAATACAGAGGCTGAATCATCACATTCATTATTTATGACTTCCTTATATTTATGTTTATGCATATTTTTATATGTACAATGATCGCCAAAAGCAATAAGACAATTTTGCCATGTACAGTATTATAATAATCCCAGGTGACTCCCAAGTAGCTTAAGACCATCTGGCTGAAGAGTTGTACTCACTAGAATCAGCCGGTTTAGTTAATTGATGGAATAAATATTATACAGTATGTGGCAGGACTTTGACTTTTTGAACCTGGGCTGTCTGCCTCTGCACAAAAATGCCTAAAATGCCAAAATTCTCAAGTGAACTGTGGACGTCTTTAGCAAATTTCTGTACCTGATCTTCAGGAAACAGTCAGGCAGACATGGATTGACGAGTGATACCAGAGTACTGATGATGTCTTTTTGATTCTGTGCCCTGCCAGATCCAGCAGGTTTTAAAGAATAAAGGACTTTATGCTAAATATTGATTAATGTATGGAATTTCATTGCATAAAATAACAAATTATTTTTATTATCTTAATGTTACATTAAAATTGTGCACGCCATCAAAATATTGAGTTTCACTTTTGTCGTAGTACTTTTGGCCACCACTATATATCTACCAAAATGATTAAAGGAAAAAGGTTTGTGTAAAACTAAGAAAGCAGAAATTCTCAAATATTATTTCCAACAATGAAAGTCATTATGAATATTATTATGATTATTATGATTATTATTGTTGTTCATTTAATTGTTTAATTTAAGAGCAATTTACAGTGCCACCATTGTGTCTAATAGATTTTTATTTTAATATTACTATTATTTTGACAATTTCAAATTGTTGCCAACAGTCATTTTGACCATTCCTATCTTTTTTAAAATCATTTACCGGTTATTTTTCTTTTTGTCCATTCAAGACTTTTGCACTTAATTTAACTTTGGCATTATACAGTATTTGAATTACTAAAGCAGCCCCTTCACTGTCTCTCATCAGGCTAATAAGTTGAAAACCAAAACCGTACGGAATTCTCTAAACCCAGTGTGGAATGAGACTCTAACATACATTGGAATCACGGAAGAAGACATGCACAGAAAGACCCTGAGGTAAAGTGTGTGTGTGTGTGTGTGTGTGTGTGTGTGTGTGTGTGTGTTCGTGCACTGTAGGTGTGTGTGGGTTTGAGAATTGAGCAGCCTATAGAAGTAAATTCTAAAAATCCTTCAGGGAGTATCTTTCTGCCACGAATCCACGTATGCCAGTCGCCCACACAACCTTCCCTGGGTACGTCTCTGTGGCAGCAATATTTCAGCCATTTCTCAGAGAATGCTGTGCACTTCTCAGTGTTTTGGGCAGATGTCTGTGTTTTTGCATGTGTCAACTGCTTAACTCTCAGAAGAAACTGTTTTTCTCAAGCCGTCTGCTAGTGACAGTGTGTGCTGTATGTAGCTCACTATATCCAAAATGAATATTTCCTGTGCGTTTAAGTCATCAGGAGACAAGACTAATAAATTCTTGTCTCTAATAGGCCCTTCTTGTCTCAGTGCGTATATGGGTTTAAACAGATTATAAGAAGGTACAGTAAAACATAGTAACTTATAGCTTAAATTAAAACATATTGACAACAGAAGCACAAGAAAAAGTCTCAAACATTACACAGATCTCCAAAAACCTAGGACATTTACTGTACAGGGAATGGGTAAAGCCTAGGGTGTTTATTTATTTATTTATTTATTAAAAAATTTATACATGTAAGATGCATCCCAATGTCATAGATGCCATGCCGGAGATCATTCAGAATCATGTACAGTCATATGGATTGAGGCAGTAAGCATGCTCTATTACTATTGCTTGTGTTTATGTACGTATTTGTTGAAGCGTCTGCCTAGATTTCGAATTAGATCTGGATTATGTGGTGGCCAACAAGTGTGAAATTTTTTTCTCGTGCTCCTGGAATTAATCTTTCACCATCAGGAAGAAAAAAAATGTATTGATGTGATAACCTGGTCATCCTGCACAGTCAAGTCGTCAGGTGACTTCATTTTATTGCCACATAACGATTGCATTTGGAGCGAGCATAAGTCCAATCTTTATGCTCGCTCCAAAGCAAACTGAATTTAACAATCCTTTGAATTCTCCTTGCAACATTTATGTGAAATGTTCTTACTGTACTTTACTAGCTATGATTTCTAAATATGTTTTCTTGGAGAATTTGTATTTTGGATTCTAATTGTTTCCAGTTTCTGGTGTTTCTGGTAAAATTTTTTAGATTTGGACAAGATATAACTCAATATATGTCCCCTTATATAGGCCTTTAAAGCATCCCACTTTATCCCTGCCATTGCTTTCCTTGTATTTGTTTGAAAGAAATGATCTATTTCTTGCCTCACATATTTAACATATTCCTCATTTTGTAACCATTTTTGACACAGTTACCATTTGGACAGGTCTCTTAAATGTTTTTTTTTATCTCCATATGCCAAACTGCATGGGCCGTGACCTAATATCCATACACAATCCTTTGTTTAGAAAAGCAACCCAACTAAGATTAAAAATACTCTATTGGTAAATATGTCTTAAAAATTGTCTTATAGAGACAGCATGCTTTATTATTGGTCTTCAGGTGCCTCCAGAAATCTAATCAATTTAACTCTTTTATACAATTATTTTACTTCTATTGTGTGTTTGGTCAGCAGCTGTGGCTGAGCTCTATCCCTGACTGGATCTAAGGTTCAGTTCCAGTCCCCTATTATATTCTCTCCTGGGAGAAAAACACATTAGTGAAAAATTGGAGGTTATCTCTATTTGGACCATAAATATTTACCAAATTCAGTTTTTCTGTTTGAAGAGATTACTGGAATAATCATATCTCAAATTACATTAGTAACTTGCAGAGGCGCTGAACTGTAAATAAGGGTCACAACTCGTCTAGCTTCTGACGTAAATGACGCTGCACATCCCACCTCGTACTAATCTTCATATTTTTTATCATTCAGTGGCAGGGTTTCCTGCCAGAAAACAATGTTGGAACCCATGGCTTTCAGCTTATTCATGACTTTCTTCATTATCTTTTATTTTTATAAACCCCTGCAGTTCTAGGGAAATATACAGTATCAATGTCTACCCTTTGAGTCATTTTAAATCAAACATTGTGAAATACCCTTACCAGAAATAACATGTCTTGGGAAGATTGGACCAATAAAACGCTTGGTGAACACAATAAAAGATAATAAAAAACTGACCCCATTCTCCCAACTAAATGGGCTTTCCCTTTACTTATGTTGCCTCCTGGTACTACTCTGGACAGGTCCATTGAATTAGTCATCTTACTGTACCCTTCTTTAATAAATAAATGGAAGAGGAAAATGGAGAGAAAAAAAAAACAGCAGGCACTCAGTCCTGCTCCATTGCTTCACCTATAAATAATATATAATGCATAAGTACAAACCACCGATCAACAGCCATACACGTAAAAGGGATATCATGAAAGGTATTAGGCTATAAAAGGTAATCGATCTCATATCAGCAGTAATGTAAACAAACACTAACATTTACTAAATTGTTCTCAGTTATTAAACTTGACTTGACCAGTCTCTCCTTTGGTCTTATTCATGAATTCTCGTCCATTTCTTCAACTTGGCAGCCTTCGTTAACCAACATTGTTCGCCTTTAATTTAGGAACTTCATTATTAAACTTCTCCAGGAAGCTTCTGTTTCTCTCCTCGGTCTGATGCAGTGTGCCCTTCGTGCCAGCATTAATGGGCAACGCAGGGGAGTCAGACTGAACACCTCTGGCGGCCAGTTTTCCAAAAAACAAACACACATCAGTACCTTTGGCTCCTTCTGGGTAATTCATAAGTCTCAACCTATTCAATCGAGACCTTATCCGTGTCAACAACTCTTTCTTCCAGAGTGTGATTTTCTCTCAAGAGCTTGAAACCTAGTTTGTAATCTGGTTTGTTCGTCTTCTAGTGATGACTCTAGTGCACTTAGCTTGTGTCATTCTTTCAGTACAGTCTGGCAAATCTTTCATAGTTTCCTCAAAAGCAGCTAAAATTCCATCAAGTCTAGCTAAGAACCCACTGACTTTAGCATTGGCTAGCTCGCCTCTAATTTGCCTTTCATGGGCTTCCATGCTAATGTTTGCTTCCTCTGTTTTAGCCCTGTGCTTTGTGCCTCAAATTAGTTAACTTTGATTGTGTCACTATTGTCACTCTGTCCTTTCTTGTTTGACAAGTAATTGACATTAATGCACCAAGAAAACGATTAACGTACAGATTACTAAGAAAGGTCTGTTAGATATAACAGGATTTATACCAATTTGAAGTGGAGCAGGACTGGACTTGTAATGACTTTCTAGTTTGCAGTCATTACAGAAAATCTCCTGCTGTGATTTCTACTGTCAATTTTTTTTACAATACAACTTCACTAAGAGACCAAGTTGACATGTCTCTCGACATGGTTGTACTGCAGTAATTATTTAATCATAGGCTCTTAACTGGAAGCATTTGCTTATTTATAGTGAAATATTGCTTTTTTTTTTGGCTGGGCAGTATATGGTATTACAGAAACCTTGATCATGAAGGACTGTAAATTGAATTGTGTTTTTTTTTTTGCAATATTTTTGTTGTATTTGTAAAATATAATAGACTCAAGGTCCAGAGCTGTGCAACAGTAAACCTTATTCACCTTATTTGATGAATTCCAACAATGCTGTAACCTGGGAGCAAAGTCGGCTGCCCTGTCTCGGAGAAGACATGCTCTTCTCTCCTCTGTTAATCACAGTGACACTAACAAATCATTAGAATCTGTGATCTTACAGTATATCTATTTTCCTCTATTTTTTTTAAAAATAAAAATGTCTGGCTTCACGTGTCTCTGAGGTAGCACATAATAGCCTTCACTCTCTCCAGTTAATAGCTGTCATTAGCTATGATAGGGAAGAGCTGGCTCGTGGGTGGGAATATCCAGTGACTGTAAAAACTGAAGGGTTCACAAACACACAGGTCTGAGCATGTTAAGGAAAAAGAGTGTATATATTACAGATATACTGGACAGGACCAATCTCCCAATGTGTGTGTGTCTACTGTATATATATATATATGAGTTACCAGCCTCAAAAATTAACTATATATATATATATATATATATATATATATATATATATATATATATATATATATATATAATTTATTATATATTTGTAGTCAGCCAAAATTTATACACATTTCAGGGTTAAAAATAGTATGGTGTATATTATATTAATATAATAGTAATAATTGTATCATTTTACTATCATAATATTATCATATATAGCAATATATAACAGAGCAATACATTTGTTATTCAAATATTTTAACAAGTTTTTCTTTTCCTGAAGTGTGTATACTTTTTTGTCTGCCTCTGTATATATGTATGTATGTATGTATGCATGTACACTACCATTCAAAAGTTTGGGGTCACTTGCAAATTTCTTAGTTTTTGTTTAGTGATTTATTTTCTACATTCTACAACAAAACTTTAAAATAACACATATGAAATTAGGTAATTACATAACAACAAAAACAACAGTTAGTTGTTATTTTAAGACACAGAGGTCAGCCTATCTGCAATATTTCTTGCAAGAACAGTACATTGTCAAGTGCATTTGCAAAATCCGTCAAGCACCATAATGAAACTGGCTCTCATGAAGGCCATCCCAGGAGGGCGAGACTAAAACCTACCTCTGCCACAGACGAGAAGTTCATTTAGAGTTATCAGCCTGAAAAATGACCAATTAACAGCACCTCAGATTAGAGGTGTTATGAAGTCTTTACAGAGCATAAGTAGCAGACACATCTTACTATAAACTGTTCAAAGAAGATCAATGCATTTTTGGACGCCTTCAGCATTCCTTTACAATGTAGAAAGAAATAAAAATCTGGAACCATCATGGAGTTAGAAAGTGTTCTAATACTTTTGAACGGTAGTGTATATACAGTACTAATCAAAGAAAAGTACCAGCTGTTCTGGAATAAATCTGCAAATCCCATCATGTACCATTACAGAACAGCTGAGAAATTAATTTTGAGTTAAAAGGCTTCAGAAATCACCAATTAACAGCACCACAGATTAGATCCGTTATGAAGGCTTTACAGGCCATAAGTAGCTGTTCAAAATCAACTGTTCAAGGAAAATTGTTGCCTATTTTGGATGCCTTCAGTGTTGTTTTACAGTGTAGAAAAAAATTTAAAAAAGGGAAAGACCGTGGAAGGTCTGTCCAAACTTTTAACTTATACACTACTAGTTAAAAGTTAATAAATTGTTGATTTTTGAGGTTGGTAACTCTAAAGGAACAGCAGTCTTGGTCTTCATGAGAGCCACCTATACACGATACACCTCTCCCTCGCCACTCATTATACTGTAGTCTCTTCCCCAGCTGAAGAGAAAGCAATCAATATCTTTTTTGCATTTTTTTTCCCTCATCATCTGTTTCACATGCATCTCACACATTTCTTGATAGAATTTTACCTCAGGCATAGTCAGTGGGTCTGCCCTTTATTTACCCACTCTTTTGGACAGACTGCCACCCACAGATAACACATCATCCAGCAGGATAAGCTACTTGCTGGAATTCGGTCATAAACAAATAAATGAAATTGCACAAGGTTCTAAATCTTTCTTGGATGAATATTTGGCACTAACACCACTCGTACATCTTTCCTCTCAAAATATTAATTACCATTTTAAATTGGAGATTGGTTTCAATAAAGTGCATTAAATTGTTATAATTGTTTAACATGATCTGCTTATTCAATTATAGATCCTATATAATTACATTTTTGGCTTGTAATAAATGTTTTGGACATTTTTTTGGACATTTGCACATGAGATGCTTCTTTTCTGAGATGCAACAGGTTGCAAAGTGTTTATTTGAATTACACTAGTGCACTTTTTTCAGTGCCTGGGAAAAATGATTTGCCTATAATAAATGAAAACATCAGTTATAAGCTGCATTTTGTATTGAGTCAGGTGATCTTTGTCCAATATTAAAATTAGTTTGATTATGGCAAACATTTAAGTGTGAAAAGTGTTATAAACTACAATATTTCTCTGAGATAGCATTAGAAATCAAACAAACATTTACATTAAATTACTTACATTAAATTAGTCATCATATGTCATATAATATAATACATTATTCAGTGGGAATGTCAGAGGTTTTGCTCGTTCTGAAAGTGCAGAAGTCACTGTGTGGTTAGGCTTTCTCTCCCTTTAAAACCATAAAAACTTAAGCGGTACAGATTTGTGCACACAACACAAATCACCAAACTGTACATTTGGGTTTTCAAATATGTCAGGTAGAATGAAAGTTATCATTACTTTTATAATGTGTAAATTTTACCACTACTGGAATATGGGAATTACATTCGACCAAAGCATGTTATAAGTGTCTCACCTTGGTGAAAAAGTAATCATATAATGGTGTGATCATATAATGGTGTGATGGTGTGATCATATAATGGTGTGATCATATAACAAATGATAAAAATCATTGCTAAATACAACAGGCGGCACAGTGATGTAGTGGTTAGCACTGTCACCTTGCACCTCCAGGTTCCGGGTTCGATTCCCGGCCAGGTTCGATTCCCATCTCTGCGTGCATGGAGTTAGCATGTTCGCCCCGTGCTTGGTGGGTTTCCTCCGAGTACTCTGGTTTCCACCTACAGTCCAAAGACATGTAGGTTAGGCTAATTGGCGTTCTCAAATGGCCCATAGTGTGTGAATGAGCATGTGAGTGTGTGTATGTGTGTGTGTGCCCTGCAATGGATTGGCTGAAAAAAATGTCACTCTATACTGGAGATAAATTTATAAAAAAAAACAACTACAAATTAAATAATGTTTAAATTGCTCTGACTTTTAAGGGTTACTATTAACTTATAGAAGTATATTAAAATAAACTGTACTTTTTCAATAGATTGAGGTTTACTCTGTGAAAATGACCCATATGCCCAAATCTCACACCTGAATCCGAAGATTGGCAATGCTAATTTATCTTTTCCTTTTCCAGTTTCCGTTTTTTTAAAAATAGGTGATGAGCGTGCTAGAGGAGAGCATAAAGAAAGCATAAAGCTGTTTATCTCTGAGACTGAAGCGCTGAGCCTGAGTCGGAGCTCCACTCAGGCACGAGTGCAGGATTTGAAATAAGAAAGCTGTCAAGGCTGCAAATATCATTCTAATCCCAGTCATAAATATACATTTCTGTCAGGAGCATTTCATTCAGACCTTATTTTTAGCTCTTTCTGTTCGGCTAATCTCTCACTTTCCTCTCGTTCCGCAACTTCCTTTATTAACATCGCCCTCTTTTTTCTTCTTTTTAACTCATCTCTCTTTCTCCTCACTTTCTCTGGTCCATTGTCTCTCTCTCATTATGTTTCTCAGGTTATCAGTGTGTGATGAGGACAAACTGACTCATAATGAATTTATTGGGGAGTCACGGGTGGCTCTAAGGCGTGTGAAACCAGACCAGACGAAACGTTTCTACACCTGCTTAGAGCATCCACCACCTGTAAGCACAGCACAGTACACACACACACACACACACATGGTCCCATACACAGACAAGCACTTTGAAACCCCTCCTGGAAAAAGTGTGATAAACATTTCAAGGAGTGTTTCTACCCTCTAACTCTTTCTATCTTTCTTTCAGCTTCCCTCTCCAACGGCAACGGGCGCAGCACTGAGAGGGATCTCCTGTTATCTCAGAGAGGTACTCAACCTCAACGTTCTCTCTTTCTTTTTTATTTGCCTATCCCATTTCTCTCTCTCTCTCTCTCTCTCTCTCTCTCTCTCTCTCACACACACACACACCCTCGTTCACTATCATTAAATCCATCTGTATCCAGCACTGACATTTCAGAGCTGGAATACATATCAGGCTTAAATAAACCAATTACTGTCTGCATATTCAATGCACTCATCATCGCTCTTCAGGGTTTTCACATTGGGATCAAAGTGAATTAGCACACTGAACGCTGCGTACATTGTAATATGTGAGAAGGAGAATAAAATCTGTTTATCATCATCTTATTTCCTAAAATACTTATCAAAAAAAAAAAGCGATTTCTAGACAATTCAATGAACTGGATAACTAAAAAAACATTCATGTGCATAATAATGTTAAGAGAAATATTAAGGGTGTGATGATCCTTATTTTAGACAAAACAATGCAAAACTCAAAACACAGCATACAACTCTAGTCATAACATTAATATCAAAGCCAGGTGAACTAAACAACATTCATCACCTTTTCACCATTCATAAAACACAAAAAATTCAATAATGGCCATGATACATATAAAGGCACAGAACACCCACTGCACCACCACATGCTATGCAGAGGCTCCAGCAGGCAAAGAGCCCAAGGCTGCCCAGATCCCAATCTAATTGAACATCCATGGGATGCCCCAGGACAAACAAGCCTGATCCATGGAAAAACAACAACAAACAAACAAAACACAGCACCCAAAGGATCCACTGTCAATAGCTTGGGGCCAGACATCACAGTACAACCCCGGAGGTCTTGTAAATGGCTGTTTAAAATGATGCTATAAAGTGACTCAGATGTTACACAACACTGTAACATTAACTACAAAGAAAAATATGATACGTCATTCTTCCACGCCACCAGCATTTCCACAGTAAAAGAATTTTCGGGGTTGTCTATTAACTTCCAGCTGTGAAAGAAATTCAAGTTCTCTTTCCCGAGAGCTCTTACATGACCCGGGGAGTATGCAATGTTTTTCGACACTGGTATAAGTTTTCAGCAGCTTTCCTTTTTTTATTCTATCCAACACTTGGATCGTAAGTTTTCGCAGCCACATCATGGATTACTCCACTAATTTTCTCTTTGGTTATTTGCTTTCTTTACAGCCGTATGAAATATCACAGTAAAGAGAGGTACCATCCAGCGTCAGAATAGAATGATGATAATGATAAGGGGAAGGTGCAAGAAACAAAAAAAATCTTGGGATTCTTGGGTGAAGAAAAGCAATATGAGAGTAGGAGAAAAAGTGATATATAACCTAATTTCCTCCTTTCTGTACCTCTGATAAAGTGATAAACACTGCTGATAAGAGAAGAACCTTATGACCTAGCTCAAAGATTGGAAATTACAGTGCAGACGGACAAAATGACATCAACATCAAAGAGCACAGAGATCAGAGGTCAAAATGAGACAAAAAAAGAAGAATATCTATTTTCTCTCTGTCTATTTTCTCTCTTATAATCTTTACATTATTGTCTTAAAAGCTTTCAAAGAACATCTACATTTTCAACCTCTAAAGCATCGAGTTATATTTTGACCTATTGCAAAACTTCTGAGAAACAGTTGGATGAGAATTCCACAAGAGAAAGAAAGAAAAGAGATGGAATAAGACATTCATAGAGAGAGAGAGAGAGAGAGAGAGAGAGTGACAGGCAGCAAGAGATAAACAGACAGACATACAAGGACAGAAATAGACACAGGGATGAAGGCAAAGTGAGACAGACAGACAGACAGACAGAGTGAGGCAGGAAGAGAGAGGGGGGGGGCAAAGACAGAGACAGAGAAAGGTAGAGTGAGACAGACAGACAAAGAACCAAACAAATAGACAGCTAAAATGAAGCAGAGAGACAAAGAGGTAAACCAAGAAAGAGAAGACACAAAAAGATACAGAAAAAAGACAAAGAATGATATAAGAAAAAAATACAGACAGACAAAAAAAAGAGAGGTAGACAGACAAAGACACAGAGAGACGTAGAGAGAGGTATGCAAAATAAAGCAGATAGACAAAGGGTAGGGCAGAAAGACAATATAGGGGTAAAACAACAGGCATAAACTAATACAGACAGACAGAACAAAAAGAGAGAAAGAAAGACAAGTGGAAACAGACAGCCGGAGACAGAAGGAGGTAGAGTGAGACAGACAGACAAAAAACTGATGATCAGACAGAGAGAGAGGGGAGGTGGCTGAGACGGAGACACAGACAGACGGAATCACACACACACACACACACACACACACACACACACACACACACACACACACACACACACACACATTATTTGAGGGAGAGAAAAATTGAGAGAGAGAGAGCGAGAGAGATAGAGAGAAAACAAGTATAGACAGTGGGACAGAAAGAGAGATAAACAGAGACAGGCAGTCAGACGAAGAAACGGATAGACAGAGACAGTGATAGGAAGAGTAAGACAGACATGCGGACAGACAGTGAGTAAAGCGAAGAGAGACAAAAAAGGTAGACACTGAGAGATGGGGCTGCGACAGAGAGAGAGAGAGAGAGAAAATAGAGAGAGAGATAGAGAGAGAGAGAGAGAGAGATAGAGAGAGAGAGATAGAGAGAGAGAGTAGGGGGGGGGTGATGTGGGCAAAAGGTATTGGATGACAGGCAGAAACAAATGAAAAAGATGTGAATGTAAAAAGATCATCATCAGACACCTCGTTCTCAAAGAAGATGAAAAACGGACGTGACGAGAACAAAGTTACACCACTCCGCGGGAGAAGAAAACAAGTGAGAGTGACACTGAGGGAGAGTGAGAGGTGGAGTGAATATGTAAAGTGGAGACAGAAAATGGCAGAGAAAGTTGGCAGAGATAAGTAATTAGAGAGAGCACACTTGTCAGTAAATATGGAGAGAAGAGACGAAGTAGGAGAGGAGACTTGGTGGAGAGGAGGTAGTAGGAGGATGTTTCACATGGCCACAGGAGAAGATTGAAACTGAGCAGTGTTGGTGTTTATTAAAAAATCTTGATTTGGCTCCTAGTTCACACTTAGAATCTGATAGGCACTGATGACTGATCCTGTGCCATCTGTGTGCTAATCACATACATCTGAATATGAAAGATATCTCTCTCGCGCTCGCTCTCACCATGTGTGTGTGCCCTCACACCTGTTTACCAGCTCGTTACACCTCCTCATTATCATTAGCGAATTGAAGGTCATTAGTCTTTTGCAAAGAGTCAAGATTTATTTAGATGTATCTAATGAGACATTCAATGAAACAATGACACATCTGCAGTGCAGAAATGCTGTAAAGTTAAGAAGATTTTTTTTTTGTTTTAAAAATGAATTTTGATAATCGAGATACACTTTATGGCCAAGAGTTTGTGGACACCTAATCATCATATCATCATATCCATATGTACTGTACGTACCTTTAATATCGTTGCCACAAAGTTCAATCTTTGTATGCTGGGGAGATCCTTCACTGGACAAATGCATTCGAGCCTGACTGGGTAAATCCCTATAGAGCTGAGATCCAAACACTAATGGAAAGCCTTTTAAAAAGAGTTGAAGTTATCATGAAAGGAAGGGCGGGATACATCTGGAATAGGATGTTGTCAGAAAGCAAATGTCAATGTATTGACATCCTATATTCTATATTTTAGCATAAATATTAGTGAATTTATTTGACATTTCTTCAATCTCGTTTATGTGATTAATCAGAGAATACTGGGTTTGATTTTTTGGTTTAGATGATTTTTTTATGCTTGAATGATTCATAGGTCACTGTGTGGCTTAACAACAACAACAACAACAACAACAAGAGGACATTCCCCTGAAACTGGTCAGGTACAGGAAATGGACTGAAAATGAAAGTCAAAAACTTGCTAAAAATGAGAGGCAAAAAAGGCCTTCGGGCAGCCTCAGGCGGCAGGAACTATTTCTCAACATTGGCACCAGCAAGATTATATTTCATAGTACACATGAGAACTGCTCGTCTGTATGCTCCCTTTAATTCAATTTAAAAAACTTAACTTATCCCATGAGATAAAAGGCAATTTAAGGCATGCAGAGTAGTCAGGAAAAAAAATCAGTGCAAATACAAAATAAAATACAACTGTTGGAATGATGGTAAATGGAATTAGTCAGTTAGTGCAAAAAAAACTGTGAGTAAACATCTGTATAAAATGTCAATAAAAATAAACCATATAAACCGTACAAAAAAGAGACTGCTTAATAGGCAAAACAAAAGAAGTGGTAAAAGAAAGAGAAATAGATGGATGCATATTTTAATAAATTAAACTTAAGTTGTGCAGTATGTAAACATTGGTATAGCAGCAGCATTAAAGTTATTGTCACAGCAGAGTCTAGATCTCTATATAAATGTTTTTCAGATATTGTGAGTTTAAGAGTCCATTAGTCTATTTGAAGGAGTGTGGGTTATAATGTGTGAGTTGATGGGAGTGGAGGGAGGGACAGACAAGGATAGCTGTGAGTTGAGAAGTTAAATTGCCCTGGGAACAAAGGTTGCTGTCCTCCTCTGAATCTTTCAGTAGAGGCATTGTAGCCGTCGTCCTGATGGGATCCACCCAAATGCAGGAAATAGGACATAAGATCCTGCCAGCTGACCTCAATGTCTGCTGCTCACAGAGGGTAGAGAGGGCTCTCCGGTTCTACAGACAAGTTCTATTTTGAAGACAAATTGGAATAAAACCAACATATGAGAGAGAAAGTGAGTACAATTTCAATGGAGGCATAGTAGAGTGTTTGAAGGATGGCCCTGCTGACTCCAAACAAGTTTAGCTTCCTCAGAAGATACAGTAGTGCCGCTGTTGGCATTTTCTAGAGGATCTCCTCTGTGTTGGAGCTAGCTAGCTCATCAAAGATGGTGCCCAGATACTGGTACTCCTCAACGAACTTCACTGATCTTTTGGAAAACATCACCACCATCTTGGTCTTGACCAAGTTCATTTGCAAACCGGACCTGTTGAACCATTGCTTGAATTCTTGCAGTGCTGAACCATGAGAGAGAGACTAGAACCGTGTTGTCGGCCAATTTGACCAGGTGACAGTTTGGCTGGGAGGCTACTGTATGTGGTCATCAGTATAGTGGATAAAAAGGTGCGGTAAGGGGATACAGCTGTGGGGAGCCAGTTGAGGTGTGAAGGAGACCAGAAAAGGTGTCATTGACCAAAACTCTCTGTGTTCAGTTGGTGAGAAAATCGATTATCCACAGGATGAGCTGGTTGTTAAGGTGGAAATGGCTGGAGAGTTTCATGCCAGAAAATAGGGCTGCAAAGTGTTAAATGCTGAAGATCTGCAAACGGAAGTCTGAGGTATTGGGGAGTTCCAGGTGTTTATAATGAGTATTGTACATGAGGCATTGTCGATTCCCCTGCCGGTGCAACATGCAAACTGGATAGGGTCCATCAGTGATTAATGATGTGAATCTTGATGACTCTCCCCATTACCTTCATCACCAAAGAGGTGAGAGGTGGGGGGTCATTCAGGGCTAAATTGGTACCACCTTACTTTGGATGTTTGCACAGCTTGGGGACTGTGCTGCAGGAACAGAAGCTGAAACATGCCCCCAAGCTGTTGAGCACAGTACCCCAGGGTCTGTCCACTGATGGCATCTGGCCCTGGTGCTGTATTTATTTAGTTTTCATTTGTTTTTAAGGGCTCTCACCATATCCTTTGTGTTAAAGGTTAGGGCAGAGTGACTTGGTTCGAGTGAAAAAATTCTTTGAGCTAAGTGCTGTTATCTGTCTCAAATCTGAAATAGAAGGAGTTAAGGTTTTCAGGGAGAGTTGCTGGATTATAACCTGCAACCTGGATGGTTTTGCTGGTGGAGGGAGCAGTATTCATGGCTGCCATATTCTTGTGGCCCTGCCAGGCAAAGCGAAGGTTACCTTCAGCACAGCATTGCTCTATTTTGTTCTTATATTTCAGCTTGGCAGTTTTAATGGCACACTTGACCTCCCTATTAACCTCCTTATTTCCTTCTTTTTATTTTCAGGAGCTTAACATACAGTATGTTCAGTTGCTCATTTCTATTGTACAGTAAGTCACATACATACAAACACTTAAGTTACAAACTTTTGAAGAATGTTTGCGTATGGTAAATTGTGAGAGTAAGACCACATGTCCAACATACATGTCGTGTGTGTGAGAATGAAGCGAGGTAAAAAGATGGCAAATAATGCCCGTTCCTTTAGCAGGACCATTCAACCATTGGCACGGCTCTTAAGAACACTGTACTGTTCATATGTTTGGGACTTATTTGCCTGCTAGCACACAAGATATATCAGCCTACCTATAGAGTATTTTCTTATATGAAGTCACGTTAGGAGGTATCATTTTGATCAGTGAGAACACAATTGTTCCAGGCATGGGAACCGTGCCTTGAAGAGGTGGTCTTGGGAACAGTACAGCATACATGGGATCGAATCAGATATGAAAGGCAATCCTACATGAGCATCTCATTGGTGCCATCTGTCTCCTCTGAATCTCTATGTGCATGTAGCACACCTTCATTTCATCCTCTGACCTACACAGTCATTGCTGAAAAAGTAGGAAGGCATGCGAGAGTGTTTCTTATGAAATAGTTTTTCTGAAATATTAATAATATTAAGCATAGCATGAAAGTTCACTTCCTTGTACTCTTCTTCACTTCTGTTTAATGGTGACTCACAAACTATGTCAGTGCATACTGCTATCCGCTACATCGAAGAGTATAAATACACAAGTGTAACTAAGACCAGAGAACAAAAACAATGTGAACACTGGCCAGCGTGGGAGTGGTGGTGGAGGTGGGGGGTGGTAATCATTACTGGGCACAGTACAAATCAATCGTGCCTAATGTGAAAACACCCTAATTGGCTTCTTTAAACCTTAGTCAATGCATTAAATAGAAAAAGGACAAAAAGAGGGAACTTTTTTTTCCACTTTTCGTTTGCCTACATACACTGGAGATTGGTCTGAATGTCTAAAAATTATTGAACATTTTTTTGCATAATAGATGACCTTTGAATTCAAAACATAGGCAAGGAATAGACGAACAGAGGGAGCTTTCCCAGCTGTAAAGCAATTTGCTGCACCAACATTCAGAAACCTTGGGTTTATTATTTTTTTATTGTGATGTCAAGGTAACCAAAGTTTTATTATACATTAAGTATTAGTGCATTCATTTTCATTATAAAATCATAAATACCTATCAAAGGATGAATGCTACCAACTTATGGCTCTAATGTTTTGGAATCAATTCTTGAGCTCAGGTTATGTCTGTTGATATGTTTTCCCTGTCTCTGTATGAGGTTCCCCTGAGTTATCTGGTTTCACCCACCTTCAAAAACACGCCAGCAGTTGGATCATTTGAGGTAAATTGCTCCTTGCTGTAAACGAGTGTGTGGGAATGTGTAAATGCTTGGTGCTATGGTCCAATGAAGTCTTGTGTCATTCAGGGATTCAAGAAATGACTGACCTGGACCACCATAAATAGCTTACCTCGGTTGAATGAATAAATGTTCCATTAATATTCAATTGTAAATATAATATAATATAATATAATATAATATAATATAATATAATATAATATAATATAATATAATATAATATAATATAATATAATATAATATAATATACAATTAAGTGTGTACAAATTCCTGTAAATATATTTAATGAATTTGACCCCATTCCCTGGAGCCCTATCCCAGGAGACTTTGGGTACGAGACGGGGTGCCAAGCCTTTGCAGGGCACAAGGATAGGATACACACACTCACAAACTACGGGGAATTTGGGAATGCCAATTAGCCTAATCTTTGGACTATGGGAAGAAAACCCACCAAGCACGGCGAGACATGCACAATCTATGCCCACAGACCCCAAGGAAGGAATCGAACCCAGACCCTGGAGGTGTGAGGCAATATCACATCACAATATAAAATACCAATATTCCAGTGACTCAAAATGCTTATTAATCTACAAGATGATTGACATTCAGTGCAGTTACACCTTAATTGCAGTAACCAATCAGGTGTGTCCAAATAATAATAAAATGACTCACCATATGGCAATATTCCATTATATAATATATTATATGTTAAGATTATTATATTTTTTTATTCCTCAAGTAATTGTTTTGAACTACTGATTCCTGGCTGTTTTTTTTTTTTTTTCATTTTTTATTATTTATATGAAAGTTGTGCATGACAGGGTGACTCTACAGTATCTCTCATTATTCTGCTGGCTATTTGAGTCTATCCCCAGTCTCTAGCATAAACGAAGCTCCTAGGCTTGTCTGCCAGAGACCAGTTCCCACACACACACACACACACACACACACACACACACACACACACACACGCACACACACTCAGACATACGAAAGATCTAACAGGCACAATGTATTGCAGTAGATGTCGTGAGTGACAGATGGGTGAAGTCAGCATTAACTATGTCATCTGCTAAGACCTGGCATCTATAATTAAACAAATCATTGTCTGACAAAATGATTAAAAGGAAGAAATAATGAAATGCAACAAGTCTGCAAGAGTCAGTGAGTGTTCTGGGGGATGTTAGAATTATTCATTCCCTATCTCTCTCCCTCTCTCTCTCTCTCTCTTTCTGTTTGTCATTCTCCCTGGACCTTGTATGCACAGAGTCAATGACAGATTTATAAAGTGACGGCAAAATAACAAGACAGGAACAGGGTGAAAACGACAGCCTCAAGATAAAACCTGCGCCAAGCCATGCTCTTAACCCTTTTGTTTTTTCACTATGGACAGCTGTGCTACTGAATTCCCTGAAAAATTATTTAAAAAAAATCTAGTGCTAAAATCACGTCAAAGAGAAATGTGTGCTAGAAGAACCTCCAACTATGCATGATAAGTTAAATACCCCCCCACCCCACACACACACACACATACCCCATTTGTTGGATCAGTACCTCTCAGACACAGCTCTAATTAAGGAGAACTCAGGATTTAAACCCTGCTTACAGGCGGGCGTCTGAATAGCACTTTGTCAAGCTTTAATGATGCTTGTGTGCATATCTTTATAAGAGCATTATTCTAGTATAAAATACAGGTTGCAGAATAATATGTTTAGTGCAATTTAACTGTGTTTAGATGTTTAGAAACTTAAGCCAGGTTAAATGGCACTAAATTGTGTGGTTAAAATATATATAGTATATAGTCATATGTTGCATGTACCTTACAGCACTGTGAAATTCCTTTTTTTTTTTTTTTTTTGCATATTCCACTTGGGAAGCTAGGGTGATAGTATAGTGCCAGCCTGAATAAAGCAGACCAGAGCAGATGGGGTTAAGGGCTTTGCTCAAAGGCTCAACAGAGCCAACTTGGCCATGCTGGGGCTTGAACCCCATACCTTCTGATCAGTAACCCAGAGCCTTAACTATTTGAGCCACCGGTGCTCCCAAATAAGAAATAATAATAATAATAATAAAATAATAATAATAATAATGATAATAATAATACAATTATGATGATCTATTTAAACTAGAAAGCGTGCAAACAGAATCCCTTGTGAAAAGTCATGTAGCAGGGCTGGTGCCAAATTACTCTCTGACTTAATTAGATATATTGCAACTTGCAAGCTTATTCTCATTGTTTGAACAATTATCTAGCTTCATGCTGAACTGGAGGAAATCTTTTTACCTTTGGAAAATACTAGACTTTATTTAAAATACTTAATCCTTTATGAAGGTCATTCAAACATTAATTAATTCATTAATTAAAATAGTTAAAATGTGTTATGCAAAAACACACTATTGTTATACATATTATGCTTGTTTCAAATCAAATTAAATATTGTACCACCGTTTTAACTTTATTTTTTTTCCTACTATATATACACTACCTGGCAAAAAAAAATTGTCATTTCATAAGGTCAAATTATTGCCCTGCATCAAGCAACCTTCCAGTTCCTAGAATTACTGTAAATCTGTCAAACACATTTTTTAAACCTAGAGGGATAGTTGTTTGCGAAAGAAATGTGAATTGTGAATGACTGTAATTAGAGATTACCCAAACGCTTGGTGAAGTTGCATCATAAAAAACCGACAGTAGAAATTACAACTATGTTTAATAGTGAAAGTAAGACCATTCTCCCATGCACAATGCAACAAGAACTCACAGGATTGGAACTAAACAGCCGAGTGGCCAGAGAAAAGATGCTTGTTAGTGAGACTAAATGGACAAATGAGCTTCAGTTTGGTAGGAAGTATAAAAATTGGACTTTGGAGCAATGGAAAAAGGTCATATGTTCTGATGAGTCCAGATTGATCCTATTTCAGAAGGTTGGTCATGTCAGGGTAAGAAGGTAAACACCATCATGCATAATGCTCTCTGTAAAAGACTCTTTAAGCATTGTTATGATCTGGTGGATGCTTCAGGGAGTAACGTCTAGGCTCAGCAATGTTATATGGCAATAAAATGAAGCCAGCTGATGTACTGACCTGAATGTACTGAATGACCAGGTTATCACAACTACAGGCATATTCCAGAACCACACTGCCAAGATTCATCGGGCTCAACTTATGGAATGGTTCTGGGAGTGTGAGAAATCTTTTTCATGCATAAACTGGCCACCACGTTGCATGCTCTAATTAAAGCTAAAGCCGCGCCAACAAAATATTAAAGAATGTTCTGAAAATGGCAGAGTTGATTGAGTCTTGATATTTATTTAATGTGTGAGAAATGCCCTATTGTTAATTAACTGCTGCATTTTATAAAAAGGCTGCTTATCCTACAGAGACAATGTTAGAAAGTAGGCTAAACTTTTTCTTCTTGTAGCTTTTCTTAATTTTCCTTGTTTTCTTAAAGTTTTCCCCAAATATTTGCGTCCCAATTTTCTCAAATTCTAAAACTCCAAATAGATTTTAACTACTTTGTAAAAGCTTACATCAAAAAACACATACAGCTATCATATGCTTATCTCTTACAGAACATCAAATAGACACTCGTGATGAATTCAAAACACTCATGCAGGGATTTCCTGATTTTTCTTTCTTTCTACACTGTAAAACAATACTGAAGCCATTCAAAACAGGCAATAATCTCCTTTGAACAGTTGATATTGAGATATGTCTGCTATTTATGCTCTATAAATCCTTGATAACGGCTCTAATCTGAGGTGCTGTTAATTGCTGTTAACGGCTCCTCTGCAGCAGGGTTAAGTTTTGGTCTTGCTTTTCGGCGATGGTCTTCGTGAGAGCCAGTTTCATCATGGTGCTTGATGAGTTTTGCAAATGCACTTGACAATTTCTCCAATTACTTAATGTGCTTGTAATAAATAAAATATTGTATTACTGTTTACAGTAAAAGTCATATTTTAATTTCCTAATATGTACTGTATACACTGTCTGGCCAAAAACTGTTGCCATTTCATGAGGTCAAATTAATGCTCTGCATCAAGCAACACTGAGGGAATTAAGTTCCTAGAATTTATACACATTAATTAAAACCTAGAGGTATAGTCCTGAACCATTAATTTTATAGAAGAAATGTAAATTATGAATGACTTTAAACAAAGATTACTTAAACGCTTGGTGAAGTTGCATCATAAAAAAAACTGACTGTAGAAACAGCTGTGTAGCCAGAGGTAAGATGCTTGTTAGTGAGACTAAATAGAAAAAGTCTTGTGTGGTATGGTAAAAAGAGTGTAGTCCGAAGCATAAAATTGGACCTAGGAGCAATGGAAAAATGACTTGAGGAGGAAACTGAAGGTGTTAGAGGAACCAAGTTGTGCATGGAGACCAATAGCAGCACACATGGTGCAAGTTCAACCACTCAGCCTAGGGACATAGACAACGGCCAAGGGTGTTCCTCACTTCAGGTTCTTCAGATACAACCCTACCTCATCAGTAAAGATATATTCATAGGGAACTAAACTAGCATCAAGTTCAAGCATTCTCTGAAAAAAGCACTGAGGAACATAGTGACATGTCTATAAAGAGTATTGAGAGTATGCCGCACTCACATGTACGTATTTGTTTTGCTGCTCCCTCAATTGGTCAGAGTAGTGCTCTGATATACCTGTTTAATCCTTAGCTGTCCTTGTAGTTAGGCTGACCTGGTAAATGTTTACAAAATGGACATTGTCCGCCAGGACGCTGTTTCTGATTTCCCTCAGGGTGATGATGTTATGTTCCAAAACCCTGTCTCTTTGCTCGTCTGTGGTCCAGATTTCCTGACTCGGTCACCTCTTGCTGGCCGTCTTTCTGTTCTGTGAAAATGATATATACACACTTTATAGAATACAATGTAAAACTAATATTAAATTATAGGGTACATTTCTGTGAGCAATGTAGATAGCTGTAGAAACCATAAAGGTATGATGTGTAGGTATTTACTGTGATGCAGTGGCTCCCTACTCTGGTCCTAGAGGACCACTGCCCTTCACATATTAGTGCTTTCTCAGTTCCCAGCACTTCTCATTTAACTAATCAACTAATTAACAGCCTTTCCCTAATTGAAGTGGGTGTGTTAAATCAGGGAAAATACTAAAATATGCAGAGCACTGGTCCTCCAGGTAGAAGGTTATGATGTAGGGTCCTTTTCAAATGGCTACTTACCTGTTCTCTTATCTAAAGGTCTGGATAACTGAGATAATTTGCTGCCCCAGTTTCTGGCTTAACACCTGTATAAGTCACTTAAGGACCCCTTTATACTCTTACACATGATTCAAGTGTTCCTCCAATGAGTCGCAGAGGTGCAACATGAGTGAGACTAATTGATAATCAGGGTGTTGCATTTTGAAAGGCAGTGTTTTTAGTTGAACACAGTGTGCCAAATGATGCAATTTGCATTCGGAGATTCGCACAACTGTGATTTAAGATGATATTTAGGTGCAACCAATGGAATTGTGATTAGAGTTAAGCAATTTGGATTCATATTGTTTGATACATGAGCTTTACATTTTTAGAATTGTGTGGATGGTTTCCTTTTATTTCTGTGTGTAGAAAATAAAGAAAACTGTAAAGTGTAGGTTTCAATATGTTTTATATTCTGCCAACATGTCCAGAACTCAGCCACAGTGACATCTATTAGGTTGACATTCTTATTCTGCCACACATGTACAGTATTTACACTGTGTCCACTTTACTCTTAATAGGGTGTTTATATTTCTTGGTCCTTGTCAAGATTCATCTGTCTACCCATACTGTACATCCTGATTTTAATATTCAGGGTCTCTGTGTGGGCTGGTAAACTGTAGATTTTGTTATGTCAAGGATATTAATGCTTTTCAGCCTATTTCGCAAATTTGTTGGACGTCTATGTAATAGTTGATAAATCTCTGACTGCTCAGCGGCTTTTTTAAGTTAATGCAATTAATTTCCTATCTCACACCATCTTGGCTGGATGTCTGTTAAATTTTCCCTTTCCCATTTTAGTCTCTATTAGACACAGGGTTAATTATGAATAACACTCAAATAACTGCTAATTTTAATGATCGCATGGATGCATGCTTTAACCATATCCCCATAACTACACTCTTGCTTGATTCCTTTTGCCATTCAGCCACTCGTACATCTGATTTAGTCATGGAGACCTGAAGCACACCAACAACATTTTGTACTGTCAAACAATTTCTGTATCTTCTTTGCTCTTATCATGTGGTGTGCCAAAACTTGGCCTATCAGAAGGACACCTATCTGGCACTATCTCCAGGCTCAAGGCTCTCTATTATGTCCTATAATGATAATAAAGTAAGGGTGAAACGTACAAGTGTTAGACCACTCAAAATGGAAAAGCACTAAAGAGACACTAAAGACTAAAGAGACTTACAAAGGATTTGGGGAGACACAGGACTAGGTGTTGTCTAAAAGAGACACTTAAAATATACTGTACATCTCCAGCTTGATCAAGGACCACAGAATCAACTGTATTGTAAATTCAACGAACAGATAAAATAGCACACGTCACTTTACAGTTTTGAACATCTCTCACCTCACAATTGCATTGCAGGTTTGTTTTATTTGTTCTTTAATAGTAAAGACACTTATTTAGACTTACTTAGACAGAATTCACAGAGACACAGATAGGGGTTGGAAAATCCTTACATACTGTAAAGTGATTGTACAGTTAAAGCTTGGATTGCAACCATAATTTGTTCCGTGAGTGTGCTTGTAATCCAAAGCACAAAATTTCCCCACAAGAAATAATGCAAACTCCAATGATTTGTTCTGCAATAAAAAAATTTTCATACAAAGTAAAAATTAAACTTTAATTAAATTGTGTGTGAGAGAGAGCACGTGTCTCTGTCGGCAAACTGGAATCTTTAACAAGAAACCTCTCTAATGACACTTGCTTTTCCCCTCTTTTTGAAGAGATGTTGAATGTAACATTGCACTGTGGTTAAACAGATTCATCTCCTGGACTGCTGCAGGCTTTTTCTTCCTGGAGGCCGTTGTTGCAGTATAGTTACTAAAGAACGGCCACAACACTTGGACAAAAAAACAAAAAAATGCTTTATGCATGCGCGCGCGCGCACACACACACACACGTGGTCAAAATGTTATAGTTAACAGTACACATGCGCACAGATGTTGACTATACGAGTGATGCATGCGCACTGAAACTTAACATGGGAGACAATTACCCACAATCCCACAGAACGAGAGAGAGAAGAACCATTGGCTCAAGTCTGATCACATGATGCTCGGCAGACAAAGTGCATGCGTCCTACTTTATTAAAAAGTTTAAATGTTAGTTTTTTTAATTAATTTAAAAAATGTGCATGTCTTGCAAACCAATAATATGCAATCCAAAGTTTCACTGTACTTTGTTACTATACTAAGTATTTTGGGGATATTTTTGAAATGTAATGTTTAATTACATTCTTTAACATACTAATTACAAACTTCATAGGTCGCTTCTTCTTGAATCGATTCAGGTACATTTATTTTAATTTTACCTTAAAGATTTCATGAATTGAAAAGTTTATAAATATAAAAAAATCATATCAAGAATTGTACAAATGAGTCATATCCTGAGACCTTCTCATAGTAGACATGGACGATAATGCTACAGATATCAGTGTGCATCTGATTGGACTGCAGTATTGGACTCAAGGATGAGCATCGCTGTCAATACCTCAGTATAATGATTTAGATAAAGACTTTTGGTGTGTTTACATGGAACCTAATATTCAGTTAATACTGGGAATAATAGACCAATCCGAATAAAAGAGCATCATGTAAATACTCTAATTGGAAGTCTGACCGGGAATGAATTTTCAATCAGAATAAGAAGGATGGTGCAACCCTTTGATTATCCTTTCAATAAGTCGATATTAGACATGTGAACACTTGATCTGATTGTTTCTCTCTTGTTGAAATAAATGTATTTTTTTCTGTGCGGTAACATCAAGTGATATAATGAGTTTCTGGTTTCTGATGATGGTAAACTCTGTGAGAAAATCTCTTCGTGTTTACTTTGGACTTTAATCCATCGAGGAACCAAGGAGGCGATCCTGGCTTCAGGAAGTAAAAGTCCTGCCACATATTAGTTTTTTCCATAAACTAAACCATCTGATTCTAATTAGCTCTTCAGCCAGACTCGGACTAATTAGTGAAGTTACATATTTTGTGCTGGTTTAGTAAATAGATGCAACGAATAAATGTTGTACATGATTTATTGGCCTAAACTATGAAATATACTAAAAATCCTCCGGATAATTTGAAAAACATGGTAAATATTATAAATTATTATTTCTTGTTTTGCTTTCATTATGTTCTATGTGTTCAATTTTTATTTTATTTTTTATTTTTTTAAAAGTCTTTTGTTACTTTGTTCTAGCTTGGTGTTTCTTTTTCTTCATGAAATTAAAGCTGCATTTCCTAAGACACACTTGGGACTGATGTTCTATTGCGCCAACTTTATTATTTAATTCATTATAGAGCTCATTAGTAGTCACCTCTAGTCTCATGGCTTCCTGAACTCGCCATATTCTCCTTGTCTTCCAACAAGGAAGGTCATGTGGCATGTAAAGGTGCGTAAATTCTGCGAATAATATTACTTGGATTTTAATTTCGTTTATTAATTCGCTCCATGTGAGTCCTGGCTGGTTTTTGACTGTAGCTAATTATTCTCGGGCACCTGCTGCGTCATTACTGACAGTGGTGATTAAGTAGTGCCCTTTCCATGGCTTCACTGTCTCTCACCAGTCTATATTTTCTGCCTCTCAAGTGGATTCTCCTCCTCTTTCCAGTGGGAGCATGAGCAGTTGCACAGTCTGGAGGAGAGAGGCCGTCTGTTACTGTCGCTCCAGTTCCTGTCTCCGTCCGTAGAGGGAGATGGAGAGGCCCGGCGGGGAGGTCTGTGTGTCGGTGTTCAGCGCTGTGCTCACCTCGCCGCCATGGACGTCAATGGCTTCTCTGATCCCTATGTCAAAATGTGAGAGGAGAGTGTGTTTTTTTTTTGTTAGACGTGTCTGTAGTGGGTGGATGATTTCATCTGTGTTTCATTTTACTGAGCCGCGAGATCAGATAACATTTCAGCTCAGGTACATCAGCTCAGATCAAAAGATTATCAGAAACATTAAAACCCGGTCTTTAGGGAAGAGATGAGAGGATGAGACAGAGTCACGTCTGGGATCAAGGGGAAATGGGATGTTAATTGCTTGGTTCAGGCAGCCATGTTTTCTTTACATATTTCTAATCGCTTTATTCTCTCCCACATCGTGTTTTAAAATAAATATACCTTCCTCGGGCAAAATGGCATGAGAATCAACAAACCTCCCACCCACACATGTCATTTTATCTCTGTCTCTCTTTCAAACACACACATACACACACAAACACACACACACACACACACACACACAAGAATCTCGGCTTTGATCATGGTCGTGAGTGTGTGTGTGTGTGTGTGTGTGTGTGTGTATGTTGTTGTGCTTGTGTTGTCAACAGCGCATAAGGCGAATAAAATTTTTATGGAAGCCAGTGGTACATAGCCGGAAAGGCAGGGAGGCAAATAGATATGTGTGCTTCAATCGATATTTGTGAACGTGTGTCTTACTGATTTGCAGCAGTCCTTCACCGTGTATATCACCATTATTTCCCCTTTTTTTAATCCTGCAGATATCTGAAGCCTGATGTGCAAAAGAAATCAAAACACAAGACGGCCGTGATTAAAAAGACCCTCAACCCAGAATTTAATGAGGTAATGACCTTACGATATCCGTTGCAGATTAGTTATGTGTGCGCGTACGCAGATGGGCATGTATCTCCATTACAAGAATGAAAGCTAATGACAAACTAGTCTCGTCTGGCATTTCTCTTTAATTCACTCTCTTCCTGTTTGCCAACCACCGTTTGCCTGGTGTGTGTGGGCGCTGAGTGTCATCAGGCAGACCGAGTGGCACTTTTCTATTCCTGCAGTAGTCCCCAACACTAGACGTCCCTATTGTGTAATCTGGAACTAGTACTCTCAGCGTCCATTTGCTATCCTGTCAAGTGCGCAGAGGCGGCAGGCCTACTCGAGGGCGCCCAGTGATACTAAAAGCCACTGGCAAAAAAATAAATAAATAAAGATTCCACAGCATGCTTCCGCATTGTTTAAAGTCTCGGTTCCATCATCTCCCTCCTGCTTTCCCCCCTACAGGAGTTCTTTTATGAGATCTCTCTCACAGAACTGGTCAGTAAGACGCTGGAGGTCACCGTATGGGACTACGACCTGGGTCGATCCAATGATTTTATAGGTGAGAACAAAGACAAGTCTGCTGCATAAGGTATTGATCTGCTAAGGCACGACACTGTGCTTGTTAGTCAGATGGCAATTCTGAACCCATACTGTTTCATGCCGTGTTTGTTTCCGCTCCGCATCATCATAACACAGTATGCATCCATTATAGGAAATAAGAACACCCATTTCAAATGAGGAATTGTCTTGATATCTGTCGTGACTAAAGGCGCATAGAGACGAACCGTGCGTATAGACTTTAATGAAAATCCCTCTGTGTGGTGGCAGGTGGAGTGTGTCTGAGCTGTCACTCACAGGGAGACGCTCTACGCCACTGGATGGACTGTCTGAGGAATAAGGGACAGAGGGTGGAGCGATGGCATGTCCTGACCAACGAACTCCCTCAGAGCTCCTGCCAGGACTGAGGATCTTACACGGGCTGTCAGTGATAACTTAATGCTGCATGGAATAAAAGACGAACACTCATGAGTGCATTTGAGCACTTCAGACTTTGTGCACTATATGCTGTATGCGCTCATCATATACATAATCAATGCATGATTGATATTCTTGACCGGCACAAGTGCTGTATTACTTGAACACAACTTGCTCGTTACCGGGAGAGTTTGAGGGATGGACTGTCAGTCAGTTGCCTTTCGATTCCATGTTATTCGCTGGACCTTACCTGTCATATCTCTATCACTGCTGCACGTTTTATACACATTTTTGTAATGATAATTCGAATCCTCTCACCATCCCATGTAGCATATCCTTTGGATTGGTTACAGTAGAAAATGTATTTTATGTACCCAGGAGAGACATGCACTACATTAACAAGCGAAGGTGCCTGCAGTAAAAAATGTTACTCAATCTGAATTACACAAGAAGCTTATTATGGATCAAGTTTCTCACTAATGATTTTGGACACTGAATGTATCAATTGGATATCAGGACTGTTACTCATAAACCATCTCAGAACTAATAAGAACGGGAGTTTTATCCAGTCCTAAATTAGCCTTCCTTCTTTCAGATCCCTTGTAAATACTGGCACTCGTATAATCACGACTAACCATCTGTTTTGTAGCATGAGGAAATGTTTACAGCATTATAAAGCATGCACCGACAATGTTTTTTCCAGGGCTGTATTTCTTGTCATTATGAAGTCCCATTTGCTAATGTTTTTTTTTTTTTTTTTTTTTTTTCCTAGACATGCTCTGAGATTCACATTGATTCATTTCTAAAGGTTTGGATTGATTTGTTTTCGTGTGCATTGTTCTGATCTGCATGCGCAATGGTGTGAGCGTGAGTTTCTATTACCGTGGTATTTGGATATTTATTGATTGTTGTACTTTTGTGATTACAACATTTGTATGACGTGTTTATGTACGATTTGGAAATACAAAACGAATGCATTGCTCTAAGGCTGCGCATGGTTTCTCGGTATCTCTAAAGAACATCAGTTTGTACTTTTCTATTTACAGAAAGTGAGTGGAAATCAAGTACAAGAACATAGTGCCTATTTCTATCCAGTTACGTCACAGGCTGAGCTGTTCTGGCAAAAAACAAAGTCACTAATACAATACGCAGATTATAAAACAAGAAATGAGCAGTAATCACTGAGATCAGCATAGAGTATGAGAAATCAATTATGTTTCTTTTCCACATATGACATCCTTTTTTTTTTAATGAGGAAAGACATGACATAAAATACATTTTACAATATCAGACCACTACCATACTGCACAAAATGGGTCATAATATCCATTAAATGCAGTAAAGGAGAAATGGAGTCCCACACAGTTTGGTCATTTCTCTGCTCTAACCACCGTCTATACTTAGTAATGAACTCGTGAAATGAATCAAGTATCTATGAAGTGGAAATTCATCATGCATACTGGAGTCCAGCTCAGAGACAGTGTCCCCCTGCTGTACAGCAGAATCCTCATATCATAAACTGTTTCCGTCTTAATCTAACCAAGTGAAGTGAAGCGAAAGCAAGCAATTTGGACTGACTGAGATTTGCACTCTGAGTGAATTCACTCTGAACTGAGATTGGCACAAATCAAAAAAGGACACGCAACTTCAGTTTATTTAACTGTAATACACCCGGGATGTGCAAGTCCCTTCTCTGAATACAGTAAATTCTACGGCACTGCCACCTAGTGTACATAAACTTTTAAATTTCTATCTAAAATGAGTGTTGGAGTAAAAAAAAAAAAAACCTACACTACCGTTCAAAAGTTTTAGAACACTTGCAAGTTCCTTTTTTTTTTTTTTGTTTAGTGATTTATTTTCTACATTCTACAACAATACTGGGAATTTCAAAACTATAAAAGAACTCATATGTAATGAGGTAATTATGTAACAACAAGAAAAACAACAGTTAGTTGTTATTTTAAGACACAGAGGTCAGTCTTTCTGTAATAGCTTTTGCAAGAACAGTATTGTCAAGTGCATTTGCAAAATCCGTTCAGCACCATAATGAAACTGGCTCTCATGAAGTCCATCCCAGGAGGGCGAGACTAAAACCTACCTCTGCCGCAAACGAGAAGTTCATTTAGAGTTATCAGCCTGAAAAATGACCAATTAACAGCACCTCAGATTAGAGGCGTTATGAAGTCGTTACAGAGCATAAGTAGCAGATACATCTCACTATAAACTGTTCAAATTAGATTAATGCATTTTTTGGACGCCTTTAGCATTCCTTTACAATGTAGAAAGAAATAAAAATCAGGAACCATCATGGAGTTAGAAAGTGTTCCAAAATTTTTGAACTTTTGAACAGTTACAAGCTGCTCCGATATAAACATCACCTCGAGGCCTGGGTCCCTTATCAATTAGTTGTATATTTAGGTGGAGACAATTCATACTGGGACACTTTTCAATCAAGGCAACAACTACTGTACTAACCAGAGTTGATAAAGATTATCACTTGCTTCTTCTGGCTGCAGCTTTTTAAAATACTGCCTATGTAACATTGGGAGCTATCTGCCTGTTCCTCTTAGCTTAGCTTAGAAATGCCCATGATTAGCTAGTGTCTCTATGGTTGATGTGAGAGTACACTTATACCATCCCTCCCCAGAGAGCACAACCAATCCGCTCTCTTGACTCCTGGATGATTCTGTAGCACCATTGGGAACCTGGGCAAAGTACACTTGGTTTCTGTTGTACCTTACACTTGGGGTCATTAGTGGCTCAATGGAAGTCTTCTTGCCTGCCATGTGGAAGTCCAGGTTGGAGTCCTAGGCTGTGCCCCAGAGTCTACGTTTTAGACCCTTGTGTTGGTCTCAAGCCTGGATAAAAATTGGAGGTTCCATAAGAAAGGGCATAAAACCTAAGCCAAAATCAAGTGCGTGGATCAATCGATCTATGTTGACCCTAAGTGGGAGAAGCCAAAAGAACATCGACATCATCATCATCATCAACAACAATTGGAACATTTCAACAAGTGTGGCTCTATTGAGTCTATTAAATGTGTGCCTGATGTTTAACTTGTTTTTTACCTTGCTTAAATATTAATTTGGGTTTTATGTAAAATCTGTGAAAGTAACCTTTGACACATGATACGTGACTCAATACTCAAGTTTACAATATGCATGCAACCATGTTTATTAACCAGACCACTTCTGCAGCGATGCTTTCCTAGATGGTGGAAGGGTCTGGGCTCAGTGAAACAGTCCTGTTACTGTTGCCAGCATGACCGACTCCACATCACTGATTTGAAGCATTGGGTTCCAGATGGTGCCAGAGCAGATATGTGCTTGCCTACTTTCAGGGGGCTCAATTAAAAATATAATTTCATCAAATAAATAAGGGTCATGCTTACCATCTGTACTGGTGTACTGGTAAACATGTACACTCCATAGGGTCAAAACACACACTGCAAGCTAGGCCATATGCAAGAAGAATACAAAAAGAATTCTGCTTGATGTTAAGGTTAGGACATTATTTAGTCAGGACATTAGCATATATATATATATACAAAAAAGTGTTTTTTTAAAAATGTATAAATAAATACAAATAAACAACACACCAACGAATCATAGTAATTATATAACACACAACACAGTTTATCTTATACCATAGTACATGTCTACATACTTCAATATATGCTCACTGGAATGAACTGTTATTATTATATTATTATGTTTGTTTGGCATTTTGTGTATATTTGTACACTTTGACAGCAAAATGAGAACTCCACTTTGATAGTTTTGAGAAAAGTAATTTTTTTTTATAAAGCGAAAAGTATTGCCAGCTAAATATTTGCGCATATTTTGGTTTATCCATAAAAGTATTAAAGATTGCAAATGCCAAATTAAATATATTTTAAAAATCATTTTGGTTATATCAGTGTAAATTTTGTGTCTTCTTCTTATTTGGCTTTTGGCTATTCCCTTTCAGGGGTCACCTCAGCAAATCATCTGCCTTCATCTAATCCTGTCCTCTGCATCCTCTTCTCCCACACCACCTAACTTTATGTCCTCTTTCAATACATCCATAAATCACCTCTTTGGTCTTCCTCTAGACCTCCTGTCTGGCAATTCCATCCTCAATACCTTTTATCGATATATTCACAATCTCTCCTCTGAACATGTCCAAACCATCTCAATCTTTAAAACATCTAACATGGGTTGTCCCTCTGATGAACTCATTCTTCATCCTATCTATACTTTTCACTCCCAAAGAGAACCTTAACATCTTCAGCTCTGCTACCTCCAACTCTGCCTCCTGTCTTTTCTTCAGTGCCACTGTCTCTAAGCTGTAGAGCACCGCTGGTCTCACCACTGGCTTGTACAGCTTTTTTCATTCTCACTCATACTTTTTTGTCACACAACACACCTGACACTTTTCTCCACCCGTTGCAACCTGCCTGCTCATGCTTCTTCACCTCCATTCCACATTTTCCGTTGCTCTAGACTTTTGACCCTGAGTCAAAACTCTTTAACTTTTTTTCTTTCTTCGCCTGATCACCTTGTCAAGGGCTATTTTAGCAAACAAATTACAGAATTGTCTCTCATATTTAACTGGCTTTCACGTCAATCACTATTCAATACATTAACCAACAATCTGATGACCTTAATAAGTCTCATGGAGAATGATCCAATCACATGAGCCTAAATATTTACAAACAATATTAATAGTGAAAAATTTTATCAATAATAGAAAAACTATGGTTTGCAACATTATCAGATTTATCCTCTTGCAGTTTTAGTGAAAATGGGAATTATCACAGTTTGCTGTCAAACTGTTCATTTGGTATATGTGTTAAGTTATCCTGAGATGTTGCATGTAAATCAAGAAAGCAAGTAGCATCAGTTGAACTTATCGCCAGGCCATAGCGATGCTGCATGGATCTGCCCGTTCTGAACAGTGCAGAGTATTTTTGCGCGGCTCTGGACCTTGTAAGACCTGCGCCGTCTTTTTCTACAGACAGCTCCCGGCGTCCGAGAATCATTCTGGACCCTGCAAAGCTTGGGGTTCAGTGTTTGCAGAGCAGGGAACACTTGGTCACCCAGGCTCTTGGCATGGGTGGGTGTATGGTGGGGAATAAGGTGCATGGTCTAGACCAGTTTGGGATTGGCCTTCAATGGGGTTTTACATCCCAGTAGCCCTAAGGGGGCAGTAGTAAGAGGTACTGAGCAGGAGGCGCTGGGACTGGGAGTTGGGCGCCCTTAAGGCAGCTTAGGCGACACTGACATCCCCAACTCGAAACAGAACAGTTCCGTTTTGGGTGCAAGGGTTGTGACGATGTAGCCAGGGGAACCCGAGCACAACTCTCTGTTCTGGCACCCAGTTTTCAAGATCCAAGACTCGCTTGATTCGGTGTGATGTCCGAGTCATAGTATAACTGGGGCCGTCCTCTGCGTCATGCACCCCGACTTAATTAGCTGGCCGGCCAGAGAAACCAGCGGGATGGCGGAAAGGAGTGGGCTAACTGAAATGACAAAGCTAACCTCCTGTCCATAAAATTTGCCCTGGCAAAACTCGACAGTATAGTCAGCTACTGATGATCGCCCCTCTTGAACAACAGAAAGAACAACAACCTTTCTGGCTCGCCCACATACGGATGTGGAGGTGGTAGTCGAGTTTCGGCCACCAGAGGGGGTAACTGAGCCACTGATCTGAGGGTGCGAGTCGACTCCAGAATCGACTCGCAGCCAGATGGAAACCAGGAGTGGCACGCGCTTAATAATCGCACGCATCTCCGAAATTAACCCCTTAACTATTTCATGCACTCTCTTCAAGCCCGCTGTCTCATTAGCGCCACGAGGTGTTATAATGTTTATAAGTCAACTTAAAAGAAAACAAAAAATGAACAGAACTCCGCCGTCTGCGCGAGAACGGACAGGGCTTTGAGAACTGAAGTAAAAATAAAATTGATATCCTCTCAGGGCCTATATACCCTCACAGACGATTTATAATAGAGAGTTTTGTGTTTTTTGTGTACACTTTATATTTAGCCTGACAGCGGATGCTTGAAGGGAAGCGTGCCGCTCTCTCTCTTTCATAACGGCGACTTAGAGAGAGACAGAGACTGTATTCATCTGTGGACTTTCTGCACGTCTTGTCTCTGATACCTTACCGGTGCTACCTAATGATCACACGAAGTGCGGCGCTATCAGGACCCTTAAATAGAGATGCCACCAGGTGCGGCGTATCCAGGCTGATTGCCTTGCGGCGGCGTTGCCTGGCAACCGCATGTATAAATGACCGCGTCTCTGCCTGTTCAGAACTCAGTAAAGTATTTTTGCGCCGCGCTGCCCTTCGTGAAACCTGCATCGTTACACTAAACTAGTGATGGGAAGTTTGAATCATTTTAGTGACTCGGTTCTTTGGATATCGTTCATTAAAAATTCAAATTCAAATTTTATTTGTCACATACACAGTCATACACAGTACGGAATGTAGTGAAATGCTTACACGACCGCCAGTGACCTTAAAAAGAGAATTGAAGCTTATAATAGTAATAAATATGAATAAAATAAATACGATAGAAAATTTAAATAAAAAAAAAATAATAAAATGAACAAATCTTTTTTTTTTTTGTCATTTTGTTCATTTACTGTAGTTGTTTTGATTAGAAATAAAATAAAATATTACATTAAAAAACATTACATACATACAGAAATCTTGGCTATAGTTTTTGTAATGAAAATATTACAATGCAGCTAAGGACATATTATAATAAACAGAATGAGCAGCTCACCTCTCATATCTTCTAGTCTGAATCGTTAGTTCATTTGTCATGTGACTCTCATAGATGCTATGCGTGTATTACACAGGAAACAGAATTAAATGGTTCTTCATGAGTCTTCTAGTCCAAGTCGTTTGTTCTTTTAAATCTGTTGCACTGTATAGCGTCTATAGGAGTCATGTGACAAAACAACAAACGATTCGGACCAGAAGACTCAAAGGTAACTACTCATTTCTGTTTCCTGTACATAACCTATAGAGGTTTTGAGATGCTTTGCGCATCCAGTAGAAAATGAACGAAGACACATTAAAAGTCACATTAAAGACTTGTTCAAAGAGAATGAGGCCACAAATTTTCTCTTGTAGACTTGGAACCCGAGGTAGAGTCTCAGGATTCCTTCCTCTTGACATCTAAGGGAGTTTTTCTTGGCATTGACATTTCTAGCTTGCTCTAAATACTTTCTTCAGAATTATAATTTAATTCTAATGGTGAAAGGTTTTTGGTTATCCCAAAGTTAGTTCTTGCTTCAAAAATTGCTCGGAGAGATTGGTGATAATTTTATCCTTTCTAACCCTTTTCAAGCTCATTGTAAAGGTAATGAGTAATGTCAGGCAATGCAAATGATGGTGGACCTTAGTTTCATTCAGTTTGGACCTCATTCTCTTTTGTTGTGGTTGAGCCAAACCAGACATTTAATGAGGCCGCGAGGATCCATGTCAGCACTTGAAGTAAGCGAGAGAAAAAAACTGTTCAGCTGCTGTGGAAAGTAAACCCTCTGCTGAACTTGTTAGAAATAGAATCTTTGTTGCTCTCTATCTATGAAAATTGTGATTCCAATAAATAGCAATGATGTGAATTAGCCCTGATCTATTAAAAACCTTCGTTTTTTGAAGTCAAATTGGTAACACTGCAGCAGAACACAGGCTGGTCAGCCTCATGCTTGTATGCAGACTTGTTCCTGCTTTAATGATGTGCAAACAGCAGGGATCCCATACATCCGTAAAAAGCTACAGAAAAATCAATCTGTACTAAATAATATACTTTTTAAGAAAATTTCAGAAGAAATGTACATTTACAATAGTGTATGATCTTTGCATGATTCAGCAGAAGCCAGTGATGACAGCATAACCTGCAGACGCCTTAACTAAACATAAACCAGCAGGAAGTACGTGATGTACCGAGGATTTCATAACCACCAACACCAGACGTGGTGATCCATGCTTTTCGGAGACTGGTATTTTTTTGCCTTTTGATCGGCATGAAAGAGCAAAGCGTTGAAAGCTTTGTTTGAAAAAATCTGTACTATTTTCCCGGAGTTTTTCGAAAAAAAACTAAAGAAACTGTATAAATGCCTGTCTGACCTCTTGTTAAACCAAGGCTAAACCAAGACGTGAAGTCAATTTGAAACTGCAATGAATAGAACCCTACAATAAAGAAGGAACTCAAAAGACAGCCTTCTGCCAAAAAAATGCATTAGGACTATCTTTTGATATCTTATGAGTCTTCCAAGGAAGACATGTGTCACCTGCACACTGAACGTGCAGAAATGAAATAGTTAGTGCACACTTGTGCTGCCTGTTATTGGTTCTGTGAAGGTTTATGAGAAGTTGGGAATAAAAGAAAACGTGTAATAGCAAGAGACAGAGGTGAGGATTGAGGAAATGTGTGACAGCGACAGATGATGGACGTTATCACTACCACAGTTCTAAACCTCTGACTGGAAGAGTAAAAAAATGGTAAGCGTCTATATTTCTGGTGGGAGTTTGGTCAAATTTCCATGAACTGTTTGGGAGAAGTTGCGGATAGAAGAAAACGTGACGACAACAGACAACGCTGATGCAAGAGGACAGACAGAGGTGGCAACCCAGGATTCAGAAAGTAAAAGTCCTGCCACATATTTCACGTGGTCCTAATGAGCACAACTCCAGCCAGTTAGGCTTAAACTAATCAGGGTAAATCACGTTTTGTGCTAGATTGGTGAACAGATGAACAAATATGTACCAGGAATGTTACTTTCTGAAGCCAGGGTTGCCATCTCTGATGATCTCTATTTGTCTCCAAATGAAGGCCCGTTTCTGGCTAACTTTTAGAACACAATTAGCAACCAGTGTCCTGTTCTGTGCTTAGAGAAAAAGAGAAACCCGTAATGCAACAGCTGTGGCCCATGTCTTTGGTCTACCTAAAGATGAGGTTAAGGAAGTGGTGCGGACCTGGAGTCAGGAATAGCCAAAAAGTGCATCGACCTGCAGGGAGAACTGTTATGGGTATTAAAGGGGTAATAATGGGTAAGTTGCCTTTATTTTCTGACTATTCCTAGTTTTGCAGGAATATTAAGATGGGTCTTTTTGTAAATCTGAAATAGGTTTCATTGAGGCTGTTGTACGATATCTTGCTTGTCTTCCTATCACCAAAACAAATTTATGATGTTACTAGATGTCTAGTGTCATTTTAATTGTTGTTTTTCCTTCATTAATCATGTTTTCCTAGTAATAAAGGACTTGACTCTCGATGAAATGACTCTCCTAGACTAACACTGGTTGGAAAGAGGAGAGTACACCCTGGATGAGACTCCATTGACATTGACAGCCCATGACATCCCCATGCAGTTAAACCTCGTCCATGCACCATGCTACCAGGAGATAACCAGAGACTAGGGCTGGGCCGATGATATATCGAATCGCGATTTATTTTATTAACGATGATAAGCTCTAGACATTTTTTGCTAGATATGGATTAATCTAAGAGCCAATTTACAGCAGAACCATACAACAACAGCCAATCAGCGTGCAGCTTGTGCACATCAAAGTTAATTTCCTACCGCACAAAAAAAAAAGAGTGGAAGCAGTGACAATGACAACAAAAATAGAATGAATTATGAGAAATTATCACGTTATTATTGTCAAACAGATGTATTACTCACTTTTTAAAACATTAACGCCATGTAAGATGCTTAATATATATGCATATTTATTAAATAGCGTCAAGCAGGTCTAGACTATCATTTATTCATTTATATATGCATATATTAAATATGCATATGTATATATTAAGCATGTTACATGGCATTAACGTTTTAAAAAGTGAGTAATACATCTGTTCTACAATAATAACGTAATAATTTCTCATAATTCGTTCTATTTTTGTTGTCATTGCATGCTTAAGCCATTATGTCAGTTTATTGGGGCAGTGTGAAAAAGCCTTTATTTAACTCCAAATTGTGGGATAAAAAGACAGCCCTAGTGTGTGTGTTCTAAATGTTGTTTCTCATTATTGTTCTGAAAATATCAAAACATTGTAATTTATCATCACAAAATACTTTTAATCAACACAAACAAGTTTTTTTTTTTCTAAATTTCTTTGCCTTGTAAAGATTCTGAGCATGTGCCTATAGTAGCTTAATTTTTAAGGCCGAATCGGTCATCTGTTTTTGGCAATAAACTATACTTTAAAATGTAATTTAATGAACCCTTTAATTTTTGTGGCTTCAGTCATTGTTGGGATACTCTTTTAAAGCTGGCAGCATTAACAGTTTATATAGAAATATATATCATTACCGTTCAATATGGGGAAAAATTATCGCGATTACATTTTTGCCATATTGCCCAGCCCTACCAGAGACCCCAGAGGAAACCCATGTGAGCTCAGGATCAAACCTTGGAACCCTGGAGCTGTGAGATGCCACCACTCTGCAGTCAATTATCCTTTTTCTTAGAATAATTAAATTGTGTATAAAATTAAAGGTACTTCAAAGTTAAAATTTTATGCAGAATTTGCATCCCACATGACTGCAGTTTATTTCTGGAATAATAAATTACAAAGTTCAAAGCATATTAAAATGACAGCATGAAAACAAAACGATTTAAATCCACAGTCAAGGTTTAAGCATGATAACTTTTTCAGACCTTCATATTCATAATTTTTTTAAACATCTTTCCCCCTTCCTAAAAAAAAAAACAATCAGAACAAAATACAGTGCAGCTATTATTTTAGTGTTAAGATTAAGAATTTGTTTTGGATACAAATTAATTGTACCCATAAAAATACCAGGAGTAACCTTTTTGATCCAAGTACCAGTATTAACTAGGGTACTGAAACCACTAACTTTTACATTCCTCACTTCTATGTGAGGTTTTTTTAACCATCACCTCAGATTTCCAAGCCCCAAAACACTGGGACTATAAACTAGTGAGAAATGGGAAAAAAAATACAAATAAACAAAAAACAAGTAAGGTGTTATGCCCCATGAGATAGAGTACACCTTAGCATTGATTCTACAATACCCATAAAACCATTCAGTAAGTCCAGGTCCTGTTAAGATAGGAAAAGTTTCATCATAGGCCTAGTCCAAACATACAAGGGATTTTTTTTTCTCTTATCAATACCAGAAAAATCTTCCATGTCCATGTGAAACCTCATGCTGTCAAGCGCATGCCAAACCAACAGGCAGCGATAAAACTCTTACCATAGAGGCATAACGTCAATCAGAAGCCTGAAAAAATGTCAGTGACCCTCTAATGTCAAACATAGGAAATATAAAACATGTGGTCCACACACACACAAAATAAATAAAATACATTAGTGTTTCAATGCTGAAAAAGTTTTTAGGTATCTTCACTGTCAAAGCTTTTTTTTAAAAAACCTGTTTTCAGTAAAGCTATGAATCAAAAGGTAGAAAATGTTATTAAAAACTACTAAAAGTACCGTGGTACCTTGGCATACGAATTTAATCCCTTGCAGAGGCGAGTTCTTAAGGCGAAGTTTTGTATTGTAAAACACATTTTCCCATAGGAAATAATGCTAATCTAGATAATCCATGTTAGCCACCCAAAAATATTATCCATATAACCAATTTCCAACACTATAATCATATTATTGCATAAAGAACAATTAAAACATTTAGAAGACATGTAAATAAAGTGAAATATTAAATAAATAGACATAAAACCTGACTAAACTTTACCATTCCTCTTGGCAACGGCTGCTTTAAAATCAAAACTGAAAGTGGCTCCCGTTTTTTTACGTATTTAACCACAAAATATTTAAACTGGCTTCGCTTGGAATTCCACTGATATGAACAAGTTTTGAAAAATTTCACTTCTTATGGCAGAAATTCATGAGGCGGGGCATTTGTATACCAAGGTGCCACTGTATTAAATAAACATCGAAATGCTGTATAACTTGTAAATATCATACCAAGTAAAAACAATATTCTCCAGTCCAGTAGATGGCAGTGTTATGTCAACCACCCATAAACTTATAAATAAAAAGAAGAAGTGATTTTGCTGTAGATGCAAATTTTGTGGTACTATTTTAAAGAATTTTGTCAGTTTTAGACAATATAACCTTTGTAAGCTGTGAGTTGATTCTGAATAAAAAACTGACTCAACAATTAAATTAATGGACTCGACTAAAACACTGCATAAACCGATCATGCTGCTCTGGACTTTAGTGACCTAAACTGGAGTTTGTGTGGATTTAAAACACCGGTGCATACTGTATGTGGACAAGGCCTCCAGATAAAAGATAAGCAACTTGCCCATGCATTGCATCGCCCATACCATGCATGCAAAAACATAACAGTCTAAACTGACTTTTTCTTTTCCTTTAAATGTAAATGTGGCATTGCAAATGAAAGAAATTACATTTGGTCAGAATAGGTTTCATTTGCTATATCAGAGACTCTTGTCATTCATACATAAACAGATAATGTCATGTTTGATCATTTGCAATGTCCTATTTGTCTTTTCGTTCTTTTCTACTGATTCAAGAGTACAAAAGTAAAAAAAAACAAAAAAAAAATCAACATTTGCCATGTTTCATACGGAGGTGTTTTAATAACGCTGATGTTGTGTACTCTTTAACTCCACGAGATATTACAGCCTTGCACATTAGACACACCGCCTTACTACAGTCACCTTCTTTCAGTGAGAAATACTGCCATACAGGGCTCGACTTGGACGTGGTCCTTTTCTGAAGTTCACAGTACCTGCTGGTACAGTGCAGCCTGTTATTGCATATGGTCCTGTTTGTGTAGCTGAACGCCGCTTGGAACTCTACAGGCTGGTTTTGAATCGTGGTTTCTGTGGAACGAGACCCTTCGGTGCTGTACGGATTCAAACCGGCTCCTTGTTGTATCCTACTCTGATAACTCCGTTCTGAAAACAGATCCCAGTTTTGTGGAGACCAGCTCTGGTTGCTGGCATCCATATTATCTGTTGGATCTCCTGAATTCAATTCTGTGTTCATTGCCTCGACTTTGACTTTTATGGGAAGATCGAAGTCGATCACGTCTTGGTCTACAGTGTGCGAGTTTAGCAGAGAGGTGCATGGAGGAGGTTGCGTGACATCGTCTGTCGTCTGCCTGTTTTCAGACTCCGCATCAGAATGTGCGGGGTACTGAGGAGTAGGGTGTTCTGATTTTATGCTTGCGTTTTCTTTCTTTGCTGCCCGGTGCTGACTCAGGCTCTCCTGGGGCTCTGTTCCCTGCTGCAAACTTGAGATGCCATCTTGTGTTCCGAGGGTCACTGAAGGGACCGCACCTGTGAAGGGCAGAAAAAGCACATCAGAGGAGCCCAGCTGTGACAGTGACACACCATAGTCCAAGTCATGTTAGTGATTTCCCTGCTGAAACTGTGATAAAGATGTGTTTGTACATGCAACTTGGGCCTCAAAATTCAAAGCCAATTACATTTGCAATTTGATGTATTACTATTGAGATTTAATTTACACAGGCATTTGGATGCTTTGAAAGTACCTTTATTTAAATGAAAATGCTAAATCATGCTACTATTGGTTGTGCATTACAACATAAAAAGATAAAAAAGCAATATTCTTGCAAAATGCGAGTATATGCAGAAGATGTGAACAATTTGTATTTTCTCTTAAAACTGTGGTATAATTTTTTGTTATATTATTAACTGTGGTGTAATTTTTTCACTGGTCACTGATTGTGTTCCTGAGTTTGTCAATTTTAGGCCACTTAATGTTTGTGAATTTAAACTGTGATGAAATTTTCTGGGTTTAAAGACTTCAAAGACTTGGATAGTGCGGTGCTGAGACTCTTAAGCACAGTAAAACATCTGAATAGTAAGTCGAATGCCTGATTCTTGAAAATCAACGGATGCCTTTTTCGCTAATTTGTGGGACACAATTCACAATTTTTATCTTGGAGAACTGCACACACAATCATCTACCAACACCACTTGCACATTACAGGGGTTTAGCTGTGAGATCAGCAATTCACAGATGAAGCATGCAGTCTAATCATGTCTCCGGTGTACTGAGAAAACTTTCCACTTTGATGTTGTCCAAGCACTAGTGACATTATTGAATAAGTACAATACTGTAGCAGGGGATTATATAGAGAAATAAAAAGTTTTTACTCGAACAGGCCTCGCAGATATGTTAACTAGCAAAATGTTGTATGTAACAGAATATGAGTAAACCATGGTTACTTTTCAGGTTTTTCAATATTTGTTCATCAAACAGTAAATATGAGCTAACCGCAGGTAGGACTGAAAAAACTCAAGATCGCACAAACCGTAGATTTTGTCAACAAAATAGTTTAAGCAAATTGTTAACATTTGTCTCTTTACCACATTATATGTATGTAATTGGCAAAATTTTTAAAAATGTTTATTTAAACATTGTTTATAGCTGACATTATGGCTTTATGTCATGGACTTGTAAGCAAAATAAATGTATGTTGGTTCCCTGTGAACATCAAGTTTCTTTCAGGTTTATCAAGCTACCAACACACCTGCATTAGTTCCTAAGTTTATTTATGAACTTTATTAAGTTTATTAAACTTAATTATGCATTTGAATCATTATGTGTTATGAATCATTTGTTCTGCACACACTGTACATTACAACATGTTCGATAACACACATACTAACCGTTGGTATAAAAGGAAAACACTACAAATAGAAATTATATTAGTCATGTCAGACACAATCAGATTTTTGTCTAGTCTATATGTTTACTCGTAAAACATAAAATGCAAATATAAAACAGTTAGCATCAAATTATGAAGAAGCCTCACCCTCATCTTGTGAGACATCCCTGAAAAACTTGTTTTGTACACGTCTTTAGGCCATGTGTTATTCAAATCATGTCTAGTGTAGATATAATATTTTTTATGCACGCCTCATGCACCCAACAGCCCTGGCCGTAATGACTGGTGTGTGGGTATATGACTGGTGGGATGTGGTTGTTTGGGCATGACAGCAGTTTTTATGCATTTCTGGGTGGTTCTCATGGTATAAAAACATTAATTAATCTTGGAGAATAGATCAACACCAGTGAAAACAGCTATAACGTGAAAGCTAAGCAAAGCACAATGCAGACAATGCAATACCAAAAACATATAAAAAGTGTTCTGATTCTTTAAACCACCTCAGGTTTCAGCCAATCATAAGCCACATTCACTGCTGATTGTGTGTGTGTGTGTGTGTGTGTGTGTGTGTGTGTGACAAACAACAAGGCTCGTAACTTTTTGGTGAAAAGGCGTGATCAGCACAGGTCAAGCAATCAGCACAACCATCATGCAGCAAAACTCTAAGGTGAAAGGAATAAAGGAAACCACACGAGTCTAAATTAATCTAAAAAACAAGAAAACAGTTTGTTTCCAAATGGTTTTGTTTATGGAGAAAATGGGACCTGTTAAAATGTTGAGAAAAAAGTCAAATCTGACCCTCCGCAAGAAACATGGTAAATAAATAAATAAATAAATAAATAAATAAAATCAAACCACATTAAACCCTTCTATGGCATTTTAGTGTTGCATCATCATTACGTTTTCCTATTCTGTGTAAAATGCACAGAGACAGAACAGGGCATCGATGTTCTTGTGCCTCCAAGCAAGCAGCAGAGGTGGAACAAGATCTGGGTAAAAGGGAGAGCTGCCAACAGGGGGGTGACAACAACTGGGGTGTGAAGTTTTGAGAGTTATGATGTACGAGACCGGCCACAGGGAGTTTAAAAAAATATATATTACAGGGAAAAATGGCAATGTAAAAATGTCAAGAGTGTTACAGGGAAAAATGGCAATGTAAATAGCATTTGTGAAGGCAGAGATGTCCGGGGGCTACACAAAAAATGAATGGTAAAGTATGTTATTGTTTATTATTGTTTTGAAAGCAATGTTATGTGCGTTATTTCTGGTTAATAGGATATACCTCACTAGAGGTGCAGCGATTTAAATTTTCTTGGCCAATACTTTGCTACCGGAGAACTCTACAGCTATAGATGGTTAAACTCATGATCTCAGAGTGAATGTTTTTCTACTGTGCCACTCAGGAAAACGCGAGTGATGGCCCCACAGGCTAAAAAACAGCTGACCAATAAGTGCATTTTTTTTTTTACACATAACACTACACATTAAGCTTTGACATCCTTACTTGACTTCACTAAATGGGTAAATCCCCACAGCCATGCTCAAAAAAACATCTACACTAACGCTTTCCCAGCAGAGCAGAAGTTATTACAAGAGCAAAGTGGGGAATAAATCCAGACATGTTTGATGCTCTTTTATGACTTTGCCACTTGGCCTTGTATTTAATTTGACTGATTTTTAAATACAAATTCCACATTTAAATACATGTATAACAAGAGAATAGGAAAAACACATTTTTTTTGCCTTAAAAACTGAAATTTTACAAGAAATTTGAGGCATTTTTAATATACAAGCGAGCAAACCGAGGCAAAGTTGCGCATACGTCTGGGGGTTCAAAACTTGTTTGCGTCAGTGGAAAGCCAAGCAAAGGCAGTTTTTTTTTCTTTGCATTTTGTGCAATACTTGGTAAAGACATAGCACCATGCCAAGAATGTTAGCAAGGACAGTAGCAAGAAGAAAAGGGAGCAACTTTAAAAGTGTACCAACCATCGCACCTGTGTCCGGATTTACTCCCCACTTTGCCCGCATAATAACCTGTCCTGTTTGTTTCGTTTTTAAGGCCGATGATGCCAAGAGGAATCAAGTGAATCAAGATTAAGTAAGCTTTAATGTCTATTTATTTCATATTGTACTTCATTTACATGTCTTCTAACTGTTTTTTATATGCAAAAATATGCTTCTAGTGTTGGTAATCTTTTATTTGTAAAGATTAATAGCGACGGATATTTGTAAAATGGTAAAACTTATAGAATGGCAATACAGATCGAATCGACACAAAGGTATCGTGACCATAACCAGGTGAGGTAGCGTGATCATAACTATATGAGACATCATGATAATAATAAACAGGGAGGTCCCTAATTGGTCATTCCTGTGTTTACTGTTTACTTCGTTCATGTCTGTGTAGGAAAGGGTTATAGGTATTTCAAATTGGTAGTAACAAGAAGGATTAAACTTGTTGGTAGTGGTGTTGATTTTTATTTAGTTTTATACATTTATTATTATTATTATTATTATTATTATTATTATAACAACAATAACAAGAGTAATAATCCTCCCAATGTGGCACAGAAGCCCTGTAGAGTATCACAGCTACTTGCTCTAGTTTACAGTAATAAACATGACTTACAGTAATAAACATGATTCTCCAAGACAAACGGCTCAGCAGTGTTTTATTACTTCCACACTTCCTCATTCACTCACTTATTTCCTCCACCTACTCTATACACAGACTGCTTTAGGACATCAACTACCACCTTCGTCCAAAGCACGTGCATTTCTTTTAACTATACCCCTTACACCAGGCCACATTTATTCATCTTACCCGGGTTTATTTCTGTAAAGCTGCATCCTGTAACGTTAACCTTTAACATTTCCTTCAGATAGTCGTTCTCTTTGCGGACCCGAGCCGTTTCCTCCTCGTACTCCTGCATCATCCTGCTCACGGTGTCGAGAATCTCATTCACCGCCGCCGACAGTCTCTCACTCAGGAACACGTTTAACTCGTCCAATTTAGTCATTTTACTGTTTCCCCCTATAAAAATCACTAATAGTAAACAGTTTTTTAAGTGTAGCTCGTCTACCGCGCACACACTCAACCCCGCACACACTCTTTATCTTGCTTGTTGTGACGCCGAAGACGTTAAACCGGCTGAATCCCAAAAAAGGTCGCTGTTAGATTTTAAGTGCACTACGCAGGCCATAGAATGATGCTGTATGTACTCTTTGTAGTTTACCTACATAGGAGCAGGAAGTCATATGGAGTTCGACCTAGATTGAGCCGAAGTAAAACAACAAAGAGAACCGCCTCTACCGCCCCCTGCAGGACAGGAGATAGAAGCCGGATTCACTCAATCGTTTCAAGGCGGGAATATTGGACTGTCGTTGCGTCTCGGCGTCGTGTGTGAAAGCAACAGAGCCGGAATCGGGGTCGATTTAATTAGTGAGAGGGGGAAGACGAGATCTGTGTGAAATGGGAGAACCAACTGTGGTGAAATGGGGATCTGACGTTTTATGATCATCAGAGGTTTAAATTACAGTAACTTGATAGTAGCTAACATGCATATATCTTATAGAGATTAGATCAGACACATCTGAAGTACAAAGCACAAAATTTACCAAACGCAATGACATTCCCCAAGACAGAACATTTCAGAAACACAGTTAGGGATGACATCCTGGTTGTGATGTGGCATTATAAGTCAATTCACAATTTTCATTACCTGCTTCCTGTTTCCTTAATTGCTTAATTGGTGCATGACAGTTAAGCCAGTTTAAAACTACTATTTAGAGGTTTTTAATGAAGGATTTTCATATGAAGTATTTTTTCTGACATACTGAAAACACAAGGTAACATTACAACGTGACTCATAAAACATGCTGGAAAGCAAAGGGAACTGCTTGAGCAGCTACTCTTCAACAAGTGACACTAGAAGAGCCATCTTACCTGAACTCCACGTTTACCGTGTCACTTAAAATCAGACAAAGTTCCTTGAAGAATAATCCTTACTGTAAATTAAGGCCTGTAATTTTCATAGAATAAATATAAGTTGAAAGGAAGGCCCTGAGCTGCGATGCTGGTCAATCGAGTTTGGGTTGGTCCAATTTAGAACAAGAGCTAAATCCCTGTCTGTTCTGTGACGGGGCATTAGAATATTAGAATAGAATATGTTGGGTTTTTGTTCTTCAGGGCCACCGTAAAAATCAGAGATAAGGTAAGCTGCTCAAACGGATAAGGCTGTGGGTTACTAATCGTAAGGTTGGGGGTTCAAGCTCCAGCTTCTGCATTATAATTGATTACAAGAATTCGGCTTTGTCTATTATTGGTTAGCTTGCCAGGGCTCTGAAATAGGACCAGTTTCTGATGCCACTTTACCAATTGCTGCAGTCACTCCCAACACTAAAAAATGTTTGATATGGTATAGTGGGCATATTTGTTTAGGATTTTAGAGGGCTTTGGATTTGTGGAAAAATGTATTAACTGGGTTTGACTACTGTCTAATTGCCCTGAAGCACTAGCTCAGACAAATAGTTATATATCTACGTGATTTAAATCGGGAAGGGGGGCATGGAAGAGATTACCACATGTGTACCAGCCTGTAGTTGTTCTGTTTGACACTGGAAACTGTGGCAACTGCAATGTGTGGCAATGAAAATTTCTAAGTTTTTGTGTCATATTCAATTCAATTCAATTAAATTTTATTTATATAGCGCTTTTAACAATGGTCATTGTCCCAAAGCAGCTTCACAAAAAAAAAAATTAAAGATTTTTTTTTTTTTTTTAAGAAAAGAAAATATTTGGAAGTGTGTATGTGTGAGAAAAATGTGTCTAGATAATAATTAAATGAATGAATGATGAATGAAATGTCTCTGATGAGCAAGCCAAGGGTGACGGCGACAGTGGCAAGGAAAAACTCCCTGAGATGGCAATAGGAAGAAACCTTGAGAGGAACCAGACTCAACAGGGAACCCATCCTCATCTGGGTGATAACAGATAGAAATAACATCAAGTGTGTTGTGCAGGTGAAAGTTCAATATATCAGAAGTTGTGTAGATTCAGTTCAGCAGTAGGTGCAGAGGGCAGATGGGGTCAGATCACTGGAAGCACAGTATACAGGATGTGTAGCTCCAGCCATCATAAAGCAGAATCTAGCTGGAGCAGGTCCTTCTCAAGATGCCTTAGAAACCTTGCAGGGTTGGCCTTTGTCTACTGAAGCTGGCACAATCTCCAGATGTCTCAGGATGGGTAGAAAAATACAGAAAAGATGGAGAGAATTAGCGTAGTTGCCATTCAGGATAGGTGTACTGGAGTATGAGGTTATGGGATGAGTTACGCGTATGCCAGATTAAAGAGATGCGTCTTGAGTCTACTTTTGAATTGGGAAACCGTGTCTGCTCCCCGAACAGTGTCTGGAAGGCTATTCCAAAGCTTTGGAGCCAAATATGAAAATGCCCTGCCCCCTTTTGTAGATTTTAAAATTCTGGGAATTACCAGAAGTCCGGAGTTTTGTGATCTTAAGGGACGTGGTGGATTATAGCGTATCAAAAGACTGGTTAGGTATGAGGGAGCTAAACCATTTAAAGCCTTGTATGTAAGTAGTACTATTTTGTAATTAATTCTAAATTGAACAGGTAGCCAGTGCAGGGATGATAATATAGGTGTTATATGATCACATTTTCTGGATCTGGTGAGAACCCTGGCGGCTGCATTTTGGACTAACTGTAGCTTGTTTATTGAGGATGCAGGACAACCACCTAGTAATGCATTACAATAGTCCAGTCTGGAGGTCATGAATGCATGAACTAGCTTTTCTGCATCAGATACGGATAGGATGCTCCTAAGTTTGGCAATATTTCTAAGATGGAAAAAGGCTGTTTTTGTGATATTGGAAATATGATTTTCAAAAGACAAGTTACTGTCTAATATCACGCCCAGGTCTTTTACTGTTGAGCTAGTAGTAACAGTACATCCTTCTAAACGCAGGCTGAATTGTGAAAGCTGTTGTGTGCTGGTTTTTGGGCCGATGAGCAATATCTCTGTCTTATCTGAATTTAGTAAAAGAAAGTTATTGGTCATCCAATCTTTTATGTCCTGGACACACTCTGTTAATCTAGACAACTTGGGTATTTCATCTGGTTTTGTTGAGATGTATAATTGGGTATCATCAGCATAACAATGGAAACTAATCCCATGCCTTCTAATGATGTTTCCCAGGGGAAGCATGTAAATTGAGAACAGGAGAGGTCCTAAAACTGACCCTTGTGGGACCCCATATTTCACTGGCATTACATCAGACGGTACTCCATTTAGATCTACAAAATGGTATCGATCAGACAGGTATGATCTAAACCATTTTAATGCCTGCCCCTGAATACCTATATGATTTTGTAGGCGGTCTATGAGAATATTATGATCTATGGTGTCGAATGCAGCACTTAGATCAAGTAAGACTAGTATTGAGATGCAGCCTTGGTCTGAAGCTAAAAACAAGTCGTTTGCAATCTTAACTAGTGCAGTTTCTGTACTATGATGGGGCCTGAAACCTGACTGAAATTCTTCTAGGATGTTGTTTTCCTGCAAGAATGTGCATATTTGAGCTGATACTACTTTTTCTAATATTTTTGATATGAACGGAAGGTTTGAAATCGGTCTATAATTTGTTATTTCATTCGCGTCCAAATTAGATTTTTTAAGAAGCGGCTTAATAACTGCCAGCTTCAAAGGTTTAGGGACGTGACCTAGATATAATGAAGAATTAATAATGTTTAGAAGTGGCTCTCCAACTGTAAGCATCACTTCTTTTAAAAATCTGGTTGGTATTGGGTCTAACAGGCACGTTGTTGATTTAGCTGAGGTGATAAGTTTATACAGCTCTTCCTGTCCTATACCTGTAAAGCACTGAAAATCTAAATGTGAAGCTCTAGGCTGAACTAGATCATGAGATGCTATTAGAGGTTGAACCTCTGTTATTTTCTTCCTTATGCTATCGATTTTTTCATTAAAGAAGTCCATAAAATCTTTACTACTAAAATGTTGTGGAGTACTCTCTGCAGGCATCTTAGGTTTTGTTAGGCAGGCTACTGTACTAAATAAGAACTTGGGATTGTTTTGGTTTCTTGCTATCAGTTGGCTAAGATGCTCGGTCCTAGCGGTTTTTAGAGCCCGTCTATAGCTGCACATACTGTCTTTAAACGCAATTCGAAAAACTTCTAATTTAGTTTTTCTCCATTTTCGCTCAAGGTTACGGGTTGCTCTCTTTAGGGCGCGAGTATGACTATTGTACCAAGGAGCAAGTGTTTTATCTCTGACTTTTTAAAATCTGATGGGAGCAACAGTGTCTAATGTACTGGTAAAAATAGTACCCATGCTGCTGGTCACTTCGTCTAGATCGTCTGCATTTAGGGGTCTAATAAGTAATTGGGACAGATCCGGTAGATTACTTGTGAATCTGTCTTTAGTAGTCGGATTCATATTTCTAACAAATCGATAACGTGGAAAGACACAGCTAATCTGTTCTACGGGTAGAGTATATATCAGGAGGTGATGATCTGTGATATCATCACTTTGAGTTAAAATCTCTATATTAGTGACATCTATACCATGAGATATAATTAAATCTAGTGTATGATTACAGCGGTGAGTTGATCTATTTATATTTTGTTTAAATTCCAAAGGAATTTAGTAAGTCCATAAATGCGAGGGCTAAAGTGTCGTTAGCATCATCTACATGAATGTTAAAGTCACCTACTATCAACACTTTGTCAGAGTTAACAATTAGGTCTGATAGCAGATGTCCAAATTCTTTTAGAAAATCGGCATATGGCCCTGGGGGTCTGTACACGGTGGCCAGAGTAAAATATAGCGCGGGTTTATTATGTATTTCATTAAGTGCAACATTGATGACGAGCACTTCAAATGAGTTAAACCTGGGCCTTATTTTCTGAGTAACAGTGAGTACATCTTTGTAGATAGTGGCGACACCACCACCGCGACCAATTAGACGGGGCTCGTGCTTATAAAAATATCCTGACGGAGTAGACTCATTCAGACCAATATATTCATTTGGTTTAAGCCAGGTTTCAGTGAGGCAGAGTGTGTCAAGGCAATAATCTGATACCATTTCATTAACAATAAGTGCTTTAGGCGTAAGGGTTGAGAAGTCCAAACTTTAGAGGTAGACTTCGATTACTTATTTATAATAAAAATATAATATAAAGGCTGTACCCATAAAGTAATGTTATACAGTATGTGAACAACATTCTTTTGTTTGTTTAAGACAGGGGTCTCCAAATCCAGTTCTGGAGGGCCAGTGACCAGCACAGTTTTGGTGTAATTCACCAACACCTAAACACACCAATTGAACCTAGTAATTAACAGATTACTTAACAGCTGTGTTTGAGAAGAAGAATCACCAAATTGTGTTGGATACTGGCCCTCCTGGACTGGATTTAAAGAGCTCTGGTTTAAGATAACAGCAATACCCTGTCTTTTTAACATAATAGACTTATTTTCCAAGTTTCTGTAAAATGGAATTTTGCAAAATCAAAAATCCTTCAACGATTCTGTCCCTCATGCTTTTTCAGGCTGGCTGTTTACAGTAGCCTAAACAAGGTTTACTATATCTATGCACCATTTTCACCCCAAAAATAGAAGATACGATAAAAGTTAACTTTGACCCGTTATTGCAGAAAGTTCATATTGATGTACAGTCTTCACTGGGTCTATCTCTCTGGGTAGAGGTTAATGTTATTAAGATGAATTCTGTTTATAGGATAAATTACCTGCTTCACTGTCCCCACCTGCAATCTCCCCTAAATATTTCAAGAGGTTCGATGACATATGGGAGGAATTTCCCTGGAATGGATAAAGTGTCTAAGAATGCACTTGAGAAAACTGCAGTAACCAGGCGATAGTGGAGGTTTGGGGCTCCCAAATCATCTTTTTTTTATTAGGCATTAAGCTTAAGGCACTTGGCACATTGGTCATTGTCACCACACAGAGCTCCCTCAAGGTTCAGGATAGAGAGCCCAGTCTCAGCCCCTGCTGTCTGCCCACTAATTTATCTACATATATTAAAACTTACCCGATTATTCCCATCACCATCAAACCACATGTAAGAAACTTGCAGAACTGATTAATTTTAAACCTTACTTAAATGCAGTCTTCAGTATTTTGGTAAATCCAAAGTATTTCCAAGCAGTCTTTTATTTCTAAGAGTGGGAAAAGGTAACCTTATGTTACAGGATTTATATTGTGGAAATGTACTGAAACCGTTTGACTTAATACAACAATATGACGTCTTAAGACTTCGGTTTTGTAGATATCTCCAAATATGATATGTGACACAAAAGTTCAGTCATGTTCAGAGCCTCCAAGGTCAGAGGAAGAGTTAAGGAAAATTCTTGATGTCTGTGGTAGAGGACATCAAGAAAGCGTCTAAGTAGTACACAATATTGTGGGAATAAGGTATGGGAAATAATTTAGGCATAAAACTTGATTAGCAGGTATATGATGAAATTTGTATTAAGAATAAGACTTACACCGTTTTAAATCTTATATCATTACTGGACCCCCAAGTGGACTTTGTTTAAAAGATACTGCATTTTGTTGGAAAAAATGATAGGTTGAGGGTAAACTAGTACATTAATTCTAGTCCCAAATTTTTACAGGTCTGATTAAAAAAAAAATTAAAAGTAAAAATTTAGCTGTTTATTACAATGTTAAGAGTTTTAGAAAGTACACATTATAAAAGTTTATAAGATCAGTTGATTTTACAATTCTGGGGAATTTTTTTTTTTACAGTTGTTCTACTGTGAGTATCATTGGGTTCATTTTTTATTCTGTCCCAACCTATACAGTACATGCTTGAAATGAGTTATGGGGGGATTTTTGCTCCTCCAAAACCTTTGAAGGATTGGACCCAGATAGCAATTATGATCGGTTGATAAATTCTCTGAAACTGGAAAACACCAAATAAGTCTCTATTCAGCGACTGGGTGACAGCTGAAGCAAGTTATGGCATTTAAGACCACGATGTACAGGATTGGTGACAGGATAGAAAAATACTATCAGGTACATTTCTTACATAAGCACATAAGTGAAAAGACAAGGTAAAAACATACTGAAGATGGAGGTGAAGTTTTGCTATTCACAACAATATATTTTGCTTTTTGCTTTATCTATTTTTTTGTAACCCTTTTCCCCTTTGTTTCTCTTTTCTTTTACTGTATATCTAAAAAAAAGACATATCTAAGACTTATGACAGACCCTTCTGTATTTCTGTGGTAGGTGGGAGGGTTAGGGGAGCATCTTGGAGGAATAGCTTGTTTTTGTTCTTAAATGGGTGAGACAATGAGAATGTAGAGATGCACTGACAGCACCCCAACGCTCAGTTCACCTGCCCTTGTTTTAAAAGCAGTGTTTGCTTAGTATTTCTGATGCCTGTCACCCTAAATGTTGATGCTGTTGTGGTAAATGGCATGCCCCCTAGCTGTGTGATGCTTAAAAGCACTCACTGAATACTTAGCTGAATTTGCGAGCTCTGTGTGAATGATAAAATGCAGGAAGAGTGTAATATTGAGAGGGTCTTATCGATAGCATGATATTGCCTGTATAGCATGATTTCTGTGTAAAAAATTATATTCCAGATAAAATTGTGCTTTATTATTTGTGTATTAATTGATGGATATTTATGCATACAATGTTATTAAAAAGGTTATAAAATTATATTTTAAAAAGGTAAACATTTAAGTGTTATATTATTACAGTGTTAAGAGCTTTAAATAGTACACTTTATTTAAGTTCTAGTTTTATGTGTACAAGATTAGTTGAACGTGCAGTACTGCTTCAAGGCAGCATGAGATGTGGTACACCCTGGATGGACTGACGCCCCATCCAGGGTGTACCCGGTGTGTTTCCTGAGATAAGCTCCAGGCCTCCTGCAACCCTGTCAGGATAAGTGATATAGAGAATGAGTTACTGAAAGAGTACTGATTCAACCCTTAGACAAGTCTGTTTGAGAGCCACTAAAGAAAGACAGCTAAGCCTGGATGAGGAACAACAACAGTAACTAAAATATTCTTAGAACTTAATGCGATTATTTGTGTGTTTCAGAAAGCACTTATGGTGTAAACTGACATTTGCGCCAGATTCCATGCCCCATTACAAACCTCTCACAACTAAACCATGAACCCAACCAAAATGGAAACATGCTCCTGTGACTTCTTTTGGTAACACCGGATTGGTTGTTTTTGCTTATTCGATAGGGTTTCCTATTTGGTTTGAACTGCTTTCACCATGCCAAAACATATCTTTCATTTCAAGTCATCATCTTGTATTTTAACTCCTTAAGAGTTGAGTAGCACACTTGGTTTCCCAATACATATTTATTTTAATCTTGCACAATTTTTTTTACACAATCTTTAGGTACATTCATGTACAATAATATGTGAATAATACAAAAATGTAACTGTACTTGGAAGTGTTCATTGTTTCAAAATATTAAATTAAGCAAGTTATAAAATCCATAACAAATAATTATGTACCTAATATGAATTATTACAATGTATATATCTATATAAAACTTAATCACATGCTTTAAAAACAGTGTCTTTGTTTTTTTTTACTTAAAAACACGCTTCTCTCTTCTTTGCGGTCAATTATTCTGGCACTGTGAAAATTCCTTACACTTTCTGTATGTGAAACAAAAGCATTGAAAAAAATTATGTGAAAGTTATTCAAGGCCTGATAATACATGAATTAATCAGAAACACTTGTACAAAATACCCACTCTATCAAATCAGCCAATCTTGTGTCAGCTATGCATAAAATCATGCAAATACAGACCAGCAGCTTCGGGAAATATTTACAACAAATCATCAGAATTGCATGATTGTTGGTTAGTGTTTCTTAGCAACAGGTTCTAACAGGGTTATAACATGGTGCATTATTATGGCATTAATAGATGGGTAAATTATAGAACACGGTCAACAATACTCACATAGGCTGTTGCGATTGATTGGTATTTAAGGGCACAAAGTAGGCTAAGAAAGCATTCCCTACACATCTACAGTATCTGCCTCAGCACAGAGCAAGATTCATCGGACATGGCTATGCTTTGCACTGTCCACGTTTGGTAAGTGTCCTCTGCAGCCTCAGATTCCTATTCTCGGTTGACAGAAGTGGAACCTGACACGATCCTCTGCTGTTGTAGCACATCTAGCTCAAGGTTTGATGTGTTGTGCAATCTGAGATGCTTTTCTGCTTACCGATATTATATAGAGTTGTTATCTGAGTTACTGTAAACAGTGCTTCATCAGCTCAAACCATTCTCCACTGAACTCTCTCATCAACCAGGTGTTTCTGCAGTTAGATCAGATCAGGAGACATAAAAAATACTCCAAACATTCCAATCTGGCACTCAGATATTACATTGTCCCCCATTCTTATGGTTGATATGAACATAACCTGAAGCTTCCGGTGTGCATCTGCCTGATTTGTAAATTTGCTGAATTTAAGTCTTTTTAAAAATAATCCCACAAACTCCATGTATTATTCCATATACCCCTTGTTAAGAAGCACTTAAAAATACCAAATTTGTATCGATATTCTTTTAGTTTTTAATGGGTAGTCAAGTTGTATTAGCTACATAACATTTGTGCTGTTTCTTTACCTCTGTATGTTGAGTCAAACTCTTTCCTCGAAATGGTCGAAAGGCTCTGATGTACCTGTCGAACTCTCCGCCACATGCTGCGTGTAAAATGAACAAAATGTTAAATTCTTCCAGCAACTTTATGACGTTGCACTGAAATAAAATATAAATAAACTGGCTTTTTGTGCAACCTGCTGCTGGAGCTCACACTCTGCTGGATTCTCCCCACTGGAAGACGTTTTTTTTCGTCTTCTTGCTTGATCCTTGTGAATGCTGAAATGTTGCTCTTCTGAGGAATACACAAATGCTGTAAAACACTGTAAAAACTATTAAACGAACATATTAGGAATGGTTCCTCAGACTCACCATGGTGGGTCATTCTGTGGTTTCGATAGCGATATTTCTGAATAAACCCGATATTACACTCGCTACACCAGTAAGGCCTCTCACCTAGAAAAGCAAAATTATACTGGCACTAAACAACACCAATTTGTTATAAATTTGTATTATTTTTTATTTTATTATTATGTTTTAAAATTTTAAATAATATTTTTGTGGAAATATCTAATTGCTCATAAAGACCTGTATGAGTGTACTCATGTCTGCGTAGGTGGTATGGACTGCAGAAGGTGGCGCTGCAGTGCTGACAGATGTGCAGTTGTGTGTTGTGAGCTAAACCCTCCTCGTCATCTGAAGGATTTTCGATTACCGTTGACTTTGCATGTAAACAGACACAAATTCTAAATGACTTGTATGCAAAAAGTTACGTTTATTAATATGAGGACTTTATAAAAAACTGCTTGACTGAAACCTAATTTATATAAATCCTGCATATAAATGTAGTTCACATCATTTTTCTGTAACAACAAAAAAAAGTATTGAGAGTAAAAAGCGGGGAGATATTACATGGGTTAAAGCAAGCCCTATCTCATGCATGTGACCCCACACTATACAGCATGTAAAAACCAGATGTTCAAAATAAGCACAGAGCACAATATTAGGCTTAAAGGCTTAAAATCTAAAACAACCCACATTTAACAGTTATTAAGATCTCTCATCTCAGACAATTTAAGATTTGTAGTAATTGGGGAAAAATATACCCTAGTTAATCTTTTTATTTTTATTTATCAGGATCTACAGTTGTGGCCAAAAGTTTTGAGAATTACACAAATATTAGTTTGCTGCTAAACTGCTTTTAAATCTTTGTTTCAGTTGTTTCTGTGATTTACTGAAATATAATTACAAGCACTTCATATGTTTCAAAGGCTTTTATCGACAATTACATGACATTTATGCAAAGAGTCAGTATTTGCAGTGTTGGCCCTTCTTTTTCAGGACCTCTGCAATTCGACTGGGCTCTTAATCAACTTCTGGGCCAAATCCTGACTGATAGCAACCCATTCTTTCATAATCACTTCTTGGAGTTTGTCAGAATTAGTGGGTTTTTGTTTGTCCACCCGCCTCTTGAGGATTGACCACAAGTTCTCAATGGGATTAAAATCTGGGGAGTTTCCAGGCCATGGACCCAAAATTTCAACGTTTTGGTCCCCGAGCCACTTAGTTATCACTTCTGCTTTATAGCACGGTGATTTCAAGCATCACCCTTTTTTAACATGTCAAGTCTGCCATTCTAACCCAATCAGTCTGACATAATGATCTCCAGCCTTGTGCTCGTCACCATTCTCACCTGAGTTAACAAGACGATTACTGAAATGATCTCAGCAGGTCCTTTAATGACAGCAATGAAATGCAGTGGAAAGGTTTTTTGGGGATTAAGTTAATTTTCATGGCAAAGAAGGACTATGCAATTCATCTGATCACTCTTCATAACATTCTGAAGTATATGCAAATTGCTGTTATAAAAACTTAAGCAGCAACTTTTCCAATTTCAATATTTATGTAATTCTCAAAACTTTTGGCCATGACTGTACATAACGATTGTGTGGACTTGACAAACTCCTATAAACAAAGAAATAACCAGAAGAACAACAACAAAACACAGATTTCAACATGTAGTCATTTCCCCCAAAAAAGTTAACCAAAAACAAACTTGAAGTAAAAAATATTCTATAGGACTTTTTTTTAGTCTTTTAGTTTATTGATGGCTCTCTTAAGATCCCCCTCAGCATCCTAATGGGGTTGACATCGCCATTCTACCCCCCTGATGATTTTCTTCTTCAGCTATTGAGATGTTGATTTGCTTTGTGTTCTTGGGATCATTGTCCTGTTGCATGAGTTCATCTCACATTTACATTTAGACATTTGGCAGATGCCCTTATCAAGAATGACTTACAAAAGTTCTTTGAAGTTTCCATCATTGGATAGATCCTTACACTGGTAAGGTTTCCCAGGAAACCCCCAAGGGCATGAGGCGGGGGTACACCCTGGACAAGGTGCCATTTCATCGCAGGGCACACACACACTCGTTCATACATTAAGGGCAATTTTGGAAACGCCATGTCTTTGGACTGTGGGAGGAAACACAACAAGGACAGGGAGAACATGCAAACTCTCCATGCACACAGACCCGAGGTGGGAATCAAAACTTGTTCTAAGTTTTGCGGTTTGCTCAAATGCAACTATAACTCATGCTGTCAATTTCTTTATGGAGTAAAGAGCAGTGTTCTAGCCACCCTTCAACAGAAGCTATACTTGTTCATGACAGTGATAAAAAGAAAAAATTAACAAACATGCTTACAGAGGCCTGTAGATAGGTTGTAGCACATGTTTTATGTATTTATTTTTCCATTAAATGGCATGATGTACAGACTACTAAGTGCTCTAGAACACCAAATTTCTATATGCTTTTTTTAATGGTAGTGACACTTGTTGGTGATGAACTAACCTTGCACATTTCATTAGTAACACCTAGTTGATTACTTTCTTTTTTCTAATTACTTTCTTGGGAGAAAATAATGACTACATATTGAAATATGTTTTTTTTTAATTGTCACATGGAGTTACAGTGGGGCAAAAAAGTATTTAGTCAGCCACTAATTGTGCAAGTTCCCACACTTAAAAAGATGAGAGGCCTGTAATTTTTATCATAGGTATACCTCAACTATGAGAGACAAAAAAAGAAAAAAAACCCAGAAAATCACTTTGTAGGACTTTTAAAGAATTTATTCGCAAATTATGGTGGAAAATAAGTTTTTGATCAATAAAAAAAATTTATCTTTATACTTTTTTTTTATATACCCTTTGTTGGCAGTGACTAAAGTCAAACGTTTTCTGCAAGTCTTCACAAGGTTTACCTACTGTTGCTAGTATTTTGCCCCATTCCTCCATGCAGATCTCCTCTAGAGCAGTGATGTTCTGGGGCTGTCCCTGGGCAACACTGACTTTCAACTCCCTCCAAAGATTTTCTATGGGGTTGAGATCTGGAGACCGACTAGGCCACTCCAGGACCTTGAAATGCCTCTTACAAAGCCACTCCTTCGTTGCCCGGGCGGTGTGTTTGGGATCATTGTCATGCTAAAAGACCCAGCCACGTTTTATCTTCAATGCCCTTGCTGATGGAAGGAGGTTTTCACTCAAAATCTCACGATACATGACCCTATTCATCCTTTCCTTTACACGGATCAGTCGTTACTGGTCCCTTTGTGGAAAAACAGCACCAAAGCATGATGTTTGCACCCCCATGCTTCACTATGGTGTTCTTTGGATGCAACTCAGCATTCTTTCTCCTCTACACACGAAGTTCTATTTTGGTTTCATCTGACCATATAACATTCTGCCAATCCTGTTCTAGAATGCTCTCTATTAAACTTCAGACGGGCCTGGACATGTAATGGCTTAAGCAGGGGGACACGTCTGGCACTGCAGGATTTGAGTCCCTGGAGGCGCAGTGTGTTACTGATGGTAGCCTTTGTTACTTTGGTCCCAGCTCTCTGCAGGTCATTTACTAGGTCTCCCCGTTTGGTTCTGGAATTTTTGCTCACAGTTCTTGTATCATTTTGACCCGCGGGGTGAGATCTTGCGTGGAGCCCCAGATCGAGGGAGATTATCAGTGGTCTTGTATGTCTTCCATTTTCTACTAAATGCTCCCACAGTTGATTTCTTCACACCAAGCTGCTTACCTATTGCAGATTCAGTCTTCCCAGCCTGGTGCAGGTCTACAATTCTGTTTCTGGTGTCCTTTGACAGCTCTTTGGTCTTGGCCATAGTGGAGTTTCGAGTCTGACTGTTCGAGGTTGTGGACAGGTGTCTTTTATACTGATGAGTTCAAACAGATGCCATTAATACAGGTAACGAGTTGAGGACAGAGGAGTCTCTTAAAGAAGTTGTTACAGGCCTGTGAGAGGCAGAAATCTTGCTTGTTTGTAGGTGACCAAATACTTATTTATCACTATAATTTGAAAATAACATACAAATATGTGATAAAAATCATACAATGTGATTTTCTGGATTTTTTTTTCTTATTTTGTCTCTCATAGTTGGGGAATACTTTTGATGAAAATTACAGGCCTCTCTCATCTTTTTAAGTGGGAGAACCTGCATGTTGTGGACATATTGTACAACTTTTCCTGCTCTGCATACAGCGCACAAAGTACCATGTAAGCAATCAAGGTCACATTCAACAACGCTCGTTCAAGTTCATCTGAGACATGTATGAAGCTTATAGGTTTAGGTTTAGTTCATTTATAAAGCACATTTGTAACAGCCGCGAGACTGACCAAAGTGCTGTACCTCCACATCAACACATCATAAAAAGGCTAAAAGTACACGATACACACAAAAACTACATACTAGGCACAGTAGAGCCTAGTGGGCCAGGGAAAACAGATGGGTTTTTAAAAGGGATTTAATGGTCAAACTAGGAGCCATTCGGATATCAAATGGCAAGTCATTCCAAAGACGAGGCAGAAGCTTTAGAGTCTCAGCAGAACGTTAAAATGCATTTTTGCATGGAACAGGGGTTGTGGAATTTGACCCTGATTAATTTCATTGTACTTGCTTGTAGTGTACAGAGCAGGAAATTTAGAACTACAAAGACCTATACTACTGTATTTACAGTATATTCACCTCAAAGTTAGACTCTGACTATCCCTTTAATCTCATGAAGGTAAAAGATTACATTTTACTTGATGTCTTACTTGAGTTTCAACATGAGAGCTCCTCCTCCTATTCTCTACCGTGTATCCGTGTTCAGCGTCAGTTTTCTTGTCTTCACCGCTGCTCGTTTCAGTCTGATTATATAGAGGGGCGCTGCAGGGTGTTATTTTATGCATGTGGTCATTTCGGAGCAAGCTGGCATCTAGAGTAGGATTACTTTCTGATTCAAGATCAGCAAGTAGATGTTCACCGGCCCAGCCCGAATCTTCACAAGGAGAAGAACCTGTAGACTCTGTATTAGTGTAAAGCTGTGCTGGAATGTTACCTGTGTCTGATACATCTGTGCTAACTGATTCAGGACTAGGATTTTTATGTTTGGCTCTACATAACCTATCCGAGTTAGGCGAACTTACTTGATTAGCTGTTAGTAGTTCTTGACTTAAAGGGGTACCTGTCCGAGAAGGGATGGTACCGGACACGGGTTTAGCTTCATGACTACATGGATATTTATGCTTGCATATCTTTACATGGTTAGCGATGCTCTTACTGCTATATAACCCAAGACAATAAATGCACTGCACATAGTCTGTATTAGATCCAGCTGTGGTATGCCACTTAGATGACACAGAGGTTCTACTCATACCCACGTCTTTGTGCAAAAGGTTTCCTTTGCTCTGTAGGAGATCCAGCAACTGTTTCCTTTCCTTTGACTTCTTGTCATAACTAAGAGCCTTGGCCACCTCTGGTTCTTTAGCATGTGTCGATAAAAGATGCTGTTTCATTCGGAGGGATGGTTTCCTACAATATAAGCAATAATGTTTCTTCCTTAGCTTTAATCTGGATTTTCCTTTCCTGGTTTTTACACTCCAGACATCAGATATAGGTGAACCTGTCTCCAGATCAGGAATCGGCTGCAAGGGAAAGTTGTACTAGTTACTTAATACAAGCTTTAAGTTTAAACAGTATCAGTATGTTTTAACAGAAACATTAAAACCATTCTGTGATATACTGTAGTTCAACTGGAGAATATATGCAACAAGTTCAGCCTCAACTGAAACTGAGAGAAATTATTATATTATAATTCTTAAATACATTCCATGGGATTGAGGTCTCAGGTTTTATTTTATAAATAAGCTTGGACTACATACATATTTATCTGGAGGCTCGTAGTCAGGATGAGCAGGATATAGAGGGTCAGGTTGCTCTATTTTAATGCGAGTGCTTTCTTCCTTCAGCTCTGGATTTTGGCACCAGCTCTCACAACTCTGCGGTTCGCGCTGTAGGTTCGACGTATCATCCTGCTTTTCAAAGGACACACCTGTGAGGGATTGAAAAGCCTACATCAGGGGAACTCCACTGTAGACCTGAAGCACGGGAGTCCAGCACAGTTTGTTGATTTCCCTGCTGAAACAAAGAAACGATCAACTCCGGTCAAGTTAAAACACCAGATCCAGCTTTTCTGCTTAACATCAAGCTTTGGATAAGGTGGATCATGTTACTGGGAAACCGAATCTCAGAACCCCAAATTGAACCCACCTATTAAACGTGGTCATTGGCTGGATCAGATTTCTTAGAACAGGGAAATCATCAAACTATGCTGGACTCCATACATACAGGACCAGATACTGTATGCACAGTGCACACCTATATTGATGAGAAAGTACACCAGTCAATAAACAGCTTATAATAATAAATATGACTTTAAAAGCATGTAAATTTTTTCCATTATTTAATATTTCCAAATATAAATATTTCTATACACAACAGGTACGGTTATATAATAAGTCAATATCAAAGGAGTGATTTTGTAATGATTATTAGCACTGTTTTATTGGATCCCAAAGAGCACAAAAAAAGAAAGCTAGTGTGCTAGGGTGTACAATCACTTGTCCCACACATCAAGTAGGGCTCTTGATCAGGGTTTGAAGACTGATTAAAGATTCAGCTTGTTATAACAGCTAGTTAGATGAAATAACCCTAACGGTACTGAGGCAATTTGGAACGACGATGTTGGAAGATGACAACATTATCAGATGTGTTTTCTTGCTCAAAGTGCTTCTGTGACTGTTTTTAAGCTCTCTTCTCAGTACTTATGGCAGTCAGATGATTAAGATCAACACATCAAATTAAAAAAGCAATGAATGAAATGAATCAAGACAACAATCAATTACAACTGAGACAGACTAGCAACATGTCCCCTCTTTGGCTGGCATCCTGTAGGTTGCATTACTGCTACAGTATCTACAGATCGTCCTTTAATTTAAAACCAACTTTCCAGTCTAGTCTTTTCATCCAGTGTTTTCCAATTCTAAAAGACTTTTTACATTGCCTTTGACTCTAAATAGCTCTTGGAGCTGTGACATCATGTCTAACCTCTCCTGCATAGATTTTCTGCAATGAGAACAATAGAGTAATAGAGTGTGTGGCAGCGCTGGGTAAAAGCAGACAAAGAGTGTAAAACCGAGCAAGACAAGGCAAGACCAGGGAGGGAAGCATTAGCATTGTAAAAAAAATCTTGAAAAAGCCAAGTGTGTTACCACGTCTGCATGGACAGCAGTTAGAACAAGGAGCAAACGTAAAATTCTGTGTGAAACTGGGGAAATCTATCACAGAGATCCTTCCAGAGATGTTTGACTTGATTTGGCAAGTTTACTGCAATGCTGCAATTAGTCATTTAAGGTGTTTTGAGTGGGACACCTGCTTTAAGAGTGGAAGAACATGGCCTCTGAGTGGCGCAGTGGTTAATTGCTCACCCTATCATCCGGGGATTGCGAGTTCGATTCCTAGGTTATGCTGTAACGCCTCGCAGCCGGAGGTCTAGAGAGATCTGATTGGTCGAGCTCTCTCAGAGGGAAGCGATGAGAGGTACTTACTGCTCTCACATTACTCACAGCTCTCTTCAGGGGCATTTGTGAGCTCACGCAACCGGAAGGAGCGGATAGCGCCTAGCGTCCTCCTAGTGTGTTACACCGCCCCCAACAGTGTGTGACCGAGCGCAGTTCGGAAAAATGCGGTTGGCTGGCGTCTCGTTGTTTGGAGGAGACGTGTGATAGTCTTCGGCCCTCCTGACTGAGTGATAGTAGTAGCCTTGATGTGGAAGCCGCCTAGTGACGGGAAAGAATTGACCATGACTAAATTAGGGAGAATAGAAAAAGAGTGGAATAACATCCCTTCGAAGCCAACAAGAGCGAAAAAGTCGAAACCATTCGCCAGCTTCTGCATTATGATTGACGGAGAACAATTGACTACATTGCTGCCACTGTCTGTGTGTCATACAAAACAATCCAGGCAATCCTCACATGTGAGGTACAGTAGGAACGAACAGAGAAAGCCACAGGATCTCTGGTACGTGTAAAACTGGATTAAGGTTGCTGTGTCCAATTCTTAGTCTGTTAATTAATACTTTCTCTTTTTGTCCCTCCCATCCCCAATCACATCTACTTTGTTGTTTTGCATTAAATGCAAATGTGGTTATTCACTGTCCCTTCTTTAGTTCATTATCCATTAATTACTACTTCTGTTGCCATTGTTGTTTTGCATTTCTCCACACTTAATCTTCTCCCACTGATTCTGATCATTTGATATTGACTTCAACACATAATCACATATTTCTAAACAAAGTCTGTAACGTAAATCCAGTCACACAGGCTACTACATCAAATCACATTGTTTCATATCACAGCACAACCAAATAGGGTTGCCAAACATAGGATTTTTACCTTAAGCATAAAAATGATATTACTTGAACTGTTGAGGTTTGCACCATAAAGCATATGTACGCTCAAGGCCACGTCTGTAAGTAGTATCCTCACAAACGCAATAAAATTAGACTCATTATTTTGTAGCTATTTATCCTTACAATATCCTTATGCGCATGCGCACAAATGACGCTTTGTCGCACATTTTCGACGAAAAAATACTAAAAAAATATTCACAAGGCTGCTATTTTGGAGTGCGTTCCAATGGAGCACTCATAACGAGTTTCTACGCAAAATGCGTAACGCTACGCAGGACTGGTCCAGTCCAGTCTTTTAAATATCTTTATTATAATAAATATAATACTCCGCACTCGAAGCACCAAACGAATAATGTGGGTGTGTCATACAGTTTGGGTACCTTTGGGGGAAACACACACACACACACACACACACACACAAAGGCTGAAGGGCCATCACTTGCAAAACCATAAATATTTGTATATTAGCTTTCGTTACGTCATAACGCATTAACACGCGCAGTGACAGTTAAATAACGAACGTTAAACAAGCTTTAAAACACTGCGTCTGTAGAGACCCGTGAACGTGCTATATAGTAACCCTAAGTAGTACACTCTGATAAATATCTCAGGGTCTGTAAACAATTCAGACATTTCAGCATGTATGGGCCTGCTAAGTATTAAAATCCTGCCTAATATCAATACGGGCAGTTTACCTCCGCGACCACATTAGGACTGTTTTCTGCATTTCAGTCTAAGATTTTTAATCATACCCGCGTTTATTTCTGTAAAACTCCATCCCGTGAGCTTTAACATTTCCTTCAGATAGTCGTTCTCTTTGCGGACCCGAGCCGTTTCCTCCTCGTAGTCCTGCATCATCCTGCTCACGGTGTCGAGAATCTCATTCACCGCCGCCGACAGTCTCTCACTCAGAAACACGTTTAACTCGTCCAATTTAGTCATTTTACGGGTTTTCTTCACGTGAAGCTGGGAGAAACACGTCCATCCGCTCCTCTACTACGCTCTCTTGCAGTGACGTTAATCCACGCTAAAGGCTGAATCCCAAACCGCTCTGTCTTCAGCTTTACGGCTCACTTCGAAGCGTGCACGAGACATTCATTCATTCCCTTTGTAGTGTCGATATGTAGGAAACACTAAGCTATTTGATAGTTATTCCAGATACTCTGCTGCCACCTACTGGACACGGTGGGTTCAGGCAGCTTTTCTTGAAAGACTTGTGACTGCAGTCGCTGAATAGTTCAGCTTTTGTACCTGACTGAACCTCTAATAATGAATATTAACTTAAATGCATCTTCTGTTATATTAAACTTCCAGCCTTCTAACACACAGTAGGACTGTAAAACAATCCCTGCTATCTGTTATCACCAAAAAGAAAATAGGTTCCCTGTTGGTTCCTCTCAAGGTTTTTTCCTATTGACATCTCAGGGAGTTTTTCTCGATTTTAATAGATCTTTAGTCACAGATAAAGCCTTCACTAGTCCTGTGTTTATGGCACATGTTAGCAATAAAACTTAAACCACTGACATATGAAGTGAATAACATTTATTGTTGCAATACAGGGGCACCTCTCAAGCGGTGAAATATCTTTGGCAGCAAGTAAACAGGAAGTTTAAAGTGTTGGAAGAAGTGACAAATGGGCAAGGAACTGAGTGATTTTGACAAGCAAGAAATGTGAGACGGCTAGATCAGAGCATCTCCAAAACAGCAGGTCTTGTGGGATGATCCCGGTGTGCAGTGGTCAGGACCGAACAAAAGTAGTCCATGGAAAGACAACTGGTGAACCGGTGACAGAGTGATGGATGCACAAGGCTCACTTTATTTGAGCAAATGCTAGGCTCCTTTGCAACAAAATGCACAAAAGTAGGTGTTGCCTATAATAGAAAAATGTCAGAGCAAACAGTGAATCTTTTGGCTGCTCCCATCGAGGGGTTGCCACAGGGGACCATCTGTTCTGCACCTCACTAATCACTGTGTTAAAACACCGGCTGCAATTCTCCCATTTTATTCGGGCTTTGTACCGGCACTGCATCCAGTGGCTGGGGTTTGGGCATTGGGTGGAAATTGAACCTGGGCCTTCCACATGTTAGGCAAGAAACCTTCAACTGAGCAATCAATGCCTCAAACATGGATTTGCAGATTGATGCATATAGGGGTGCGTGGCTGCAAGGTGCGTTGACCTAGGCAAAGTGCTCATGCCAACCACTCCACTTCCCAAAGGACCTTCACTGGGCACATGAGCTTTGGGACCGGACCATTGAGCAATGGAAGAAAGCATCTTGGCTCGATGAAACGTGCTTACTTTTACATCAAGCGGATGATGATTGTTGCTTAAAGGGGGAACACAAGACACCAGTATGCACTATGAGAAGAAGGCAGAAGCAGTGTGATGCTGTGTGTGATGCTTTTCTGGAAACCCATAGGGACCCTGTGACCCTGGCCACATCTGACATTTTATAGCCAACTCCATAACTCCAATTAACTCCAAAGAACCAATATAATGTGCAATTTTAATTGTATGAAACATGCACTATTTAGTCAAATTGTGTCAGCTTGTTTATAAATGTGCCATTCCTGCCCAAATATCAAGATCTTTCCCCATAGCATTTCTGAACCGATCGACCCCATCTAGTGCAACTCCGTTGCATCTACGGCAGTGGTTTAAAAACCTGAGGTCCGTTCTTCATACGTCGCTAACTCAGTTAGCTGTATTTGATTGTTGTGGATTTGTCCTGATCTTGGATTGTTTCCTCGGGAGGTTTATTTCATGTAAACAGAATTTAGGCTGCGCTCCTGGCAGGTTATGATTGGTTGAAATGGCGAGGTCACATCTGATTGGTTAAAGAGCACAACTGACGTGGACTGACTCATGGGGAAAAAAGTATCTTGCATATGCCCCCTTCCATGGATTGCGCCCTCCTCCATAATCGCTATCAAATATTAGATTAGAACATAAACTCATAGGTTTATTATTATTATCAAATACGATTATGTGTGTGTGTGGGGGGGGGGGGGGGGGGGGGGGTAATCCATGGCACGGGGGCATTTTAGCGCATAACACGTGTTACAAAAAAAATTGAGCTCCATTTTTGAAATTTAGTCAACCAATTAAAGGGGTTGTGATCAGTGTTTCTACTGTCGATGCATATCGCCTTTTAAGCCAACGCACGAACGCGCAATAATCCTAGACAACTCAATCCAGATATACTAATCATCAACAACAGGTGTGCTCAAAGAACCAACTTATCCGGATAGTAATTAGCACGATGATCTCATCTTAGATGTGTTAATTTATCTTGGATTTGTCAAGCGACATACGAAGAACGGACCCCTGGTCCTTGAGGACACCTTGCCTTGCACATAATAAACAATAATAAACTTAAGTGGGTGTACTAGATTAGAGAAAACACTAAAATGTGCAGGAAAGGGGGCCTACAGGGCCAGGGTTTGGAAGCACTAATCAAGGGTACTTGATGGTTTTGTGAGTCTGCTGGTGCCTCTTGAGGTCCTCCAGATAGGAAGAAGCATCTAGATCACATGGGGCAATGGAGTATACTCTCACTTGAGCATAAAGAGATGCTGTTTGCAATCTACACTCTTTGTCTTTCTACAATCTATGTATAGACTCTCTATATTAAAAATTTTAGTGGATCAACAAATCATGTGCATCTCTAACCCTTAGAGGGCTTCCAGCATGGTCATTTATACACCCTGCTTTCTTCCTCTTACACCTTCTTTCTGTTGTATTTTGTCAGCCTTGCTAAGGGAACCACTCAAGAAATGATGTGTGCTGACATTCATATCACACACCCTTTCTTATTTGTATCAAATGGTTTCGAGTGATTGACACATGGAACGTCTGATTAAAAAAATGAACTGTCTGTATTGAAAAAGTACACAATCTACAAAACCAGATGTAGTATTTTCATTGTTTCCTTGGTTCATATTTACAGTGTACACTGGTAACATCGGTGATAAAGTTTCATGTATGGTACATGCTGTAAGCAGCTACAGTAATACACAATGTTCTCAAAATCCTGTAAATAGAAATGTGTTGCTTTCTAACTTATAAGCAACAGGTCAAAAAAAGTACTGATACAGACAAAAGTTTTCAGACATAAAAGCAATGGAGGCAACAACTGTTCAGTAAACACTAGGCCAACTAGTAGGCGAAATTAAATAATAAAAAATAATAATAAAAAAAAAAAACCTCTCCCAACTGTCTTCTATTTCTGTTTACTTAATTCTCTGCTGTGGCACTGTAAACTGTTTATTTAATTATGAATTAATCATAATTAAATGAACAGTTTTTGTTCATTTGTACTTGCAAAATGACATTTCTTATTTCCTGTTTGTCAAATGCACAAGAAAAGAACAGGAATGATTCCGGAACTGCAAAACTCAATCACATTCACCCGCTGTCCTGTTAACTTTTGTGACACTTAAAATTATGCACAGCAACAAGCACCTTGATGAGAAAGTGAAATGAACATTTTCCCGTCAGTGTTTTGTAATGATCAAAATATTAGCTTAAGCAATGTTAAAAAAACGGGAAAATAATACGTTTCCATTTATAAAAGAAACTACTTTACACAATACACAATATGTAGTAAGATAACGTTCCTAATCTCATACCATTCTATGCTGCAAATGCTTCTTGAGGCACCATTTCTGAGATAAAGTGTATGATAGCTCTCTGGAGTTCGGTAAATTAATCAGCGTAGAACTTGCTGAAACTTCCTGTGTCTGAAACAGAAGAAGTTAGACTGCGTTTTAATGTGATAACAATAAAAATGATCAAAGACATTAGAAACCTGGGGGTGACTGAAAGAATTATATACTGTACCAGTGATCTGAAATGCCTCATACAGATATGTCCAATTTCTTGATATAACCTTATCTTACAGCTAGCACTATGTACAGTATAACATTATAGCTGCACACTGGATATTGTTTTCTTCTAAATACCACCTCATTCAGTAAAAAAAGTTTGCACCTATCCAGTACTTTAGGTGTTTTTGTGAACATAAGTAGGTTTAAGAGCCTATACAAGTAAAGTGTGTGTGTATATTTTTCTTACCCCTTTCTGTCATTACAGGTGTTTCATCAGCGTTGCTGGAAAGCTCAGAAGTAGCCGTAGTGCTGTGGTCCAATTGCTGCATGCAAAACATTACTTTAAAGTGATAGAAATGGTACATTTTCCCAGCATATTGCAATAATTAATACATTAATGAAATAATTAGGTGAAACCTGTAGATGGAGTTTGTTCTCCACTGGGTTCTCTTCACGTTTTGTGTGCCTTCTTGATGGATCCTTAAATTCGCTTGACTGTGTCTCTCCTGAAGAACAAAACAAACCCTGTGAAACCCCGTAAAACTAGTTCATGAACGTATCAGGACCTTGGACTCACCATGGCGCCTCATTCTGTGATTTCGATAGCGATATTTCTGAATGAAGCCTACATTACACTCGCTGCACCAGTAAGGCCTTTCATCTACAAAAGCAAAACAAAACTGGTACTAAGCACACATTATAAATTAACAACGGCATGTTTTAAGGGGAATAAATATTTAAATTCCGGTAACTGACCTGTGTGAGTGTATTCATGTCTGCGAAGGTGATAGGGACTGCAAAAGGTAGCACCGCAATGCTGACAAATGTGCTGGTTTGAGCTCTGTGATACACTCTGTGCTTCATCCGAAGGGTTGTCCTTTATCTTTATTGGCTTTGTATGGAAACAGACACAAATTACAGGTAAGCTCAATGTAGTCCTAACAACCGCCCTTGGTCCTGTTTCTATTTTTATTTTTTATTTTTTCACATCATAAAAAAATCCAGTTGTTTCCCAACCAGTGATATACTAAGTAGTATACTTTGTCTAGTGTAAGAAAAAAGCCCGGTTTGACTAAACACCCCTTGTAGAAACAAATTTATAATATTGGGTTACAATTAATATTACTGAAGTAAATTAATACATTTAATGAGACGAGGCTGTGGCATGACACTTAAAATGTGCACACAGGTGCCTTATGAGCTGAAACTCTGTAAAGACTAATTATATAACCAGTTGTTACTACTGCTGATTTCTTTCACTGTGAGTACACACTCCACACACTTTTAAGATTTCAAGTAAAAAGTTAAAACATAGTTTACCCGAGCTCGAATACGAGAGCTCCTCCTCCTACATGTATTCCCTAGCACATGTTCTTTCCGGCCGCTTTGATCAGCGACAGCCGTCTTGTCCTCGCTCTTGATGGTTTCACTCTGATCATTGGCTGAAAAACTGCAGGTAGTGCTTTCGGGCTCATGATCGATTCCGACCAAGCTAGTGTCTGGAGTCAGATCAGTTTGCGATTCAAGATCAGCAAGCATTTTTTCACCAACCAACCCCATTTCTTCTGTGTCTGAAACATCAGTGCTAACAGATTCAACATTTGTTTTTTCCCATTTGGAAGTACATCTATTCGAATGAGCAGATCTTGCTTGATTAGCTGGTAGAAGCTCTTCACTTGAAGGAATACACATATCCACATCTTTGTGCAAAAGGTTTCCCTTGGTCTGAAGCAGATCCAGCAGCTGTTTCCTTTCCTTCGACTTCTTGTCATAACTAAGAGCCTTGGCCACCTCTGGTTCTTTAGCATGTGCCGATAGAAGATGCCGTTTCATTTGGAGGGATGATTTCCTACAATATAAGCAGTAATGTCTTTTCTTCAGCTTTAATTTGGATTTTCCTTTCCTGGTTTTTAAACTCTTCCAGACATCAGCTATTTGTAAACCGCACTTCATCTCAGGAGCTTGGGAAGAAACCGGTGATGAATTTTTTCCTTCGGGTGATGTCTGCTATGGGGAAATGTATAAGGTTTAGTTGAAATAGCAGGAAAAGAAGATCTGCAGTCTCCAACAATTTCGGGTACACATGAACAGGTAAGTTTTATTTACATTAATGTCTGCAGAGATTCAGCAGTTTTTCAGTTAAGACTGAAAAACAGCTATTTATTTTAGTGCTCTAAAATAAAATGCATTTAAAAAAACTTAAATTAAAAGTGGTCATAATTTAGTACTCTCTCTTTAAATTCTATGTATTTTTGTCATAGCGAGTCTTAGTTTTTAGCAAGAGCTTCATCTCAGACCCTACAGGCATTAATGGGCATGTTAGATGTTAAAGTGTTTGACAAAACAATTAAAAGAAGACTGAACAAGTACAGTTTGTTTGGACGGGCTGCCAGGAGAAATACTTTTCTGTCTAAAAAAAAAACCTGGAAGCATGACTGAGGTTCACAAAATTGTATCTGAACACACCAGAAGGCTTCTGGAACAATGTCCTATGGACAGATGAGACCAAAGTGGAGTTCTATGTTTGGGGAAACCAAACTGTACTTCAGCAGAAACACCTGATACCCACTGTCAAGCATAGGGATAAAAGGGTGATGATATGGGATTGGTTTTGCAGCCATAGATAAAGTCATACAGGAAAACCGATAAAGTCATAAAGGAAACAATTACTTCACGTTATCGCTGCTGAAGGTGGATCTACAAACTATTGAATCTTTTTGGCTTAATTTTTAAATAAATAACGGTATAATAAAAAAAGTTATATGTTATATTGTATACTAAGACCTGCTATGATCAGATAAATTTTATTATGGTTTATACAAAAACACATAGAATGAAATGAGAGGTACTGACTTTCGAACATGACCATATCATATATTCATTATAAGTAAAGTGAAACATTTCAACATTATAGCTCATGAAAATCATAAAATCCCACCTGTCAAAATATTTGAATATTTCATTTCCAGATTTAGTTAATTGCTATTCATACAGTATAAAGTAATAAGTAATCTAGTTCAGTACTCGAACAGGTAAGAGTGTGGGGGCAGGGGGGATTGGGGGGGTGGTGCACAAGCAAAAGGCATGACTGTGGCCTTAAGAAGATTGTCAAGGATAAGGAGTCAAGCTGATTCAAGAACTTTACAAATGGTGCACTGAGACTGGAGTGAATCCGGAGTGACCACACACAGACATCTTCAGGACTACAACTGTTGCACTCCAAGTATCAAGCCATTTCTGAACCAGAAACAATGTCAGAAGTGTCTTACATAAGCTAAGATGAAAAAGTGGAATGCTGCACATTGGTTTAAAGTCCCCTTTTTTATTTAGATGAAGGTAAATTTTGTATTTCATTTGGAATGCAAGGTCCAAAAGTCCAGAGGTGGTGTGGAGAGGCACAGAATCGTAGTTTCAGTCACAGTTGGTATTGATTTGGGGTGCCATGCCATCTGCTAATGTCGGGCCTGTCTTTTATTAATTCCACAGTGAATGCAGCTGTCTCTACCAGAAGATTTTAGAGCATGTCATGCTTTTGTCGCTGACAAGCGTTATGGCAATACCAACTTCCTTTTCCAACAGGACCTGCCCACAGTGCCAAAACTTCCACTAAACTGGTTTGACCATGATATTACTGTGCTTGATTGGCCTGTACCACATAAAGCATCTGCATGGTAAAGTCAAAAGGAAGATGAGCAACACCTGACCCAATAAAACAGACAAGCTGAAGGCTGCTATTAAAGCAATCTGTTCGACAATGCCTTAGCTAAATGAGCCCTAATAAATTAACATAATTCTTTGGACTTTTTGCACTGTAAATTTGTCTTGACCGAACTTTGGAAATACTCCAATATTTCCAAAATTTTTCTTCCTATGTGCTATTTAAGTGCTATCAGATTTAGACAGTATAATTTCAAAATATTCTTTTCTGACTGTGTGAAACTATACAAAAAATGCTCAAAAGAGCGATTCAATCGTCAATGGTCATTCTGGGCTAAACTGGCTTTTTGATTTTCATGAGCCGTTAGCCACAACCATCAGAATTAAAACAAAAAAGGCCTTAAATACATGTAATGAATCTCTATAATATAACCCTAGTTTTACATTTTAAATTAAATTACAGAAGACACATTTTTATTTATTGAGATGCACGGTATGCACATAATTTTGCTTCCAAGGTGCTATTTTTGAGCTATCAGATTTAGACAGTATAATTGCATAACATCAAAATATTTTTTTCCTGACTGTATAAAACTATTTTTAAAAAATGCTCAAAATAGCAATTCAAATGGTCATTCGGGGCAAAATAAACTTTATGGCCCTTTTTAGAAATTAAGACGAGTCTCCTGAACGTGTACAAGCAAAAGAGCGTGAGAAAAATACAGTACCATGAAAAAGTCTCAAGACACCACTCATTTTGACATAGATTAAAAGTATGTAGATTAAATTAGAGAAATAGGATCAAATTTTATACAGGAACTGGCTACAAAGTGCCTAACGATACAATTTAAAAACTGGTAACAACCTAAGCAGCAACCTCATTTCTCCTCTCGTTAGTTCAAACTTAGCATTCACCTTCACCCGTATAATTATTACTGGCCAGATCATCTGTCATCATTTGCAACTGTTTGTCACTGGTTTATGCCTTAATTTTTTATTTATTTTTTTTAAAGCGTGAATGATTCATAGGTCACTGTGTGGCTTAACAAACAAAACCATTCCTGTTCCTCAAGACTACATTAAACAATACATGAAACTCTGGTTCTTTAGTATGAAGAAATCAGGGGTGGCTCCAGACTTCTGCACAGTACTATACATTCCTTTCCTTTTGTTCTCCTATTTCAGGATTATTCAAGGTTGTTTTTTCTTATTTAAAAAAAAAGAGAGATATTTTTTCCCTATTGTGATAAAATATATGAGCAAATCCCCTCCCCAGTTTGTTGCACAACTCTGTTCTCTGTGGAACATAGCTCAACTGTAGGGCATTTACATAAGACACTCAGATGGAATATTTAGACATGAATTAAAATAACGCGGGTTTAAGGCATGATAAAATGCATCTTCTGAGGGGTATTTCAGCAGAAGCATTGACACATGCACACTTTGGGAGATCTTTGACCTTTGATTGGCCTTTAATATTATAAACAAATGATGATGCAGCTGCTGCATACCCTTAAAACAAAGTCTACCCCTAAATTGTATCGAATAAATACAGTCTGTAGAGAAAATAACTGATTCAATCCCAATTAATTCATTATCAGCCTGTAAGGTGTCATTTTAACTGATAATTGAGCTTTAAAGTCAACAACAGTGTGGGTTAAAAGCATGTTAAAAAAACTAACAGTTAAACAAGGTTGTGTAACAATAAAAGCATATGATCCGGAGAGATCGGTCACTGTGCATCAGTTTTAGTAATGGCAAAGGCTCTACATAAAAAAGTGCTTTCATTTGACCAGCATGCTTTAATAAGTTATTCTTGGCTTGCAATAGACTAGTGTTTCCCAAATTTTGTTCTTTGAAGCCCTCTGCTTGCATTCAAGAAATGTTGCACCCCCTTCCAGCCAACAAACCAACCCACCCCATCCTAGCCAAGCTTATGTACACAAACAACAAAAATCTATATTTTTAAATAGTTTTCTATGCAGAAATTTAATACATTTAATATTTAAAATGTTTCTTATTTAGCATGTTTAACATAGCCTCAGAGCAGACAAAGGCTTGTGCACGCCCTATGATTTTTGGTACCCTTCTGAGGAGGGCATGGATGCCAGGTTGGGAACCATATCAATAGACTACCATGTGTGGCTTCTGCATGCTTGGATTAAAAGCCTGCACCAGCCCTTCTTGGATAAGATTTTATACCCCTGTTCAGATTTATGTGTTCTGCAGATTAGGACCTCTGGTGCTCAAACAGGGTAATTGCATTAGATATGTAATTGATAAAATGCTGATTTCAAAGGTATAAACTGCACATTTTACCAATGCAAATCATAACATTTTTGCTTTGACACGATGACACGATGCATCTTTACACCCCTAACTGCCACACTTCACTTCATGTTTTAAGATTCTTTTTGTATCATCATGAACAAAGACCAATTGTGCATTAGAACCCCCTAGCCATTGAAAGTCTATGAAAGCTTTTTCCACTCTTACATTATCGAGTACCTTTGGATTACCCCAAAAACCCTGGCACGGTACCACCCATACGAAATCCCTTAAAATAATACAACGGAGTACACGATTAAACCTTATTTATTCAAGATACATAATAAACAATGAACACACTAAGTGTACCTGTAAGGGGTCACTTTGTCGTCTTCTCTTTGTGTCCCTGCTTCGACTCTCCCCTCTCCTCTTTAATGCTGTTTTGTAATTTAAGTCAAGAGGTTTCATTTTGCTGTTTTGACCAGTAGTACATTTACCACCCTCTTCTGTATCATCTCTGACATGACCTTCACATTCAAACTGCTTTTCTGCTGCACTGGATCTTTCTGCATCGGTTGTAACGAACTCATTTGCAGTTAGATAACAGCTTGACTCTATGTCAGGGGCTCTATGTTCACCATTTCCAAAAACTTGACTGAAGACATTTTCTGTTTCTGGATTAGCACTTTCCTGTGCATCACTGGTCAAAACGTTTGCAACTAGACATTTCGTTGACTCTAAATGAGGATTACTTTTGGCAGTCCCCTCTGATACAAGCTCTGGCATCACTGAGGCAGTCTGCTCTGGTTCTGAATTAAAGCTAAGACTTTGCTCAAAGTCCACACTTATACTTGTTGATGTGTTAGTCCAGTCTGATTTAAGATTAGTTGATGGTTGTGAATTACTGCTGCCAGTATGTATAGGGCTCAATGATTCTTGAGGAGCAACATGTTTTTTTCTGCAATCTAATGTAGAAGAACTCTGGCAATCTTGATTAGTCTTTAGTTGTAGATTGTGGCTCCCAATGTCTGGACTGCAAGTTTTCAAATTAAAAATCTCCAAATCTTTTTCTACAATGGCTTTTGTTCTAATAAGGGGAAATGTAAAATTTTGATTTTCAACAAGAACTTCCTGTACTGTGCTGGGGCAAGACTCCTGCCCTGGAGTGTCAGTATACTCTATTGCGCTGTCAAAAGATTCTATAGTGAGTGGTCCAGAAGATTCAAGATTCATCATTGCCGAGCTGTTCCCAGTGAATAAAATGGACCCTTGATCAGGGATCGGGTTTACCTCAGCACTGAGAGTGCCTGAAACAGCAGAAAGTGAATATAAATAGTGTGTAGTGTGGTATTGAGCTTTAGGTGAAGGAAGATTCTCAGACTCTGGAATGACTTGTTGGACAGAACCGTGGAAGGTATCTTTGACAAGATTCCCAGATTCTGGATTGGAGGTTTTCTGCACTAAACTTTGCCTTGATCTTGGGCTAATGTTGGGAAGATCTGTACTGCTCCCAGGTTCAGGCAGAACAGACACTTTTAATTGTTTCTGCTTACATATTAGAGCATGTTTCCAAAACTGCTTTCTTTGATAATATCCCTGGCAAAAAATACAATGGACGAGGTCGTCGTCTTTTTTGTTCCTAGGAGTGTAATCGTTTTTCAGTTTTTTGTTACTGCAAAGAAGGATCAAACGCCTCTTCCTTTCTTCTAAAGTATTGCTAAAATGCAAAGCTTCCATAACTTTAGGTTCCTTCGGGTGATCATGCATGAGATGCAGTTCGATTTTTTCACAAGCTTTCCCACAATAACAACAGTGCAGAGTTCTTGTACCTTTCTTTGATTTTCTGTCAACAGTCTTTAAGTCTGCTCTGGAACGTCGACTAGTTGCACTGTGTGTGTCTGGGCAACATCCTGATAACCTTTCTGTACTGACATTAATCAGTGTCGAGTCGCTTTTTCCTGAGATTTCAGAGTTGTCTGTTGAATCCACACTACCTACTTCTGATGTCTTCAGAAAGGGAAGGTTTAAAAGAATACAACAACAACAAAAAAAAAATGTATGGATCAATATTCTTTCTAATTAAATATATACAAGGCTCAAGATATATTACTTAAAAGAGTTATGACAAATTAAGCCCAGGTCACTGTTACAATTGTCATCCTATATGACCACATATTGAACAATGACAACTATTTTAAAATTTTGCTAGTTTTTGTAGCACTCTTTCCTTTGTCAGAGTCGCATACCTGAACTTGGACAACTGGTTGTTTAAGCTTAATTTCATTATTCTTGACCCTCTTCTTTACTGTCTTGTAGGCGTTTGACTTCTGGTGGGTCCCCGCAGACAAAGAGTGCACCTTCACGTGCTGTGTTAAGGAGGCCTCACTGGCAAACGTTAAACCACATGCCAAACATGTGAACCACTTCTTCTGCCCTGAGGAACTTGGTTCATCTGTTTGTTGCACAGAAGTAGCTGCCATGTCATCTTGGTTAACCAGGGTCCCATCAAGGGCAGTTTGTTCACCGGTCTTTCCTAACATAAACGTTATATCGGAGTCAGAGTCACTAGGTTTATAAGAGGAGCTAGGGACGGATCCGGCATCACCCATCCCTTCATGTACTGGTGGAGATATTTTCAAGGTTTGCTTTCTTTTCTTTTCATCTGGGTTAATGGACACATTTGCCCATTCATCATCATCACTAACATCCGAGAGGACCATATATCCCGACTCGGTATGAGATACTTGGCATATGGTACTTGATTCAGTGGGGACAATTTCTGGAACTGTTTTCAGTGCTAGGTCAGTGGAATGGGGTGGAATATTTTTAGCTTTCACAATATCAAGAAACCTTGAATTCCCTTGAGTAGGAACTTGGCCTCCTGACTGTTGAGATTCTAGATCAGTTTCCAGATGTTCTGGGTCATGTTGCACCTTGTGCTGCTTTACATCAAACAAAGAACACTCTTTGCTTTCTACGTGACTCTCCTTTTGGCACATTTCAGACTTCCTGTGTTTTGGAGAGTCAGAGGACTGCTGGTCCTGTATACTGACAAGCAACTTTTCAGAGCAGTTGTTATTTTCATGATATTTATAAACTGAACCTATTTTAACCCCAAGATCTGGAGGATGATCTGTCTCAGCTAATGTGTTTTGGCTGGCACAAGGTTCCGAGTTTTCAAGTAACTTTTGAGGAAGATGACTCTTCACCTCCCCGCCTGTAGCAGCATAATTCATTTCTAACCCAAGCATCTCAATGTCACTATTTTCCACAACTACTGCTTTACAGTCACCCTTTTCAGATGATGCAGAGTGGCTGGACTCAGCTACAACTGGATCTAGAACAATTCTAGGCTGCAAACTGAAATTACTGTCTGATTTTGAATCGGTTCTTGTAACAGTTGTGCTGTGGATGGTAGCAGCAGCAGATGACTGCAGAGGAAGGAGGCTGAATTTTCTGCCAGTGCAAACTGATTGAGGCGGAACGGTTTCCATAGGCTCTGTAGTGCTTGCATGGTCTTGCGACACGGCAGAAGTCTGACTCCTAGTCACTTCGTTTTCTCCATCCTTCCCCTTTGCATCATTGCCTTCTACTGCAGGCTGCAGGGAGGAAAGTCGGCAATTAGTAATTCTCAATGAGAGGAGACTATTAGCCACATACCACCTTAGAATAGGACTAAAGTGGTATTTAGTTTATTATGTGTAATAAAAAAAAAAAAAAGAAAAAAAAGACAAGGAAAGAACAAAGTGTCATATCAAGGTACATGTGCAGGAAAAAACAGTCCTTTATTGAGAACGTATATTTGCAAAATGTTTGCGTTATGACCCAAGATCCAAGAGTGACAATTTTATTTTAGCAAGTGTAGTCTTTGTTTCCTTGAAACAAAATTCTAGCATTTCATATGATTTAGTTTATGAGGCTTGTTTTTTCAGCTACTCTAACCACAATTTAAATGACTCAGTGTGTGTGTGTGTGTGTGTGTGTGTGTGTGTGTATCAAAGGCCTGCTATATTCTGGAACAAATACATTCCAACAAATAAATCCATGAAATCACTGCAATTAATATTTTTTTTTAAACAAACAAAAGCAGATTTTTTTTTTTCCACTTCAAGAGCTCAACATTTTTTTGTACTGCAACAAGATCAAGAATAAATGAAAAAGCAAGAGTTTAAAAAGAGAGTCATCTACATCAAACTACTCGATACAGCATCGCTGCGTGCAGGCATTCGCACTCTGGGTCCTAATGAGTCCTGTTAGTATTCTGTTACTTTTATAAAAAGAACTGTGGAAATGTATACTTCTAAAACTGTAATTAAAATAATTTCCATTAACACTGCAATAAAATGAACAAGCCCATTTGTCTGGGAGTGCACACCTTCGACAAGTTAACAATTTATTTATTTACAAAGGAAGGAGAAAAAGGAGAAAAAAAGAAAACAAAGTTTTGAATCAGGTCAGTCTGACATGCAGTCTTGTGTTGTCATCATGGGTTTCAGCATGTATTTTCCTACCTCCTGTTTGTCTGTATCTGGCACTCTGGGTCTTGTCGGGTCACTGTAAAACTGTTCTTTACGTTGTCGGTAGGAGTACGGCTTCTCGCCTGAGTGGATCTGCATGTGCACCATTAGCCGCATTGCTCGTGGAAAGACTTTATCGCAAAAGGGACACGGAAACGATGCTTTACCACCCTCTTTTCCTTTCTGACCTTTGGAATCCTCCGTAGATGAACCCTGTTGCGTTGTCTGGAAGGGGGGATGAAAGTTATGTTTGAACACACACACAAAAAAATCAAACAAATCATTTAATGAATTATGGAAGAACCAAATACCTGCCCATCACTTTTCAATGCATCGTCATTTGCTTTTTGGGGCAAGGCCAGCAGTGCTTTCCTGTGGCCAAGCATGTGCAAGCTTAACCAGTTTTTTCTAGCATAAACCTTGCCGCAGTCTTTGCAGACACATCGGCCACGAGTTGCACCGTCAGAATCTTTGCTTTTCTCTGCAGCTGTCTGGACATCAGAAGAGTTATCCATAGTCTTCAGCAGCTTAAAATAGTAGAAAGAAAAATTTTGATTAAATTTGATATTTGGATTAATTATAATTGGCATTATATATATATATATATATATATATATATATATATATATATATATATATATAGAGAGAGAGAGAGAGAGAGAGAGAGAGCGAGATATTTGGCATTTTTAGATTTAAAATAACTGTCTGAATTGTCTCAAACTGAATAAAAACTATTAAATGTAGCTAATAAGCATTTAATTGTTGTGTAACTTGTATTGCTGATTGGTTGAAAATATGTCCTATATATACGACATACTAAAGTGGATATTAAGAATGCACGCTTTTTCCCGCGAAAGGCCGCAATTCGTCTCGCGCAGTGCCACTGAATCCCACGAGCACCATTTAGTAATTTAAATAAATGTGTTGTGCTTCCCTGAATATGCAGGGACTTTAATTAAAAGCCAGACAAAGTACAATGAAGAACTATGTATAATTAGTTAGCCTAAGCCAACATTGTTTCCAATGCTGAAGCAAACATGAATTTTATTTTGTTTTTACAACAGGTATTTCATAATGAACGTGTATATATGTGCTTCATATTATGTTCATAATAATGAAATGAGATGCCTTTCAAATTCATAATCAAACGTTTGTTATATAGTTTTTGTAATGTCTTAACAGGGAGAAAACAATAAAAGACATGGCAATGCCTCGGTTTAAATAGTCTTAAAATTAATTAAATTTCCTGATAGTAGGCTATCTGATAGTGTTAACTATGTGAATGTCCTAATTAATAAATGTCAACATATCTTCATTAAAACATAAAAATGTGTCGACATTAAGCACCATCAGAAAACAAAAAAATCAATATTTTTTAGTAAATATTCTACACCCCCAGAAATGCAACAACCACAAATAAATAATTTGAGCCGCTTTATTCAAGACATAATTTATTTTGTAATTTTTCAAAATCAAAAAGTATTAGGTCCAACTACGAAGTTTGATTTAATTGCTACCTTTAAACATTATTTTAAAAAAAAGAAATTAAAGCTATTTTATGTTTTGCTGGTGAAAAAAAATGTATGCAGAGACCGCTCTGTCTTGTTAATTCATCTAAAAATTTAGATGATAGGTATTTGCCACCAACGCCCCCAGTTTGATAACTTTACACCTATCATGAATGAAAGGTAAGAAGAGAGTCCTATATTCAACAATTATATTTGACTATATTCGACAAGAATATTAAGAATAAGAACTGTATTTATAATAAGAGAATTAATTCAATAATACAATTATATTAAATAATACAAATGTTTTAGTTTAATCCAATAAACACAAAAATAAAAGATTTTATTTAAGAATTTTTTATTTTTTTTAAATAGCTTTAAATGGTACTTCAGCATGGTAAAACTACCCTCCTTAATTTAACTTAGTTTACAGGTGATATTTAATAATTAATGTTATTATTTTGTGGTGGTAATGTTATGGTTGATGAGTGTATGTCGTCAAAGTATTTGTGGACATATAATTAGGAGAAAAAAGTAAATTAAGGATGTCTAGAAACACAATGCATAACTATTTATTCGACTATTCTACTGCTACCAGGCAAACCCGGTAAAGGTGTTTATTTTTTGTACATTCCTTTATTCGTCCTTTCTCTTTTTGTTTATGTTTCACTGTTTTCTATATATATGTTAAAAAATAATAATAATAAAAAAAAAGTATGGACAACAATGTTCCGGAAGCTTAGACTTTTTAATGACCAGCCTTACAGACCTGGGTGAAAGATATGCTTCATTAAGTTTAGTATTTTACGTTAGGCCTTGTTGTTTGCTGGATATAACTAGATATTAAGTAAGGAAAATACACATTTTGTTTCAATACAGTTTTATTATATATAGAATATAGCAGACAATAGATGGCAAACAGTCAGTCCAAGTCTTTGCAAAAGTAGGAGTAGTTAGCATTTTTTTTTTAAAAAAGAGGAAAACTCAATCTTTTCTTTCTAAGAAGTTCGTTAATTCTATCTCTTATTTGCTTCTTGTTGCGGGCTGTGGGTTGGAATTTCTTAGCAACAGCATTAGAAATTGCTTGACGCAGATTGGAAGGCAGTGCGTTTTTTCCCCTGGAACCATCATAGTTCACCGAACCTGCCCATTTCTGGTAAACATTGTGTGGAACCAACCTTTTAAATAAATCAACAGCAAATCGATCTACCCTTGGTCTGCCATCTGGTCCAGCTGAATTCAGATATAGTTCTTTCTCTTGCTCGATGGACACATGATTTAAAGTCACATCAGGTATGATCACGCCATGTATGAGAGACCGGCGTACAGGATGATGAGAGCGCGAAGCGTTTCTTGGTGTTTCAGGCAATCTCGAACAGAAGGATGAAACTGCTGAATGTTCTTGTGAGTTAGGCATTAAATGTTCCAGAACTGGTGAACTGTGAAAGTCGAGTATCGAACCAGTTGCCATCTGTAGGTTAGCAACATTTTCCGGATCAATCTCTACTTTAACGGCATGGTCGGTCAGAGCTGTTGAGGCGGCTGGTGGAAAGCCAAAATCTTCATCGTCCAAGCGTCCGATGGGTGGTGTGGAATGGTCTCCAGCGGGGTCATGGATTAGAGCCTGATCTGCTGTTGGCAGATGTGACGTTATCTTCTCCTTCGAACCTGCTTCCAAGCCACTAACCAATCTGGCCTCCAAATTCAGACGGCTACGTGTCACAGCCCGTAACTGCTCCTTTGAACTGCTGGCTACAGCGAGGTGCCGACGGGTGATCATTGTAGCCTATAAAAGCCAACATAAAAAGCATTTAATACCTTTATTACACCACTGACATGTACAGGTTGTTTAATGGTGTTGCAAGAAAAATACATACCGTTTTCTTTTTTACAAGCCGGGTGTTCACCGTTTTTTTTGTGTTTTGGGACGACTTGATCTCTTTTCCAGAAAGCTGTACAAACAACATAAGAGTTAGCATACAAGTACAACAAAATCTGAATGTCAAAAGTCAGTGGGAAAAACGGTAACTGAATAACTACTGTACAGTATATTAAAAGGCTTTCTTACCCTTTGTTTTTTGCCCGCACAAACGGCAACATTCTTCGTGGAATAAAACGTCTTTGCCTCCATGTCTGTTGCTACTAATATCTGTAGAAACTGCAAATGCCTACAGTGGTTTCGTTCGATATGTTTTATAGCTTAGGACCTTCCCTATGAATGTCTGCACCGATCACTACCCATTAAAATGTTGAATTCGAATTAAAATGCCACAAATGTTTAGCCCATGGGTGAACATGACCAAATGACAGCATAAACACCAGAACACGAGGATTTAGGAATTTAATTATGTCTTCTGATGGTGCTTAATGTCGACACATTTTTATGTTTTTAACGAAGATATTTTGACAGATTCATGAATCAGGACATCAGATAGCCTACTATCCAGGACTTTTAAGAACATTTAAATCGAGGCATTACCAAGCCTTTTATTGTTTTATCTCTGTTAAGACATTACAAAAACTATATAACAAACT